>NC_132787.1:8412326-9612326 GCF_048418805.1 Vulpes vulpes
GGATGCAGGGCTCAAATCCCAAAACCCATTACTTAATGACCTGAGCCAAAACTAAAAGTCAGATGCTTAACCACCTGAATTGCCCAGGTGCCCCTAGGATGGTTGCTTTTACGAGATTTTTATTTGAAAATAAAAATCATATTCTAGAGCTGATTTTTCTTTCCCTTCATTAAGTGAAGCTTATCACCTGAATATTACTCCAAAAAAAAAAGCAGCTATTTCTTTTTAATTTATGAACTTAAACACATTTTTTAAAAAGATTTTATTTATTCATGAGAGACAGAGGGAGAGGCAGAGACACAGGAAGAGAGAGAAGCAGGCTCCCCAAGGGGAGCCTGATGTGGGACTCCATCCTGGGACTCCAGGATCACGACCTGAGCCAAAGGCAGACACTTACCACCAGGTGCCCTCTTTTTTATAAACTTAAAAAACAAATTTTCTACCCCTAAAATTACAATATTGATGTGGCTATGTATACAAAAAAAAATGACAAAAGTGAGCACTGTCCAGCAAAAACAGAGTGATGCTGAGTGGTGAGGAGAAAAGTGGTAAAAATCAACCAGAAATGACAGGATGAATAGTTATGTGATAAGAAAAGTACAGTAAAATGTCAATGGTAAAAGCTAGGTGATTGGTATATTATAGGTGTTCAAAATTATGTCAAGTTTACCTTTATGTGTGAAAATTCCTTCATTAAATGTCAGAAAAAAAAAAATCAACCAGTATGAGATTACCCAAGAACTGCAGTGCCTTCATTAAAATAACCCTGGGTAAAAGGAACTAAACAAGAGGAAGGAGCTAAAGACTTCTAAATTTTGAATGAACATTGTAGGGAAAAAAATTAGGGAAAAGACACAGAAATTCAAAACTAAAATTGAACACATGGAGACTGTACCATTTTTATCATAGGAAACCAAATGAAGAAGTAAAACAACTGTAAAATAAGAGAGAGAGAAAGAGAACGGCAGAGACACAGGCAGAGGGAGAAGTAGGCTTCCTGCAAGGAGCCTGATATGGGACTTGATCCTGGATCCCGGGAGCACGCTGAGCTGAAGGCAGACGCTCAACCGCTGAGCTACTCAGGCGTCCCATAAATAAGTCTTATTTAAAAAAAGGAGATTAAAGATTATAGAGCTATCTTTCACGTTTTTTGGCTATTTTGATATTTGCTTTTATGTAATTTCCATACTTTACCCCACAAAATGGCTAATACTAAAAATTAAAATTATAATACCAATTGTTGGCAAGTATGGGGAGCAACTATGACTCTCATACATCACTGGAGGGAGCACAAATTAATAAAATCTCTTTGGAATTGTTTGGCATTATGTACTCAAGTTGTAATATACTATGACTCACCACCCCTTCTTAAAAGCTCAATAGAAATATTTATGGCCAAAAACATGTATAGAATGTTCATAGCAGCACTATTTGTAATAGCTCCAAACTGAAAACAACCAATATGCCTACCAAAAGTAGAATGGAAAAAAACAAATTTGAGTATATTCTTAGAACAGAATTCTATACTACAATAAGAACCGTGTATTGCTACATGTAACATGAATGAATCTCACAATGCTGAATACGAAAGTGAATACAAAAGAATGTACACCATATGATCCTACTTATATAAAATTCTAAATCAGGCAAAATTCTGTGGTGTATCATCAGGGACTGTGGTCTCACTAAGGAAAATGGGATAAAGACAGGTGAAGATTCAAAGACTCTGCGGTACTGGTATTCCTCTGTTTCTGAAGTTGGATAGTTGGTTATGTGGGTGATTCATTCTGTGATAATTCACTGAGCTTTACACTTCTGTTTTTTATACTTTAGGTAAGATTTACTTCAAAAATTTATTAGATTTTTTAAAAATACTTTATTTATTTGAAAGAGAGAGAGAACGAATGGTGGGGAGGGACAGGCGGAGAGGGGGAGAGAGAAAGGGAGGGAAGGAAGGAGGGAGAGGAAGAGAGGGAGAAGAAGAGAGGGAGAAAAGAGAGAGAAAGAAAGAGAGAGAGAGAGAGAGAAGCAGATTCTCTGCTGAGCAGAGAGCCTCTTGAGGGGCTCGATTGATCCCAGGACCCTGAAATCATGACCTGAGCCAAAGGCAGACACTTAGCAAACTGAGCCACCCAGGCATTCCTATTAAACAAATTTTTAAATGAACTATGAAATTTCTACAATTTTTTTTCTGGAAATAAATAGTCCTGTACAACTTGATTTATAAATAACTTACACAATTTGAAAAGATACATGCATCCTTATGTTTATTGTAGCTTTATTTCCAATAGCCAAGATATAGATGCAACTCAATTGTCCATTCATAGATGGATAACAGATATAGTGTGAGCATGCATGCACATGCACACACATACACACACAATGGAATATTACTCAGCCATACAAAGAATGAAATCTTGCCATCTGCAACACTGTGGATGGACCTAGAGGATATAATGCTAAGGAAATAAGTTGGAGAAAGACAAATATCGTATGATTTCACGGACATAGAACTTAAGAAACAAAACAAATGAGCAAAGAGAAACAGACGCTAAATACAGAAAACAAACTGGTGGCTGCCAGCAGGGAGGTGGGTAAGGGGATGGGTGAAATAGTTACAGGGATTAAAAGTATACTTATATTGATGTGTGCGAAGTACTGTAGAGTAGAATTGTTCAATCTTTATATTATATACCTGAAACAGTGTATGTTAATTATATTTCAATAATAAAAAATTACAGTGGTATAAATTATTTTTGCTCTATAATTAATGAACATTTTGAAAAAGAAAAATCTTTCAGTTTCAAATATTTCACAAATTACACTAATTTTTCCAAACTGATAAACAGTCACACGTTTATAAAATAAAAAGTATTTATTTTTATGTCACATGGATAAAACTAGAAAACTAAATTTAAATCACCAGGATGATTTGAAAGTAACAATTTTTTAAAAGAGATTTTACTTTAAAATTTTTTTTATTTTACTTTATCATTTTTAAAAGATTTATTTATTCATGAGAGACACAGAGAGAGGCAGAGACATAGTCAGAGGGAGAAGCAGCTCCCTCCAGGGAGCCTGATGTGGGACTCAATCCCAGGACCCCAGGGATCATGACCTGAGTTGAAGGCAGACACTCAACTACCGAGCCACCCAGGTACTCCAAGATTTTACTTTTTTAAAAAATAATCTCTCCACTCAACATGGGGCTCAAACCCACAGCCCTGTGATCAAGAGTTGCCCACTCTACCAATGGCCAGACAGGGACCCCATAACAATTCCATTTTTTTTAAAAGATTTTATTCATTTATTCATGAGAGACACACGGAGAGAGAGGCAGAGACACAGGCAGAGGAAGAAGCAGGCTCCATGCAGGGAGCCAGATGCGGGACTCGATCCCAGGTCTCCAGGATCACACCCTGGGCTGAAGGCAGTGCTAAACCATTGAGCCACCCGGGCTGCCTGACAATTCCATTTTTGAAATAAATTAATATATTTTACTTTTGGGGGTTTTAAAAAATAAGCACTCACTAGATAAAATATAAAATAAAACGGTTTTCTTCAAATTTCAAGGTTTTTTTTTGATATGTTTAACAAAAGCTAAACACCAGGTCACTTTAATAAATTTGATAATGAAAAATAATTTGTAAGCAACACTGAAAACAATTTAAGACCCAATTAGCAGTTTGAATGCAGGTTTTTCTCCTTTCTCACCCAAAATAGTACCAAAATGAGTTAGAGGAAATTTTCTGAAGAAACTAAACCAGAAAGGCTTAGAACCTACAGAAACATAGACACAGTGAAAGTTAGGGAGTGAGGAATCAATCAGACAAAAAACAGGATTGGGTGAAAGTAACATGCTAAAATACAGTGATATCTCCCTGGTTCTTCTCTGCCATTCTGTTTCTATAACACTGGATTTTACATTGACCGTCCTTCAAACTGCCTACCTCCAAAGGCAAGAAAATCAGAGATTTTGTTTTCTTGGAGAAACAATCTCTCTCTAGAGACTGACATTTGAAGGACTTCTAATAAAACAAATTGATTCATTAGGGGTCACCAAAAAAGGCAATAACCAGTGACAAGAGGAGATCATGTACTCAAAGCTTCTAACTGGCTTGCTGGCATTTTATTCTTAATATATGTTCATTTGAGGAATTTAGAGGAAATAGCAACTATACTGACAAGGAGCAGAAGAAAATTTCAAAATCCTAGCACTAAAATCCCCAGAGAAAGAGGAGAAGGCATTGTATTCAACATATGAACAGGGTGTTATAAAATAGCAAAAAGGGGGATTCAGAAAGATGTCTCAGAAATTAAAGCCTAAGTAAAAATGCAATAGATTTGATGATAAAGTCAAAGAAATTTCCAGGAAATTTATTATGTAGACAAAAATGAAAGCTAAGAGAGGAAAGAAAATTAGAGGATCAATCTGTAAGAGTCTAGCATCTAAAAAACAAGTTTAAGAAATGGGGAATATAGACAATGGTAGGCAAAGAATTATAAAAAGAGACATTCAAGAATAATTCCCATTATTGAAGGATGTCAATCTCCAGATTAAAAGGATCCACTGACATGAAATGCCCACTTCAGGGAATACAACAAAACACCTACACCAAGACTTATCATAAAATATCAGAATTTTAGAAATTAAGGGGGAAAAAAGATCCAAAATACTTCTAGGGGGAAAAATAGATCATAAACACAGGAAAGGGAGCCAGGATGTTATACACTTCTCAAGAGCAAAGCTGCATGCTGGAAGACATTAGAGCAATGCCCTCACAGCCTTTTTTTTTTTTTTTAAAAGGACTTTCCAATCTAGAATTCTATATCTAGCCAAACTATCATGGATAAAAATAAAGACATTTTTGATATGTGGGACTTCAAAATTATTAGAAGATATGCTTTACTATGATGAAAGAGTAAATCAAGTCAATCAAGTAAAGGAAATAATTCTGATTCAAGAAAAAAGGGATATGAGGGGCAGCCTGGGTGGCTCAGCAGTTTAGTGCCTCCTTTGGCCCAGGCGTGATCCTGGAGTCCTGGGATTGAGTCCTACGTCAGGCTCCCTGCGTGGAGCCTGCTTCTCCCTCTGCCTGTGTCTGCCTCTCTCTCTGTATCTCTCATGAATAAATAAAATCTTTTTTTTTTTAAAAGAAAGAAAAAGGGATTTGATATTGAAGGAATTCCCAAGAATGGCTGTATACTAGGCTTAGAAAGCAAATTGTCTTGACTGTAGGGGAAAAATGTAAAAGTGAGAGATGCTGAATAGCTAGATAGCTTATATATGGGCTTGAGAAATACTGAAATATATGGAGAAATCACCATTAGGTCCATAAAAGCTAACGAAAAAGGCAATCATTAACTCCAGAAATACAAAGAAAGAAAGAAAACCTTAATAATAGCACTTGGCTCAGCATCAAACAATCTGACAATATCCGACTTAAGATTTAACCAAAAACTGTGATGCAACAATATTATGAGGAAAGCAAAAGCCGAGGGATGAAAGGTGTTAAGGGTATTCCATTCTTTAGAAAGAGTGTCAACAGCTAATGCGTAAAATAGGTAAAATAAGAAATAGTAACATAAACATATTATTTGGAAATACGGAGGTAAATACCAGAAAAATTGGTTCAAATTGTTGAAAGTTCCCTGTTGAAGACTGGTAGCAGGGATGAAGTAGGGGACTAGTATATTCTGTCATAAGCTTTATATTATATATATTATATTATATTATATTATATTATATTATATTCGCACTATCTTCACACTGGCCTCTTTTAAGCAGGTTTTTTTTTTTTAAGATTTATTTATTTATTTATTTATTTATTTATTTATTTATTTATTCATGATAGACATAGAGAGAGAGAGACGCAGAGACACAGGAGAAGGGAGAAGCAGGCTCTATGCCGGGAGTCCGACGCGGGACTTGATCCCAGGACTCCAGGATCGTGCCCTGGGCCAAAGGCAGACGCTAAACCGCTGAGCCACTCAGGGATCCCCCTCTTTTAAGCAGTTTTAAGTGTCAGTACAGTGGCGTTACATACACTTACACAGTTGTGCAAGTTCCTTGTGTTCCTTCCCCCAACAATCATTGCTTTACTTTTTGTATTTACACATTTAATTATTTTAGGTACGTCAAATAAGTAGAATCATACAACATTTGTCCTTGTACCACTGGCTTATTTCCCTTTGCATGCTACATGTAGTAGCCTGTATTCAAAATTTCATTCTTTTTTAAGGCTGAATAAGATGCTATTTTATATATATATACAAACACCACATTTTAATTATTCATTCATCTACTGATAGACATAGGTTACTTCCAACTTTTGGCTATTGTAAATAATGCTGCTATGAACAATGGTGCATAAGTTATCTGTTGAATTCCCTTTCTTTTGTGTATAAACCCAGAAATGGAATTGCTGGACCAAACAGAAATCCTATATTTAATTCTTAGAGAAAGTGAAATACTGGTTTCCATAGTGGCTGCACCACGGCACCAGCAATGCACAAGGGTTCTAACTTTTTTACATCTATGTCAACACTTGTTTTCTGTCTCGTGTTTTTTAAAAATAATCACCACTCTAATAAGCATGAGGCGGCATTTCACTGTGGTTTTGATTTGTGCTTCTCTAATAATAGTAATGTTGAGCATCTTCCCATTTCTTTTTTAGAGAGTTTACTTATTTATACATGAGAGATGCAGAGAGAGAAGCAGAGACACAGGCAGAGGACGAGAGAAGCAAACTCCCCCCAAGGAGCCAGACGTGGGACTTGATCCCAGGACCCAGGATCATAACCTGAGCCAAAGGCAGATGCTCAACCACCCAGGTGCCCCTCTTTCCATGTTCTTTTTTTTTTTTCTTAAAGACTTTATTTATTTATTCATGAGAGAGAGAGAGAGAGAGAGAGAGAGGCAGAGACACAGGCAGAAGGAGAAGCAGGCTCCATGGAGGGAGCCCGACATGGGACTCAATCCCGGGACTCCAGGATCAGGCCCTGGGCTAAAGGCGGTACTAAACCGCTGAGCCACCCAGGCTGCCCCTCTTTCCATGTTCTTACTGGCCATTTGTTTATTTTCTTTGGAGAAATGTCTTTTCAAGTCCTTTGCCTATTTTTAAAACCAAACTATTTATGTTGTTGAGTTTTAGGAGTTCATTATATATTCTAGACCTCAACCATTTTATCAGATACATAAAACTACAATTATTTTCTCCAAATCTGTAGGTTGCCTTTTTGTTCTGGTGATAGTGTCCACTGTGCATAAGTTTCTAATTTTGATGAAGTTCAATTTATTTTTCATTTTGTTGCCTCTGTCTTTGGTGTCATAGCTGATAAATCACTGCCATATCTAATGTCATGAAGCTTTCTCCCTATGTTTTGTAGTTTTAGCTCTTATTTCTAGGTCTTTGATCCATTTTGAGTTAATTTTTGTGGTAGGTAAGGGTTCAACTTTGTTCTTCTGCATGTGAATATCCAGTTTTCCCAGCTCCATCTGCCTTCTTCTGATTGGATGGAGAAGTGGCACCTTAATGAAAATCATTTGACCATCTATACCAGGACTTATGTCTGGGCTCTGTTCTATTGCACTGATTATGTCTGTCTTTATGCCAGTATTACACTGCTTTGATTACTGTAGCTTTGTTGTAAATTTTGAAATCAGGCAGTATGGATCCTCCAACTTTGTTCTTTTTCAAGATAGCTTTGGCTATTCAGGGTTCCATGAAAACCCACAGGAGGGCAGCCTGGGTGGCTCAGCAGTTTAGCACTGCCTTGAGCCCAGGGCGTGATCCTGGAGACCCAGGATTGAATCCCACGTCAGGCTGCCTGCATGGAGCCTTCTTCTCCCTCTGTCTGTGTCTCTGCCTCTCTCTCAATCTGTGTCTCTCATAAATAAATAAAGTCTTTAAAAAAAAATCCCATAGGAATTTTAGAATGGATTTTTCTATTTCTGCAAAAAAATGTCATTGGAATTTTGACAGGGATTTCACTGAATCTGCGGATTGCTCTGGGTAGTACTGACATCTTAACTATATTAAGTCTTCCAATCCATGAACACAGAAATGTCTTTCCATTTATTAATGTCTGCTTTAATTTCTTTCAACAATGTTTTATAGTTTTCAGCGTGTAAGTCTTCCATCTCCTTGGCTAATATGATTCCTAAGTATTTTATTTGATTGACATACTGTAAATGGAATTCTTAATTTATTTTTCAGACTGTTCCTTATTAGTGTATAGAAAAGTACCATTTGATTTTTAAATAAGACCCATGTATTAGATTGACAAATGGTATATAAATCAAAAGAAGGAGAAATATATTGGAATTCCCCAGAGCTCAAACTTAATCAGAATGGAGATAAATTGGATTTAAACATTTTACATTATTCAAACAATCAGATTCTGAATTTCAAATTTTAAAAATGCTGACATTTCATACTGTTCAGTACACTGTACTACAAGAATAAAGGTAAATTTCCATATATCTTCTTATCAATGTGCAATTTTCTTATTGCAAATAGAGTTGGCTTTAGTCTTAAAAAGAATCATACCCTGTTACTTATTCCACCAGAGATGAGAAATCTCAACACAGAATTATCTTTTGCTGCTATCTGATTTCCTATACTCTCTTCTTCACATATATAGGTTTTGCCAGATTCTGTCAGTATTCTTGCTAAGTAAAACTTCACATTGCTAGAAATGTTTGAATAAAGTTCTGCAGTCTAACCTGGACCGGGAGGTTGAATGGTAAGAAAATAATGGGTTGTTTTCATTTTTTTTTTTTTTTTTTGATTCTGCTATTCTAAGATCATAGTAACTGAAGGTGCCAGAAGACATTTGGAAGGTTTAGAGTTAAATATAGAGTAACAAAATCAACACCAAAACAAAAACAGTAAAATGAAAACTTTTGGCTGGGTAATATTAAGTCTAGCCAAAGTGGCTCTGCTATAAGCCTAAGAATGTGCAATTTGAATGTGAGGAAAAAGTGCTAAGAAAAAGTTCTAAAATTACTTTTAGAATTCCAATTATCTATACAAATTCCAGCAAAACTCTAGAAAAGAATGAATTGGTGAGACTTCTTTCCTTCCGTCTATCAATCATATACTTATTGAATTGCTATTACATTCCAAACCATGATAGGCACTGAGGACACAAAAAATGAAAATCAATATTTGATCCCTGTTTTCAAAGAGCTCTGCATCTAGGGTGGTGAATCTTGAATCTTAAGGATGAATAGAAAGTAGAGATTATCAACCACATATTAAGTACTGTGCTAGGTGTTCAGGCTACAAAGATTACTTGGAAAAAAAATCATATAAAAAAAAGTCATATAACAACTATTTTAAAGACTATTTATTTATTTGAGAGCATGCATGAGTGTGCACAAGAGGGAGGGGCAGAGGAAGAGAATCCCAAGCAGACTCCCCACTGAGCACAGAGCCTGACCTGGGCTTGATCCGTAGACCCATGACATCATGACCTGAGCTAAAACCAAGAGCTGGATACTTAACTTAGCCACCCATGCACCCCTAAAAACTGTTTACAAAACAGTAAGATTAAATGTTGTATCTCTTCAACAAATTGTGTTGGGGAAACTGGACAGCGACTTGTAGAAGAATGAAACTCGACCACTTTCTTATACTATACATAAAAATAAATTCAAAATAGGTGACAGACCTAAGTATAAGACAGGAAACCATCAAAATCCTAGGGGAGAAAATAGAAAGCAAACTCTTTGACCTTGACTGCAGCAACTTCTTTCTAGGTGCATCTCTGGAGGCAAGGGAAACAAAAATGAACTATTGGGACCTCATCAAGATAAAAAAGGCTTCTGTACAGAGAAGGAAACAATCAACAAAGCTAAAAGGCAACCAACAGAAGAGGAGATGTCTGCAAATGATATATTGGATAAATCGTTAGTATCCAGGAATCTATAGAGAACTCATCAAAATCAACACTCAAAGAATAAATAATCTGTTTAAGAAATGGGCAGAAGACAAAAAAAAAAAAAAAAAAAAAAAAAGAAATGGGCAGAAGACATGAATAGACACTTCTCCAAAGAAGACATATACACATGGCTAACAGATACATGAGAAAATGCTCAACATCACCCAGCGTCAGAGAAATTAAAATTAAAACCACGATGAGATATACCTCACGTCTGTCTGAATGGCTAAAGTTAGTAACTCAGGAAACAACAGCTATTGGTGAGTATGTAGAAAAAGGGGAATATTTGCACTTTTGGTGGAGATGCAAACTGGTGCAGCCACTGTGGAAGAGTATGGAAGTTTCTTAAACTACCGTACAATCTAGCAATTGCATTTTAAAGTATTTATCCAAAGGATACAAAATGCTGATTCAAAGGGGCACATGCACCCCAATTTCCAAATTATGGAAAGAGCCCAAATGTCCATCGACTGATGAATGGATAATGATGATGTAATATACATATACAATGGAATATTACTCAGCCAGCAAAGAATTAAATCCTGCCATTTGCAACAATGTGGATGGAACTAGAAGGTATTATGTGACATGAAATAGGTCAGCCAGAGAAAGACAAATACCATATGATTTCTCTCATATGTGGAATTTAAGAAACAAAACAGATGAACGTAGGGGAAGGGAAGGAAAAATAAGATAAAAATAGAGAGGGAAGCAAACCATAAGAGACTCCTAAGTAAAGAGAAAAAAGACTGAGGGTTGATGGAGGGAGAGGGGGTGGTTGAGGATGGGCTAAATGGGTGATGGGCATTAAGGATAGTACTTGCTGGGATGAGCACTGGGTGTTGTATAGAAGTGATGATCACTAAATTCTACTACTGAAGCCAATACTACAGTGTATGTTAACCAACCTGAATTTAAATTAAAAAAATAATAAATGTTACAAGTAATAGAGGAACAAACTTGATGAGGAAGGGGAACACGGTATAGAAGGCAGCACACAAAAGTTATTATTTAAGGTGAATCATGAAGGGTTTCTAGAAAGGCCAGCACCATAGGCAGAAGGGCATCGTAGGCAGGGAAAATAGTATGAACGCTAGAACCAAGGTACAAAAGTGCAACCTGAAAGAGTCTAGCTTAATTAGGAATCTATGTGGCTTAGCTGGATTGAAACTGAAGTGCAGGCTATGAAGCACAAGGAGGATGGAGAGGAAAATACAGTGAGAAAGGTAGGAAGAAACCATGTTACAAATGAAGGAGGAACGTGCTGGTATCCTCAGATGGTGACTAAACTTTCATATTTCTTCCTTTCTGAAAATTTTGCTTACTTTTCTATTTGAATGTTAATAATTTTTCTTATTCACTTGTGAGAACACCAGATACACTAAATATAGTAACTTTTGCATTGCAAATACTATTTTTAGAACTTCAGTTTTAAGTTTTATTCATCTCTTAAGTCTGATATACTCAAATTCATTATTTTTTTTCCTTTTGTAATTGATACCACTATTTATGTTGGGAAAATCCAGCTGGAAGGTTATTGCAAGAAATGTAAAAGAACTAATAAGGCAAGGTAAAAATGAAGGTGGGGGAGAACTAAGGTAGATTCAGGATCCATCTGGAAGATGGGATTACTAATATGTAAGAGAAGATTTCAGAGAGAAAGTCACTAGCTAGAAGGCAGGAGATCTCAGAGGACAACTTCTCAACAAAAGACCCTAAAATGAGTCAGTTAAAGATGCAGAAGGAATACTAGAAAAGTAAAGACAAGCTCTGAGGAAGACAGAGTCCAGAAGTCATCAATAGAACTTTCCATGTTTGCTTTCTCAAGGATTAGAGTGATTGTTTCTATTTCTACAGATCTATAAAATCCTGAGTTTGTCTTGCTTAAGTCCATTAGAAAGTACATTTGTTTGTTTTTTGGAACTCCTGACTCGAAGATCAAGACCCTGAGGATCAGGCATTTAACCAACTGAGCCACCCCAGGAGCCCCAGAAAGTAAACTTTAAACTTCAAAGCATTATAGTGAATCTTAGTAGTATCTACGACTTTGATGCTTCATTAAC
Organism: Vulpes vulpes; assembly: GCF_048418805.1. Taxonomy (NCBI): domain Eukaryota; kingdom Metazoa; phylum Chordata; class Mammalia; order Carnivora; family Canidae; genus Vulpes; species Vulpes vulpes. The sequence goes on from NC_132787.1 coordinate 8,424,338, forward strand.
ATGTCAATTACCAAACTAAAATCCATCCTAATTCCATATGAGTCAAATGATACATAATCATTTTCCAATTCATCTCCCCCCCTCCACCCCCGCCCTGCCCACCCCAATAAACTTCTAAGGTTTCTCTTTAGTAAACCTACTTTTTGCTTTAAATTCTATGGTCAGCAAGAAAATCAACCTAACAACAAATTAAAAGATCACCTTTTAGTTGTTTCAACCCTTACTTTTTTGGCTTTTAAGAGATCATGATGGCCTAACCTTAGCATAAGGTTTTGGACATATTCACAAAAATCGATGAGAAAAACAGTAAATAAAACACAGATATCTAATCTTATTAATTTACATGTAAAATAATCTAAATGCACTCTGGCTATGGAAAACAGATTACTCACCTGCGACCACATTCTGAATATTTACCAATATTTTTTAATATTAAGGCAGCTGTTAGTCGGATGTGTTTAGTTATTGGTCCCTCTTTTTCATCCTTAAAAAGAAAGGAAAAGAAAAGAATAAAGATCTAAATCATACAGTGCTCACATCTTTACAGATAAGGCTTTCAAGGCTTGCTTACTGTAAAATCTCGAAAGACTAGGTTTCTTGATCCTCTCCTAAGAGCCATAAGGGCAGCACTGGGATGATTCACAATGGCCTTTTGTGCTCTAGGAGTTGAGCCTGTGCCCCCTACAGCAGGCTGCCTAAATTGGGGAGAGAGAGAGATTGTTAACATGATGCTACAGACAGATCGACAAGAGTGACAACCTGCCAACCAAAGGTTAGTTACTTTGAAATTCGATATAGGATAAATAAAAGTTCCCATGGCCTAGCATTTATGTTTACTTTGTGTCAGCCTAGGCAAAGGGGCTCTTATTATCAGGGTGAAGTTTCAAGTTTTTTATTTTCCAATCTAACAATTTTAAAGCAAACAACAGATGTTCTAGTGTAGTCCATCTTTAAAGTTTCTGTGCTTTAAACATGGAATAAAAATCAATACAACATGGTATCAGAGTTGTGTCCTTCACATCTTTGAATGTCATATGAAGATTTTTAACAATGAAGAAAATAGTCTACAACCTGAGTTGCAAGTTATTTTTTGCTAAACAGTATCTAACAGCAAAACAATATTACTTAAGAATATGTTGAAACAGGGATAGGTCATCCAGAAAAAGACAACCTAACATGATAATAACAACAAATTATGCTGAACACTGTATTTCAAACTACTACTTTGTTAAATCATCTTATTTTTCATCACTATTTGATCATTTCAATCAATCCTTTCAGTATACTTTTGTCCTTTTTGAAAGATACAGAATGGAAGGACTGCAGAGACAAATTTTACATAGAAGATTGAAACTACACTAGATTTCCTTGGTCAAGGAGAAAAATTGCATCAATATCTCCTGCATTCTCGTGAGGCAATGGTGGAAAGAGCAATAACACACACCAGAGGAAACACAGTCTATTTCTGACACCATAACTTTTGGTGTGACTTTGAAAATTTCAATTTGTCTCTCCTTGCTTCAGGTTTCATATCTGTAATGTGGGTTTATTTCTGGCACTTTTAAATATAAGTATACTAATTCTGAGTGTAAAAGTTATCTTAAAATTGTAAACCAGTTCACATCCATGTCTATATATATATATGTCTACAGATAAGAATATCTATATATAGATACAACTGTTATTGGAGTTTAGGTATAAGTGACAAAGATTTTTGATTGATTGTAATTGATATTCCATATATCTTTTCTTCAAAAAGCAAAACCAAATATATTCCAATATATTCTTTTTTTCTTTAAGATTTTATTTATTTATTTTACAAGCAGAGGGAGTAGAAGGCAGAGGGAAAAGGAGAAGCAGGCTCCCAGCAGAGCAGGGAGCCCAACATGGGGTTGGATCCCAGGACCCTGGGATCATGACCTGAGCTGAAGGCAAATGCTTGACCAACTGAGCTACCCAGGGGCCCTATTCCAACATATACTTACATCCTACATAATATATATAAATTAAATACAGTGAAAATTATAGAAAAATATATTTGGGAGAAAACGGACTTTCCCTTGCATTTAGGATAAAATCCAAACTCATCAGTATGGCTTACGAGACTCTCAGCAAATTATCTGTCATTCTTTTTTTAATTTTAAGATTTTATTTATTTATTAATGAGAGAGAGAGAAAGAGAAGCAGGCAGAGACACAGGCAGAAGGAGAAGCAGGCTCCATCCAGGAAGCCTGATGTGGAACTCAATCCCGGGACTCCAGGACCATGCCCTGGGCCGAAGGCAGGCACTAAACTGCTGAGCCACCCAGGGATCCCAACAAATTATCTGTCATTCTTTGAGTCTCAGTTTGGTTGCACTTTCCTATCAGAAAGGCTTCCTTGGTCTCTTAGATTGGTTTACATGGGCTCTCACAGTGCCCTGAACATGTCCTCATTTTAGCAGTTATTACACTAGATTAGTAAGAATTACTTATTTCTCACTGGATCTCTAAGACACTGAACAGCAAAAGGTACCTAGGTCGCATATACTTCATATCATACTTTAGTGACCAGCACCTAGATGCTCACTAAACAGTAATGGAATGAATAGAGTGTGTAAGCAGCTTCTGTGTTCCCATACCTCTAGTTCTTCTAGAATTTGAGTTCTGTGAAGTTATAGACTGATCTTGTTCTTAGAATTCTGTATCTCTGACATAATGCCAGGTACACATCAGTATCTCAATAATGGTGACAAATCAATTTATCTTCACATTTTGTCAGTTAAATATATTATTTAGGTTATAGAATCTACAACTAAAGGCCTCAAAAACAGAACAGGAGATAAATACTACGTAAATCTAATAAGGCTCTTAAAGGAATCTGTAACTAGAACTTGACTACATGCATTATAAGTATATGGTCATGAAATAACAGGTAAATGACTAACCATAAAGAAAATGTGATATGTATATAGTCTTCCCGTGACACCCTGGCCTGTCCTCAGAGGAATCTTTTTTTTTTTTTTTTTAAGATTTTATTTATTTATTCATGAGAGACACACACACACACACACACACACACACACAGAGATGCAGAGACACAGGCAGAGGGAGAAGCAGGCCCCATGCAGGGAGCCCGACGTGGGACTTGATCCCCGGTCTCCAGGATCACGCCCTGGGCTGAAGGCGGCGCCAAACCGCTGCGCCATAGGGGCTGCCCGAGGAATCGTTTTAAGAAGAAATCTATTTGCCATTATCAAATACATATTCAATTACTCTCTCAAAAGACAAAGAACCATATATACATTTCCAGTTAATAAAGCATTTCTCAAATATCATCTGTCATTACTTCTAATGACTTGTCTATAACTTAGAATCAAAATGTTATAGCTACAAAGTCCATTCTAGCCAGAATGAAAAGTCGTACTTAGGGAATTTAAACAGTTTGACAGGGTCACACAGCTGGTGAATGGAAGAGCTCAGCTAAACCTAGGTCTCTGGTCTATATGCTAAGCTGTCTTCACTGGTACTATGTTTTGCCTAGATTCCTGACTTTCCTTTTTGTATGTACAATAGAAAGTAAACTCATGATTCTTACTTGGTAGAAGATTTTTGACTTCCTGCTTGTCCTGGTTCATCTTGTTTTAATCCTGCAAGCAGGGCATCTTTTGAACAGTGCTTATCCTTTTTGAGAAAGAGGAAGTAAAAGAATATGCATCAAGATCTTTAATGCAACCAAGTGACTTACTGACCAAATAGTATGAAGAAAGTGTACCTGTAAGTGGGTAATAAAAGAAAACCTCTGTCGCTGAAAAGGCTCACAACCTTCCCAAAGACATTGCCCTGGATATACATCTTTTCCTCCGTGTTCAGTTGCTGCATGGTAGAAAACCTGTGAGGGTGTCTGAAACCACCTAGAAAAAATAAAAGCAGTAGAAATTTTCTGGCATTTGCATATGTCGTTTAAATCAGAACACTTGCTCTCCTAATACAAAAGCCCCAGACCAGTATACAAAAACACTAATAAGCAAAATAGTGTAGGCAAATCTTACATTTATTTCATTTCACAGAATATTTTGAAATTATTCTGAAAATGTGTTTATATTTCTAAATCAAATCATTCAACTATACTGAAGACTTTATGTTTCATTCTCAATTCCCTACCTTCAGTGAAGTCAGCTAAGAATCTTTTGAAAGTAAGCAGTATCTTTTTCTAAAGATTTTATTTATTTATTTATTTATTTATTTATTTATTTATTTATTTATTTATTTATTCATTCATTCATTCATTCATTCATTCATGAGAGAGAGAGAGAGAGAGAGAGGCAGAGACACAGGCAGAGGGAGAAGCAGGCTCCATGCAGGGAGCCCGATGTGGGACTCGATCCTGGGTCTCCAGGATCACACCCTGGGCTGAAGGCAGTGCCAAACCGGTGAGCCACCGGAGCTGTCCCAAGTAAGATCTTTTTAAAACACAACAGAGAATTATTTTATAAACAAATGCCATATTTTCTTATACTTTTAGAAGCTGCTTAAGCATTTATAGACTTCACAGTACACATAATAAACTCTAGCATATTAGATCTAACAATATGAATGCTACAAATTTTGGCGAGTCTGGCTTTTTAGTTGAATTCACATTTTGTCTGTCCATGTTTAAGAAGTCACAGTCCTCACCTCTCTAATGTCATACCCTACTCACTCAGGTACCTGGGCTTAACAACGTACAAAGGTCTGAGTGGATAAGTAGCCAAGGACACAACCTAAAGAAAGTCAGATACTATTTTCTCTTAGTAATTAAAATATACGGCAATGAAAGAGAATACTGGTATCCAGACAGCAAAGAGTATATTAAAGGCTTCAATTATGAATTAGTGACTCAAATATTTTCATAATCAGTATCTTTAAAGTTTACAGCAGAACTCTCTTAGGACTTGATTTTTTATGGATGTCATAAAAGTAGGTCTGTATTTAAACCAGATGTTAAAAATAAATAAATAAACCAGATGTTGATGTGTGGTATATATGATAGAAATTTTAAAATAAATTTTAATCAAGAGTAACTGAATACTGAACTATAAAAGACAATGCCAAAATCATTATACATACATTCATATTCAATACATTCATATTCATTTATATAGACACATACCAAGAGTTTATTGTGAAGCTGTCATGGCTTGGAAAAATATTATAAAAATGTCCAAACGACCTAAAGCAATCTACAGATTCAATACAATCCCTATCAAAATTTGAATGGCATTTTTGGCAGAAACAGAACAATCTTAACGTTTATACGGAAATGCAAAAGACCGTGAATAACCAAAGAATCTTGAAAAAGAACAACAAAGCTGGAGACATCACGCTGCCTGATTTCAAACTGTATTATAGAGCCATAGCAATTAAAACAGTATGGTATTAGCATAAAGACGGACACACAGATCAACGGAACAGTAGAGAGCCCAGAAATAAACCCACATTCTATGATTGATTAATTTACAAGAGAGGAGACAGGAATACATGGTAGGGAAAGGAGTGTCTCTTCAATAAATTGTTTTGGGGGAACTAGACAGACCAATGCAAAAGAATGAAAAACATCTTACATCATACATAAAAATTAACTCAAAATGGATGAAAGATATTGAATGTAAAACCTGAAACTAGAAGACTCCTAGGAGAAAATATAAGTGGTAAGCTCTTTGATATCAGTCTTGGCAATGATTTTCTTGGATTTGATATTGAAAGCAAAGGCAACAAAAGCAAAAATAAGTAGGACTATATCAAACTAAAAGCTTTTGAACAACAAAGGAAACAATCAACAAAAGTAAAAGGCAACCTACTGAATGGGAGAAAGTATTTGCAGATCATGCATCTAATACAGGATTAATATCCAAAATATATGAAGAACTCATGCAAACCAATAGCAAAAAATAACCCAATTATAAAACAGCAGAGGATCTGAATATTTTTCCAAAGAAGACATACAGATGGTCAACAGGTACATGAAAAGATGTACTCAACACCACTCATCATCAGGGAAACGCAAGTGAAAAGCACAGTAAGATATATCATCTCACACCTGTCAGAATGGCTAATATAAAAGAAAAGACAAGGAACTGACAAGTATTGGTGAAGGTATGCAAAAGAGAACACTCATGCACTGCTGGTAGGAATGAAAACTGTGACGAACCACTGTGACGAACGGTATGAAGGTTTCTCAAGAAGTAAATAATAGAACTACCATATGATACAGTAATTCTACTTCCGGGTATTTATCTGAAGAAAATGAAAACACTCATTAGAAAAGACATACACATCCCTACATTAATTACAGTATTATTTACAAAAGCCAAGACATGGAAGCAACCTACATGTCCACAGATAGATGAAAGGATAAAAAAGTTGTGGTATACACATATACAATGGAATACTACTTAGCCATAAAAAGAATAAAATCTTGCCATCTGCAACATCATGGATGGACCTAGAGGGTATTATGCCAAGTGAAAGAAGTCAGAGAAAGACATATAATCTCTCTGATATGTGGAATCTTAAAAAAACAAACTAAGCTCATGGATAAACAGAACAGCCCGGTGGTTGTCAGATGGGGAATGGCAGTTGGGCAAATGGGTAAAGGGAACAAAATGTACAAATTTATAGTTACAAAGTAAGTCATGGAGATGTAACAAAAAGAAGAGCTTATGGTGTAATTAAAATTAATAAGTACGTTTTAGTTTTAGAATCTCTTTTAATCTTCAGTACTCACAATGCTATTTCATTAAATATGAAATAAATATGACTGGAGCTCTAATAATCGTCACGAGGCATTTCTTTTTTTTCAAGGAGGCATTTCTTATTATGTTTTTAATATCTTACCTAAATACTATGAATTATTAATTGAAAGGTAAAGCTGTTTGCACACACACACACACACACACCCCAAAATCCAAATGTACTACTAGTCACTAGTCAAAATGATGTCTGATTCTAAAATATTCCAGCAGTACATTAAATGAATCAAGATTACTACAACACCCAAGATTGATGAATTTGCCAGTCACTAGAAAAAGGGATAAAATTAGTGCTTCTTTAAGTCAACTCAAATTACTAAATATATAAAACTGTGTATATGTATGGTTTTAGGATCACAGGGATTTTCAAGAGTTCATGATTTTACCTGCCTAGCACAGTCTAATATTTCCCTACTAACTACTACCTTTCCCCTCATCTTAAGTCTGTTTTTTTATTTATCTAACTACTCGTCATACAAACCATTCATTCATTGTCTGGTGATGATACAAGTTCTAGTATAACTATGAATGGAGCAGTTGCAATGATCATATAAGGGTAGAAATAACTTACAGTTTCCAAATACATTACATGGAATATGTAGATTTTTAAAGCTTAAACGCAATTTCAATGTAAAACAGATACTGAGTTTGCAGAATATTACTGATTTTTCTGGAATGGGATACAGAAAGAGATAAGGTAGGATGCGCTACTTGTATACTAGTGTGTCTAGAACAATTTTCCTTACTACTACCCTTCCATCAAGGTACCGCTGCCATCCAAAATAACACGTTCATTTAAAGAAACCAGAAAAATTCAAGAGTATCTAATGAAAATAAACATTCCCTGTGATTTAATTGCCCAGACTGTTAAAATTTTGAGGTACTTCCTTTAAGCTGCACCCCTCACCTGCATCCCTGCCCCCATCATATGTGTGTTTTTATACACAACTGGGACTGTTACTCATAAAATTTGATACACTGCTGCTACAGTATGGCTATATAGTACATTTGTACTAATTTTATTTTAAAGATCTTATTTATTTATTCATGAGAGAGAGACACACACACACAGAAGCAGAGACACAGGCAGAGGGAGAAGCAGGCTCCATGCAAGGACCTCGATGCAAGACTCGGTCCCAGGACGCCAGGATCACGTCCTGGGCCAAAGGCAGGCGCTAAACTGCTGAGCCACCCAGGATCCCCACTTTACCAATTAAATGAATGCGCTTCACTAAGACACTTCACTGTTATCTGCTGAAAAATAATAATACATTTCCTGACATGTCCAATGTGATTAGCACACCTCCACCCCTGGGGCTCCTGTGCACAACAGGTGGAAGCACTAGACAAATAACATTTCTGAAACTCATTTTACTTATTGTCAATCTACCTTTCAGGGTGGGTGTGAGGCTTAAATCTGATGACACATGTAAAGTCATTTGGCAAATATTAGGCCAACAATAAATAAGAGCTATTATGATGATCATTAGTAGTAGCAAAAGCAATCATAGTGGTGGCACTAGTAATCTCTCGTCTTTTCACCATACCCGTCTCACTAATTACCTACACTGAGACTTTCCCCACAACTATCCCAAAATTGCCAAGTCTTGCTCAATAAAGTTTAGTCCACCTCCAAGTTAATGCTCCCAATTATCAATTGATTCTCATCATTGCAATTTATTAATTTCTACTTCTGAAGACATTCCCCAGGGCAGCCCAGTGACCCAGAGGTTTAGTGTTGCCTTCGGTCCAGGGCGTGATCCTGGAGACCCAGGATCGAGTCCCGCGTCGGGCTCCCCGCATGGAGTCTGCTTCTCCCTCTGCCTTGTGTCTCTGCCTCTCTCTCTGTGTCTTTCATGAATAAATAAATAAAGTCTTTAAAAAAAAAAAGAAAACATTTCCCATAGAAACTGCTCCGAACTTTTTCACTTTTTGTTAAATAAACACTAAATTTCAATTTGATTGTTTTAGAGTTTGTCTTCCCCCAAATAGTGTGAGTTTGTAAATTTAGGGATATTACCTTACTGTTCTGTGTCTGAAAAAAAAAAAAAGGGCTTATTACTGAAAGAATTTAAGTTTATTCTATGAGAGATGCTCTAACTTCCTCTTTCTCTGTATTAAATATTCTGTCATTACTCAAACTTCCCCCCTTGTCTTTGATCTTAGCCAGAGATTAACTTAACTTCCAGAGTTAATTCTTTCACTTATATTCTGGAATCTGTTAATTAACCTTTGTAAACTACCTCCTCTTTTGCATCTATCTTTTCCTTTCTACTGAACCCTGTACTTAATTGTAACATATATGCTACTCCAACTTAAAAGAAATGAAACAACACTTTTCGTTTGATCTCATTACTATCATAAAAGATAGGAACTAGATTTACAATATCTGGCAAAGCAATGATAAATTTAATTAATATTGAATACATTTATTATAGTAACATATCTGATGATTTTTTTGCTCCATCATTGGCCATCTTTCAAAGATACATATTATTTTTCAATTATATCATCAATACAATTTATAATGGCTAGTCCCCTGCTCTTTACATAAATGGTGGCAGATAAAGCTTAGGATTAGCTTTTATTTCTTTATTTGAAATCCCTTCACCAAATTCTTTTTTTTTTCAGCTGTTTGTTTCAACTGAACAAATTATTTGCATATGGCTACTCAGCGCAAGTTTGTGGATTCTAGTTACCCTAAACAGCCACTTAAGGTTACACCACTTTCCACCTGAAAATAAAGCCAATAACCATTACTTTATTGGTGTTAATTATAAAATGATTATTACTATCACTTTTCCTTCCATCAAGCAATTTCTCAGGCATCATAAACATATAAATAAGTGAAGTAAATAAAGCATACTTTTCCTACTACCTTAAAGATTTTATTATTTAAAAACCTGCAATCTATGTAGGTTATATATATTAATAATACATACTATGATGTTTTAATAATTCACCATATTTAAAAGAACAATTTAGAAACAAACATCTGTGGCTATAAAGCTATGGTTGTTTCCTTTGTTTTTAAAACATAAATAAAAGGAGGGTGCCTGGGTGGCTTAGTTGGTTAAGTGTCTGCCCTGGTCATGATCTCAGGGTCCTGGGATAGAGCCCCGTGGCAGGCTCCCTCTTCAGTGGGGAGTCTGCTTTTTCCCTCTTCATCTGCCCCTTCCACTCTATCTACCTCTCCCCAGGCTCATGCCCTCAAATACATAAATAAAATCTTAAAAAAAAAACAACCCATAAATAAAAAGGTTGAAAATAGCATTTTAATTCAGACAGTTTCATTTAAAGTTTTCTTAGTTGCTGAAGTTCTTAGGCTGTTTTTCTTTAACAACCAAAAGGATTCTATGTCCCTCCTTAATAGTCCTCCTGCTGCAAAAACATATAATTTGATTTAAAACACATAGGATATGTATTTTTAATAGGAAAATTCTAGTTTAAAAGATGCACATTTAAATGTTAATAAATGCACATAAATGATAGTACATCAAAAAAACTATACTGCAAAAAGAGATTTTAAAAGTTATACTGTTAATTTGGACGAATTAACTTTTACTTCAACCCTTGATATATCTAACTGTTCTACACAGATAACATTCTCTGGCCAAAGAAATACCAAGGGTATGCATTATTTTATATTCACATGAGATTTAGTAGCAAGCTGCTAAAATTTGGAGGGGCGGGGGGAGCCCAAACCAACAATGATGCTGGGAGACTTACCCAATTTTATTACATACTCAATCATCGAAGTCTAAAATGGAAAAACAACAACAAAAAAAAGACAACTTGCTTCATTATTAAAAGAAGTTAATTTATTGCCTTAGTAGAGGACTAAAAATTGCAAGTGCAAACTGAACAACCCCAAACTAAATATGGTGCCCTTGCAAACTAAATGCTGCAGTTGCTACAGCACTCTGTCTGCCACAGTCAATCCAGATTCAAAGCCACAGGTAGGAGCAACTGATTGGCTTAGCTGCCAGAGGTAATGGGGGAGAAAGCAAGTATTTGACCTTTTTCTTTTTTTTTCTTTTTTGCCTTTTGTAGAAAGAGAGAAGTCCTGCCGTCTAGTAAGACTAAAATTATGGGAAATATCTCAAACATAGGAAGGGAGTTTGGTTGGAAGATATTCAAAACCAAATGTCTTTGGCCCTATCTCCTTTCCTCCTAATAATTAATACTATTGACAATATTACAAGTAATAGTAGTAGTATTAATAATATTAATATTAATTATAAAGAAAAGGATTTCCCTTTTTGCTCTTTGATCCTTTAGCGCTAGCTCCTACTAACCTACCAACCTACTGCTACTGTGAAGCAGTCATGTATTTTATACAACAAAATAGGAAATATATTCTCAGGGACCTTGTTTAAATAACTATGCTTTTGAAATCTGTACCCTCCACCAAAATTTTAATCACATCTGAAAGCAGTACAGAAGTACATAAGCACAATTTAGGCACTTCAATAAATATGTTATACTTAATAATTAACTAAATATAAGCTTGGAGATAAAATAAAAATGAATGATGATGTGTGTATTTGTGTGTTTTTAATAAGACAAAGCATACAAATGAATTTGAGACTGGATACTCACCTGGACTTCTTGAAAGATAGGGCAGTATATAGGTTCATACTGCTCATGATAAAGCTACACTCTCTACCTGAACTTCTGTTTGCTCATTATTTACTCTAAATTTAGTATGTTCGCAAACATCATCTTATTTGATTTCTATGATGGCTCTTTGTTAAAGGTAAAATTATCCCCACTTTACTGCTAAAGAAAACATGCTTTCAAACAAGTAACTTTCCAGAGCCATAGAACTATGTGGCAAGAGCTGGAGTTTGAAACCAGCTATGTCTGGTTGGGTAAGGAGAAACTGGAAAAGGCCTAACTTTTCCTATTCTAACACATGACTATTTACTTGGATAATAAACCTAAGTTCATGCCTCGGTTAAAACTGAAGTATAATTTTATACACAGTACCTATGATGCTATAATTTTTTTCCTATTTTTAATGCTGGTAAATTCTGAAAGCATAGTAGATTTAAGAGGTTAACACTGTTACATAATTTTCTTTATTCCGTGTATAGTTTCTAAGGAATAAATAAAGTTTATTAGTAAACTACAGGCTAAGTCTCACACCTTAGTAAATTCTATTCGCAAATATTTTAAATAACTCTAAAAAGGACTTCGACACAATTTGACTAATTTGTGTCATGGTATATAATTTTTGGTTATAGGTACCATCTTTAAATATTCTTTGGTATCCAGTGTTTGGAAGAATGAAGTAAAATAAAAAGTTCTGCCATCAGCTGTGGAATGAATTAGGGCTTTTCCTAATAAGATATTTTTATCTATCAGTAGTAGCCCAAGGAATGTATCTTAAACTAATATTACCAAAAAGTATTACACAAAATTAATCTCACACTTATATAGGCTTATTATTATTTTTTAGGCTTATTTCAAACTTTAAGTATAATAACAAGTATAACAAAATACCCATTGATTCTATAGCTTTTACATAAAATATTTTATAAATGGAGAAACAGCAAGGGCTACATCTTTACAGTTGAAAATATAAGATGCCAACAGGCTAGGTCAGCAAAGAACTGCTGACTACAGAATCAAGCCAATCTTCATTAATTGACCTCACTCAATAATATTAATTAAAAGCCCTTTATGTGCTAGACATTGTGCTAATATGATAAAAACTCCAGGATGCAAAACATCAACCCTCTAAAGATATCTTCTGGCCTTATGACCACAAAATTTGGACAAAGAATGCCATAAAAGTGAAGTCTAAGCTGTCAAGTAATCTAACTACTGAATTAATTTCAACCAAAACTTGTAATTTAAGTAGAATTAAGCAGTCACTGATGTATCCTGAATTACCAATTTCTACTCTGGACATCTTACCCTCTATTAAATACTTCCAAATCCATCAAGATTGCAGTTTTATGTATCATAATCAACTAGTCTTTAGAAACCTTCTTTACCTTAAAATAAAATACATCAAACTGCCTTCAGTTTTTGTTAAATATTTCAATTTTTTCATTTAACTCAAACTCACTACATTATTTCTGAAATTTCAATTGCTAGAAGAAATTAAAGATTTACCATGAATTCTGGGTGATACTTCTGGAAGAATTAGAAGAACCTTTACAGAGAAATTCTAGTTGCCTGTAAGTTCTCATTCATTTGTCACAGAGAGTGAAGTTGATGTTTCCATGTTGCTCTCTGTTAGTTCCCATGAGACCATTGATTATTCAAATCCCATCTTGATGCAAAAATATCTTTAGGATTATACAGGAGTAACAAAACCTAATATTAGAATCTTTAGGAGGAAATACAACTGCAAAAGGTTCAGTAGGAAACCAGTAGTTTGAGCCTCAACATCACTTAAGTAGATTCTTAGGTGGCCAGGGAATATCAATTTTATTAGTGCAAATAAAAGTCCCTAGTTTCTTTTTCTTTTTTTTTTTTTTTAAGTCCCTAGTTTCTAAAAAGAACAGTTTCCACTTTGGAAATGTTTGTTTACTGATATCCTATAAATTCTCTTTGACTCTTTAATGATACAACTCTAAATATAAACACGATACAGGTTACACTCCTCCCAAGGGAAAATAATTTTTGTCTTTTCTATAACAGCTATTAGCTAGATATGAATGAGAAACAATGTATTCTTAAAAAAAGCTTTCAAATGTCTTTTATAGCAGAACAGTCTTTTCAAACAAAATATGACTTAGAGTCTTTATGCATAAAGCAGAAAGCAGAGATACTATGGTTAAATGTAAGTTGGAGGCCTCTTTCAAATATCCCCTTTATCCTGGCACTGCTTATTCAAAGAACACTCTGGCCAAGAAATAGTATTAAAAGTACTAAAAACAATGGATGTAAATTAAATTCTTGGCTTACCAGAGGCACTAAGTCTTTTCCTCTAATTATACAGAATTAAAAGAGCAGTTCATGGGTATCTTTTATTACAGAGAATTTTTTGGGTCCCATTCCTTAAATAAGGATCAAACACAAAATATAATCACATGTTATTTATATATTTCAGTTCTAAACTAGCAGTCTACATCATGGACTTTACAAGAATAAAGATTTTTTAATTCTTTTTAAAAATTTTTTTAAATTTATTTATGATAATCACACACAGAGAGAGAGAGAGAGAGAGAGGCAGAGACACAGGCAGAGGGAGAAGCAGGCTTCATACACCGGGAGCCCGATGTGGGACTCGATCCCGGGTCTCCAGGATCGCGCCCTGGGCCAAAGGCAGGCGCCAAACCGCTGCGCCACCCAGGGATCCCAAGAATAAAGATTAAGGACAAAGACCTTCCAAATTTTTGTCAGACATACAAAGACCTTAGAAGTTGTCACTCATTCTCAGAACAAGAAAAAAAGCTGAACTGACAGTTAACAATTCTTAAATCCATCAGAGGACTGAGGTCACAAGGCAACTGCCTCCCTGAAAACTGGAGACAGTTGAATATAGAGAATCACAAATAACTTCAAGAGTCAATAACTGGTAGGAATACTTAAGCAGAAATTGATGAACTGATGGAAGGTCTAGTATGGATTATCTTGAAAGATGAAAACTTTGGTAGGAGTTTGGGGGATGGTATGCGGCTGCAGTCTCGGTAGAGAGCCCATACTTTTTTGAGTTTTAACTCCAGGAATTTTACCAAGGTCTCATAGTAAAGACTGGAGGAAAAAAATTCCCTAGGGCTTCTAGCATGGGGGTGGGGGAGGGAATCAATTTTAAATTTGCCCAGAATATTCTCCTTACCAAAGGCCTGCCCTCAAGAAAAATTATTTCACCAAAGCCTTACCTGGCTGATGGGAAGGAGCAATTAGATAACTTGAGCCCTCCAAATTCCCTGTCTCACATAAGGGGAGAAAAATAAAGAAAATAAAAGAAAGACTCTTCTTCATGTCACAGCCCTTAGACTCATGCCCAATAAAAGTTAGATTTAATCATGAGATTATAGAATGCTTCCCATCTGCATACCTTATCAACCAGGCTCCAGTATAATAACAGTGGATTACAACTGAGAAAGCTGTAAGATACAGACTCAATTTAACAATGAGCTTCAGGGTGCCTGTGTGGCTCAGTCAGTTGAGCATCTGATTCTTGGTTTTGGCTAGGGTCATGATCTCATGGGTCTTCAGACCAAGCCCCATGGGCGCTCTGCACTCAGCACAGAGTCTGCCTCAGATTCTCTTTCCCTCCCTCCCCAGCTCCAACATGCCCTAAAATTAAAGTCTTTGGGAAAAAAAAAAAAAAGAGCTTCTAACAAAACCCAAAGACAACAAGGGAGGGGGGAAAAAGGACACTAGAAGAAACTGAAGCCTCTCTCACTTACTGCTACAGCAAACATTAAATACAGCATAATTCCTAAGCAGGTAAATATAAAACTTAACACTAAAGGTCTCTTTACCTCAGTTCCTATTAACTGATATCCGGTGCATGTGAACTGGACTCAGATATGGCAGGGACTTTGAAATTATCATACTGCAGACTAAACATAGTTATGATTAATATAATATGCTAATAGCATATTATAATATAATTAATATGCTAAGACTCACGCAAAGAAGTGGCAACATGTAAAAAAAAAATATGGGTAAAGTAAGCAGAGAAATGGAGATATTAAAAATAAAAAAAAATGCCAGAAATAAAAAATACTGTAACAGAAATAAAGAATGTCTTTAAGGAGTGGCTGGTTCAGTGGGTGGAGGAGTGGCTGGTTCAGTTGGTTAAGCATGTGATTTGACCTCAGGGCTGTGGGTCTGAGTCTTCTGTTGCGTGTTAGAGATTACTTAAAAAATAAAATCTTAAAAAAAAAAAAAAGAAAAAGAAAAAGAATGCTTTTGATGAGATACAGCCAAGAAAAGAATCAGTGAGTTTAAACATGTATGAATAGAAACTTCTCAAACTAAAAAATAAAGAGAAAAAAAAATGAAAAAAGGAAACATATTCAAGAACTGTGGGACAATTACAAAAGTTGCAACATATGTGTAATGGGAATATCAGAAAGAGGAAAGAGAAAAAAATGGAAAAAATACTTGAAGTAAGAATGGCTGAGAATCTTCCAAAATTAATGACATCCCAAACCACAGATCTAGGAAATTCAGAGAATACCATATAAGATACATATAAAAACAACACCACCTAGGCATGTTATATTCAAACTGCTAAAAACCAAAGACAAAAAATCTTGAAAGTAGCTAGATGGAAAATAGCAAACACAAAAACCTTACTGATAGCACAACAAAGGTAAGATTACCTGATGTCTCTTGAGAAACCACATAAGCAAGAAGAGTAGAATGAAATATTTTAAAGTTAAGAGAAAAAGATTTTTTGTCCACAAAGTTATTTTTCAAAAGTGAAGGAGAAATACTTTTTTCAGACAAAAACTGAGGGCATACCTTATAAGAAAAGTGGATAATAGCCACTGTAGAGCTACCTTATAAGAAATATTACAAGAAGTTCTTCATACAGACTACAGAAGAAAAATTGATGGAGGTCAGAAACTGGGATGTATATAAAGAAAGGAAGGGTACTGGAGAAGGAAAGAATGGAAGTAGAATAAAATATTTTACTTTTCTTATTTTTAACGGATTTAGTAGGTAAGTGTTCAGAATAACAGCTACAATGTATTTGGTGATTAAATCTTTGGATAAGTGAAATGAATGATAGCAACTGCATAAGGACATGAGGGAAGAAGCAAGAATACTACATTACAAAGGACTCGTACTACACATTGTTGTTTGAAAGTGAACTAGATTAGCCATCAACATATAACCCGAACAATCATAAAAAAAATATTTAAGATTTTATTTATTTATTCATGAGAGACACAGAGAGAGCGAGAGGCAGAGACACAGGTAGAGGGAGAAGCAGACTCCATGCAGGGAGCCTGATGTGGGATTTGATCCCGGGTCTCCAGGATCACGCCCTGGGCTGAAGTTGGCACTAAACCGCTGAGCCACCCGGGCTGCCCCAATAAAAAATTTTTTAAAAGAAGTATAATTGATTTGCTAAAAGGAACAAATGGAATCATATAAATTACTTCATTAAAAACCAAAGAAAGTAAAGCATGTGAAGACAAAAGATACAAAAAGCAAGTGAAATGAATAGAAAATATTTGTAAATATGACAGTTATTAATGCAACTATATCAATAATCACTTTAAATGTGAATGATCTAAATACACTAATTAAGAAACAAAGAGACTGCCAGAGAGGATAAACAAAATGAAACCCAAGTATGTGTGGTTAGATATAAAAACACAGATTAAAAGTAAAGTGATAGAGATGGTTGGGGAATGAGCAAAATAGGTGAAGGGGATTAAAAGGTACAAACTTCCAGTTGTAAAATAAGTAAGTCATGGGGATGAAAAGTACAGCATAGGGAGCTTAGTCAATAATACTATAATAACTTTGTAGGATAACACATGGTAACCTTAGCATACTGAATGTTGTGTAATGCGTATAACTGTCAAATGGCTATGCTGTACACATCAAACAATACAATAGTGTATGTCAACTATACTTCAATTAAAAAAATTTTTTTTTCAATTAAAATTTTTTTAAAAGGTAGTTAGCAACAGTTGAAGGATTGACTTATGTGAGGAAAACCTACGGGGAAGAAGAGAAAATCATATTCAAAGTTGAAAGTTGGGGACTAATAATTAATTTGAACATTAAAATCCACTTTATGCTCCATCCACCCTCCCTCCCAAAAAATAAAAGGATGGTGAAAGATATACCACACTAACAGTAATCAAAAGAAAGGTGAAGTAACTATACTAATGTCAGACAAAGCAGACTTCAGAGTACAGGGACTATGAGAAATAAAGAGGGACATTACATAATGATATGGAGGTCAACTCTTCGCAAAGACATAGAAGTCTTAAGGCCTGTACTCCTAACACAAAGCATCAAAAAATGAGCAAAATCTGACAGAACTGCAAGAAGAAAACAGACAAATCCACCAACTATATTTGGAAACTTAGCACAACTCTATCAGTGACTGAGAGATTCAGCAGGCTGAAAATCAGTAAAGATATAGTTGAACTAAACAACACTATCAATCAATTGGCTCTGACATTTATATAATGCTTCAAAAACAATGGAAAAAACATTCTTCTCATGCTCACCTAGAACATTCACCAAAAGAGACTACATCTGGGATATAAAACACACCTTAACAAATTCAAAAGAACAGAAATCACATAAAGTACGCTCTCAGATTACAATGTGATTAAGCTAAAAATCACTAACAAAAAGATAGGTGGAATATCCCAAAATATTTGGAAATTAAACAACACGCTTCTAAAATATTTTGAACTAAGTGATAATGAAATTATAACTTACCAAATTTGTGGGATACAGCTAAAGCAGTGCATAGAGGGAAAGTTATAGCATGAAATGTATATAATTAGAAAAGATCTAAATGTATACATTAGAATAATCTAAGCTCCCACCTTAGGAAACCAAAAAAGTAAAAATATAAATGAAGGTAAGCAGAAGAAAAAAATAAAAATTAGAGTAGAAATCAAATACAGGAAATCAACAGAGAAAAATCAATGAAACCAAAAATTGGTTGTTTGAAAAGATCAATTAAAAAAAATCAATAAAATAGATAAATCTCTAGCTAGCTTAAGCAAGAAAAAGAATGCAAAAAGGCACAAATTACTAATATCAGAAATGAAAGCTTCTTTAATTGCTACTGAGCCCATGGACATTAAAAGGATAATAAATGTTATGAATAACTCTATGCCACAAATTTGGTAATTTATGAAATGAATGATCAACAACCTGCTAAAACTCACACAAGAAGAATAATCTGAATAAAACTTAACTACTGAAAAAATTGAACCAATGGTTTATCTTGCAAAAAAGAAAACTAGGCCAAGATACTCTCACTGGTGAATTCTACCAAAAATTTAAGGAAGAAATGATACCACTCTCTATAATCCCTACCAGAAAACAAAGAGAGAACATTTCCTAATTCATTATATAAGATCAGCATTGCCCTAATACCAAAAACATACAAAGACAGAAAAATTATAGACCAGTATTTCTCATGAACATAGGTGTAAAAATCCTCAAAGGGTGGCACATCTGGGTGGCTTAGTCAGTTAAGCATCTGACTCTTGATCTCAGTTTAGGTCTTGACCTCAGGGTCATGAGTTCAAGCCCTGCACTGGGCTCTATACTGTGGTACTGTGGAGCTCACTTTGGGGAAAAAAAAACCCTCAAGAAAAATATTAGTAAATCTATTAAGTAACATTAAAAAAAACTACATACCAATGAAAAATGAAGGATGCACTGTGTTTTTGTATGCCTTTTGCTGAACCACTAAGGCCAAATATAAGAATACTAAAGAAATATCTTAGGCTAAGCTGAAAAATATGCATATTTATTTAACTTCTTCACTGCAGCTATGCAAGGATAATTCAAGTTAATTTATATAATTCATCACATCAACAGGCTAAAGAAGGAAAATCATATGATCATATCAATAGCTGTAGAAAAAGAAAAAACAGGTATGACAAAATCTAACACCTATATATTACTAAAAACTCAGCAAATGTCCTAATTAAAAAATAGGTTAAATCTGGATACCCTACCAAAGATGATATTCAGATGGTAAATAAGTAAATGAAAAGATGTTCAACATCTTTTGTCATCAGGGAAATACAAATGAAAATAACATAGATGTGAATGCACATTTATTAGAATGGCTAAAATCTAAAAAACTGATAATACTGAATGGTGGTGAGGGTGTGCAGGAGCAGGAACTTCTTATTCATTCATTGATGGTGAAAAGTACAAAATAGTACAGCCACTTTGAAAAACAGTTGGACAGTTTCTTACAATGCTAAATATAGTCTTGCCATACAATCAAGAAATTGTAACCCTAGGTAACTGCCCAAAGGAGTTAAAAATCATGTCCATACAAGAGCACTTGGCCGGCTCAGATGGTGGAGCATGTGACTCTTGATCTCAAGGTTGTAAGTTAAAGTCCTGTGTTGAGCACAGAGCTTACTTAGAAGAAAAAAAACAAAACAAAACAAAACAAAACTACATACAAATATTTATAGTAACTTCCTAACTGCCAAAAACTAGAAGGAACCAAAATGTCCTTTGATAGATAAACGGATGCATCCATACAACAGAATTATTATTCAGCAATAAAAAGAAATGAGTAATCAAGCCACAAAAAGACATAGTTCAGAACCTTAAATTCATATTCTTAGTGAAGAAACCAGTCTTAAAAGTCTGAAAACTACATACTGTATGATTCCAACTATATATTCTGGGCAAAGGCAACTATAGAGAAAATCAGTAGTTGCTAGGGGCATGGAGGCATGGGAAAGATGAGAGGTAGTGAAGAGAGATAGATGAACAGATCAAACAGGGCATTTTCAGGGTGGTGAAATTATTCTGTACAATACTGTAAAGATGAATATGTGACATTTTACTTTGTCAAAATCCACACAACTATAGCACAGAGTGAATCCTCATGTAAACTATAGATTTTAGCTTATGATAATGTATAAATATTACTCATCAATCATAACATATGCATCACACTAATACAGAATGTTAATATTAGGGAAACTGTTAGCAAGAGGGAATATATGGGAACTTTGCACTATCTGCTCAACTTTTCTCTAAATCTAAAACGACTCTAAAAAATAGTCTACTATTTTTTTTAAAAAGATAAGGATGAATATTATCACTACTATTGTATAACTATTCTAGAAACATAAGATATTATACTTGGACAAGAGGACAAAATAAGAGGTATTAATATAGAAAAAAACAGTTGAAAATATAGTATAAGTCGTCAAAATTTATGACAGCAACAAAAAAATAAAAAGCACAACTAGCAATAAGTTCTGCAATTAATGTATGTGAAGAAAACTTTCAAGCTATACTGGGGTAAAAAAAGACTATAATACCATAAGCTGATACCTTTTTCCTTTAAGGGAAGAAATAACACTGGAACAATGTTTACTACCATAAGACAAACACTACCAAAAATTTCATTAAAAGCAATTACAACAAAAATGCCAACATGCTTTTTTTTTTTTTTTGATCTCTAGAAACATTCTGAAGTTCATTTGAAAGGATAGTATCTGTATATGTACTAAGCCCAATTTATAAATCACTCATTTCAAAATCTAGCATAGTGCCTGGTATAAGTGCTTGAAAAAAATTAAGAAACACCCTGAAAAAAGAAAAATTTGGAGGGGGATCTTGCCATATCCAAATTTAAAGTGATGGTATAATAAGGACAGAGACCAGTGGGATAATAAGTAATCCAGAAACAGACAAAGCATACAGGAATTTAATATATCAAGGGTGGAATTTCAAACACCTAAGGGAAAGATAAGCACCAATATGTTAGCCATTTGGAAAACAATAAAGCTATCTTCATGCTTCACTTTATACATGAAACTAAAATACAGATGGATCAGAAAGTTAAAAAATTGAAGTAGCGGAAAGCAACAAAATGTATATTATGTGATCTAAGAGTTTAGAAGGTCTAAGCATGAAATAAAAATCTTTAGTCTTTCTAGTATGTCTACTAAAATGTCTAGAACACTAACCAACTTAAAAGCAATGCATACTCCTTCAAACCTAGACTAAATACTATTTCCCATTCATTAAAAGACCTCCTTGGAGAAATCTGATGCCATGTGTATGGCAGGAAATGTACAAGATAAGCCTGGAACGTTTTGTCTAACAGACAGCAAGGAAACTGTCAAAGACATATTAAGATCACGTATTTTAAGATCAACCAAAGGAACTGGGAACCAGCATGAATAGATCTTTACCAGCTAAAGATGAGGCAATCTGAACATCAAGAAATAACAATTGCAATGGACTAAAATACCTCAAATATTTTTAAATTCATAAGTTCACTTACAATGATATGAAAAACAAACACAAAATCTAAACTTCATGGGACACCTGCGAAGAATTCAAGTAAGTAACACAATACTTTGAAAATTGGTAAATAAGAGATATCATATATAAACTATCTAGCTTCTTTTCTAGGAACTTCTTATTCCTCAGAAAAATCGAACAGTTGATAAAGAGGGGAATTTTTATATTTTACAACTCTTAATGAAATAATGGATGTAGGCAATGATCTTCAGTGGCTGTTGATATCACAAATAAAGACACATTACATATCTCCTAATGGAAGTACACAATGCCTCTTCTAAAATGCTCTTCATAAAACTCAAATCAAAATCCGATCAAACATCTGGACCTAATTTACTAGCTGTAGGGTCAGGAGTAACATGCCAAATGATACCAGTAAAATCCAGATTGTGATGTTCTTAAAGGGCAAATAACCTGTGTTTATCAACAAAAGCTTAAAAAAAGATTAACAGAGAGGAAAGGGCAATATACAGGTTAAAAGAAACCTAAAAGTCTTCTCAACTAAAAGCAATGTTTGAATCTTAGATTTCATTTCAAACTCTAAACAAAATACAAGTGGAGAAATGGAAATTCTGAAAGGATATTTGAAGAACTCACAATATTGAAGGCTTATTTTCTGCAAAGGGTGCAAATTATGTAGATTGGGGTCCCCATTTTTTAGAGATAAATGCCTGCTGATTTAAAAAGCAATTATTGAGGGCGCCTGAATGGCTCAGTCGGTTAAGCAATCAACTCTTGATTTCAGCTCAGATCATGATTTCAAGGTCATGAGATCAAGCTCTGTGTTGGGCTCCACACTCAGGGAAGAGTCTGCTTAAGGATTCTCTCTCCCTCTCCTGCCCCTTTCCTTGCTCATACTCTTTCTCTCTCTCTCTCTCTAAAGTAAATAAATAAATCTAAAAAAAGCAATTATTGATGTGCAGTGTTGAAGAGTGAGTGGCTGGATGAAAAGAATATATTAAATTAAGAAAAGAAGAATTACAAATACAAAAACACCATGTAAAATATGGTTGTACCACAGAATGAAAAAGAGGTTAAATGTATAACCAAAGTCATTTTTAATTCCATGAAAGGAAAAGAGCGCATGGTAAGTGATTTCAACTTTAAATATGGAGTATTTCACAATAATGTATCAGTGAAGGAAATAATTTTAATTAAAATCTGATGGAAACAAGGAAGAAAAATTGATTTGTTATTTTAAAAAAAATTAGAATATAGCCTTTAGTGAACAATGGCAATGATATATATTTTCCACTTGGAATTAAAACTTAATCTGAATAATATAAGTCATTATTCTCTTCATGCCCTTCTGCTCTTGGTATCCTATACTTCTCATAGATCCCTGGGCTTCTGAGCTCCTTCTATAATTTCCTGTATTTGCTATTCTAACCAAAATTATTTTTCCAAGACAAACCACTACACATTCTTTAAGACTCAATTCAAAAGTAATGACTGTAGTGAAACCATTCCATTTTATTTTATTTTATTTTATTTATTTGAGAGAGAGAGAGAGAAGAAGCAAAGGAAGAGGGAGAGGGAGACAGAGAATCTGAAGCAGACTCTGCGCTAAGCGCAGGCCCGATAGAGGGCTCCAATCTCATGACCACAAGATCACAACCTGAGGTGAGAGCAAGAGTCAGCTGCTTAATGGGCTGAGCCACCCAGGCGCCTCTGTAGTGAAACTTTTCTAACTACCCCCAGCATTACACTAACTGTCCGCTATGCTGCCAACTATCTTTTTATAGCACTTATTTATACCATAAATTTGTTTTTGGATGCGCTTCTCCAAAAGCTGAGAATGATCTTTTTTATTTCTAACTCATAGCACATACACCCTCCCAGAGGGTGCTCGATAAATATTTGCAGAATCAAACTGAATTACTATTGCAGCATCTAAAAATGGCTTTAAAAAATGACAAGCTCTAAGGAAGCCTTGCTGAGTCTTATTCAAAAAAGACTTCCAAAGAGGAGGCACATATCAAATTTTGTAGCACTGATCCTACTAGCAAGATGGGAAATTGGGTTGTGCATTTAGGCTCATCAGCTCTTTCAGCAACTTTTTTCTTGAAATACTGTAAGTGCTTCATTTAAAGTAGCTATTCTCAAACTTTTTAGTCAACAAACAGTATTAGTTGACCCCCCTACTCCATAAGCTTCCATTTGCATGGAAAGATAAAAAAAATCTGAAAAAAGTAAAGAATACAATTGACATTGGTGAAAAAGTTTCAGATTATTATAACATAAACAAAACAAGACGGTCAAAATAAACAAATCAAAGAAATAATCAGAGACCACCTAACACACTGACTTGTAAACTACCTTTTGACAAACAGATTTTACACTATAGTCTCGTACACACATGCCTATACTATACACATGTAAAACTGGAAACAATAGTTACCCTTACTAATATGATGGAATCTGGTATGTTTTATTCATTTTTTTTCTTGGGAAAAACAAAACTAAACGAAATCAGCAAAAACCCACAGGTAGAGACCAGACAAAATGATTTCATGATATCCTTACTGGATTGAGATTTAAAGTTTGATGAACACTGTCCAAAGAAATTGTGCACACTATTAATAATCCCTGAGCTACAGTGATAATCACAGTCCCACAAAAAGCCCACATATGAAGTTTACAGTAAAGTACAATGTCTGTAGTATATCATAAAGATTAGGAATAGCAAGCATAATTTTTAAATGAATGTGGTAATTTCTGCTATCAGAGGGAAATGGAATCTTTGATACCTAAAAAATGAAGGGTATTACGTCTATTAAGACAAGTGCCTTCGTCCTAGACCTTTAAAAAGTGACAAAGCAAAGGGTCATGGTTGAGAAATGTTAAAAGAACTATCTTATTTTAACCAACATTATTCTCAAGTATTTCTTCAAGTGTAAGAAAGCCCTGTTTTAGGAAGTTCAATTCTACTCATTAATCATCTTAGATATTAAATTGTGAGATGACATAGCTTTAAAAATAATTTGCATGGGATGTCCAACCCAAACTCAAATTTAAGACAAGTCAGTCTTCCTAACAGATCATTATCTTTAAATTGCTACAATAGAGAAATTCTATGGCTGCCATCAACTTCAAGTCACTTTATAAAACCTATCTCTTTTCATAAACAAATATGGAACTAAATGCTTAGCTGATTTTCTTTTTTAAAAGCTAATACTGAAACAAATTCCCCAATAACCTACCCCTACCATTAGGCAAGGAAGGTCTACCATTTATATAAATTTCTTAGTTTAAATGCCACTGGAGCTACATAAACATCCCTCTTAACAGAAAGTATTTTTGCTCAAAGACTTCAGCGGTTTCAAAAGAAAATTTTCATTGAAGTATAGATGACAAATATAAAGAACAAAAGAACATTTATGTGTATCAAATAAAATTGCCATTTACTTTTTACAAGACTGCCACAGACACATGAAGTTGTGTCCAGGTTTTCTCACTGGATCCCCTTGTTGACTAGATGCACTGAATGGAGAAGGCTGGGAAGTGTTAGGCTGGCTCTGCACTTGCACAGCTGGTGAAGGCGTCATAGGAGTGTTCTGTGAAAAAATACAACCATGCAGTTTGTGAGGTGACACTGAAAAACATTCATATTTTATAGTGTAGGCTTAAAATGATTATAATGACGATTACATGATTACATCGATATTCATGCACTTCTAACCTAAAATTTACATCTGTAGTTTTATTTTTTTATTTTATTTTTTACATCTGTAGTTTTAATGATCGTTTTAAAAACAATTCTCTAAAAAGAGAACTTTTTATAAAAATAACTAGGAAGTCAGATTCTTTTATTTCATATGAACAACAAAGGCAAGATCACACTGTTATTGCTACAGAATATACATTATTTAGAATTAAGAATTTTTAGATTGATAAAATTAGGCAGAAATACAATTATGGATTAAAATAAGGAATAAATCTATAAATGCACCCACTTGATTTACTTACGTACATTCTGCACAAGAACAAATCAACTGCAATTATTTCTTTGCATAGATTTCCTTTTAGATTTTTAAATGAATACAACATAAAACATAGTAAAAAGCAAAGACAATTTCTGATGTTAAAAATGAAGTAACCATAAGTACAATGTTGTTAAATGTTATTTTATATTAAGCCATTTTAACAACTTCAAAGTTGTTCTGTTACAGCTTTTGATGGACAATACAAGTAAAAGGATTCTAATTATACACATAAGTTTTTTAAATATGAGCTATGTTTTCTTCTTCTATAACTCATCCCTTTGAAAAATATATAATTATAATAGAGCTTAAAACAATTTGAGGCAAAATATTTTCTTTGAACCTTAGATTTTATTCATAATGTATCACAAAGGGAAAAATAAAATTGAAATTTTCATATATAAATGGTAGCATGCCATTTTCAAAGCATTGCTTAATGGCAATACATTTACACTTTGGGAAAATACTAAATATACTTGTTCACTTGTAAGGTAATATTGGAAATAGTTGGGCAAAACTAGCTAAAAATTGCTGCAAACATCAGATAAAAGCCATAATAATTAGAAAAAAACACAAAACACATATTAGGCTAGAGAATAAAAATGAAAAAAGAATAAAATGCTGGAAAAAAGTTTCAAAATATGAAGTCATAAGAACTTTTGAGTTCTAAGGTCTAAGAAAAAACATCTACTTTTGGGATGTGATTGAAATTGTTCCTATTATATGGTTCCGCCCTTAACATTTTACAATGAGAAAACATACACGTGTATATATACATGCGTGGAAAACAGGCATCGTGGATAGGATGTGGACTTTCTGGCTTGACACATCAGCACTCAAATTTTCAATTTGCCTTTTAAACTAGTTATGTGACCTTGGCCAACCTATTTTCCTCAGTTTCCTCATCTATATAAACTGTTAAGTAATGAAATCTAACTTAAGGAATGGTGGGAAGAGCAGAGAAACTACAGATGAAGAGCCTAGTTCTAGATTCTCAAAAAATGGCAAGAGATCCTATTTTATTATGCTAGAAGTCCAAATAGAGAAGTCCAAAAGGGAAACAATACTTTGGAAGAAAGATAATGTAATGAGTTTGCTTTGGGAACACTGACAGATCAACAACTACAAATGTCTATTAATAGAAGTTAATGCTGGAAACACAGATCTGACAGTCATTCACCAGGGAATCCTTAAAGCTATAAAAACCAATGCTGAGAAAGCAGACGGAAAGAAAAGGGGATCAAAGATAAAGGAATGGAAGGTAACATTAGAATTAGTCTATCAAAAGAATTACTCAAATTGCTTCCCTCAAATGAAAATATTGCATTAAAAATCCAGGAAATTCTAATAAGGGAGAGTAACCAAGAAGATCAGTTTCAGCCAAATACAAATATTAGGGAGTAACAAGTTACAAATATCCCAGAATTTTAATTAAAGGGTAAATTTGCTAGAGGCATCAAATTCCCTCACAATGAACCTTCTGGTTCCCCATACTATTACCATTTAAATTAGGTATTTTATTGACTATCTTGTCATATATTTGTAGGTTAAGCTTATTTTTACTTTCTTAAGTGCTAACAAATCTTTATCCAATTTTTTCTTCCATTGTGGAACTCTTATTTATTGTCATACAGAAAATTTAACAAGGAATCACAGGGTATTTTGACCCCAAATGTTAATGACAGATATGGTAAGGATGACTGAATCTAATCTAAGTTAAATTGAGAATGAATAAAGACACATTAACCAAATGCAATATGTAAAAAACCTGTGGATTTTAATTTGAGCAAGTTGTTAAAAAAAAAAAAAACACGTTTCTTAAAGACAACTAGAGAACACTGACCATGAACTAGGTGCCAAATAATATTAAAACATTACTATTTCTGTTAGATGTGCTTCGGTATTATAGAGACAGATTTAAATATTTAAAAGTACTTCACTTTGACTATTAGAGAAATCGATTCTGATTTATGTACTGGCAAAATGAAATAATGTTTGATGTTTGTTTTAAAGTACTCCAAGAAAAAAAAAATGATAGTGGTGAAGAACAGATGAAACTAAAAAGGCAAAACGGTATAAATATTTTAAGCTAGGTAGTAATACATGACTTACTGGCTCTACTTTTGTATATGCTGGAAAAAAATTTACAATAAAAATTAAATGACAAGAATAGGTCTAAATATTATCACCGAAACCAAAAAAGTACTTTAAAAAAAAAAGATTTATTTATATGAGAGAGAGAATGAGAGAAAGCATGGGGAGAGCCTGCTTCTCTCTCTCCCTCTCCCCACTGAGTAGGGAGCCTGATGTGGGGCTCAATCCCAGGACTCTGGGATCATGACCTGAGCTGAAGGCAGATGATTAACCAACTGAGCCACCTAGGTGCCCCAAGAATTAAAGCATTTATAGAAATATACCAAATGAGAAATTCTAAGAATCATATTTCCTTTAACTGTATGGGTGAATATTTTTAGGATTCCTCTTGTTATTAAAAAACTGCCCTTTTCTGGGGCACCTCTGTGGCTAAATATCCATCTCTTGATTTTGGCTCAGATCATGATCTCAAGGTGGTGAAATCCAGCCCAGTGATGGGCTCTGTACTTAGCTTGGAGTCTTAAGACTCACCTTCCCTCTCCCTCTGTCCCCGCCCCAATCAATCAATTGTTCAATCATCAATAGAATTAGGCCTTTTACACAAGAGTGCAAAAATACATTTTTTAGGATGTGTAAGCTTACTTTTTTTCTTAATTTTATTATTTACTATGAATTGCTAGGCCATTAGCCATAACCCTAACTCAAATGTAAATGTAAAAGTAAGTTTCAAAGCCAAAGTTTTTGGAATGATCTCTCTTGAAAAATATTCTCTATCATCTACTCTATTGAGGAAAAGCTATTTTTTTTAACAGTATAGTTATTTTTCAAATCAAAGCCACAACTCCGGCAGTGAGTGACCAGAAAATCAAAGCCACAACTCTGGCAGTGAGTGACCAGAAAAATTACATGAAGGATACAAAACAACTATGTGATTTATTCAGCAATGTAAAATTGCAGAATTTTTTAGTTAAAAAAGTTAACGCAGCAGTTTTATTACTGCTCTTTTTGTTAAAAAAAAAAAAAGGTAATTTTAACTTTGCTTTCCTCTATCATCTTTTCAAGAGTAAACTATGGCTAAAAATTCTAGATCATAGTGATAATATTTTAAGATTTATTTGATAGGGAGAGAGGGAGGGGCAGGAGGAGAGAATCCTCAAGCAGACTCCCTGCTCAGCACAGAGCCCAACTGTGAGGCTTGATCCCAGCACCCCGATATCATGTCCTGAGCTGCAATCAAGAGTGGGATGCTCAACCAACTGTGCCACTCAGGTGTCCCTATAGTGGTAATATTTCCTGATGTAAGACTTGGGATTTGAGGCTCTTAAATCCTTACATTTTTTTTAATCCTTACATTCTTAATATTAAACTTTAAAAACCTTAGAAAGATGAAAATTTAAACACTTCAATCTGTGTTAGATACAAATTCATAATCTGTTCTCAAAATAAATTCTTTACTAGATAGTAATGAAATACTGTGCTTAATTCTAGCTACAGATTTTGAAAGCCACTTATAAAATGGACTGAGATAAATAGGATGATGAATAAACCGGACACCCTGACACAAGATGTAATTGAAGGAACTGAGAAAGTATATTCTAAAACATAAGCAAATAAGGAAAGATACTCTGAAACAGTTATAAGGAACAATAATTAGATTTACTCTAAATGTGATGTAAGTGATTATGGTTAGTCTAAATGCAGACTTTGAGAACAGAATTAAGACAATTATAGAAATCACTGGAAAAGAGATCTCTGTGAGCATGGAAAAGTAACTCTAATTCTTAAAAATGAGGGTATGGGACAAGATAATATCTAGGTGTCTTTCTTTTTTTTTTTCTAGGTGTCTTTCTGCTCTAACATTCCCTCATGTTCTTAAACTACCAAGTTTTTTACTTTTATAAAGTATAAACCTAGGCAATCAATACATACCAAGCCTGGCTTATAGGAACATACTGAAATGCAAACAAAAAAATTATGTTTAGTGGTAATGCTTCTTAGTTTTTATTTTTATAATGTACTACTACTCTACAAAACTAAGCAGTAGTACTCTTAAGAAAATACTGAAATGATAATTCCTGTGGCTCTTGCTAAAATGATTTTGGCTATGACTAAATGCTGCCCCCTTGAGGCTACAGAGCTGCTTTCTGATGGGCTGAGTAATTTCAAACTCTTCATCAAAGAAAGGAAGGGACCAGAGAGACACTAAAATACAGTGTCACACAAAACCGTATCAGCAATGATTCCTAAGTGAAGGACACAGAACTGAGAAGGCATATATAAAACACCTTAAATACATCCTTAAGTAAACTATTTTTAGGGACAAGAATTCAGAATGTCTTCAGATCACGGGATTAACAGTTATAGTTGTGTTCAATATGTTTTACACGCTCCTGAAAAAGGCAAGTCTTTCAGTAAATATAATTATTTTTCTTTTTTATTCATTTTTATTTTTTTTCAAAATTTTTATTTATTATTTGACAGAGAGAGAGTAAGCATAAGCAGGGAGAGATGGAGCAGCAGACTCTCCACCAAACAGGGAGGCAGATGTGGGGCTTGATCCCAGGACCTTGGGATCATGACCCGAGCCAAAGGCAGAGGCTTAGCTGACTGAGCCACCCAGGTGCCCCTCATTTTTATTTTTTATATATTAATCTAGTTTGATGCCCCTAGAAGATACCAATTCATGAATAGTGGAAGAGGGTAGTGCTTTCAGAAATAGTTATCCTATAACTCGCAAATACAAGATTAAAAATAAGCAGCTACAAATAAAGAAATCTGCCTTGAAACAGGTACAATTTATTTTGTATTTCTATGAACTATCCAGCTAAATCTTAAACACAAAATCTATGGTTATATCAATTACTTTCACATATCTTTCTCCTTTTTGGTTGCTATTTTTTAAATAATGAAATTAATATAGCTGATTAATGGGAGTTAAAGGGAATAAAACTGAAAAAAGAAACACGAAGTAACAATGGTATTAGGAAGGATTACCTGTTGGCCATTCTCAGCAGGGACATTTCCCTGCAGTCTTTCCAGCCCTGAACATTCTGCAAGTCTCAAAGTCCCTTCTTGGGGTTCAGGTGCCTCCTTAATATCGCCAGAACCCTTGAAATGGTGGAAATAACAAGGTTTGGCTGAAAATTCACATTTAAAATCCTCTGTTTCCTCTACCCTTTTAAGGTACCAATTCAAATAGTGAATAAAATGGTGTTAAACCAAGGTCTACATAAAAGAAATTTAAAGAATCTGGGTAACAATGGAAATGATTTCCTATTAGCAGGCTCTTAAAAAGGCCCAACAGCTGACCTTTCAAAGGAAATTTATGATCCCATCTTGAACAGTTCATCTTTTTTAGCCTTTATGGCACTTTATTCTCATATATATGAAGGTAAAATACAGCAGTACTGCTATTACTATATACTATACTATATAGTACTGTATGTACTATATTACTGAGTGAGTACCTAACTATGTAGCAGTCACCAAGCTAAGTGTCACAAATACGAACCTCGATTTTTAATCCTTACTCTCCTAGATACTGTGCATGCTATTTCCTTTTCCTTGCAAAGTTTTAAATTTCTACGTGCCAATCAAATACTAATTTTAAAAATGAAGAATGTAGCTATTTTAAATAGACTATCTTCCTTGGGAGAATATATAGAAAAACCCATTTTTCAGGTTAGGAATAAAATGAAGTGATTTTATGGCTTGAATTAGATGCATATTTTGTCCAGTGTGTTAAGAAAAAGTTTTAGCATTAATGTCCTAAAATTGTAATTTAATATTACATTCTGTAATATAATAATTCAAATAATCAGTATGTTATATAATAAAGGGCTTTCTAGAACTTTTCAAGGAAATCTTTTAAAACAGTGGAGAAATGGGTTAAGAGGATGAATTTTTGTTTCAGACACACACCCAAGTGGTTCAATCTTGGAACCACTTCACATTTGTTGGTGATCTTGGATAAGTTATTTTGCATCTTGGAGCTTCATCTCTAAAACGGTAATAACAATTTTTACCTCATAGAGTTATTGAATATAATCACACTGGAAGATTAAGGACACACAAAAAAATGGGGATTCCTAATTTCACAGTAATGGAGTTTTTCTCTCATTTGGCTTAGTCTATTATAACTATTTAGGATTATGAGGGGAATCTGAGAGGAAAAAACAGAGTCAGGAACATAATCAAGATGAATTGGGAAATTATAAATGTAGGAAAAACTATGAAAATCCAACTTACTGAATGCTTATTATATGCCAGCCACTGCACTATTAAAAATATTTTAGTGTGTTTATTAATAAATGAAAAACAACTTGTAGCAGTTTGAGTATAGTATTTTTCGCTAAAACTTAGTATTAACTATTGCCATGTATACATCAACTAAATTCTCAACCTATTTAGGTACCTTGCAATAAAAATAAATCTAAGCAATACAGTAATTAACATATGAATTAAAATCTCATTATGCTCCCCGACAGCAACGTCCAGTTTTATCCACTCATATGAAAAAGGATGCACATCAGTGGACGAACTGTTCTGATGTTCTGTTCTTTCATTTTGCTGCGCCCCCATCCCCAGATTTGGTATTAATGCCAACAATGGCCACCATAGATCTGCTGTAAACACCAAGAGCAGACAGAAGAAACTCATGTCAGAGGAGTGCTGGCAGAGTTAGTAATAGTCACAGAAGGTTCTGGCTATGTAGTACTTAGGAAAGAGAATGAAGAAAAAGTAATCCAGGAAATTAGGTGAAAGACAACTGTTAAGCAAACCCTTAGTTTCAGTGGAAACAGTACACAAGATCTTAAAATTTTTACAGGGACAACGAACCCTCAATTCAGTAGAACTGATCCTAGAAAATACTTTTTTTACTTAATGGTACAACAGTGATTGGACGGTAGATTATTAAAGAGGTGATGGCAGAAACATGATAGTAGGGCAAAGGAGTAAGAAACACAAAAGCAAGAATATCAGTATAGCTGAAAGAAATTGAAATTATAATACTTTTTAAAGAATAAAGGCAACTAAGTCAATATATAAATATAATAAGAAAACACTTAATAAACTTATGGGATCCATTTTTTTTTTTTTTTTACAAAAGAACGGTGAAAAGAGCCACAAAAACATTCCCATGTCAAAATCAAATACAGGATCTCCCTTTTGAAGTGCTTTTAGTATATCCCCCCCCAACCAAAGGAAACTTCTTCTTCTTTTTTTTTTTTTTTTTTTCCCAAAGGAGACTAACTTACATTTAAAAAGACTCTCCAGAAGATGTCAGGTTAGCAAGTGCTCCTCTATCCTGGGTCTACAAAATTACTAATTTGGGTCTATAACAAAATTCAAGAGTCTTTAAACCACATCCTTAAGTTCAAAAAGATTCTTTAAACCATCTGTTAATACAATTAACTCTTCAGGATGACACACAGAACAAGAGTGCACATTCCCCTAAAATCCTATGTACAAGTAGGAAAATTTTTAAGAGAAACGTTGACAGCAGAATGACTTACCTGTGGGACCACATTCTGTACGTATGTTGGTGGATGCTGCTGCTTTTGCTGAACAGCACTTTCTATTGCTACTTTAGCTACCGTGCTTGGATCTGCTCCTGCTGGCACGGCAACCATTGTTGCACTGCAGCCAGCATTGTTGGGGTCACTGATTGTAACAATTCTAACTCCTACTTTATTTGGAATTCCTGTGACTGTTTCCCTATCATTATCCTCTGCTGGCCTCTTTACAGTTTTGCATTCTGCTGTGCCATTTGTAGACCGAACGTCAGATGATAGGGCAGGAGAATGGGACACTCTTGATCCTGAGTGGGGAACTGCTATGATTTGATGCCCCTGTATAACAGAGGTTGTAGAATGTGGTGAGACAACTACACTTGGGCGTTGCTGAGGCACATCTGAATTCAAACTTGAAGCTAGAGGTCCATTAGGCAAGTCAGTACCACTAAACTGCTGTGTTACCACATTTGGAGCCTCTTGTATACTGCTTACAGATGGTGAACCACCCAAAGTTAATATAGGTCCATTAGAAATTCTTTCTAGTTGATCACCTTTGGCAGTATCTTGCTGAGTGGCATCTAAAGTCCCTTGTGGTTCCACTGGAGATATCTCACCGTTTCCTACATGATTGGAAGTTTTGTGATTTGGAATGTTTTTGTTTAAATGAGAACCATCTCCCTTATCAAAATCACAGATTCCATTAACTAGAGGTTTTTTCAAATCACTTTTGATATCCGGCATGTCCATTTGTTCCAAGTTCTGTTTTCCAGATGTTCCATTCTCACCTAATTCTAACGATGGCCCATTACTGATTAGTGAGCACTGATTAGCCTCACTTTGAATTTTCCCTGAGTTTGAAGGAGGTAGACTTGAGTCACTGTACTTTCTCCCATTTAAAAGACTTCCCACCTGCATTTCATTTTCCTTTGTATCCCCATTGCTGGTGTTCGTGGTTCCTCGCCGGCAGGACGGGTTCTCCATTACTTCAATTTTACGTTCGTGAACATGTAAACCTGTTGCTTCTTTTGCTTCCTCCTCCTTTTGGCAAATTATCTTATCACCTTTGAATGGGGGAGTAGCAGTAGTACAGGATGATTGTCCAGCTGGAGATGTCTGAGTGGCTGGAAGCGTTTGCACCTGAAGTCCAACTCCTGCCTGCGTCCCACTCATGGTAATTCCTGCTGGAGCAATGAGCTGAGTTGCATTTCCCTGACTCACAGTTGCAGTTGCAAAACTTGTATTTGGCACAACTGTTATGGTTACCTGGTTGCCAGAAGTCCCTTGGAAAATGGTTGCTGGGCTGTTTGAAATCAGTGGGCCTGGTAATATTTGTAAGTTCGAGATAGGTACGGTTTGCACTCCGCCTGTGGGTGGCATTGCACTTTGTACCAACTGAACATTTTGCTGCCCAACCAACAGCTGCTGAGCTGAAGACTGCCCCTGCACTCCAAAACCTGCTGCTTGGTTATTGGCCACCTGGTATACCACCTGAGGGCTGGGAGCTCTCGCGTTATTAGGGGGAGGAATCTGTGGAGCTGGGAGAATTAGCTTACCACCCGGTGTCGAAGGGCCACGCTTTGGAAGCAGCAACTGTTTTATCAGACTTGACTCACCAGAAGCAGGCTGACCAACGCCTGCATTCGCTTGCTGTGGCTGAACTTGCATCTGTACTTGTTGGGGCTGCTGAACCTGTACTTGTACCTGTTGCGGTGAGGGTGCTGGTGAATGCTGCTGCTGTTGCTGCCTTTTCACAGATAGCATCTGACTGACGGTAGGAGGTGGTCCCTGTGATTGAGGGGTGGAAGATGATGACATGGCAGTAGGGACTTGGTTATTAGTAACTGGGACAGGTGATGGTGAGGAAGATGGAGTTATGTTTGGTTGCCCAGTTAACTGAACTGTCTGACCAGCTGGAAGAGCTGCTGGATTAGCAAGAACAATTTGGTGAATGGCTGGTGCATAAGTCTGACCTTGTTGAGCTGGCTGGCTTACAATCACTACACTCTGTTGGGTTGGCTGCTGTGGTTGTTGAATGGGCTGTTGTACCACCGTTGATGAAACTTGCTGAGAAGGGAGAGGTTTTGGTGCAATGTTCTGAAACCCTACCCTTGAGGGTTGTGGACTTGGGACACCAGCAATGGTAACCATTTGTCCCGTAGCTACCTGAAAATTCTGTACTGAAGTTGCTGAGACAATATTGGATGCAGAAGTTGTTACATACTGTGAAGGTGCTATGATAACAGTGTCTTGCGGCTGGCTACCAGCTGACGTCTGTTGAGATGAAGTTTGCACAGGTTGGGGTGATGTGGTGATTAACTGTTGACCCTGTGATACTGAAGAAGTACATGCTGGTATGTTCTGTACTCTGCCAAATATATGACTCTGTGGGACAGCTTGTTGAATTACTGTAACAGGAGTGCCGGAAGGTATCTGTCCTGGTACCACTGTGTGTAATGGAGACTGTTGTGGAATTACAGATGGATGATGAAGCAATGTCTGGGAATTTACAACCGTAACAGGTTGTGGCCCTGTACTGTGATTCTGAACCACAGAATTCTGAGCAGCTCCACCTCCCACAGCAATGCTAACAGGAACTGCTGTCTGGGATATAGAATTCTGGATTACTGTAGCCTTAACAACTTCACAAGGAATTGGAGCTTTATTTTGAATGACAGTCACTGGAGCATTTTGCTGCTGGTGGGTATGAACTGCAGGATTTGGTGGAATTCTGGAAACAGTCTGTGCCACAGTATGAACACCTTGTACTGGAAAAGACATTTGTGTTGCAGTCAAATTTGAAGACTGGTTGGTAACAGAAGTCCTCTGAAAATGGTTTCCTACAGTTTGTGGTCCATGAGGGATTCCTGAAAATATGAGGGAAAAGTCAAAATTCATAAGGAAAGGACTGAAAAGCTGAATGTAGGCATTGTTTCACTTAATACAAAAGAAAAATCCTTTTAAGAAATTAACATTTAACAGCTCTGAATCATATGAATATGATAAAAGTAACAGAATAAGCAAAATATGCAACTGGAAAAACAAGGAAAAATTATTCATTTAAATCTATATAATATACTGTTTCATTTTGTTTGTTAAGTTAGTAATACTTAAAAACTCAAAAATTAATACCTGCAGGTGAAGGACTTGGAGATACATCAGGAACAGAATCAACACGAACAACAGGAGTAGAAACTGGTTGCTGCTGATAGTACATCTGAATGGGAAGTGGTATAGCCCTCCTTTTTACTCCTACTACATGAATATGTGCCTGCCCGTTGCTACTGGAATCCTCCACTCTCTTCACTGTATGATTTGGAAAGACCGTTCTGTAAAGTACACACATAACTTAGTTTTATAAACTAGCACACGAGCAAAAAACACTTCAAACAATGTTTACATGAACAGCAGCGGGATAGTTACTGCTACTAATACGAACCAGTATGATTCATATAGATCTATTCTGTAAGGGTGGGAAGCAAAGAAAAAATATAAAAGATCAATTTCCCAATTTTTAAAATCATTATTAACATTGTTGGGTTTTAAATAATTCTATACCATATCTAATGAACAAAGAAGCTGCATCTAGGCAATGTCTATTTTATGAACTTTTGCAAAATATCAAAAGCCTTGATATTTGAAGATAAGAGTATTAGTTGTAGACTATTATTCAAGATAAAAAGGGCAAAAGTCATGTCTCTAACATATTTCAGTGGGTAGAAAGAAGTTTTTCCCTTCTCTTTCTTTGATAAGCCTCATAATGTTTAAACACAAACATGAGGTTTGATTTCCAAAAATCTCCTTGTATTTAAATTTCCATCTTACTACAACATAGCCTATATGAAATTTCAAGTAGTAGAAATATTTAAAAGTAGATAGATAGTTGGTATTTTCCCCAAAGAGCAAGAGATGTTCTAGGTGATTCAAATTAACTTTGTTTAAAGTTAATAACTAAACATCCTACCTACCTAAGACATTTATAAAATCCAGTTGAAGTTAGGATTCCACCACGAGCTAATTTACTGCACGTTGAGAGGTACTCAGAATACATCTCTGCTCGAGAGACAGAACAGTCTGGATTTACTTCAAAATGAGCATTTAGCCTAAAAAGGAGAAAAATAAATGGCATTATGCAATATATTACAGTAGAGTTCATATTTAAATATAGTAAAACTATTTGAAGGCAATGTATCATAAGGTAATATTTATGCCTGTCAATCAAATTTCACTATCTCATGTTATTAGCAAAAATGCATGCTAGGTTTTAGCCTGACGAAACTAAATAAAAGGAGATTAATTATTTAATCATATTTATTTTAGTATAAAAAATCATTAACAACAAATATAAAAACTATGTTCACATCTCAGTGAGAATAGGGTTGGTCTGTTGGCAAAAAAAAATTCTACAACAAATAAGTTTTATTTAGTCAATACCTACTCAATTTCCTGTCTTGCAATAATTAAAATATAACAGAAATTCCCAATAATGAGCTATTTCCATTGGCGATGTAGAAAATGGAGGAAAAACTGAACTAAAATTAAACTTTTGCTCTCTCTTGGATCAAATTCCTTAAGAAAAAAACTTACCCAAGCTTCTGACTACTCTTTAAGACAATCCTACTTCTCCCATGTCTCACACTCCCATTCCCCAATTTAAGAAACTTCTATTACTAATGCATCACAAAATTAATTCAAACTTCAATTTGTCTTTTCCATCCACACATAAGTTAGAACTGAAGGTCAAATTATCTTCACAAGATTCTTTTCTAGGACTTACTATACACATAAAAAGCCAACTTATAGTTGTTTATATAAACCGAATCAAATAATACTTAAAACAGTTCTCTCCCCCTTCCCCACTAGAACTAGCAGAAATGTACAAATGCGATTTAGAAGACCAAATCTATTCCTAACACACACACACATTTTACTGTGCGTGTAGTAGATACTTTTTCCAGTGTTCATAATTCTTTGAGTACTGAGTTTTCAAAAGGACTAGACATTAAACTTTTTTTTTTGGTTTTAGTGTAGAAGATAAACATTTCCAAGTATTACTGGAAGAGATTCATCAAGTATAAGGGGCAAAAATATAGGAGGTGGAGGAAAAAAGCAAATAATTAGGGATATTTAAAACTATAAACCTGATTTTAAGCAAAGTAGAAAAGTCTAGAGAAAACTGCCACAGGAACAAAGATATGAAAGCACCAAAAATATGGAACACAGAATGACAGGAACATGGAATGGGAGACAAAAAATGTTAAAGAATGGGAGAGAAGGGATCAAAGAAAGGAAATTTTTAAGTAATAGATCATCAGAAAGTGATCTTTTATATTCAACCTGTAAATCTAAAGAATTTAAGTTGGAATTTATAAACTGTGTGGAAGCTATTATCGATGAGAAAATGAAATCTAGCCAAGTCTATATTTATTTTTTTCAGAAAGTGGCTGATACAGGATTACTCAGTCTTCTCAGATAAAATATAATTTTCAAGTTGTTTATTTCCACGTAAACCCACTAACTATTGTATCATTTGATTCACTTCCCCTTACTATGACCAAAGAGGAAAAATTAACTATCAATGAACAGGAAGTATTGCTTGTGATGAAAAAGAAGAGATATTTAACAACAAAACCTGGTTTTACTTTCTTAAAGACAGCCCAGTTCAGTTTTAATGAAACATTAATTTAAGAAATAAAAATCCTACAATCTGACAAATCTTATTTTTCACAAAGACAGAGATAACATTTTAACACAAATTTTACTCTGAAAAGAAGTGGTGCAATTTAATGATATTCTCGTCAAAGATTATTTTAATTGTGAAGATTCTGATGTTTTTCTTTCAAATTATTCTAAAATGCAGGTGAAATGATTTTACATTGTCCTTTCTTTGGATAAATGATATTCTACTCTGACTAAAAAGAAATACAGAATAAAACATTCTGGATGACTGTTGAAATACATTTCCTTTTCTTTTTTGCTTTATTCTTCCCAAGGATAAAGCCTTAATAGAAATAAACCACTTACCACTGACAAGCAAACTTCTCACTATCTATTTCCACTATTCCTGGAGGTGGAGCAACATGCTGTGCTACAACTGCTCTGGAAGCTAAAGAAAAAAATACATTAGCTACATCATTTGTAAAAACTTAGTCACTATATGCCATGTTTAGTTCATGGATACTGAAACAATATTCACAACGAGTATCTTTTTAAAAGGGTATAAACATAATGAAAATATACAAATTTGAGAAAGAAACTTATTATAATGGAGCACATATCATACCAGGCAGTGTCTTAGATGCTTTATATAAACTCCTTTTTTAACTTTACAATCATTCAAATAATAACAATAATATGGATTATATAGCTAATATAAACTCTGTTTTTCCCATGGGTCAGACATTGAGTTAAATACATATATTATTTTAATTCTCCTGTGAGATGGGTACACATAAGGAAACAGACTCAAAGTGATTAAAATAACTAGCCCAAGGTCACACAGCTGAACATACCAGTAAATAAGAAGCAGTATAGTTATAGAAGCAGAGAATATCAGAAATAATCACTTCACTTCTGAATTTAGAAGACTAACTCTGCAAGCAGCATATATGACACTTTTGGAAAAAGGTGAACAAAAAGTCTGAACTAATTTAAAGTCCTATATTCAAGAAAGGATTTTTATATTACTATTATTCTGGGGGAAAAAATCAGTTGTAATAATAGTTTTGAAGTATACCTTTTGTCCTAAGAGAGGGAAGATGGTTGGGTAAAAAATGTACTAGCTATTGATCTTAAGACAATACCAATTTCTGAGATTTTACTCATGATATCTTTTAAAACAATTAAACTCCAATGAATAAACTAAATCATCTATTATTTTCTAACAAGTTGAACAGATCTGTAGAAAAATAAATGTTTTCTGCTGTATATAAAGGAACTAATGAAAACATGAAAAATGTGATTATATTAACTTAGTCATATTGTAATTTATAAATATGAATCTTAAATATTTATAAAATGAAAAATTCTGCTTCAGCATTATTTTATAGTTTCTAAACTTATAAAATGTACCCACTATTTTTCATATAACATTTTAGCGAAACTCAGAACCCTCAAACAGAACAAATGTATTTCTAAATTTCTAAATAATAATCAAAGGAGCTCTACAGCACAGTCAAATCTGTGAATGATCGAAAGCAATCTTGACTTTTGTTTGATGAAGCCCCCAAGCTTTCATTGGGATAAGAGCTAATAAGCAGCCACTTACTGAACATTTACTCTGTATCAAGCCACTTACATTTATAAAATACTGTTTGTTTTAATCTTATTTATAGACATAAATTTAATTATCCCCATTTTGCTAATGAAAAAAATTAAGCTCAGAGATTAAGTTTACAAAGAAACACATGATGGAAATGGCACAGCTGTATGTAGCTGGAAAACCTATTAGGGGTATTGGATTTGAATCCAGGTCTGTCAAATTTCAGGTACCATACTATGACATGCTATTTCTTAATAGAACAAAATAATTACAACCAAAATTATTTTCCTGGTGCAACCACAGCTTATCTTTTCCTAACTTGATGACACCATTACAGAAAATATCCGAGCAGGGCCTGAACCTATGTGGAAATCTTCCTCCTTTTTCTTTACCAATTACATTACTAGAGCATATACCCTACTTAGACTGGATTCTCATGAATCAATTAATGACCAATTGAGTAAAATATAAGAAATTATGTTTAAATTATAAAAGTTTTAAAAATAATGCATAAACAATAAAGCAGCCACAATTAAGAATATAAACTGGAACCATAGAATTACTATAAAAGTGGCTATAAACTGAGAAGCATTCGCTCAGAATGATACCTGAAGACATTCCAAATGATACAAAGGGACTTGTATTTTAAAAGGAATCAATTTCCAGGGGCACCTGGGTGGCTCAGCCAGTTGAACAGTTGACTCTTGATTTCAACTCAGCTCATGATCTCAGGATTATGGGATTGAGCCCTCACACAGGCTCCATACTCAGTGGGGAGTCTGCTTGAGATTCTCTCTCACTCTGCCTCTGTCCCTTCTCTACTCTCTTTCCCTATCTCCCTTAAAATAAATAAATAAAAATCTTTAAAAGAAATCATTCTCCAGATACTCAACTTTTGTATATATTCCTTCCTAAAACCTCTCTTCTCCCATTTTGGAACAGAAAGTCTTAACTTTCATCCATCCTTTATAGTAATGCAGGTTATGGTTAAAGGCATGGCTCTGTGGCTGGCTCTAGAGTTTCAGCACTTAACTAGCTGTGTAACCATGGGCAAGTTACTTAACCTCTGTTTATAAAAAGGGGAAAAGTAATAGTACACTGACCTCATAGATAGTTATTAGGATTAGAGAAGTTTATATAGAAGTCACTTAAAACAATGTTTGGCACATAGTTAGCACTATATAATTGTCACCTATGATGTGATGATGATGATAAATGATGTAAAAACCAAATGGAGAATTAGAATCATTAGAATTCACAAAGCTTCTTTTAACCAAGGTATTATGGTAGGGCTTCCTGTCTACATTTTATGAATGTTTTATATATTATAGTTAAGAGCAATGTTTGGGCATGACATATTGAGTATTCTGGCCATTTGGTGTTTTATAAATTCAGATCTAGAGTGATGACAAATTTTCTTTAATGTCCTTCCCTCCTCTATCCTTCAACTACTGTCAAAAAGGGCATTATTTTTGAGGCAGAATCTTGTAGAAGTAAAGCACAGAGAATTTTTTAAAGAAATACTGAAAGTGGTGGCATTTTATTTCAGATGATAAACTTATGGCTAGTTAAATTATCTTAGAATTCTGAAGTAAGGAAAGTGTCATGGGAACACCTATTTATACTTTCTTGGAAACAAAAATAAAATTGGACTTCTAAGTGATGGAAACTGAGGCCAATTAGGCAAGATACTTTTTTTTTTTTTTAAGATTTTATTTATTTATTCATGAGAGACAACACAGAGAGAGAGAGAGAGAGGCAGAGACACAGGCAGAGGGAGAAGCAGGCTCCATGCAGGGAGCCTGACGTGGGACTTGGTCCCGGGTCTCCAGGATCACACCCTGGGCTGAAGGCAGCGCTAAACAGCTGAGCCACCCAGGCTGCCCGATACTTTTGATAATAAATACTAAGTTTATCAGTTAGATTATGTGTCAGACATTTTCTATAACTGGGATAAATCTGCAGGTCTAAGGTTTTGACAAAAAAAAGTACTCAAAGCACGTGATAAAAGCACCTTATCAAAAAACGATCCTGAACAATATTTCAATTTTCCAAACCCAGTGGTCCTCAAAGTAGAGTCCCCTGACCTGCAGTATCAGCATCTCATGAGAAATTGTTAGAAATTAAAATTCTCTAGTCCACCTAATTCAGAAATTCAGGGTATGGAGCCTAGAAATCAGTGTGTAGGGCAGCCTGGGTGGCTCAGCGGTTTGAGCGCCTGTCTTCAGCCCAGGGTGTGATCTTGGAGACCCGGGATCGAGTCCTGCATCGGGCTCCCTGCATGGAGCCTGCTTCTCCCTCTGCCTGTGTCTGTGTCTCTCTCTCTGTGTCTATCATGAATAAATAAATAAAATCTTAAAAAAAAAAAAAAATCAGTGTGTAAACCCACCAGCCAATTGTGATGTACCCTAAAGCTTGAGAACCACTGTGCTAATACTTGACTATATCAGGTTAAACAAGGTGCACCTAAGCAAGAGTCAGCAAGTATATTTTATAGTCATATCTTGTTCGTATCTTTTTCACATATTTCCAATAAAATTTAAAAATAAATATAATGACTAGGCAACAAATTCTCTTATTTCAATAAAATCAAAGAACTCAAGTTGCCAGAAGATCATTAAATATAGTTTTAATAATTTTGGACAATTCTGAAGCTCAAAGAATTTTAAGTTCTATCCTTAGCTATTTATTGATGTGAACCAGATTTTCAAATTAAATCTATAAAAAGGAAAAATGGAGATAGTATTAATGTTGAACCCAGTTTCACTCTAGAACTAAAAAAATACTCATTCTGGGAATACTAGAGTAACATTTTCCAGAGAACTATCTCATTAAAAGAGATGAACTTCCAATTACTACTTTGTCATGTACAGTTGTTTCATGTACTGTTTAATTCTAAAACTTATAATGATAAAATTTTAAAAACTTAAAACTTTACAGAGTAACAGGAAATTGAAAAAGTTAAAATACCTACATTAATAGCTGCTACTATTGATAGAGTGGTGGATATGAGTTCAAAGAGAAAGAGGCTACAATAAAATTTCTGTGATTAAGGGTTTATGTACTTTTTAAATGGATGATGGCAAATATCAATATTCCACTGGATACAGAAAGTATTTTTTATTTTAAAATGTTAATTTAATATACACAAAAGAATTATTTATTACTATTTAAATTATAATGAAAAAATTTGGATGTCAAACTAAAAGTGGGTGAAAGATTACATAAGTTTTCATAGATAGTAATGAGGGGAAGTGAGCAAAACCTTTGCAGAGGACCATTCCAAAGGTAAATAGTATTAAAGAGATAATGGGGAGGGTGGGAGGTCAAACTATAAATGATAACTAATCAAGCAATTAGAAGTTATCATTCATGATGAGCAAGTAAAATGCTCACCAGTTCAAAAGTGAATTTTAGGTCTTTAGAGGCTTATTCCCATGTCTACCAACGAATTACTATATATATATGAACTATATATATACTATATATATATGAACAAGTCACAGATTCTCAACATTTAATTTCATCCATTTGCCAAATGATGACCAAATCTTAGTTGGGGGGATGGTCAGTGATAAGGCAAAAATCAGTAGCTTTCATCAAAATTACCCTTAAATATTCTTCAAATGGCCCTTTATATTTTAGTGTATCACTGACAATTAGTCCCTTGCTTTGCTGAACAAGTTTCTCTCTGGCTCTCAGTTAATTTAATCTACAATTTCTTCTTTGAGGATAGGAATATACCCCCATGACCCAGTTAACTGGCAAAAAGAACTGTTTCATTTGTCAAGGTTGAGAAAACATTACTATTTGCTGATTCCCCAGAATGGACTGGCTATTTAACATCTATTGCCTGCAGGTGAAAGTTACTGAGTAGGTTAGTAGTCAAAATTATCTATTTTTTTCCTGCTTTATTATTTATCCAATTCTATTAGGTGACACCAAGTAAGTTAAATGCACATATGATACAACTAACTCTACCATAAACTTTAGAAGGACATAGTGGAAATCCATAAAATATGTGATATATATTACATACTTTTTGTGTGAATAGAGTAGTATATAATTGTGATACTATGAGTTAGAGTAGAGGAGAGACTGGTACCATGACTAAATGAGAGGACAACAAATAGCTGAGAGATGTGATGGAAATCTGAACTAAGGCATTACTGCACTGGCAATTGAAGAAGCCAAGGTATTTAGGAAGAAAGACTCAACAAGATTTGGTGATTAAATGGATGTGGTAATTAAAGATAAAAAATGAAATTTTTGAATTAAAGGTAGTGGGAGAAGTTGATGATCTAAATGTATTTTAGGCTGAAAGGAAAAAGCAGGTAAAGAAAAAGAGGTTTAAGATA
The DNA here is from genome assembly GCF_048418805.1 of Vulpes vulpes. NCBI lineage: Eukaryota > Metazoa > Chordata > Mammalia > Carnivora > Canidae > Vulpes > Vulpes vulpes. Next base: position 8,469,295 of record NC_132787.1, read on the forward strand.
CAGGAATGAGGAGACTGATATTCAGAGCACAGATTCAGAAGCTGACATCTCTGAAGACAAGGGGAAGTTGAAGGAAAATGAGTTCAGATGCTAATAAGTTTGTAAGTGAAGGGGTAACAAGTTGAAGAAATTCATGCTACCTGGCTTCCATATTAATTGTAAAGTGAGAAGTAATAAGATCAACTGAGAAAAAGAGTATCCTCCATTAACACAAGGGAAGAGAAATATTTTGGGAATGGTGGGAGGTGGAAAGAGCAGATGAGGTGAAAGATGGATTGTTTTGTTAAGACAAATGAAGGCAGAGAAAGCACTCCCAAAAAGGCAGAGAATGCTAAAATATAAAAATGACAATTCAAAACAAGCCAGGAAAAAGAAGTCCAAGGACTGAAGAGAATGCTCATTATTAGACAGCTATGATTCCTAATTAAAGACATTTGAGTTAAATAGAATTACCCAAGAGACCCTAAGAAAGGTGCACAAGTGCAGGTACACATGCTTATAAATGTGTCATGTGTGTACATATGCACGTGTGTCTGATTCAAAGCTCTGATTCTATGGATTTGGTTCAGGTATTAGGAGGTATTATATTTATGTACTTGGATACCAGCTGGGAGAATTATAAGGTTAACTTACTCTTGGCATACCGACTTCCAATGACAAAATCACAAATAAGAAGTCCACTGGGGCACTTCATATTGTTCTCACAATTGTAAATATCTAATCCCTCACATTCTTCTAAATGTCTTTAAAAAAAAATCTATTATGCTATTCTTCCTTCGTGCTCACTTTGGTCCTACTGCTCCTAGAATCTAAGAAATTGAAGCTCATACTTAAGTTCTGCTTTAGCCTATTCCATTATGTAATATCAGTTCCCTGTACTGTATATTTACGTCTTATACACCCATAACCATACTGAAAATGTTATGTAAAAACACTAACCTGGGGCAGATGCTACATGGGTCTGGGTTTGGACTTGCTCTACAGCTTGTGGCCTAATTTCAGATAAAACTTGATGACTGGAACTTGGATGTTCGACGAGTTTTACTGCAGCTAGTGCGTCAGGGCCAAACATTTGAATATCCATAGAAACCAGACACACTAACATATCTAAAATAAATTAAAAACCAATAGTTATTAATGATATTATCAAACAAACAATGACATCACTGAAAAACACATGCCATACAGAATAGCTGCTTCTCAAATGCCAGTCTATGAATCACTGTACATCAGAATTATCTGTAAATCTTTTAAAAAAAGATTTTTAGGCTCAATCTCTGAAGACTGATTTAGTAGCTCTGGGATGGGGATTAGGTATCTTTATTTTAGAAAAGTTTCCCAACTGATTCTGATGTGTAGTTAGATTTAGGAACCATTGATATGGAAAGTGACATCTTAATTTCTCAAGAATAATTTCAAGCCAAATCTCTATTAACTCTGGTTTTAGTATTTATATCAAAGACAGAAATCATTTTAATAAATGAGTAAATGTTAATATGACCTACTTTCACAATTGTGTTTAAAACTGATAAGCCACTATAGAGGTAGTAATTTAATAGTACCATTACCAGCAACTTCTACAAACACAAGGAAACTTTTTCACTCAGCTTCAGTTTCTTAATTGTAGCAGCTGACCATTTGAAACAGAAAGACCTGCTCCTCAGAGTGATAACAGTCTTACTGGGGTTGTTTGGTTGAAATTGATAAGTAATAACAGAAATACAGAAAGGAATAGGAATTATTGATAGCCGCATATACCCTGGTCTCTAAACCACAGAGCTTCTTGCTAATCTAAAACACGCAGGAAGAGTAACACAAACAAGTATGTCTGAATGAGTAAGGACTCCTCAAAATAAACAGTAGACCCCAAATATCAATTGTAATTTAGTACAGCACCCCATTAAATACTTTTCTCCTCAATAAAGGAAGAAAGATTTCTTTGGTTTAGTCTTACCTATGCTCTTTTCTACTTTTGCAATTTTTGTGCAGGCAACATCTCCCATTTCTGTGAGCATATATAGCACCTCAAGTGTTGAGATCACGAGCAGCACATCAGGTAAAGTGAGATGACAAATGATCTCTCTATATGAGTCTTGATCGACATATTCACAAATCAAAACACCATTATCTTCTGCTTTGCAAAGATTTCCCAAAATTTCCATGCCTGAAAAGTATATGTACACAAACATGAATTTATTTTTTAACAGATAAGAAATCTGTGCATGTTATACACAGAAAATTAAGTAAGCACTTACCCCTCATCTTTAAAAATCTATCCCTTGACATTAGGCATTTTGTAACAGTATGAAACATCAGATGAGTAGTTTTAAAATCGACAGGGTCCAATAGAAGCTGGAAAAAAGAAAAGACACTATTGTTGAGGTAGCCCTCTTCAGTGTTGTATACTTCAAATTTAATAAAAATTAATAGAACAGTATTGCCTATGTTTTAAAAATGGTAATTACTGTGGGAATAGCCATCACTAAATCTAGAGCATCACTTCAAATATTTCTTCCAAAAAAGCATGTCAAACTATACCACTTTAGGCAAAATTGTATGTAAGTCTACATTTCATATCCTGTAAGTATAGCAAATATAATAATGCTGCATACTAAAATTTTAAAGTAAATATCATTGCTAACTATCAAAACTGTCTTAAGTTACTATCACATGCTTACCTCAGCTGCAATATTTCCTAATGTGTCAAGGCCTAATTGCCTTAGAGAAATAAAATGACTATGTGCAGAAAGTAATAGGAAACGAAGACAGGTACGATTAGCTGCCAAGAGCTTAACATTGCCCTCCTCAAAGGAAAGATTTCGCAAAATCACTGCAATCTGAAGTACCCGTTGTCCTTCAATATCATTAATGCCCAGCTTTCGAGGTGGATGAAATAAAGATTCCCAAATCCATTCTCCTGATGTACCTTCTATAACAGAAAACACATATTTTATTTAAATTGATAATTCATTTATTATTGTAGATATTTCAAAGTTATTTAAATTGTTCTTATTGCCTTACCATGAGACTTGTTTCTGTCAGAAATGAGGTCACGTACTTCATTGTCATCAACAATGTCTTTCCAAAACTGTAATTAAGAAATTATTATACTAAATTCTGATATTTGAAACAACTATTCTATTACTTTAAAAATAGTCAAATACACTAAAAAATTTCCATTATATACTTAGTTATTTTTAAAGAGGGAGAGAAAGGGGGGTGGGGAGGGCAAGAGGGAGAGATTTTTTTCTTTTTTTTTTAATGACAGGGGAAGAGTAAAAGGGGAAGGGAGAGACAGGGAGAGAGAGAACCTTAAGCAGACTCCAAGCCCAGCATGGAGCCTTACATGTGGCTCCTTCTCACAACTCTAAGATAATGACCTGAGCTGAAATCAAGAGTTTGACACATAACTGAATGAGCCACACAGGTCCCTAAATTTGTACTTTAAAAAAATCCATACAGACATCATTATGTGCTATATATTTAATTACTGGACATAAATATGAGAATGGCCAGAAAAAGTATTCAAAGAGATTGGGCAAATAATTTTTTTAAAAGGTTCAAAGATGTTAACCTAGAGATTGAAGAAGCACTCCAAACAATGAAGAAAGATAAAGATGTGTAAGAACATCAAAATAAAATAATAAAATTCCTGAAAAGCAAAGACAAAAAAGAACCCCAACTAGAATGCAAAGACAGAAAAAGAACAGATAATATGAAAAAGGACAACAACTAAACTGATAGCAGACTTTCTAAAAAAATAAAATAGAATAATAGAAACCATAAGACAATGGGACATTTTCTAAGTGATGGAAGAATATATCTCCTAAACTAAAATCTTTAAACAGTGAAACTGCCCTTTAAAAATGAAAACTGGCAAAGGAAAACTGAGATAACTCATCTACAAAACAGCACTAAGGAAAAATACATGAAAAGGTAGATGTGGTTTAAATTAAAATAAATAATAAATGAATAAAATACTAAAAACAATGTCTTATGAGGTAAAAATATGCATAAAATTAAAATCTAAGGAAAAAAAAGCCTAGAAGACTTTTTTTCTCAGGCCATAATGGAGTAACTGGTAATTCGGCAGTCATCTTCCTATCATAAAACCAGTATGTATAAAACAACTGTTTTCAGAGATTAGACAACACAGCAATGCAAAACTTTAATTGCTGGAATATGGAAAACAAATGAAGTGAGTTCAATCACTTCCTTATAGTTTTATAGGACACTCTATACAGCACAGGGACAATAAATCCAAGAGATCATAGCAATTTCTAAGCTGAGGAAGCTGATCAGAGTTCAGCAAGGACAATAGAACTAGAATTTGAGAGCAAATTTGCTAGAAAGAGGAGTCATGAAGAAAAAGAACTCAACTAATCTGCACAAGAATGCTTTGAACTGATTGCTGAGTACTAAAACTACACATATGATGGCTAAAATCCAAAACACCAAGCAAAAAATGAAGAGAACTAATGAAGAGCTATAACTGAACTCACAAAATAGAGAAAATTCATTAAATACCCTGCTAATTCAAGAGAAATCCAAACAAAGCCATACCTTAGGTGTAGGAATAAACTGGTGCTAGAGTAAAGGCTAATCTATCTCAAAAAAAAAAAAAAAAAAGAAAAGAAAGAAAAAAAATGGCTAATCTATCTGAATCACAGCAAAGCTTTAAAACAATCTTCTAAAAGATACGTCACAATCCATATGTCAATTAAAAACAGGCCAGAACAAAGTTCTACATTCTTAAAAGTCACCAAAATCCAAACACTCAATAATGTCACATTCCCAATATGCATATCTAATAAAAAAAATTACTTCATGTAAAAAGAAAGTAGGAAACATGACCCATAACTAAGACAAAAATAGTTTCAACAAAAACAGACTCAAGATGGAATTACCAAAGCTTTAAAAACATTTTTAATACAATTTTTATTTTTTATTAAATATGGGCAAAGATTTAAAGGAAAGTATAAGCATAATTAGGAGAAAAATGGGAAGATATGGGAGAGAATCAAATAGAATTGCTAGAGCTGAAAAACATAGTACCTAAAATTTAAAAATATGACTAGATAGGCTTAACAGGATAAGAGAAAATGAAAACAAAAGAAACTATCCATGAGGTACACAGAAAAAAAAGGTCTAAAAACAATAAACAGAACTTTTGTAGCCTGTGAGACAATATATGGTCTAACATTTGGATAAACACAGTCTCAGAAAAATAGGAGAAGAAAGAAAAAATCTGAATTGCCAAAATATTCCAAATTTCATGAAAAATACAAAAGATCTAACTAAGTCCCAAGCAAGAAACATGAAGAAAACATCAACAAAACACATCCCGACCAAAATAAAAATCAATGATTGAGAGCACTTTGAAAGCAGTCAGAGAAAAAAGATCATACAAGACAATAAGATTAAAACTGACTTGTCAGGAAAAATGCAAATGAGATGGCAATGAAACATTACCTTAAAACTGCTCAGATGATAGTTTACAAGCACAATTTTATATCCAGCAAAAATACCTTTCAAACATAAAGGCAAAATAAAATTTTCAGGAAAATAAAAGAACCAAAATTCAACCACATCAATAATTTCATGAAGTATAATTGGCCTGAATACACTGATGAGAAGGAAGAAATTGCATAAAAAGCAAATTACAGGAAAGGAGGAGGCAAGATCCAACTATAAGCTATCTTTAAGAAACTGTATGTAAAACTACAGATGAAAAGGGCCTAGTCAATTAGGGATCTGACTCTTGTTTCTAGGTCAGGTTGCCATCTCAGGGTCATGAAATCAAGCCCTGCATCAAGCTCCATGCTCATCATGGAATCTGCTTGGGATTCTTTCTTCCTCTCCTGCTCTTTCTCTCTCTCTCAAATAAATAGATCTTAAAAAAAAAAAAAACAAAACAGATGAAATGTATAAGGAAGAAAAAGATATACCATAAAAATATTAATCATAAGAAAGCTGGTGTAGGAACACCTGGGTGGCTCAGTCAGTTAAGCATCTGCCTTCAGCTCAGGTCATGATCCCAGGATCCTGGGATCAAGTCCCAGGTTGGGCTCCCTGCTCAGCGGGGAGTCTTGCTTCTCCCTCTCCCTCTGCCCTGCTTGTTCTCTCTCTCTCTCTCTCTCAAAATCTTAAATAAGGAAAGGAAGGAAGAAAAAAAGAGAGAAAGAAAGCTGTTGTAGATAAATTACACCAGTGAAGAGACTTCAGGAGATGGCATATTACTAGAGGTCAGAGTAATATTATGTAATGATAAATAGGTTAAGTTATCAAGAAAATGTAATAATCTTAAGTATATAGGCAACACAGGTTCAAAATACACAAACACTGACAGAACTAAAAGAAGATATAAACCTTAATACTGTTGATGATTTTAACACTTGCCTCAGGAAATTATAGAATAATTATACAGAAAAGCATAATGATACAAAAATCTTGAACACTGTCGAATACTTTGACTTGTTATTAATAAACCTTCATACAACAATAGTAGAGAATACATTGTTTTCGAGTGTGCATGAAACATTCACTAAGACCATATGATAAGCCATAAAACAAGTCTTTATAAGTTTAAAGGATCTTATCTGGGGTGTCAGGGTGGCTCTTGCTAAAGTCAAGATCTAGAGATCATGGGACTGAGTCCCATGTAAGGTTCTGCAGTGTGTGGGAGGCTGCTTAAAAATTCTCTCCCTCTGCTCCCTGTTCCCAACCCTCCTCATGTATGCACACTAAATAAATAAATAAATAAATAAATAAATAAATAAATAAATAACATATAGATTATGTTCTTGGACAACAATGGTGTGATTAAAAATGAATCAACAATAGTACTAATAGTAAAAGCTACTTTGAAAAAAAATTAAATGGCATACTTCTATATTAGCCATAAATCAGAGAAGAAATCATGAGACATGAGAAAATTCCTTGAATTCCTTGAAAATTCCTTGAAATGATAATGAAAACATAAGAAAATTTGTGGGATACAACTCAAGCAGTGTATAGAAGGAATTTATAGCTTTATATACTGACATTAAACAAGAAGGAAAGTTTAAAACCAATGTTCTAAGATTCTATTTTAAGAAGTCTGAAAAAGAGCAAAGTAATGCATAACAAGTACAGTAAATACAAATCAAAAGTGAAGTAAATGGAGATGAGAGTTATTCTAATGTCCCTGCATTATCTAAAAAGTGGTGAAAGTACGAATTTGCTAAATTAGTAAAAATTAAAATTATAATCTCTAGTGTAACCACTAAGAGAACAGAAAAAGTGTATAAATATCAAACTAATATTAGGCAGAATAAACAATAATCAGTTAAATCAATTTTTTTAAAAAAAGGTAAAAAAGGAGGAAGGGAAGAAAACAAAACCAAAAAGGTAAGACATAGAGAAACCAATTCAAGGCACTGCACATTTAAACACAATTATATCAAAATTTAATAAATGCACTATTTTTTTAAGATTTTTTTTTTTTTTTTAATTTTGAGAAAGAGAGAGCATGAGTAAGGAGGATAGGGAGAAGCAAGCTCCCTGCTGGGGAGGGAGCCCAACTAAATGCACTAATTTATTAAAACAAAGTTTTTCACAATGGAATAAAAAGCCCAAACATATGTTGTTAATTAAAAATAGGCACAAAAAACATTTAAAATACAAGGATAAGAAAGGTTCAAAGCAAAATGGAGCCATATAAACCAAAAACAAATGGAAGATGGTATTATGTTGATATAAAAACATCAACAAAAAAGTAGACTTAAAGGTAAAAAGGATACTTATATGTTCAACTGACCAGAAAGTTTTAACATCTATAATGTACAATACATATCAGTATTGAAATATAAGCAGAACTATATGAAAACTCATCTCCACAATCACACTGGGTGTTAACATACCTCTTTCCATAAATGAAGAAATAAATGGACAAAAAAGCCAGTACTGACATGTAAATATGAATATCATGATTAACCATGTTGTCCTGACACACAGAAATTTACACCCAACAACTTCGAAATATGTTTCATCTTCAAATACAAAGTGTGTATAAAATCTCATCAGTGCTAGGCTATGAAATAGATAAAAGTGAAAATATTTCAAAAGTTTAAGATTATACAGAGTTTATTATTTCTGCATAGTGAAATTCAGTTAGATATTAATAAGAAAAAGAAAACTGGAAAAAGTTTGTATGTTTTTTGGATATTAAGAAACTTCCTTTCAGGGGAAAATATTTGCAAATGCCACATCTGATAAAATCCAAAATATATAAAGAAATTATAAAACTCAATACCCCAAAATAAATAATCTAATTAAAAGTGGGCAGAAGATATGAACAGACATTTTTCCAAAGAAGACATACAGATGGGCAAAAGTGACATGAAAAAATGCTCAACATCACTCATCATCAGAGAATACAAATCAAAACTACAAGAAATATCACCTCACACCTGTCAGAATGGCTGAAATCAACAGAAGAAGAACAGGTGTTGGTAAGGATGTAGCAAAAGGGGAACCCTCTTGCACTGCTGGTGGGTGTTCAAACTGGTATAGTCACTTTGGAAAACTATGGAGGTTCCTCAAAACATTAAAAATAGAACTCCCCTAGGATCCAGCAATCCTAACTACCAGGTATTTACCCAAAGAATACAAAAATATTCATTCAAAGGAATACATGCACTCTGATGTTTATTTATAGCATCATGATCCACAATAGCCAAATTATGGAAACAGCCCAAGTGTACATCAACTGATGAATGGATAAAGAAGAGTGGTGTATATATCTATCTATATTTATATCCATATCTCTAGATGTGTAGATTATATACATATAAAATATTATTCAACCAAAAAATGAATGGAATCTTGCCATTTGTGAAGACCTGGATAGAGCTAGTAAGACAGAGAAAGATGAATATCATATGATTTCACTCATATGTGAATTTAAGAAAGAAAACAAATAAGCAAAAGGGGAAAAAAGAGAGAGAGAAGCAAATCAAGAAACAGACTCTTAACTCTAGGGAACAAACTGATGGTTACCAGAGGGAAGGTGTGTGGGTGTATGGGTGAAATAGGTAACGGAGATTAAGGAGCACACTTGCTGTGATTAGCAAAGATTTTTGTATGGAAATTAATACTGCACTACACATTAACTGGAATTAAAAAAAAAAACAAAAACAAAAAAAGAAACTTGCTTTGCAAATAATTCATGAATTAAAAAATCCATGACTTAAAAAATAAAAAAACAAAAACAAAAAAAGAAACTTGCTTTGAAAATAATCCATGTATCAAAAGGATTTCATAATGGAAATTATGAGATAATTTAAGTGGAGTTTTAATGAAAACATGAAAAGCAAAACTGGGAGAATAAAATTAAATATGTGCTTAGAAAGAATTTCATGGCTTTAAATATATGTATTAAAATGTATGTATCAGAAAAAATAAAAAACAAAATCAAATCTAAGCACCAGCCCAAGAGATTAAAAATAGTGCAATATATTAAATCCAAGAAATATATAAAGAGCAGAAATTAATGAAAACATGCAAGAGGTGATCTAATCATCTTCAACATATTTGTGTCTTCTAGATTTCAAGTGATTAGTGGTTATACTGACAACCCCCAATCCCCACTGTGATTGTGTAATATACAATACATGCATCTTATTCTTTAATCACCACTTTTCCAGAGTTAAGGAAATTATTTGCCTAACTACAACCAAGAGGCTTGGCTTTTAATAGGTGGGGATAAGGACAGAATATAGGATTTTGGGTGTACTTGTGAAGTGGGGAATTAATATGCAACTCCACATCAAGGTGAAAAATTGGAAGGTCTAATATCCTCAAATAAAGGGAGCTAAAGGGGTTGACTACTTGAGTTTGAGTGAAAAACAATCTCTAAAATATTTCATCATTAGCCTGATCCACAACCCCATGGGTTTGGTTTTATTCTTAAAATCATCAGAGAATCTCTAATAACAAAATTAATATAAAGTCATTCTGACCACTATTTCTTTTTGGGTGACTGGCAAATACAAACAAGAAGTGAAGAAATGAGCATCCAACCTACAAAAAAATCCCACAGAGGGGTACCTGGGTGGCTCAGTCAGTTAAGTGTCTGCCTTTGGCTTAGGTCATGATCTCAGCATCCTGGGATAAGCCCTGCATCAGGCTCCCTGCTCAGTGGGGAGTCTGCTTCTCTCTCCCCCTCCACCCCTGAACCCTTTGTTCCTGTACTCTCTCTCCATCTCAAATAAGTAAAAATAAAATCTTAAAAAAAAAAAAATCCCACAGAGGAGTTTGCTAAAATTTATAAATCAACATTATAAAATACAAAGGAATAATCCGTGAGTCAGAGTGACTACAATTAGACTTGCAAGAGGCTTACATATCAGAATTGTCAGATGTGTATGTGTTTTTGTCCACGCACATTTAATTTTTGACTTATATTTTATATATTTATACATATTTACATTTCTATATTATATATTTATAAAAATTTGCATATTAATAAAGTATATTTAAAATATATCTTCTTTGAATTATTAAAAGCATAAAAGATCAAAATGGTAAATTTGAAAAAATACAAAGAGAAGGCCTAGAAATTAAAAGTAAAAACACAGCTTCTTTCCGTGCCGATAGCGCTCTCGCAAAGATGGTGAATGTTCTAAAATCCGCCGGACTTTCTGCAAGAAATGTGGTAAGCACCAACCCCACAAAGTGACACAGTACAAGAAAGGCAAAGATTCTCTTTATGCCCAGGGAAAGCGGCATTATGACAGGAAGCAGAGTGGCTATGGTGGGCAGACTAAGCCGATCTTCCAGAAAAAGGCTAAAACTACAAAGAAGATTGTGCTGAGGCTTGAATGTGTTGAGCCCAACTGCAGATCTAAGAGAAGAGAATGCTGGCTATTAAGAGATGCAAGTATTTTGAACTGGGAGGAAATAAGAAGAGAAAGGACCAAGCGATCCAGTTCTAAATTTCATATTTTGTTATGAAGACAATAAAATCTTGACATTACGTTAAAAAATAAATAAAAGTAAAACACAAATAAAATTTAACAAATGAAGCAAGTGAAATATTAGACACAACTAAAGAGTGATTAAGTGAACTGATAACAAACCTAAGAAAATTAGCTAGAATACTGCTCAGAATCTAGGTATTCTCAGATTTATTGCTTTTGTTACAGATTTATTATTTTCAGAAATCAATGTATAATGAAAACAGAATTTCATCTGTTAGCTTTTTTAAAATATTTTTTTACTCAGTCGCAACTTTTAAATAGGTATCTTTATGTATTATACTAAAGATTAAAGTATAGGTAGCATGTATAAGATGAGCAATCATTGATCCTTGGCCCTTGGCAATATGTAATTCAATGGTTTAATATTTTATGTGAGTTACCTTAACAAAATCTCTATCAGTCTTCTCTTTCCATTCTTCACCAAATACAGTAGAAAAGGATCCTAAAGCTAAAAGAATAAATAATATATTCAGTAAAATGGAATTATTCTTTTACTTAATTCCTTAATAGATGCATGTGGGAAAAAACAGTAAAAATACACTTAAGTATCTTCTTTGTTAAAAACTATTTCATAGTACATGATACAGTCATGATAACCTCTTCTGATACAGCTTTTTAAATTACAGAATTTAAAGAAACATGTCTTTCTATAAACCAAAACTACTCAACTTATCTTTATAATATTTATACAACCAAGAAAGGAAATGAAGAGTTCTTTAAAAGTTAGTCTACATTAGGTTTCATTTGTAGATAAGAAAAATATCAAAAAGTCAAACTAATGCTAATGCTATCAGGTTGCCAGATTTTTAAAATCTTAAATCTTTATGTTAATTTCAAAAATAATTGCCTAATACATATTTCAAATAATATAGTGCAAGGCATTGTTTGGAAATAATTCCCACAAATGAAACCTCCCTTAAGAAACATACTCAGGCCTATAGCTTCTTTACATTTGTTTTAGAAGAAAAATCAAATCATTCAATTCAAAACCTTAATAATACCCTACTCCCCCAACCCCCTACAACAAAGATTAAGGCATATAAGTACATGTTATATCATTTTTTCTCCTTTATGCTGCTGGCTGGTACTGTCAGTTTATGGGACCAGACAATAAAGCAGTATGATACAAATGTCTTAAACTGTGATACATAACCAACCATCTGCCTTTAAAAATTAGGGAAGTGCTTTCATCAACTATGATATTAATTCTGTAATGAAAGCTACTTCTTTCAGAAAACTATACAGTGGCAATTGTTAATAGAAAAACTAGTTTTGTGAAAAGAATTCTTTAAAAAACAAAAGTAAGCCTCCTTAATGGATGTGTTGTGATTAACCTAACAAATGGATATATTTTCAGTTGTAGATTCACTGAATCTTTATAATCTTATTATGCCTTTATGTACAGACCTAATATTTCCTTAATATTAAGTAAGATAAAGTTTATGAAGTATTTAGGTTAGAATAAGAATTTTCATTGAAAAACATACTAAAAAGAGTGAGGAGTAAATTTTAACATAAATTAAGTTTATCAATGAATTTTAATACTGATAAGACGGTCATGAGGAAATGATAAAATAGATGTGAAAGTTTTTAATAAACTATTATGTCCTAAAGAAGAATTTCATAAAATATCAAACTTACATATAAGTAGCAGCTTAATTAGAAAAATGAAGCCCACATACCACTAAAGAGAAACAAGGATTTGTTTGTCCTGAAAAAAACCTTATAAAGAAAAACTTCACTGGGAAAAGAATACTGGATGGAAATATAAAATGGAAAAATAAAATTTTTGTTAAATAGAATTTTTATTATACTTCTTCATACACATAAAAAATATAAACATTCCACACCTTCTAAAGGAAGTGTCATCTACTTTTATCTCTTATTAAAATTCCATACTCTAAGAAATAAATCAAAACCTCTCAAAAGTCTAACCAAATCAAATATATTGATAATCCTCAAAGTCAAAGTATTTATTTTCCTAATGCAAATCACTGTTTTAAGTATAGTGTCTTCATAAAATCCCTATGTACTCTGGAACTCTGGAACTCTTAAACTTCTGACTACTGGAATGATAGTAATATTCCTTAAATATCATTTGCTAGATTATTAGTTTTAGATTGCTACAATGAATAATGATTTAGGTTTTTAGATAAATAGAAGTGACTAAAAAATGCAGAAAGATCAACTAGGTCTGAAGAATGTCATGCCTTAGAGCAAAATTTGCTAAGAAAACTTTTACCATATATATATACACACACATAAACGCATATATGTATATACGCACACATATATATAGTAACATGTATATACATATATATATATATATACACACACACACACACACATATGTAATCCTTATTCAATGATTAAATGGCCAGGACTACTAAAATTGTTCTGGTTTGAGAATTATTTTTCTAAAAACTTCATTTTAAGGTTTCTAAATGTGAAAAATTTTAACTTTATTCTGTATTAAATGCTAAAAGACGTTCTTAAAAGATCAAAACGTTAGGAACCACAGAACATGAAAGTGAGACAAATCTATCAAATTTACATCTCCAAAGTTATGATATAAACTGAGAAGTACTTTGTTCCTCCCTCAGGTAACCAATGAGACTTCAGGCAGGGTGGGAAACTAATTTCACTTTTGTTTAAACATTTCAAAATTGTCTTCATACAACCGAAGTACCTGTCAAATTCTAAGGAATCCTACTTAGACAGTCCCAAATAAAATTATGTTTGAAAAGTATACTACTTGACCCAAATCAAATTGCAGAAAAATGAACTCATTTGCAAACATGTTGCTATTTAAAGATAAAAACAATGGTCATAAATCTATAAAATATAAGAAATTTTCTCTCAAACTGTCTCTACTGTGCTATATAGTTTCTATATGACAAAATAATTTCAATATGTCATTACCTTATCTTTCCTCCCCCCAAATATATCTGAATTGTTGGGAAGACATTATGGTAGTTTTGTCTTGAACTGCTGAATCTTTTCCCCAGGGGATAAAAATTAAATCCCTCTTTCCTTATGACTATGTACACTTAGAATTTGCTTTTGATTCATGTTGTCTAGGAATTACCCCCATGCCTTATCCTTTAATAATATATACTTCTGGAATAAAGAAGTTACAATGGCATTGGAATAGAAGGAGGGATGATTATTAGCAAGAAAAAACTGTATATCCATAACATTCAGCTAATATATTTTCTACATGTTCTCAAAACATATTTTCTAAATCCCTTTTAAACTTACAATGAGAGAAATGAGAAATTTAGTCTTAGTAACCTAGATTTAATGAGAGAATGTCACAGAAAATAAAGAATTTGACTTATATAAAAATCTTCAATTGGCAAATACTACAAGTAAAAAGGACATGATATATTTGAAAACTCTTATTTAGGTAGCAAATTTTTAAGTGCATTTACTTAAACTGTTTAATTAAAAATTATAACCACACACTAGAAAAAAAAAAAAAAAAAAAAAACAATTTCTTCCAGGCCCTAATTTTCTCTATCAGGATATTGTATCAAACAATCTTCTAACATCAAGAAACCCATATAACTACTGTAAGAAAAATCCAAGATTTTTATTTCCAAAGTTCTAGTGAGATCATTACTATTCAAAAATATGTAAGGTTTAAAAAAACCCAAACATTCATTGTCTTAAATAACACATTAATATAATAAAAGCAAATAAAGAATGCTATTATACCAATAAAAAGAATTTTTCTCCTTAAAAATCTTTTTTTTAAAAATCCCTAACACCTTTATAGAATGATCACACAATAGGTTCAGTTTAAAACTTACTGTCATCAAACACCCCAGCATTAGCAAGTAATAAAGTGATGATTTTAGGGTCTTTTTCAAGTTGCATGACGTGCTTGCTTTCATTTGATAGAAGAGTGCATACATTAATAGCAAAGTCCACTTCATTTGGGAGTCCAGATAACAGTGAAAGCACCAATTTATTATAATCATTTGGCGAATTGAAGTCCATAGATAGCCCATAACTTTGACGCAGATAATCTAAGATAAAAATAAAAACACCTGAAGTATATCAAGGATTAAAAAACATTATGGTTAATATCTTACAATTACAGGACAGATGCTTGTTTTCCTTTATAAAATTTAAATTGAGTAGAAGCTTAAAGAGTTCAACTTTCTAAACTTAAGTTAAAATTATATTCTTCAAAAAGTATTAAAAATACAAAAAAATGTACTACTATTATACCCTCTTGGGGTATAATACCCCAATTTATTTTTTTATCATTATTACCAATTATTATTTTATCATTATTTAAATTTAAGTACTGTACTCTTTTTACTCTTGTACTTCAAGGGACTATTTCTCGTTTTTATATATTGTAAGCCAGGGATACTTGTTCCTTTGAAATTTTTAAGAATATCATGATTTTAGATACATTGCCTACCTTCTTTATCTAACTGTAGGAGAATTATTATTTTTTGCTCAGATTTACTGCAATATAATTAACAGAGTAAAATTCATGCTTTTTAATTCTATGAGTTTGACACAACCACAGTGAAGATCTGGAATATTTTCATCATCCCAAAAAGTTTCTTTATGCTCTTTTGCAATTAAACCCCTGTTCTACCCACAAACTCTGATCTACTTTCTGTTCCTGTAACTTTATTTCAAAATGACAAATAAATGGAATCATAGTATATGTAGTCTTTTATACTTGACTTCTTTCATTTAGTAAAATGAAAGAACATGGTCAATATCCATGTTGATGCATGTCTCAGTAGTTTGGATATTAACATGGTCAATATCCATGTTGATGCATGTCTCTGTAGTTTGTTTCTTTTGGTGCTATAGTAAGGGTACAACACAATTTGTTTATCCATTCTCTAGTCTAGGGACATTTGGTTCAGTTTTTGGGACTTATGAACACTGCTGCTATAAACATTCATTGCAGAATTTCATGCAGAAATATTTCTTATTATTTGTGGATTGCTGGACATAAGTATATGTTTAAATTGGTAAGAAACTGTGAAGCTGTTTTCAAAGTAGCTTATAACATCTTGCCTTTCCACCAGCAATGTACAGAGTGCCTGGCATCTCTTCCAGCATTTTAATATTGTCAATTTTAAATGTTCTGAATGGGAGTTATTTATGTAATATATGTTTAATAAATATTTTCTCCCAAATAGTGGCTTTTCATTTTCTTAACAGTGTCTTTGAAGAGCACAAGTTTTACTTTTGATAGTCTGATTTTTAAATTTTTACCTTTATGGTTCATGCTTTCATGCCCTAAGAAATCTTTGCCTAAACTGAGGTAACTAAGATTTTCTGTAGGACAATTAACTTAAAATATCTTCAACACTTTGAAGGTAGGGAAGTGGGCTTATAAAACACTAATATATTATATTATCATAATATATAAGAAAACATCATATTTCTAGAAATACTGACTCTTACTTGGGGAAGTTTAGGCCTTGGCAGCTATGACCTCATGACATAATCCAAGTACATTTTTCACATAAAGATATAACTAGTTTAATGGGAAGAAGAAAATAAAACTTTTAGAAGAGACATTTCAGGAACACATGAATTTTTTAAAGAATTTTTTTAAGACCTTGCTAAATGGATTGCAAGAAGAGATCTATCATCACAACATGACACAAAAGAAAATCATATAGGAAAGAATTTTCTTTATTTCCCATCTTAGACAAGTAAGCTAACACCTCTTTTAATTCTAAAATATTACAGGAATTTCTCCAATAATATAATGATAAGGAAGTTCCACAATAGTTATAAATTACCATGACACAATTCTTTATAATATTTAAAACTGAATAATATATTGTTCATTTTCTACAAACTTGAAAAATGAAATTTCTAATAACATAAGATAAACATAAAATTTGAAGAAAAGGTAACAAAACTGTGAACATAGGAACAGATTTTGATATTTCGATATTGTACACTGAAATTGATGATGAGATATTAAGTCTCAGTAATAGTTAAATTATAGCTTCCAAGAAACTTTCAGACAAATCTCCTTTTTTTTAAAAAAAAGATTTATTTATTTATTTATTCATGACACACACATAGAGAGAGAGAGACAGAGACACAAGCAGAGGGAAAAGCAGGCTCTGTGCCAGGAGCCCGAAGCGGGACTCGATCCCGGGACCCCAGGATCGTGCCCTGGGCTAAAAGCAGGCGCTAAACCACTGAGCCACCCAGGGATCCCGACAAATCTCCTGAATAGAAAAAAACTGGGAACTCATATTCAATGTTTGTCACAGTCTTGTTTATGTGCATTCAATATGACCTTAGAATTGCTATTGTTCACTACTGAAGAATGAAAGATGCCACCAGATACTCAATTCAGTATATCCTTACCTAAGTGACTTTGCCAAAGAGATCTCCAATTACAATACAATAAATAAATATGATAATTATGAGAAGTCCTTTAACTATATCAGGCTTGTTAAAGATTTCTAACATAATGTAAAAGAAACTGCTTATAAGATTTTAAGATCCCTTCCTTTCCCCAAGGAAATATATGACTGAACAGCTACAATTTTATAATTGATATGGGATTAGAAATTTATTTTCAACATTTTTGATTGACAGTTTATACAAATGGATCACTGCTGACAAACTTAATCTGAGGCAATCATTTCTCTTTGTTTTCAGTTTAAAGGAAAGGGAGAATTGTTGCTGGCATGCTGTTTATACTGTAGAAATTATACAATACACTCTTTTCCATTATTGGTAATATTATTATAGACTAAATGTCTATTAAAATATGGAGGATTAAAGGGAAATCTTTCCCTAAAACTGATAAAGCTTAAAAAAAAAAATCATCCTGTATAAAACTTTTCCAAATTCAAGCAACAAAAATGAAAATGGACAGACTGCTTAACCTCCTTTTACCAAACAGATTAGATTGGATTAATGATCACTAATACCTTGGTTAGCTCTGAAATTCTACAATGTCAATGAGTTGTCATATGTCAACTTTACATTTCACAATTTTTCTACTAATGATAATGCATATAATTTTTTTAATTTTTATTTTTATGCATATAAATTTTTTATTTTTATTTTAAAATGTAAGAGAAGATGTACAAAAATTTCCTTAAACAATCTACCCCATAATTCTGCAGAACTGACTGCATCAAAATCAATACACAGCAACACACAACAGAGAAAGAAGGAAAACAAAGGATTAGGTATTTATGGCAAGGAAAAGCATGAAAAACGTGCAAATAAGAGACAAAACTGTCAAATATTGATGCTAGTATTTAATAGTCCTAAAACTCCAGGCAAAATCTGCTCAATATTTTTTTTGGCCACTTAAAGCCAGAGTCAGTATCTTTTAGGAAACTTTGGTTCCATATTCTATCAATATTATGACAAGTAAAATAGCACTCTATACTAAATGTCCTAAAAGCTGTCTATTGAAATTTATTATTTCAAAATATTTTAGGCAAATCCAACTCCAAACAAAAAATATACAAAAAATATTTTAGAATAGTTTTTCTTAATATTAACAATATAAATGTCTCGTGATACACACACATTCGTCCAAACCTACAAAGAAAGTAAAACGAAAAGATGTAGTAACAAATATTCTGTAGGACAACAAAAAGAAATAAAAGGCATCTGAATCGACAAAGAAGTCAAACCCTCACTCTTTGCAGATGACATGATACAGTATACAGAAAACCCAAAAGACTCCACCACAAAATTGCTAGAACTCATATAAAAATTTGGCAAATTGGCAGGATATAAAAATCAATGCACAGAAATAAGTTGCACTTCTATACACTAACAATGAGACAGAAGAGAAATTAAGGAGTCAATCCCATTTACAATTGTACCCAAAACCAAAGAGACAAAAGATCTGTACTCAGAAAACTATGGAACACTCATGAAAGAAATTGAGGAAGACAAAAAGAAATGAAAAAACATTCCATGCTCATGGATCGGAAGAATAAATATTGTTCAAATGTCTAAGCTACCTAGAGCAATCTATATATTCCATGCAATCCCTATCAAAATACCATGGGCTATCTTCACAGAGTTGGAACAAAAAATCCTAAAATTTGTATGGAAGAAGAAAAGACCCCAAATAGCCGAAGGATTGTTGAAAAGGAAAACCAAAACTGGTGGCATCGCAATTCCAACTTTAAATTCTGTGACAAAGCTATAATCATCAAGATAGTATGGTACTGGCACAAAAACAGACACATCGATCAATGGAACAGAATAGAGAGCCCAGAAATGGACCCTCAACTCTACGGTCAACTAATCTCTGACAAAGCAGGAAAAAGTATCCATTGGAAAAAAAAGTCTCTTTAATAAATGGTGTTGGGAAAATTGGACAGCCACATGTAGAAGATGAAACTGGACCATTTCTCACACCATACACAAAAATAGATTCAAAATGGATGAGACCTAAAAGAAAGACAGGAATCCATCAAAATTCTAGAGAAAAACACAGGCAGCAACCTCTTTGACCTCAGCAGCCACAAATTCTTGCTAGATACATCTCCAAAGGCAAGGGAAACAAAAGCAAAAATGAACTACTGGGACTTCATCAAGATAAAAAACTTTTGTACAACAAAGGAAATAGCTGACAAAACCAAATTTGCGAATGATACATCAGATAAAGGGCTAGTATCCAGAATCTATAAAGAGCTTTAGACACATGAAAAAATACTCAAGAATGGCTAAAAATTAGTAAGTCAGGAAACAACAGATGTTGGCAAGGTGCAAAGAAATGGGAACCCTCTTACACTGCTGGTGGGACTGCAAGCCGGTGCAGCCAACTCTGGAAAACATTGTGGAGGTTCCTCAAAATGTTAAAAATAAAGCTGACCCAGCAATTGCACTATTTGGTATTAACCCCAAAGTGATAAATGTAGTGTGATCCAAAGGAGCACATACAACCCAATGTCCATAATAGCCACATAACAGAAACAGCCATCAACAGATGAATGGATAAGAAGATGTGGTGTGTGTACACACACACACACACACACACTACACAGCCATAAAAAATTTGAGACCTTGCCATTTACAATGATGTGGATGGAACTAGGGGATATTATGCTAAGTGAAATTAGTCAATCAGAGAAAGGCAATTATCATATGATCTCACTCTTTTTTTTAAATTTTTTTATTTATGATAGTCACACACACAGAGAGAGAGAGAGAGAGAGAGAGAGGCAGAGACACAGGCAGAGGGAGAAGCAGGCTCCATGCACCAGGAGCCTGACGTGGGACTCAATCCCGGGTCTCCAGGATTGCGACCTGGGCCAAAGGCAGGCGCCAAACCACTGCGCCACCCAGGGATCCCATATGATCTCACTCTTATGTGGGATTTAGTAAACAAAACAGGATCATAGGGAAGAGAGGAAAAAATAAAACAAGATGAAATTGGAGATGGGGACAAACCACAAGAGACTCTTAATCATAGGAAATAAACTGAGGATTGCTGGAAGGGAGAGAGGTCGGGGGGCAGGGTAACTGGGTGGCACATGATACAATGAGCATTAGGTATTATATGATTGATGAATCACTTATCTCTGCCTTTGAAACCAGTAATACATTATATGTTAATTAACTGAACTTAATAAAATTTAAAAAACTTATTCTAAAAATAAATAATAAAAAAGAAGACATATATATGACAGCATATCAGAAAGGAGTTATTCTAACACCAAGTTACGCAATTCTGTTATTCCCTTAACTTGTATAACTCCATGAATGACTTTCATTAGGTTTCTGAAATACCAGAAATATTTCACATCTTTTTTCTTGAGGTAATCAGTTTCTAATTTAAGGAAGGAAAGGAAAGAAAAAACAGATCCAGAAAACATTTCATTTTAAATATGATCAAGAGGAGAAATGGGTCAATTTGGGAAGCCATAACAGTAGACAAGAAACTGAATAGTTCTGCTATTACTGTAATATAGCAACAACACAGAGTTATATAAAGCTAAAAATGGTCTTAAAGACCATTAGTATAATTATGTCTCATTCAATGCAGGAATATCCTCTATAATATCCTTGAATTTAATAATGATCACATTAGCCCTTTTTAGGAACAGAGGGTATATCACTTAATAAATCACTCCATTTTATCAGCTTAAACTATTAGCAAGATTTTCTACACGGTGACTTAAAATGTTCTCGTTTAATTTAACCTTGGTTCCTGGATAATAAACTACGTATTAAAAATAAAGTGAGGTTTGGTTTGTACTCATCACCAACTCCCATCTCCATTATACAAAAACATTAGATGATAAAGCCTCTTCTAGTAATGATCAGATTCTAGGAGATTCTGTTTTTTCAGTTACTACAGGTTGAGGAAGAAATATGGAGCCAAATTCAAAGTGAAAAAAACTTTGAAAATAAATAATGGAGAATAAAATGATACTGACACGAGAGAGCTAAAATCTAGTGATTATCTATAAGATGCTGGGACAAGGGGATCCCTGGGTGGCTCAGCAGTTTAGTGCCTGCCTTGGCCCAGGGCATGATCCTGGAGTCCCGGGATTGAGTTCCGCATCAGGCTCCTGCATGGAGCCTGCTTCTCCCTCTGCCTATGTCTCTGTCTCTGACTCTCTCTCTCTCTCTGTGTGTGTGTGTCTCTCATGAATAAATAAATAAAATCTTTAAAAAAAAAAAAAAGGAGGCTAGGATTAGAACCAATGAAGAATAATAAATTATCTAGAAAATTATAAGTTTTATCACAACATAGCCTTAAAAAAGTTGTATCTCCTTTTTTTTTTAGGCCAAATGTTGGTGACTGAAGAGGCTTGTTTCTTCTGAGATCTCTTCCTAGTCATCACAGTCCCAACACTCAAAGCTACTACAGAGGAACCCCCATCTACTCTGCCTCAATAACATTTTATTAAACTCTCAACCTAGTTATTTTCAATTTGAGTCCTGCTCTTTTTAGCTGCAGATTCCTCTTTAACCATTGTTAAGAATGACTTACATGAAAAAAAAAAAATCTTATTCCTGGTACCATGGGGGAAAAAAAACTCAAATAGTAAGAAATATTTTTGAGGAATTTTGATGCTTGGAATTCCAGCAATTGTAGAAAATCTAGTAAATGCTGAGTATTCTTGGCCTCTCTAATCCTACATGACTTTCTTCTTATTTTAGTAACTATTCAAATTAAACTGACCATCAGTCAAAAAAAAGAAAAAAAAAAAAAAGGAAAAAACTTCACTTGAAATTTACAGGTATTTGTAACTCTGAAAATTCCTGCAACTAAAAATCGTATACAGCCTATTACAGAAAGGGCCCTGATACCAATTAGATGTTGGGTCTTTCACAGTTACATGTGCAAAGTAAAGAATTAATTCAATGGATGATGTTATTTTCCAAATTCATAACTGGACAATTTTTAATGATATTTACCTGACACACTGTGTTGCTGGTAATTGTAGGAAGATGGAATTGCACCAATAGGAAGCTGTGGCTTTGGATTGCCTGGTGGTACCTCATCATCATCCTCCCCAAAATGATGAACTTTCTCGTACTTTTCTAGGTAACTGAAATAGAAAAACAATACAACAGACTTTTACAAATAGATTTATATCTTATCTCTTATCTTTTAACTTGTACCACGTGTATCTGTTTTCCTTCCCGAGGCCCAAAATTAAAAAAAATAAGATACCATAAATCTCTGATATTAGTGAAACAGTCACTTCAATAGTGATACTGCAGACAAAAATCATGCAATACTTCTAAAGTGATTTTATATTTTTAGAAAAAAACAGACCACTAACTCAAACATACAAAACTAGGTAATATCAAAGAACAAATCCATGTACATGTTGGGAGAACATTCTACTTACTGGTCACTTAATGGTCACTTAAAAGCCAAGTGAAAATGATATTCTCTAACCTTTGGTCACGCTGAATCTCAATCACCAGAGATAACCACTCACCAGATTCATGTACATACTGGAATACATATATTTTCTGTGCCTAATTTTATTTACAATATATTTTAGAGATCTAAGTATGTCAATACATTAATACTGCCTCAGTTTTTCTTAACAGCTATATAATATTTGACCCTATTCATACATAATAATTTAACTAGATCTCTAATGATATACTTAACTACTTTCAGTTTTGATTTTTGCTGTTACAAATCATGCAACAGCAATAAGCTTAATCTGTGCACTTATTTGAATATTTTTCTCTGGACAGACATTGGAAATGGTATGCTCGTTCTAAATAAATTCCCATCCAAAAGTGATGGCCTAATGTATTTTAACTAATTTATAAGATAGTTCCTATATCCCCTACTGTATTAATTTTTAATTTTTTAAAATTTTATTTATTTAGGAGAGAGGGCACACCCACATGCATGCATGAGTTAGGGGAGGAGAGTGGAGGAGGGAGAAGCAGACTCCCCGTTGAGCAGGGAGCCTGATGCAGGGATTGATTCCAGGACCCTCAGGATCATGATCCAAGCCAAAGGCAGACTCAACCAACTGAACCACCCAGGCATACCAATCCTCTTTTTTAAAAAAGATTATTTACTTGAGGGATGGAGAGAGAGAGAGAGCGCGCGCGAACACTCGAGCAAGCACACAAATGAGGGGAAGGGCAGAGGGAGAGAATCTTTAAGCTGACTCCTCACTGTGCACAGAGCCCCATGCTGGCTGGATGCCACTACCCATGAGGATGTGACCTAAGACAAAATCAAAAGCTGGATGCTCATCTGACTGAGCCATCTAGGCACCCCTGATTAATCCTCTTGACATTAATTAGATTTCTGAATTCTCAACCTACCTGTTTATAATAAGATTTCCAAGTGAACTTTTAAAATAGGGAAACAAGTCAAACTCTTGTTAAATACAACACTGTAGCTAACAAACTTGTTACTACACTTCACAGATTAGAAGCTGAGCTGATTAGGACTTATATTTACCACAGAAAAGATCTAGATTTGATTATTTTACAGATCATCTCTTTAGCCATTCCTGATCCAAGCAGGTACCAAACCCATTAGTAGCTATTTTCAAAGTCCTACAGCTACCCACCCCTTTCCTTTTTAGTTATAGACAGCTGAGATGAGGAAAGGGGGTTATCAATAAAGATATACAATGATTTCAGAAGTATTATTTTGAGCACCAAACCTTAACTTTCAAGGTGGGATAAATGGAAACTATAATTTTACAAATATAAAAACTAATGACATAGAAAATCATTACCATTCCTTATTTTCCTTTTTCAGTTTTACAAGGGACAATAATTCACATCTTTGAGCCTGGAAAGGAATTAAACTGTCCCTCTACATTCCTTCTAAATTCTCCATATAAGCTCAATTTGAGCAAGGAACTCTTTCCTAGCTGGCAGTTTGCTAGCTAATGAATCCAACATTTTTCTTTACTGTTGGAGACATAGCATACTAAAGTAGAGACATACATGCAGATATAACCTTTGAACATTGAGGAGAGTATGCAGCTGCACACATTACACCCTGATCCTGGGGATGTCCCCCCAGCATATAGACTTACAGTATAAAACCATAAAACAAAACAAAAGGATGATTAAAAAGAAGCAGTCTCTCTCCAAGATAGACCAACAATGGACTTAAATAGGTAAATAAATCAAGCCGATTCTTTTTGGATTTCTAATGCAGATATCATAAAAAAGAAGAGTATATATAAATTTATAGATACAAACACCTGCTCAAAAATTATGTGACATATTTTCTGCAAATGAGGGATTATCCACATCAATCAGGCAATAGTACTGACAGGTATTTAGTCTTTCAGAATTGATGGAACTCCTTGTGGAAAGGTTAAAAACAAACTAAAGATAAATAATTTTTATTAAATAATTTTTATCTAAATATAATAAAAATAACAAAATAATTTTAAAATAAAAACTTTCCATTATTAAATGTTTATGATACTTTCTATAAATTTGTTAGTCATAATTGAGCAGAGCAGATTTGAAATTTGTGTTTTTTATTACAGCTAGGAGAGAAAACAGTATTACTACTAAAGAAGGACCATAAATACGACTTTTCCCTCCCAAATACCCAAAATGGAGTGCAATATAGAGTGCCTGACAACAACACAAACCCTATATACTCATTAATAAACAGTGTATTATATACATGAAACCCTTTATAATTCAAATTTTCTTAAAATGTTAAAAATATGACCTCCGGTTCCTTGACACATTCTACCCTATTCCTCCAAACAGATTTTTAATTCCACTCCCCCAAAGTCTGTGATTTAGGTAAATTAATAAGGTTTTTGAAATTTTTATGTTCCTGGCTTGAGGACCACAACTTGTTCTGTCATGATTAAATATTTCAAACCAAGACTCAACCTTTCTTCTTAAAGTTTTAAGAAGTTTTGGCACCCAGTTTTGATCTCTCGTTTCTCTTAATAAACAAGCACAAAGTCTTTGGCTTTTAAAGGAGTTATATACTTCTAAAAACTAAAAAATAATAACAGATAAGAGAAAGCAGCTAAAATACAGAGTTACATTTCAAAGTTTAAGTTTTCTGATTTCTCTATCACAACCTTGAGCTTATACACTGAAGGATATTTTGTGTTCACTCATTAAATTACAAAGCTAGATTGTACATTTCACTCTTCTCAAAGTCAATGACATCACTTTGAATACTTAATATATTAATCAAGTAAGTATTTACTGAGTTCTTACAGTAATTTGCCGACTACACTACATATTTAACTCAACACTGGTAAAATATTGCAATCCAGATAGGAACAGATTCAGGTGGGATGAGTTTTATCTTCTTTTTCTTCAACTTAGCATTAATTTATTTTATGGTAGCCTCTATGTCACAGGTTACAGATATAGAGGAAGGCAATTATGAACAGATGGCATATAATAGAGAAATTATTTTATTTTATTTTTTTTTTTTTGAGAAATTATTTTAAATGGTACTATTTAATTAAAAACCTTAATAAATGTGATCAATACAAATACAATGCAGGGTAGTGGCTTAAGAGTCCATTTAAAATAGCATCAAATAATATGGGCAGTATTATTATGAATACGGGAAAATTTAACCTCTTGTAATATCTGACAGATTAAGTACACAAAAAAAACAAATTAGGTTGTACGAAATTTGAATATAATCACTGGTAAGATTGATTTATTAGACATATAATGAATTTCTTTTCAAAACTCCATGGAAATTACAAAATTGGTCATATATCAATTCACACTGAAAACCATAATAAATGTCAGATTAAATATATAGGGCACGTTCTCTAACCACAATGAAATCCAAAGAAAGTTTTTTTTTCTAAGAAAGAAATTAAACTCTTGAAAAATTAAAAATAACTTTCACGATATAAAATTCCAAATCTATATGCAATTATCTTCACAAACCTCTATCATATTATTTTAAAGCAATTCCCAGATATAGTTTCAACTGTAAATACTTTGGTAGAATTCTTGGAAATTAACATTAACAACCACAGCAACATTCAAGAAAACTCTTGATTATTCTTAGATCTAGAAAAAGAATCAAATGAATATGATTGGGAACACTTCAATATAGCAACTTTTTGAAATGTTTTTAGCTAAAGATGACAGTCCATATTCATTTCTTCCCTTAAATCTAATTGCAATGACCTCTAAAGAATAAAAAGAGAGGAATACAGCATTATTTGTAAGTTAAAAACTTTTAGAATTTCTGGTTCATTAAAAGCAACTTCAAGGATCCACAAGAGTAACTTGCAAAACACTTCTTTAAGACACTAATGTGATCTAGTGAAAAGTGAAGGATATCCTAGGCAAGAAAACATATAAAAGAAAAGTTCATTTAGATTTCCTTCAGCTACTAAGAAATGAATATAAAGTGAGTATGTATCTGATAATGGGAGCCAGAGTATCAGTTATCTAAAAAAGAACTTCTATAAAGTTGAGTTGAGCTCAGTGGTACTGCAGGGAGGCAAAGTCCTTTATAAATTTCACCTTACAGGGTACATGCACCCCAATGTTTATAGCAGCAATGTCCACAATATCCAAATTATGGAAGGAGCCTAGATGTCCACTGACAGATGAACTGATAAAGAGGATGTGGTATATAAATACGATGGAATATCACTCAGCCATCAAAAAGAATGAAATTTTATAATGTGGATGGAACTAGAGGGTATTATGCTACAAAAAATAAGTCAGAAATACAAATACCATATGATTCCACTCATATGTGGAATTTAGGAAACAAAATAGATGAACATAGGAGAAGGGAAGGAAAATTAAGACAAAATCAGAGAGGAAGATAATCCATAAGAAACTCAAACTGAGGGTTGCTGGAGGGGAGGTGGATGAGGGTAAACTGGGTGATGAGCATTAAGGAGAATACTTGATGTAATGAGCACTGGGTGTTATATGCAAATGATGAATCACTAAATTCTACCTCCAAAACTAATAATATGCGATACATTAAAAATTGAATTTAAATTAAATAAATTTTTAAAATAAATTTCACCTACACCTTCTTTGTCAAGATTAACCCAAAGACCTCAGGGTTGCGGGGCACCTATGAAAAGCATAAGCATAGAAAAGCTGTCATCAAGTGTTTTCAAGCAACTGGGTCTCGATTGATATGCTTTATAAACACACCAGGCACAAATCAAATGTGGTGACTTGGAAACTATAAAAGTAATGAAATTTCTTTGACCAGGATTATCCCCTCAAAAGGAGGACATGAAAGAATGATATGACAATGTAGAAGATCACCTGGGTAAGGCAGAAGACAAGCTTGAGAAACTTGTCATATGGAGAAAAGAACTAATGAAACTGGTAGATAAAAATGAGAGATATATATGATAAACAGGGGATCAAACAGATCAAAGAACAAAAAAGACAAGAAAAAATACCTGCTGGTCCTGAAGGAAAGACCAGAATAAATGGAACAGAAATGATAATCACTGACATAATAAAAGAATTTCTTAAGCTAAAATATGTAATGTGTACATCAAAAAGCTCCCTGGAGCTGGGATGTCAGGGTACATGGACCACCAAGCAAAAATTAATTTAAAGGGAAAAATAATCAGATATATTCTGATAAAAGATTTAAGCTTCAAAGATAAAGATTCCTAGAAATATTCAGAACGACTGCTACTCCCCAAAAGTTACATAGAACAGCTGGACTAGACTTTGATTTCTCTTCAAAATTAACAGCTAGAAGATAACAAGCAAATATTAGAACTGGGGGGAGGAAAGTTATTTCATAAGAAATCCCTACGTAATCATGTTGCTCAACTAAGACAATTGAAATTCATTTGTAAAGATATGCAAGGACTCAGGATATAGCAACACATAGCCCATGGAAAAAAATACCACTCAGATTAAGTACAAATGACCCTTGAACTATGCAGGGGTTAGGGCACTCATTCCTATACAGTCAAAAATCTGCATATAACTTCTGAATTCTCAAAAACTTAATTACTAATAGCTTGTTGATCAGAAACCTCACCAATAACATGTACAGTAGATTGACACATTTTGCATAGGTTTTATATACTGTTTTCTTACAATAACATAAGCCAGAGAAAAGAGAATGATATTAAGAAAATCACAAGGAAGGAATGCCTGAGTGGCTTAGCAGTGGAGCATCTGCTTTTGGCGTAGGGCGTTGATTCCAGGTCAGGAGATCAAGTCCCTCATTGGGCTCCCTGCAAGGAGCCTGCTTCTCCCTCTGCCTATGTCTGCCTCTTTCTCTGTGTCTCTCATGAATAAATAAATAAAATCTTAAAACAAAAAGAAAGAAAAAAGAAAATCACAAGGAAGAGAAAATACATTTATAGTACTGTACAAAAGATCCACATATAAGTGAACCTGTGCAGTTCAAATCATGTTGTCCAAGGGTCAACTAACTATACTCTAATGGAGGGGTGTCTTGGTGGCTCAGTTGGTTAAGCACCTGCTTTCAGCTCAGGTCATGATCCCAGGGTCATAGGATCAAGGCTCTCTGATCAGCAGGGAATCTACTTCTCCCTCTCCCTTTGTTTGTGTGCCCCCCCCCCCCCTCTCTCTCTCTCTCTCTCTCTCTCTCGCACGTGTGCGCTCTCATTCTTGCTGTCTCTCAAATAAACAAAATCTCTTAAGAAAAACTATACTCTAATAGATAGATTAATAAAAATTAAGAAATAGTTAAATAGCAATGCAGATGACTGATAACATGCCCAAAACCATTTAAAATATCAGTCTCAATCATAACTATTACATTACAAAAGAGAATACAAATGCCACTGGTTACGAAAGAACATAAAAATACAGAACTATTAAAATAATTTGAAAAAAAATACTCATGATATGAAGTTCAGGAACCTTTTAAAAGACAAAGAAGTAGTGGGAGGAAGTATTAAAACTGTACTCTGTTGCCTATAAAGACTGAACAAGATGGGTTAATTGTCATTGTTAAAATTAAGGAAAATATGTTTTTAGCTGTGTTTCTCACTTTTTCCAAGTGTTTAACAGCATAATTAAAATCAGACTAATTACTTTCCAAATCACTATAGGGATATAAAAATATTAATGTATGTAATATGCAGAGAAAAAAGAGAAAAGAAAGATCATCCTGTGATGCGGCTAATTACATTCTTAGGCATATTAGCCCAGTAAAAACTGGAAACAACCCAAATATTCATTAATGATAGTATAAATAAAAACACCGTGGCACACTCATGCAATGAAATATTATATGGCAGTGAAAATTAGTAAACTAACATGGGAGCGATTCAAGTAGCTATCACCAACAAATTGTGAAGTAAAAAAAAATCATTTCCAAAGATTACATGATTGCATTTACATAAATCATAAACAAGAAAAAATTTTAAATATATTTTTTAGCAATAGACAAGTGGGTGCTAAAACCACAAAGAAAAGCTCCCTGATAACTGTAATCCAGTAAAATCTGACAAATTTTATAAAAACTACAGATTAAAAAAAGACTATATATATAAAATTGGAAAAAGCAATCTATTAATATATGTTAATAAACACATATCAAGACTTTGTTACAGAAATCCAGTAATAGTTCAGTACTAAAGATTTTATAACGTTATTCTCACTTATAGATCAAGAAAAGAATATTATCTAAACAATGGATGCCAAAGGTTACTTAATAAAATGAAGCATCTATGCTTCATTGAAAAAAGTTAATTAATGAAGAATTCTAGAATACTGCTGCTTTTAGATGTCTCATATGGCCACCTTGGTTGTACCATACAAAACAAAGGCTTCCCTATCTACCTTCCAACACAGGTTTTCTCAGAATATTATACCTCAACTTGACCCAGGGTACTTGCTTCTGGAGAAGAGTACCCTTGAAAATGGGGTGCACAAACAAAATACTTCAATAGGGAGAGACATTTAATTTATAGATCCACACTTCCTCCTCCCTCCCTTGCTCACTCCATTACTGGATAGTCCATATGTTAACTCATCCAATGTGAGACAATGTGGAGGGGCTAAGAGTGGAATTCTCTTTCACTCATTACTCTCTGACCAGCGGAATCTTAATCATTATGTACTAATAATGTCTATGTATGTCTAGGTTTTAGGGGATTTAAATATAATATTATCTAATTTTAATTAGACTCCCACAAAAAAAGATTAAATAGATTTCTGAAAAGCCACAATTTGAATAATGTAGCAAAATAAAACAAGAAAAAAAGCAAAGCTGACACTTTTAACATGAGCTCATTGTATTGTCAATCGTACTATGAAGTAAAAACCATCACAATGTGATCAGATATAAAAGCAGGCCAAAAATTTTATAAATTATCAAAAAAATAAATACCTTTATGTGGATTAACATTAACATTGATGATGAACCCTGTCCTAGGTTAATGTTATATACTTTTTATGTTACTGACAATTTCTAAGATGTTTAAAACTACCCAGATTTTGAAGATAAATAAGCCCTACATATTTCTCAGTAATATTTTCAAGTCATAGGAATTCAATCAAAACATTTTAAAATTTAAAAATAAATATTATTTCAAGCAAGTGTATTGATAAATCTTTTAATGGCCAAAATCCGTATCACTGAGGAAACATATCTTCATTTTCTCATGATAAAAATGGCTAAATTAATATATGAAAAATATGTCAACAAAACAAATACTGTTAAGAAATGGTAAGAAAACACAACTGAGGAGTTGAAAAAACAAGGATTAAGGCAAATTATATTGCGTGGGAGGTTTTCTATATAGCTGAATTCAAGTACAGATGTTTCTAACATATCTGAGCTTATAAGTATTTCCTAGATTCTCTTTCAAAAATGAAATTCACAAAGAACTACTTTTTGGTGAGTCATTAAAGGAAAGCTGTACCAGAGAGGATATATTCTCAAAAGCAAATGATTTTAGAAAAAAAGTGTTCAGGAAAACATGTTAATTCTACTTAAAGCCAAAATGAAGCAGCAGCTGCTTTAAGGGAAAGAGGAAAGAAGAAGTAGGGGGTAGGGAACTGAAGAAGATGAAAGAGCAGGCAGAGGGAAGGGGAAAAGGGAAGATTATGAGACACGTAAAAAGCATTTTACTCCATCATTTACAGGCAGGATAATGCAGCAAAGAAGCTGAAGTCAAAAGTGCCAAAAATGCTTCAGGATGATTTTTCAGTGAGGTCAATGATATATATAAAAACAAGGTCTTTGAAATACAGAAAAATATTCAAGCATATTTCATAATGAGATGTGAACTGATTAAGAAAAATATTTTGTACTAGGGAGGTTAAATGGCTATCCTAGTGAAGAGTACTTAAAAGTGCTGCCAATCTTGAGTGTTATACACTTCACTTTTTAAAAAGTCCCAGATTTGTTCACTTTTCTCATGATAGCAGTAGGTGATGAGCAGTTATCTTACCTAACAGATAATTTAGAAAACAAAAGGACATCTAATCAACCCTTTAAAGTGAAAGAAAAATTTTAACAATGAATAGAAAGTAATTACTTAAGAAAAGAACTTAATGCTATGGAGAGAGCATTTTCTTAAAAAGGATATTTTTGTTTTATTTTTAAGTAGGCTTCATGCCCAATGTGGGGCTTGGGCTTTCGGCCTGAGATATAGAGTCACATACTCTACTGAGCCAGCCAGGAAAAGGATGTTTTTTATTTTATTTTTTTTTAAAGATGTTAAAAATTTGAGAGAGAAAGCGTATGCATGAGCATGGAGAGGGGCAGAGGGAGAGAATGTCAAGCAGACTCCTGTCTGTGCAGGGAGCCTGCCACAGGGCTCAATCCCACAACTCCAAGATCATGACCTGATGCTAACACCAAGAGTCTGATGCTTAATGAACTAAGCCACCCAAGTGCCCCAAAAGGATGTTTTTTAAAAATAATTTTCCTTCCATGACATATCTTTTTGTTGAAAATACTGTGCATGTATCATACATTGAAACCTTCATATCTACATTGCTGTAGGAAAGAGAATTTTTCAAAACTCTTAAAAAATTTCCAAACTCTGTGGGCTTTGAATCCTTTAAGACGATTTGTATATTGATATAATTCCATACTTAACAGTCAGAAGAATAGTACAAACAACCCTTATGCCTTTAATCCAGATATACCAACTGTTTATATGTTGTTCATTTGCTTTATCATGTTCTCATTTTCTCAATCTCTCCTCCTCCCTCTGTCCACACATGCACACACCCATACCACTGCAATACCACCCCTTTCTGTTTTCTGAACTATTTAAAATTAAGTTATTGCTCTTTGTTTTTAATGAGCTTGACATTTTTCAAGGCTACAGAGCAGTCACTTTGTAGAAAGTCCATCCATTTAGGTTTGTCTGAGATTTCTTTATAATTAAATTAGATAGAGAGAATGCACTTTTGTCAGGAATACCACAGAAATGAATGTGTATCCTAGTGTATTATAAGGAGGTATATCATGTCCCAATAATGGTGCTGTTAATTTTGATTACTTCATAAACTTGGAATTATTAGGGTAAATCACTAAGAAGTTACTCTTTCCTTTTGGAAATTAATAAGTAACTTAATGGGAGAGCACTTCAAAGCTATGTAAATAACCCGTTCCTAATCAAACCTTCACCCATTAGTTTTAGTATCCATTGAAGATTCTTGCCTGAATCAATTATCACTGCAATGGTAATTTTTCTCAACACCATTATTCTTTCCACATTAGTTGGCATTCATTTTACCGTAAGTGATCTCTTTCCATCTTCTCCCATTCATTCATTTATTTACATCATGGATTATTTCATAAACATTATATTCCTATTATTATTATTTACTCTAATGCTCAAAGTGTCCCAGATTTGGCTAGTGGGAGCCCTTTCAAGCCAGCTCCTCTATCTTTTGATGTGTCCCAATCATTTTTTGGGCAGCTGCTTGCTTTATGGCATAAGATACAGCAGGCTTACCTTTATTTTCCCCACTTCTATACTAGCAACACCTTTTTCTCCAAGGAACACTGCTTCATTTTAATGAGGAATGGTATTGAGAAACCACTATCTGGACACTAGGTATGCTCACTGCTTATAGAGGTATCTTTCTTCCAGGCCCTTTCTGTATATTTATTAGTATGTATAAATCCATTTCTGTATCTCTATAAAAGGATGAGATCATACTTATACCTCTACTCCCAATTTATCACCACAGTCCTCCCCTTTCATATATTTAACTTTCTTCTATCTTTTTAAAGAATTTATTTATTTAAGGGGAGGGGGAGAAAGAGCATAAGTGGGGTGGGGAGAGGGGCAGAGAAAGAAGGACAAACAGACTCCCTGCTGAACAGAGAGCCCAATGCAGGACCCTGTAATCATGACTTGAGCCAAAGGCAGACACTCAATGGACTAAGCCAACCCAGGTGGCCCCCTTCTCTCTTTAAAAAAAATAAATAAAAAATAAAAATAAAAAATTGTATTTATTTATTTGAGAGAGAGAGAGCAGAGCAGGAGGGAGAGGCAGAGAGAAGCAGGAGCCTGATGCAGGGCTCCATCCAGGGATCCTGAGATCATGACCTGAGCTGAAGGCAGATGCTTAACTGAGTCACCCAAGTGCCCCTTAACTTTCTTCTCTGATAATGAGAAATCTGGATAATGTTTTTCCCAAAAAAACTGCACAGTTGCTCAATCCTATAGCAAACAAACTCACTGTCTTATTATTTTATCACCTAGTATATGTCAACTTTCAATGGTATCTTCTCATTCCCAACTACTGCTTTTACAACAAATAAACCTTTCTACTTTCCTCTTTACTTCTTCCTTTAGAGTTGCATTATTTAAGAATATGTAAGATTTACACATTTTTCTTTCACCTTTGTTGTCACCTATGTTTTAGTCTTAGATCTACAATTATAATGTATTTAATAATAACCGTGGATTATTCTTCTCCAAGTATCTTCCTAGTCAACTCTTGGTTTGGATAAAGCCCATCCTCTAGTGGATTCCTCAAGGATTCATGTGTATAGTATCCTCTTCAGTCATACATGTTTAAAATAATTTTCTATTCTTGATATATAAAAAACAGCTTGGCTTTTTTCCTCGTTTCCACAAAAATATATTTAATAAACTTGTTATATAAAAATCAAACACTTAACATTTTCAACATTTTATCAATTCAAGTTCACTGATAAGTAACTGGGACTTCTTTGTATTTTGGAAGATTACCTAAACTAAAAATACATATTTACAACACTTCTAATTACAATTGAAGAGCTACTTCAAACTAATGTTGAAATTCACAGAATTTTCGATTTATATGCTAAAATTCCCATTTTAGCATATAAATTCCCATATTCCCATTTCCCAACATTTGTCTACAATCAAGTGTTCTGTGCTAATGATGAATGTCTTAACAACTATTACAAAGAAAAAAATATTTCGAAGTAAATGGTTGATTTTAAAGTTCTGTGATAAACTCTTAAAAGATAAAAAATATGTAAAATCAATGTAATGACCAAAATTTATTTTTTTCTTCCTTCCTTTTCTTTCACCAAGATTTCTTAATGAATCCGATTGTCATTTTTTAGCAGCTTAACCCAGTCTTTTGGAATGGCAGTGTGCTACATGCTGTTGGGAACCCTCCACTGTTTCATCACAGCCATGTTTACTAAGTGCTATAAGAGCCCAGGTCAAAGTATAGAAATGATAACTTTAAGCACACACCCTTCCCATGTAAGAAGAGCTTGGCCTCACATAAAATTCTTGGTTCACTGGTTCCCTGTAGTTTCTTGAAAACACTGCTCTGCTGGTACTTTGCTTTTAATGTTTCTATTAAGAAGTGTGTGCCAGTTTAATTCTCTTGCCCTGTTTTGTTGGTTTACCTGGAGGCTCTCAAAATTTTTTCATCTTTAAAGTCTAACACTCTTATAAAACATGACTCAAATTGATCAATTTCCCCAAGTACTCTATGGACCTGTCAATGTGTACATATATGTCTTTTATTTCTGGAATTTTTTTTTTACATTATAGTCTTAAATATTTGTTCCCATTGTTTATAGTTTTTCAAATTCAATTATACATATATGCTGGATCTCTTTTTGTTTAACTTGCATTACAATCACTTTCATCTTTCCTTGTTTTACTTCTTTAATTCATTTTCTTTCCCAGGATTACTTTTCTGACTCTTCAATGTCCTTTATTAAATTTCCAGTTGAGTTCATTCCACTTTGGGCACCTTGGAATTTAGGCTTCATTTCTAAGATTTTTTTTCTTTTTCTTCCACATCTTTCTTGAGTTCAGCCAACTCTCCTCCCATTTCTTCCTAGGTCTCTTTGTGATTTTATGAGTTTGGGACAGGGGATTATTTCTTTTCGGTTTCTTTGTTTTTAAATTTTATACTTCTAGCTGGTTTTTCCTATGTCTAAATGTTTGTTCGAGGGTATCAAGTGTATGTGTGAGAAAATGAGTGTATTTAGATATTAAGCAACCAAAAATGAGGACTGCATGAAATGTTTGTTTGCTGATACCCAGCATTTAAGAACTCTATAATTTGGGGAACTCCCCAAAATGATAAGCAACAGAGTCTGGCCTCACATAACTTGCTAAAAAGGCTGAAAAATGGTTTTTCTCTACTTCATGTTGGCTACAACATGGGCATACAAATCAGTTTTGTCTAAACTGAACTTTGAACTTGTAAGGAGTAACAAAAAAAATGGGTTATTTAAAGTAGTACCAATAGGACTTGAGAATTTGCTCTTCTAGACTTATTACAAATTCCTTTTCTTCAGAGATTAGGCAGGGCTGACTTATGTTGTTTGCAAATAGTTACATTTTATAACCCAGTAATTCCACTTCTAGAAATTTATCCTACTCTAGATTCTAGAAATGGCATGCAGCAAAGAAAAGAATAAGGTTGTACAATATTACTATAGCTGGTCACAACAAAAGACTGGAAAAGAACTTAAGGAAACTATGGTTTTAAATTCTTAAATTGAGTTACTATGTAGCTATGAAAATGAATTATACAAATATGCTGAAAGGTAATAAAAAAGGAGTGCAGAATAATGGTGTATATGGCATATTTCTACCTGTATAATTGCATATGAACAAAGTATTTCTGGAATAAAATAAAAAGACTATAATAGTGGTTACCTTCATAGTGGAAACGTTCTCACCTTTTATGTTATCTGAGTTTTCTATTTTTTAAAACAATGCTCTTGATTACTTCTTCAATGAAAAGGCTAATTACAAACATTAAATCCATTAAAAGTTACAGTATTAAAAATGGAATGAAAAGATAAATTAACAGAATAGAAGAGAGATAGCCATTGTCCAATACAAAAAAGTAGCATTTCAAATAAGTGCGTAAAACAAATGGAGTATTCAATAATTAATTCTGAGATAACCAATTTGTTACTGGAAAACAATTAAAACTTTTGCCTCATACAACAGACCAAATTAATTTCCAGATGAGTTAGAGATTTAAATATAAATTTAAAAATTAAAGAAAACACAGAAGAAAATATGTTAACATATTTATAACATTAGAGTGGGGAAGGCACCGCCAGCATGAGAGGAAGCACCCATAAATTAAGAGTAATGTTTACCTCATGAAAATTTTAAAACTTCTAATAGGGCACAAAATAACACAATGATAAGTGAGTGTGTGGAAAAATATTTCTTAAACATGCATATATGTAAACACACACATTTAGATCTTAAAATATTTCTTTTTTTAAAGATTTATTTATTTATATATTTTTTTATTTATGATAGACACAGAGAGAGACAGAGACAGAGACAGAGGGAGAAGCAGGCTCCATGCAGGGAGCCCAACGCGGGACTCGATCCCAGGACTCCAGGATCACGCCCTGGGCCAAAGGTAGGCGCGAAACTGCTGAGCCACCCAGGGATCCCCTAGATCTTAAAATATTTCAAATCATTATGAATAGTACCAATATTGTAATTTTTTTATATGAGCAAATTATTTTTTAAAAAGAAATATCTGACATAAGAAATACAAATTGAAATGTAAAAGGATTAAATATTACAACACCCAATTGTGGCAAAGGTTTGGGTAAGCAGAAACTCATACATACAGTAGAAATGTACACTGGTAAAACCTTTCTGGTGGGGCATTTAGCAATATTCATTAAAAGCATTAAACATATGAGTATCATTTGATCTCAGAAATCTTTCCTCTAGCAAATTACCTTAAGGAAATAACTAAACGTATTATTCAAAAATGTATTCAAAGATATATTCAAGGCTGTCCATCACCATTTATAAGGATGAAAGATAATCTATCCAACCAGGAACTGGCACACTAAGTTTTAGGCACAAGAATTCTATGCAGTCCATAAAAATGGTGTAAAAGAATATTTAAGAACATTTAAGAATACTTGGGATGCTATAATAAATTAGAAAATAGGGGCAGCCCGGGTGGCTCAGCGGTTTAGCGCCGCCTTCAGCCCAGGACCTGATCCTGGAAACCTGGGATCGAGTCCCACATCGGGCTCCCTGCAGGGAGCCTGCTTCTCCCTCTGCCTGTGTCTCTGCCTCTGCCTCTCTCTCTCTCTGTGTCTCCAATGAATAAATGAAGAAAATCTTTAAAAAAAAAAAACTCCTTTAAAAAAATAAATTAGAAAATGCAATGAACAATATAATTTATTTAAAATATACATTTCACAAATAAATATATGCAAAGAAAAGTCTTAAAGCATATACAACAAAATGTTGAGAGTATTTAGTGTTAGAAGTAAAATTTTTTATTTAAAAATGTTGATTTGTTTGTACTCACTAAATTGTCCACAGTAAATATGGTTTGCTTTAATTTAATCAAGGGGGAAAAAAATAGAATATAGACACAGAATAGGTCCAGAGTGAGGAGAAAACAAGTTAAGATACAGATCACGCAGAAGTGGTAGGAAAAATAGTTTAAGAAGAAATCATATATGCCAATTTCCATTTTCTTAATACATTAGAAGGATATCTAAAAAGAGTAGAGAAGGCAGCCGTGCAAATTACAGAATTTAAGTGAAGCAATAAATTTTTTTAATCTTTTTTTTTTTTTTTTTAGAAAAAGAGAACGTGGCCATTTCTTGAGATGGTAGTAGCAGAGTTACCAGAGAAATAAAGGTTTTAGTTTAAATTGGAAGGAAGAAGATTTGGAGAGACAGGAAATGGGTGGGATAGAAAGAGGAACAGGAAGGATATGAAATGAAGAAGAAAAAAAATGAGGAAAGCCAAGAGGAAATGGATGAGAAGAATGGAAAAGGGAAGAGAAGAGAGAAAATGAATTGGAAGTATGAAAGATGGGAGGAGGTAAAGGGTAAGGAAGAAAAGGAAGACCAATGAAGAAGAAAGGACAGAGTGCTCTAAGAAATGGATGAGGATATAAGAGTTTATTAAAAATGAAATATGGATCACTAGAGACTACAGTGCAGTGCTGTGGCTAGCTTGAAAGCAGTGACTGCATGAGAACAGACTTAAGGTGGCTATACTGTGGGTAGAAATTTTCCTTTATAGGATAAGGCTCTAGATGGAACTTTGATACTGGTGTATGAGTGATGCACAAGATGTAATATAATATATCCCTAAACTAAAATACACCCTTTATAAATACTGACTTACTTCTAAATAATTACAGAAGATATTTACTTCTATTTTTAAAATAACCTAAGAACTCTTTCAGGTTTTAAAACTGAGCAGAATATAAATATTCTAAGGAAAAAGGGATAGAAGTAGAATATTCCAAGAAAGTAGTTTTAGACTGAAATGGGAAAAAGATTGGGACTTGTGGTAAAAAGTCCCCTGGAAACTCAGAGAAAAGGGGGTAAATAAATATTATCATGCTAAATTGTTCAAGACGAAAATAGTATCTAAGCAGGCAGAGTATTACAGAATTCCTTTTCACAATCAGTTCTACCATATAATATTTAAATTAATTTTCATTACTGAATAACTGCACTTTATTTTCTCACTTAAGACAGTGAAAACTGACCAAACGAAGAAGAAAAATCTATTATCCTTAGGGGAACCTTGCATGTTTTTAACCAATTAACATACACAGGAAAAATCACCCAACCATCAGAATAACACCATCAGAACCAAGAGCCTACCTGGAGCTCTCCCTGGTGCTGCAACTGGTTCTGGATATCGGAGACCTAAAGACTAGTTTTTTAAATCAGTGAATCAAGTTTACTATTCGTATGCTGAGCTATCTGTATTCTCATTAGTCTTATTTTAGCAACATACACACTCAACTATGCCTCTGTAAGCCTATTCTTCCAAATTTTATTAGGAAATGAACAAAACAGAGATAGAGCAAAGAGTTGTATTCCAGGTCATTTGCATAAGATGTTTTCTTCATATTTCCCAATAATTTTCAAAAAGTAATAACCAAAATAATAAATAAAAGCATAGTAGTACTAATGGACCCATAAAAGTATCTTCGTGTGTGTGTGTGTCTGAGAGAGACAGAAAGTCACTGGATTAATTATAGGCTGTATAACCAGCCAAATATCTCTAGAAGTTAATTTTCCTAGAAAAAAAATTATCTTTGAGAGGTTACTTCATTTTATTGGTCTATACACTCTCATAAAATCTGTAAACCTTTAGTTGCTTTTCTCTCTTTCTGGTCTATAATTACTTGACAGCAATTATTCCACTGTCTAAATAGTATACATTTTATTACATTTATTTCTTAACAAAAAGTCTCACATATTAAGAATCCCTCCAGAATCAAAGCACCTAGCATGAATTCCTTTACCACAAAGTAGAAATTACCAAGTAAAACTGTTCTGAATTTAGAAAACAGTTACCATTTCTTTTTTAGGGGGGAAAATAAATGGTAATATTTTGTCGCACTTATTCAGAATGTGCAGCAAAACTACAACCCTCAAAGAATCAAGATACTACAATGTAATAAGACTTAGTCTACTTGACTTGGGTATTCCAACAGACATCATGGTTTTAATAAAGTTTACAATGGAAATCTTATTTAATTAATAAGTTTATAAAATTATTAAGTCTACAATGGAAACAAATATGAATAAATAGGTTTAAGAAGGACTGACTGACCATGTATAATAGAAACAAAGAATTATCTTCAAATTCAATGTTTTAGTTCAAATGACCTATTAGATAATTTAACTTTCCTCTGAAAAATTAATACTCCAACATACTACCTAGTGGTCTAGAAATTTTTGTCAAAAAACTTTTGGACATTTTTGTCATAAGCCATGTTTCATTTTTTAAGTCATCTGTACCTGTTAAGGGAGAAGAAAAATCATATAACTTAGGACAGAAAGAATCCTTGTCTGAAAGCACAGTTTATAAACAAGTAAAAGTAAAATTACACCTGCTAAGGATTTCTGCCCACCTCTCCTATCCCAATATCATCTTGCTTGTGGCTTAAGGTACTTTTTTTATATGACACTCAGCAGCTCTATTAAGCAGTCTGAAAATTACTGGCTTAAGAGTAGAACATTTTAAGCTGATTATTGACATATATTATTATATAATGAATCAGAACAAATGAGAATCAAAGCTGAATAGGCATGCAGTGCTGAAAAGCAATAAACATATCCATATTCTTAACCTTTCTAAATCTAAGAATTAAGATTCTGTTAGGCAGTAAAAAGCTACTGTAAGAAAGTTGCTGATCTAATTCAGTAATTCTCAATTCAGGGCGATACCATGCCAGAGACAGTCCGGGAAAGTCTGGGGCCATCTTTTTTTGTCACCATGACTATGTGAATGTTACTGGTAATTAGGAGGCAGGAGCCAGAAACGCTAAACATACTATAAGGCACAAAGATTTGTACTATCCCAAATGCCAAGTGTTTCCACTGAGAAACACTGATCCAATTCCACTATAAAAGTAAACATTAAGAATTTCCAATAAACTGGGAAATTCCCAATGAATATTTGACTCATGAATATAATTTCTTAACAAAGAAAATGGGGACTTGAGTCCAGAGGCCCTGCCTCCAATGGAAAAAAAAAAAGTCCTAGCATAACTGAATCATACCATCTAGAAAATGACTATATATTCTTTTATGCAGAGTTTAACAACATGCTGCTTCCTAGGAATGTCTCTTTCCCAATCCACCCAAAAGAGCAAGGCAAAGCACGTAAGAAAAGACAGACATAGAGAAAGGGGGAGAGGGGCCAGAGAAGAAAGGAAACAAAACGTCCCATACAGAATGAAGGGAAGAAGAAATGTGTATGCTAGCAACTGCAGAAAGAACTTAAAATACTTTTTCCATTAGGAAGAACGTTATCTGGAGCTGAAATTTTGCCACGACTAGTTAGTAAGTAAGCACTAGAGGCCAGCCTAGGAATTATGATGACATTTCTATCAGAAGCTTTACATTTATTTCTAAGCAATGGATTGCAAATAAAATTACCAAATAAAACTCATTTATAAACTGTTTTTTCTACAGTGACAAAGAATAATTGTGTCTTTGACTTCAAAATGATGATTAGATTTTATATGTGTAATTTTTGAGTTTGAAGGACATATTTACCATATGCTATTCAAAATATGTTTATCTTATTCAATTGAATATTACTTTAATCTTTAAAAAGAGAATACATTTTGAATATATAGAAAAATAGTATCAACTGATTACTTTGCATCAAAGTTGTACAAAATGAACTAAATTCAAATGTATCCTTATAAATAGTTATGAACTATAAAAAATTAATTGGAGAACTGTTAAATGATTTGAAAAAGACTATTCTGCTGAAAACTGAGTACACATTGTCATATAGTCATACTAGTAAATCAATTCACAATTTCTCAAAATTAAGAGTTTTATTTATTTATTTATTTATTTTAATTTTTTAAATTATTTATGATAGTCACAGAGAGAGAGAGAGAGGCAGAGACACAGGCAGAGGGAGAAGCAGGCTCCATGCACCGGGAGCCCGACGTGGGATTCGATCCCGGGTCTCTAGGATCGCGCCCCGGGCCAAAGGCAGGCGCTAAACCGCTGCGCCACCCAGGGATCCCAAGAGTAAAAACACTAAAATACACATAACCAACTTTTTACTACTATTGGTTTATACATTAGACTTCTTTCAAATGATAATGAAAGGCTACATTAAACTGAAAATTATAGGTTATTTAATCAGAAAATATGTTATTTAACAGATGTGTCAATGAAAACACTTGAGGGTGGAAACCTTTTGTTCTTTTAAGAAATGCAAGACCTGAAGACCTGAAATGGGTATTTTTACTTCCAGAAGTGGATAGCCTAGACCATTTAAGACACATGCTCCTGCAGAGAACCAGGAAAGCTGAAAAATATGAATATTCATTTTTTATGTTCCCCAACAGCATCAGCAAATGAGAAAGCAGTATAAGACTTATTGGACTAAGATCCTAGATTCCTTTTTTTTTTTTTTTTTTTTAAGATCCTAGATTCCTAATTCCAACTACCAGTCATAAGCAACTACCAAAAAATTCTGGAGAAAAATAACATAATTTCAGGTCTCAAATTATGTCTATAATTGTTTTTAAGTACAATCCAGTATATAATTAAGAGACAACAAGAAAAATCAGGAGGCAATAGACACAATAACCAGTCAAAACAAAAGTCAGTAAAAATACAGTCAACTGAGCTTCGTATATTGGGATTATTCAAACACAAACAGTATTCTGAAAAAACCCATACATGTTTATCACATATAAGAGTACTGAAAACCAAAGACAAAAGGAATTATTAAAGACAATCAGAAGAAAAATAAGACAGATCACCCTCCAAGGAGCAAGATAAGCAATACATTCAAGTACTCACTAGAAACAATGGAAAACAAACAATGGAAAAACATTTTCACTGTGCTCTAAGAAAATAAATACAAATTTAAAATTCAATATCCAGAGAATAAATCATTAAAATCAAAACAAACCTGATAAGCTCTTTTGCAATGTCTATCTTGTTCACTGATCCAAAACAAGTATGGTGGTTGGCGCATGATAGGGTATAAAGTTAACTTAGCTAAATTTAATTCTTCCAGTCAGTTACTTCTCCTGTCTATATTATTTCCACCAACATTTATACCCAATTGTTGCCCTGTAGTAACAATGGGGCAGAGCAGTAACATTCTAAACACACAGTAGGTATTCAACAAATGTCTGCTGAATACAAAAATCAGGTTTTAAACTTATTTTCTAGATTTAAAAATTTCCATTTCTCTAGTTTTTCCTCATCCAAGTTCCCTTACCCAAACTTGGAATCTTTTAGATCCATTCCAAACTCCCCTTATATATTTTAGTTCTCCCCAAATAAGACACTGTACCAATCCTAGGGTATCTAAATTTACCCACAAACAAATGATAAACCTACTGAGAAATTCTGGTATTTTTTTCTCCATTGAATGTAAGTCCTATATAGAAAGCCATAAATAACTTCTATAGAAAGCATATCTTCAGACAGTGTAATCCACTGCCTAAGGAAGAATAAATATACAATTAGAAACAAAGTATTGAACTTCTTTTGCTTTATACTTTGAGGCTGACCAGTTAATAATGATCTATTCCTAATTAAATTAAACATAGTTATTATTTAATATTACAATACTTCACATTTTCTAGTATATTTTGAGCTCTGTCTCCTCTTATTGATATCATTATGCTTTTAAAATCAAGATACAAAATAATAAAACAACACTGAATATTAGCTATAGAAACTAATAACAGTGTTCTTCTACAAACCGGTTACAGGCACAATTCTTTTTTCTTTCTTAAGATTACCCAGCTAGGGGATCCCTGGGTGGCGCAGTGGTTTGGCGCCTGCCTTTGGCCCAGGGCGCGATGCTGGAGACCCGGGATCGAGTCCCACGTCGGGCTCTCGGTGCATGGAGCCTGCTTCTCCCTCTGCCTATGTCTCTGCTCCTCTCTCTCTCTCTCTCTCTCTCTCTCTCTCTGTGTGTGTGTGTGTGTGTGTGTGTGTGACTATCATAAATAAATTAAAAAAAAAAAAAAAAAGATTACCCAGCTAGTGATCCAGGGGCTAGCAAATGTGGCTAGTCATTAGTATGGTCATTAGTATGACCAGCAAGAAAATAAAATATTT
Source organism: Vulpes vulpes (assembly GCF_048418805.1). Lineage (NCBI taxonomy): Eukaryota > Metazoa > Chordata > Mammalia > Carnivora > Canidae > Vulpes > Vulpes vulpes. The sequence continues at coordinate 8,513,833 of NC_132787.1, forward strand.
CTCAATTTGATGTTAGCATTTCTTTGCCACCTCTGCAGCTCTAATCTCCCTGTTAACGAAGAGTACATACCTAGGGAATGGGCTTATTATTGCCGTTTCACTCCACTGATTTTTAAAGTTCCTTGTTTTCCTGGTAGGTGTTACTATTTAATGTGACAATGTATTATTTACATTTCAAATACAGTTACTTAAGTAATAAGAGATCTAACAAAGAAAAATATTAAGGAAGTAGGAGTAAAGGTGACTGAATAAAGCAGACACTAAATGTTCCTCCAGTTTTCACTGGGCACATGCCATCAGAATAAAGAAAACACTTCACAGCTTCCTCATTCTAGGTGTGGCCACGTGCCTAAGTTCTGGACAATTTAAGACCCAATTATTGTTACTTATGGAAGCTTCTAGGAACCTTCCTTAAACACAGGTAGCATTCACCCTCGCAGCCCTCCTCTTTTTCATTCCTTTCTCCTTCCTGCTGGCTAGATACAGATACAGATGGTGACTGAAACTAAAGAAGCCATCTAGGTTTGTAAGGTGAACTTGGCAATGTAGGATACACATGGCACAGTAATGAGATAAAAGAAACCTGGATCCCTGAGTACCTTGTGTAACAGAGCTACCATACAGCCCTTTTTGCACCTACTTCCAGGCTTCCAGGTGATGGCAAAACAGACTTCTATACTGGTTAAGTCACTGTTGTTTAAGAAGTCTCTCTCTCCGTTATTTGAACCCAACCTTAACCCTAACTGCAAAATATAGAATAAGAAAGATACTGTCAAAATGGCATGTGAATGATTCAAGTTAGAAAACAATGAACTAAGGCACTGGAATGGATCTCTGTCAGTCCCTGGAATTTATTAGGTGATCCACTAGCTATTAGCACTTTGACAGGGATAGGCAGTTTTGTACGTACATATTACAAATTTGAAATGTAAAATTATTATTTACACAGAAATCCTATTACATCCCATGTTCTTAAATATTGAACACCTGTTACAATGACTAACATCTGGTTCATCTTGACTATATTCAGTTTAAAATTTACTATTTACTTGGTTAAATTTGTACCTTTCCATTACACTTATTGTATTTCATTATTCCCATAATACAAAATTAACTGGCCATCTGAAAAATGCTTCACTGAAGTATAAAAATGTTGATGAAAACAGTACCAAACTTCACCACACAGATTAATTAATGTTGGTAAGGAATAACTCTAATATGAATATGAAAACTCTTAAGATAAATCTTTAAGTGTGATGATATCACACACATCAGAAAAGTGTAAAACATAAGGTACAATAATTTTTAAACATGAGATCAGATTTAACTACCTATACGCCCCTAGAGCCCACTGTGTTGTCAATAGGGACACTTTAACAAATAGTGAAATAAAGCTGCTGAAGCCTTAGTCATTTTCAAACCAAACAGTGACTTCTTTGTAAACTAAATTTCAACAGAACAATTCTCCACCCCTCAATACTTTCCAGATGGAAATTGGCAGACTTTGTCCAAAAAACTGAGGAGAAATCACGATTAAAGAGGCAGACTTTCAAGTTCTATTCCTCACAAGAGAAACAGGTATAATTTACTCAACTGCCAAGAAGTTTTTAAACTAAGCACATAATATTTGCTTATTAACAAACAGAAAAGACAATTGGCAAAAATCTCCTTATCAAATGATATTATATATTATCAGTGACATATGATTTGGAAGAACAACTACTTTCTCACATGCATATCCATAGATACTTTATTACATTAGAGTTTAACAAAACCATTGATGCACGAAGTATGAATCAACTCAGCATACATAGAGAACTATATACGAAAGCGAAATGCACAAATTTCAGTTCTACTTGTTACTGAAAACCCTAGCTACAGAACAAGATTTCTTTAATTTATTAAGCTGAAAGCAATTTTAATGTAACATTATGTTCAAATGTATCAAGGAGGCTTCATATGAATTCACTTCCAAAATCTGCTTTCTTTCATAGGATCAATTAGAAGCTAACAATATACCTTTAAAAATTACTAATAAGGCAAGATTCACATAACATAAATGTAATCATTTTTAAGAATTCAGTGGTACTAAAAAAAAGAATTCAATGGTACTTAGAACATTCATAACGTTGTGCATTCACTATCTAGTTCAAAAATATTTTCCTTATTCTAAAAGGAAACCACCAATGAAACAAGTCACTCCTATTTCTGTCTTAATAACCCTGACCCAGGCAACCACTAATAGGCTTTCTGACCCTAAAGATTTGCCCATTCTTGATACTTCATATAAAAAGAATCATACAATGTGTAACCTTTTGTGTCTGGCTTCTTTTATTTAGCATACTGTTTTCAAGGTTCATCCCTGCTATCAATAGCAGGGATGACCTTTTTATGGTCAAATAATATTCCATTGTGTGGTTACACTACATTTTGCTTATCTATTAATCAGTTGATTGACATCTAGGTTTTTTCCACCTTTTGTCTATTGCAAATAGTGCTATGAATACTCATGAGCAAATTGTTTGAATATTTGTTTTCAATTCCTTCCCCAATCTGGGAGAGAGATTGCTGGGTCTAGGGTAATTCTATGTTTAACTGAGGGACTGCCAAAATTTTTCTACAGTGTATTGAACAATATGCTTCTTGATCTCAAATCACTGTTGAAAAAAAATGACGAAAATAGTAAATCTGATCAATTATGACCACTCTGTACACAACATGTCAGTGTTGTATTAATAAAATGGCAATGAATGAAAGACATCACTTTTCTACACTTCTCTGTAATCTAGCTGTCAAGGGAAAATACATAATATTTTGAAATGGTGACAAATCATTTAAATTTCATAATATTCCTAAGTATAAAAATCATTTCTGTGGTTTTATACATTGTTTGGTCAAGTATCATACCTTGGGTGATAGATTTAATATTTTGAAATGTCTAAGGCTGAAATATCATTTTTAATGTTGAGGTAAGTTAAATATGTTTTTAAGAAGTTCCAATACTAAGCAACGAACTCTAAAAGAAGCTAAAGTTAGTGCCAGGTCTGCAGTAATCCAGCTCAAATCTTGTTCCAAGAAAATGCTTCAGTTTAGGTACCCATGTTTTCTGAATAGTAAAATAATGATGATGAGGTCATAATCAAAGATTATCAAATACACATGAAAATAAACAACCATGGGCGCTACACAGCATAAACAATAACCAATTCATCAGATATAAAAAATAAAATAAACATATAGAGAAAATTTAAAGAAATAAAATGTGAAGTCAGAAACTTGAGCAAGCAACAAGAAATTATAATAAGAGTGTCTAAAACAGGCCATTAGGATCTTCAGAGGATACAATAAATAATATACCAAAAGGAGATTTGAAAAGATAATGGCTATAAATTTTCTAGGGCTGATGAAAGACCCAAATGATACAAGAAAACACACACCGAGAAAAGTAAATAAAAACAAATGCACACCAAGTATATTGTAATAAAACTCAGAAAACCCAAAGAAAAAGAGAAAATGCAGATTACTGACAAGCAAATGGCATTAGATTGAAATAGACCCATCACCAATAACTTTAAGGCAGAAGAAAGTGAAATGGTATTATCAATTCTATTAGAAAATTATGAGTCATAAAAACACATGTCCTCAGCAAAACTACCTTTCAATAACAGATTAAAAAAAGATTCTTCAGACAGACAAATAGTTTACCACCAAAAGACCCACAGTAAAGGAAATGCTAACTGATGTACTTCAAGAAGGACAACAATACTAGAAGAAAGGTCTTAGAGGGCCAAAAAATGGTGAAGAGACTGGTAAACTGCAAGTAAATAGAAAAACATTCACATGTTCAAACAGAAAATAAACAAGGACCTCTAGGTGATGGTTATACCTGAAATATCATATAGACTTTAAATAGTATATATTGAGTTGTATACTTATGCTTTGTGTACTTTGTGAAATATTTATTACCAAATGTTTGCTCAATTAAATATTTCTTCCAAATTCCACTTTTCAGATAAAATAATGTCTTTTCTTAAAAAGAGTAGATCTGTCCAAGAATAACAGCACTAAGATTCAAAAAAAAAAAGGAAGCCAGTGTCAAAAATCTGAACAGAAATAATCAGAATGAAAGTAAGCTAAAAGCTTTTAACTGTTCAAGAGGAGAGGAAGTTATAACTTAAGACTCTGCTAATACATAGGGAAATATTTCCAGAGAAGCTTCTAAAAATAACAGAAATACTGTACAGTTTCTATGCCAGCTGTGTTTATAAATGGAATAAAAAACAAACCAAAACATACATTATTTTTTAAGCCATACAGAAAAAGCAGAAAAAAATAATTTAAGGAGAGTTAAAAAAAGTCTAAATATACCAATAATCAGAAATAATAAAATGATTATTAATGAACTCAAGAGTTTAAAGTCAGATAATAAAATTGTATGTATGTATATAATTATTTATTTATTTAAAAAGATTTTATTTATTTATTCATGTGAGACACACAGAGAGAGAGGCAGAGACACAGGCAGAGGGAGAAGCAGGTTCCATGCAAGGAGCCTGATATGGGACTCGATCCCAGGACTCCAGGATCACGCCCTGAGCTGAAGGCAGACACTTTAACTGCTGAGCTACCCAAGCGTCCTGATAAAACTGTATTTAAAATCAAATAGGAAGTTATTATTTATAAGACATCTAATTCTTATGTATACACAAAGGTTCAAAGGTTATACCAGTTATATACTAGTAGCATAAACTAGGATATGAGAAGCTATATGAGAAGACACAAATGGGTTTAAAGCAAACAATATTATTTTTAAGGAGGGTCGCTATACAATAATAAAAAGTTCAGCTTACTAGAAAGATATCATAATCCTAAAACTAATACACACTAATAAAATAACTTCAAAATATAGAATGCAAATGTTAGGATTTACAAATTTACAAACACAAAACAAAATTATAAATCTACCACTAAAGCTAGTGAGAGATTTCAAAAAAGTTTATTGATAGCTCAGATAGACAAGAAAAAAAATTTAATAAAGATATAGAGGGATAAAACCATTAGCAAGCTTAATCTAATATTTAAGTTAGATTATATGCATTCTTCTCAAGCCATGGGGCTTTTATTTTATAAAAATAGACCACATACTAAGCCCTAAAGTCTCAACACATATAAAATACTAGTATCACACAGACTACAATCTTTGACAACGGTACAATTATATTAGAATAACAAAAAGAAAAAAAAAAAAGAATTATTGACCCAGTGCAAGGGCTACAAAGCAGAGGAACCACCCTGAGATCCCACGTTCTAACTTAATAGATTTAAATGCACCAGTCTTTCCCTAGGCAAACAAAAAATTAACCTTCCACTGTCACTCCCAGGGGGTCAATCTGAGGAGGGAGGATGGTGTTCCACTTGGATTTTAAACAGTCGCGCTGTCAACTAATATTTTACAGATGAGGAAAGTGAAACAAAGTAGTGAGTTGTAGAGTCAGGATTTGAATCCGGGTTATCTATTGAACCCAAAACTTATCCACTATTTTGAACTTTGTATAGGCATTTAATAAGTGTTTGTTGAACAAATAAGTAACAGGCCCTCCTCCGCAGGGAGCCTGATGCAGGACTCGATCCCAGGACCCCAGGATCAGGACCTAAGCCAAAGGCAGATGCTCAACCACGGAGCCACCCAGGTGCCCTGGTAGTTACATTTTTGATGGATATTATCTGATTGATATCAAAATTTCCTTTTTGATATTATAGATAATCTTTTTTATTTTTTATTTATTTTTTAAAAGATTATTTATTCATGTGAGAGAGAGAGAGAGTGAAAGAGAGAGAGAGAGAAAGAGAGGCAGAGACACAGGCAGAGGAAAAAGCAGGCTCCATACAGGGAGCCTGTTGCAGAACTCGATCTCAGGACCCCCAGGATCATGCCCTGAGCCGAAGTCAGATGCTTTAACCGCTGAAAGGGAACTGCTTCAAGATAGGTGACTCACCATCCAGACTCTATCACTATCATGACTTAATCATCAGATGCTGGGAAACCTTCAGTTTAGAAAATATAGAAAAAAAAAGAAATTTCCTTGAAACCTTTTAGTATGTAATATAAGCACCCACATTCTAAGGGAGAAAAAGAATAAACAGAGAAGTTTCTAATAAAAAATAACGAGTTTCCACTACATCTATTTTCTTGAAACTTTAGAGAAGTACTAAAGTTAGTGTTCCTGATAACACAGAAGAACACCTCTTCAAAAGGAGAAAAGAACTACAGAGAAGTATGAATCCTGGTACTTTTTCAATAGCAGTATCATGACAGGGAAATTTCAGTAAGATGCAATGCATGGCATGAATCAGTACAGTCATCTTTCTAAGTTACTGGAAAGAAAATTCTAGGCATTAAGACCTCCATTAGAAATTCATCTATAGTCAATGCTTGATCCTCAGGAATGCTATTAATGATGCCATTCTAAATAATAAATAGGTTTTGTACAATAACTCTAAAGTTCTTCTTCTTCTTCTTTTTTTTGTTTTTACAAATACCAAAGAACTATTATGGAAACTATTGTTGATTTTCTAAAGAATATAAAATGTCTCTGAAGTTTGTCCTCCTCTCTTTCTCTCTCTCTCAAATAAGTAAATAAAATTTTTAAAAAGGGACGCCTGGGTGGCTCAATCAGTTAAGCGCTGGACTCCTGATTTTGGCTCAGGTCATGATCTCAAGTTCCTGAGATGGAGTCTCGTTTCAGGCTCTGCACTCAGTATGGAATCTGCTTGTCCTTCTCTCTGCTCTTCCCCCCGCTCTCTCTCTCAAAGAAATAAGTAAAATCTTTAAAAAACAAATGTCTCTCCCAAGCTGATGAGACTTTTCTTCCAAAAGGAACCACAATGATACACTGTCCACATTTCTATGCATTAATAGTCAAACAAGCAAATGTTAGCTTTAAGAAAAGTTTAAACAAAGCCAAACATTTTTAACCTCAAATGGCTGATCATAAAACAGCTTTATTAACTTATAAAATTGAGTAAACTCAAGCATTAAAATATAGTGTAAATGGACTTGGTGCTCCATTTTATAGCTCTTAAGAATAAAAAGATTTTACACGAAATTTTACATGAATTTTACTCCTAAGGACTACAGTCCTTTTTCTTAATCAACTATAGTTCATTTCCTTATCAAATTCTACTTTGTTTCCCTGGTACAAAGGAAACAGGGAAATGTGCGTGTGTGTGCACGCACACGTGTGTGCTTATAGATGTAAACATTAACAATTATTTGGAGGATGACTTACATAAAATATATATGAGACAATGCAGAGAGAAAAAAGAAATTTTTATATAGCATATCTTTTGAAAGATTTCATAAATTTATCTATTAAAATACAGACATATGGGGCCATAAGAATACAATGGTTAAATACGAGTTATGAAATCAAACCCAGATTTCAATACCATTGCTGCCATTTATTAGATATATGAACTGACATATGTAATTTAATTTGTCTCATCCTCAATTTCTCTATATGTAAGACAGATAGTATCTACCTAATAGTATTGTTGTAAAGGAGACTGTGTATTGAGCTAAGGCCATGGTGTTATGCATATAATAAGCATATAATAAATAGTAACTGATGTTAATATTCTCAATAGTATCTAGTAAAGTAATGCCATAGAACACTAAAAAGATTATTCACCACAGTAAGGTAGGATTTATTTCCAGGATGCAATAGTGGTTCAATATTCACAATTAAATCAATGTCATACACCATATCAACAAAACAAAGGATAAAAATCATATTATCATCTTAATAGATGCAGAAAAAGCATTTGACAAGATTTAACATTCATCCATGATAAAAACTATCAACAAAATGCAGGTAAGGGAACATACTTCAACATAATAAAGGCCATATACAAAAAACCCAAAGCTAACATCATCCTCAATGGTAAAAAACTGAGAGCTTTTCCTCTAGTGTCAAGAATAAAACAAAAGATGTCCACTCTTGCCACTTTCATTCAACACAGCACTGGAAGTCCTAGCCATAGCAATCAGATAAGAAAAAGAAATAAGAGGCATCCATAATGGCAAAGAAGAGCTACACCATCACTATTTGCAGATAACATGAGACTATCCGTAAAAAACCTTAAAGATTCTACCAAAAAACAACTAGAACTGATAAATGAATTCAGTAAAATGGCAGGATACAAAATTACTATCCAGAAATCAGTAGTGTTTCTATAAACAACAAAGTTGTAGAAAAAGAAATTCCAATTTACAATTGTACCCAAAAGAATAATATACCTAGGAATAAACTTAAGCAAAGAGGTGAAAGGCCTATACTCTGAAAATTATAAAATACTGATGAAAGAAATTAAAGGTGATACAAATGGAAAGATATTCCAATGCTCACGGACTGGAAGAATTACTATTGTCAAAATGTCCATATTACCCAAAGCAATCTACAGTCAATGCAATCCCTATTAAAAACACTCACAGCATTTTATACAAAACTAGAACAAATAATACTAAAATTTGTATGGAGCCACAGAAGACCCCTGAAGAGCCAAAGCAGTACTAAGAAAGAACAAAGATGGAGGTTATATAATTCCAGATTTCAAAATTACACTACAAAGCTGTATGTAATCAAGAGTATGGTACTGGCACAAAAATAGACACACAGATCAATGGAACACAATAGAAACCCCAGAAATAAACCCACATTTATATGGTCAATTAATCTATGATAAAGGAAGCAAGAATATATAATGGGGGAAAGACAGTGTTTTCAAAAAATGATGCTGGGAAAACCAGAGAGCTACATGTAAAAGAATGAACCTGGACTACTTTCTTTTTTTTTTCTTTTTTTTTTTTTAATTAATTAATTTATTTATTTATGGTAGTCACAGAGAGAGAGAGAGAGAGAGGCAGAGACACAGGCAGAGGGAGAAGCAGGCTCCATGCACCGGGAGCCCGACGTGGGATTCGATCCCAGGTCTCCAGGATTGCGTCCTGGGCCAAAGGCAGGCGCTAAACCGCTGCGCCACCCAGGGATCCCCTGGACTACTTTCTGATACCACACACAAAAATTAACTCAAAATGGATCAACGACCTAAACATGAAATCTAAAACTGTAAAAATCCTAGGAAAGAACACAGCAGTAATTTCTCTGACATCAACCATGGAAACACTCTTCTAGGTATATCTCTTAAGGCAAAAGCAAAAATAAACTATTGGGACTACATGAAAATAAAAACTTTTGCACAGCAAAGGAAATCATCAAGAAAACAAAAAGACAACCTACTGAATGGGAGAAGATATTTCCAAATGATTTATCCAATAAGGGGTTAATATCCAAAGTATATTAAGAATTTATACAATCCAACACTAAAAAACAAATGATCTGATCAAAAAATGGGCAGAGGACTTGAATAGACATTTTCCCAACAAAGACATACAGATGGCAATGGACCATGAAAAGGTGCCTATCATCAGTAACTATCAGAGAAATGCAAATTAAAACCACACTGAAATAACCACCTTGCACCTGTTTGAATGGCTAAAATCAAGGTGATAAGAAACATGATAAGAAACAAGTGTTAGCAAGGATGAAGAGAAAAGGGAACCCTTTTGCAATGTTGGTAAAAATGTAACAAGATGTCCAGAAATGTTAGTACAACCACTATGGAAAACATCCTGGAGGTTCCTCAAAAATTTAAAAAGAAATATCATAAGATCTAATAATTCTACTATTGGGTATTTTACCCAAGGAAAATGAAAACACTAATTTGAAAAGATACATGCATCCCTATGTTTACTACAGCATCATTTACAACAGCCAAGACATGGAAGCAACCCAAGTGCTCATCAATAGATGAATAGATAAAGAGATAAAGAAGGTGTGCTGTGGAATATTACTCAGCCATAAAAAGGATGAGATCATGCCATCTGAGACAGCCTGGGTAGACCTAGAGGGTACTAAGTGAAATAAGTCAGACTGGGAAAGACAAATACCATATGATTCCAGTCATAAATAGAATCTTTAAGAACATGAATAAACAAACAAAAAACAGAATCAGAACTATACAGAGAACAAACTGATAGTTGCCAGAGTGGAGGGGGATGGCAGGCTGGGCAAAATGGGTGAAGAGGAGAGATACAAGCCTCCAGTTATATTTAAATCACAGGAATTAAAAGCAGAGCATAAACCATGCAGGCAATGATATGATAACAGAGATGTAATGGGACAGATGGTAGCCACACTTGTGGTGAACATAGCATAATGCATAAACTTGAACAATACAAGTCACTAAGCTGTACAACTGAAACTAATGTAAGATTTTTGTCAACTATACTCAAAATCAATCAACCACTTAGAGCAGAAAGAAACACAGAAACCCAGCCACAAGCTCTCTCTAAAGTTTCAAGTTTAAATATTGAGTGTACACTATAAATGCTTGCTCAGGAAAGCAAGATGCATAGAAACAAATTCTAATAGGGTAGAGAAACAAGAATAGAAAACTTTGAAGTTAAATTAAATCTTACTTCAAATTCTAACTTTATAGTTCCCTAAAGTGACATGACTTTGGGTACATAGGTAAAAGGGGGACAATAATCTATATCTATTCTATTCTATAATTCATATGATTTTTCTGAAGCCTAATCAGGACAATACATACTAGAAGTCTAGCTTCATGTCTATTCATTTAAAAATTATCCAGGGGCAGCCTGGGTGGCTCAGCGGTTTAGCGCCACCTTCAGCCCAGGGCGTGATCCTGGAGACCCGGGATCGAGTCCCATGTCGGGCTCCCTGAGTGGAGCCTGCTTCTCTCTCTGTGTATCTCTCATGATTAAATAAATAAAATCTTTTAAAAAAATAATAAAAATTAAAATTATCCAGGTTAAAGAGAAAAAAATCAACTTGAGGCAGCTTGAAAAAATTTAAAACTAAAGATTGGCCGAAGTATTACAGTAATGATATTATAATTACATTAATGTGAATTAACTGTGCGAATCAAGAATAAAATGTATGCAAAATCGACTCTGCAATTAAAAGTTCTTAAACTTTGTACATCTTTAAAAAATTAACAGTTTAAACTGCTCAACAAGAAACAGTGCTAGGAGTACTTGGGAGTACTTCAAAGTGCTGTAAGGATTAAATGAGACAATATTTTTTAAAAATATTTTTTAAAGATTTTATTTATTCCTGAGAGACACGGTGGGGGTGCAGAGACACAGGCAAGGGAGAAGCAGGCTCCTTGCAGGAGCCCGATATGGAACTCGATCCCGGAACCCCAGGATCACGCCCTGAACCAAAGGCAGATGCTCAGTCTGAGCCACTCAGGCGTCCCAAACAATATATTTTTAAAATATCATGTGCTAAACTCTTAAGCACTATACAAGCTAACAGCATTACCATCTTCTTTTGCGAAGACCGCTGCCTGATCCAAATCTCTCCCTTCTCTTCTCCCTCCCCTAAGTCTTTCCCTTAACACAACTAGCCTCCAAGCCTGTAACATGTCCTATGGAATAAAAGATCTGAGAGGTACTACCACTGTTAATATCACTTCTATTTGAGAGTGATTCTATCTTCCATATTCTATAAGGCATATTGATTTCAAAAATTAAATCATGCTGTCATACTACATCAGAATACGTATTCCAAGATTTGGTATAAAGAGGATGGTCACCACACTGACAAATTAATCCACACCCTTTCCATGCTATGTTGCTTTCTGAAGGATTCTTTACTTCAGGCTAGATCCTTATTTTAAGTAACCAAAAAGATCAAACGAACTTGTGCATTATTTTTTGCTGGTGAGGAACTAGAAATAGAAAAGGTGTATTTTACAGAGAAAACAAAAATGTGTATGGTTTATAAATATGAATTATATAATAATATATAGTTACAAAGGGTTGTAATTGTACAACTTTATGGTGACTCAGAGTTTGACAGTATTCCTCCACAGAGCTATGTCATATTAGGCATTCACTGTTTTTTTGAAATAGTTTTTATTTTCATGGCCCTCTCTCTATTATACATATATATATATATAATATATATATCCATTATCTCAGTGGATCTTCTTATTAAGATGGTATTTCTATTTCAATAATAATAAAATAGAAGCCCCAAATACTAGTAATCTGCCTAAGTAAGGTTTTTCCCAATAATCCAAGGTCCTTGCACTCAGGCCAATTATGAAACACTTACTATGAGGTAGGTATTACTGAGTCTACTTAATGAGGACAAACGTTAAATAATTTGCCTGAGGTCAAAACTAGTCAAGTGATAGAATCAGGGCTTAACCTTGTTTAACTTCAGAGCAGTCTCCTGCTCTTATTTGTAAAGCTGAGTGCCTTCACTTCATCCTCCATTACCTCCATTCTGGGAGAAGAAACAAAGAAAACCAGAAGGCAGGCTAAAGACTTATAGGAAATTCTTGGTTGGAACAAAGTTTTCCCTTCTTGTGTCCATTATAAATTTCAACTGTTTACTTAAGTAAGTAATCTACTGTGATGGAAAGATCTAGGCTTCAAGTACCAGCTTCTTAAGTAACTAGTTGTATGGTATTAGGCAAGTCACCTTTTTAAGGCACAATTTCCCCACCTACAAAAGAGATGAAATTACTGATAATACCGGCTATGGAGATTAAGCAACATTGTGTGTAAACTAGCTGTCTAAAGAATGTTAAGAGCTTAAATAATTTGTCTTTCCTATTAGCGGTTCATTTCTGAATGAATCAAGAATATTACAAACAAAACCATTAAACACAAATATATACAAAAATAATATAAATGTATAGGATGGATAACATTTCATTTTCTTGCAAAATAGCAAAAAAAGTTAGTATTAATAACTTCATCAAATCAGTATTTAAACTCTTGTCAATATAATTTCTAAAGCTGCTAACTTCTTTCTATATCACATACCAAGCTATGTTCTTTATTAAAGAAATAGTGAAAATTAGTGAATTAGTGAAAAAAAAGAATTAGTGTAGCATATACCAAACTCCTTTAATTTAACAATTTCAATTTATAGCTAGTCATCTTTTTTAAACCACTCTCTCCTTTTTAAAAACTTACTAGCATTCTCTTTTCATCCTCAATTTTTTCCTTTAATTCTCTACAACTTCTATATTAATACTTTCTACATCTCCCCTCCACTGGTCATTTAATAGTTTGAGGAAGCTGGGTTTCATCTTGTATCAGAGCAGTACTTGCAGATCTTGTCCACAAAATATTAGCTCCTCAAGATCTTAATTAAAATTCTACCAAAAAAGATTCCATAGTACACTAACTTTGAGAAATACTGGGTTAAGTGGTTTTCTTTAGCTTAGAGCATTTAATATGCTAATATGCATAGTGAATCTCTACAATATGCAGCTTTTCTCAGATTCACAGATCCCCCTGGAAATCCCCATCCTCGAACCCATGCACATCTTATAGGGCAATTTGTGAAATAGTGTGCTGAGAAATTCAAGGCCAGAAAGAGATGAATCATTAAATCAACAGAGATAACCTCTATTTTTAAATCCTGAAAACCAGAATTATGATGAGGTCCTTCAAACCAATCCAAAGTATAAAGCACTTCTAAGGAAAAATGAGCTTGTAAGCTGATGTGAAGGTATCTTATTTGTCTGAAAATATAGCCATTAATCTTCTGACACTTGGTACTTAAATAGAAGATAATAAATATTGATCGCTGGTAACGTAAAGTTCTTCAGGTTTTAACGGACATTCTATACTTCAAAGGTTTAGTTTTATTGGGCAAAATATTTAATTTTGATAAAATTTAAGACCTGAGAGTTATCCTTACTTAAAAATAAAATTGTAGAGAAAATTCAAGGTAAAGCAAATTTCAACTACGTGAATTTTATTATTTCACGTGTGTTCATCATGAAATCAAAGCAACCTCAAATAGAACATTCTCACCTAGGAGTGGAAGATTTTGTGTGTTCTAGTTTAAAAGCTCCAAGAAATGTCATGCAGACATTTAGGGGCTGGACACATTCACCCCCAAATTTTGCATCCCTTTATTTCAGTGTTATACCAAGAAGTATACCTTTTCTATATATACCTTCAGATGAGTATGAATTTATAAGTGAGTGCCTTTCTTATACCTTACAAGTATATTTGCTTAAAAAAGTGCCTTTCTCATATACCAAGAAGCAAGTCCCTCCTAGTAGCACAAGTTATAATCAAGAAGACATTTTTTAAGTTTTAATATGTTGAAAAATATATAGAAAGTTTAAAATGTAAAATACTGAAAATTATTTGATAAATTTAATGTTAAGGATTAAACATGAATGTATGGAACAAAAATGTATGTTTAAATTTGAAATTCTATTAATCACATTTTTGTTATAATATATACTGACACTTTGTCTTCTCTGAAACTAGCATATTACACCTAACTTAATTTCACAATTAATCCAGTAAGTGAATTACTTATAGATTATATAAGTAATTATACACAAACATGTGTGTGTGTGTGTATGTGTGTGTGTATATATATATATATATATATATATATATATAGTCTCCGATTTCAAAAGTAAAGCTTATGAAACATACAATCCAATATATAATGGCATTATCCTGGCAGATTAATATTAGTATTTTTTATCAGGTCTTCCATTACAATTTTGAAGGTGGTTTTTCATGTTTGATCAAGTGCAGTGGTATACTAATAAGTTCTTTGTAGGAATATTCAACACTTTTCTATAGCAGTGACTCTCCACTAGGGCTGATTTTGCCCTCTAAGGTACATCTGGCAATGTAGAGACATTTTTGGTTGTCATTACAGAGATGGGGTGTTACTGGCATCTAGTAGGTAGGGACCAGATATGTTACTACACATCCTACAATGCACAGGACAGCCCCACAAACAATCCAGCCCAAAATGTGAATAGTGCCAAGATTGAGAAACTCTGCTCTACATAGCAAAGTAGTGGGTCCATTCTCAATAGGAACAATGGTTACACCATTATACAAAAAATACTCTAATAAAAGACCTATTAGTCTTCCATTCAAGGCTGCTGTACTAAAGATAGTAACCAAATTATGAACATTTATAACATAGTACTTGAATTAACTTGAGCTAATGAAGATATCTGTGCATTAGGAATCCTCAAGAGAGAAAAAAATACCTAAAGTTAGCCACCAATCCTCATGTTCATATCTTGTTAGTAATTTTGCATGAAGCTTATTCTCTAGTAAAATTTTTCAGAACTAGCGGACAGAGCAACAATCCCTGAGTTGTCTAAAGATTTTTCACAGCTTTCATATTTCAGTCATTTTGCTGAAAATAAATCCACATATTACCCCTTGACTTACATTTTCTTTCCTTGAGTATCTTAAATATGTTACTCTATTTTCTTCTGCAATAAAGTATTACTGTTAAGAAGACATGCATCTTGATTTATAGCAACATGATCTATAAGAGCCAAACTATGGAAACAGCCCAATGTCCATCAATTGATGAATGCACAAAGATAGATGTGGTATATATTAACAATGGAATATTACTCAGCCATAAGAAGGAATGAGGTCTTGTCATTTCCAGTGACATGGATGGAACTAGGGAGTATTATACTAAACAAAATCAGTCTTAGACAAATACCATATGATTTCACGCATATGTGGAATAAACAAAACAAATAAGCATAGAGAAAAAAAAGAGGAGAGGCAAACCAAGAAGAGCACAAACTGATGATTACCAGAGGGAAAGGAGGTAAGCAGGTGGGGGAAATAGGTAACAACTAAGGATCACACGTGTTGTAATTAACACCTTGTGATGTATGGAAGTGATGAATCGCTCAATTGTACACCTGAAACTAATATTACACTATATGTTAACTGGAATTTAAATAAAAACTTAAATTAGAAAAATAAACAAATTATGCTAAAAGACAAAAAAAGTCTGATGACCATCTTACTTTTTTAGTCTGTATGCCTGATGCCCACAGTTAATTTTTTTCTTTAAAGTTCATTGATTTTACTAGCATTTGTATCAGTTGTCATTGTTCTGGGTCAATATTCTTGGGTATACAGTGTATCCTTTCAACATGCAGTTTCAAAGAAAAAGTTTTTTTTAATTTCAGGAACTTTTTTTGAATCATAGCTTTTAGTATCTGGTCAGTTTCCCTGCCTTGTATAAGGGACATGCACTATCCATATACTGGACTGTCTTTGTTTTCAATATCTGTCCCTTTCTCTTAAATCTTCTAACAATATGTTTTTCCTTTTTATCTTGTATCTCTTTACACATTACCTGTAATGTTTATTTACTCTTGAATTTCTTCTGAATTAGGATTCATTTCTGAAATTTTATACTTTTATTCTGATCTTTCTTGAGGTCTATCACCTATTTCCTGAGTTTTCCTAACTCCAATTTATGTTTTCCTTTAACATACTATTTTTAAAACTTTATTCAGCTTGTTTTGAAATAGATTATAGTAATCAGCTGTTTTGTGGACACATCTTCCTGATTTGCAATAATTGTCTTTAAGAAGTCATCTTGCTCTTTATTCTCCTTTTTCCTTTATAATAACTTTGTTCAGTATTTTTTTAAATTTTAAATTCAATTTGCCAACATATAGTACAACACCCAGCGCTCATCATGCACCCTCCTTAATGCCCATCACCCAGTCATCCTATCTATCCTCCCACCCACCTCCCCTTCTGCAACCCCTTAGTTTCCCAGAGATAGGAGTCTCTCATGGTTTGTCTTCCTCTCTAATTTTTCACCACTCAGTTTCCCACCTTCCCTTATGGTCCCTTTAGTATTTTTCTTCTCTTATTTTGCTATTCATGTTTAAATGAAATTACTTTTCCTGAACTTTTAACAAGGCATGGTTCAACAGAGCTTTTCTAACATCTCAAAGCTCATATTGTTGTTTTTGTGCAATCTTTTAAGAAGCAGCTTGCTTGGGGTGTCCGGGTAGGCTCTATCAGTTAAGCTATGGACTCTTGGTTTTGGCTCAGGTCATGATCTTGGTGTTGTGGGATGGAGCCCCACGAAGGGTGCTGTGCTCAGCACAGACACTGCTTTGCTTGTCCTTCTGCCTCCCCTTCTGCTCTTCCCCCTGCTCACTCTCTCAAAAAAGCATCAGGAACTTGCTGAGATCTCCTAAGACCTCTCCCCTTGCTTTTAGCTGAATCTTCTCCTTTAATATTCTATGGTCCCTGCACTGCAGTTTGGACTTTTTCCTAGCAATTTCCTCTCAGTGTGGTTTTGTCCTGGATGAGAGCTTTGGCTGCCATTCTATGAGTTCCTAATGCCCAGATGTTCCAACCCCTTCAGCAACCTTACCATGTATCATTTGTAACTATTCTTTTTTCTTTTTTTTTAAGATCTCTATTTGTTTTAGAGAGAAAGAGTGCACACAGCAAAGGGAGAGACAGAGGGAGAAGGGGAGGGAGAGAATCTTAAGCAAACTCCCTGCTGAGCGAGGAGCTGACACTGGGCTCCACCATCTCACAACCCTGAGATCATGACCTAAGCCAAAATCAAGAGTCAGATTCTCAACCAACTGAGCCATCCAGGCGCCCTTCATTTCCACCTATTCTAGTTCCACTTTTCTCAAATTGGTCAGCTGTGTCTTCTTATAAATACTTAATAGCATATTTTGGTTTGTAGAGTATTTTGGGGTTTTCCTATTTTCTAGTCTGTCAGACGATCCATTGTTTCTCTATGCTTACTTCCTCACAGACTGTTCGATTCTTATAGCTGTGATTTGCCCAAAGACTCTAGTATTTAGGGCTCATTGGATTATCTTATCACTTGGTTTTTCATAGATGCTGTCCATGGATGTTTTGCTTTGCTCTCTATGGTAGACAGCTTCTAAATAGGCTCCTAGTGATTCCTGACTTGTGACAGTTAATCATGTCCCTGTATAATTCTCTCGAGTGTGGGCTAAATCTACTGCTTTGCTTCTAAAATTAGAATACGACAGAAGTGAAGGTATATCACTTCTGAGATATAGGTTAATAAAGACTCTAGCTTCCATCTTGTTTACCTTGTTCTGCTCCCCCCACTTGCTTGCTCTGATAGAAGTCACTTAGCCTACTATCAGCTGCCCTATGGAAGCCTACTATCATCTTGCCCTCAGCAAGAACGGAGGGAGGAATCCAGCCAACAAGGAACTCAGAGGAACTGAGGCTCTCAGTCCAATGGCCCATGAGAAACTGAATTTTGCCAACAACTAACCATTTAAGTTAGGTTGGAAGCATATTGTCCCTCAGTCAAACCCTGAGATGACTGTAGCCCAGGCTGACACCTTGCCTGACATCTTGATTGAAACAGACTGACTGTGAGACTCTTAGCCAGAGTATACAGCTAAATTTCACCCAGATTCAGAACCCACAGAAACCTCAAGATAATAAATGTTTGTTGTTTCAAGTACTAGGTTTTGGGATAATTTGTTATGCAGCCGTAGTAACTAGTACATTCTCTTGCAGCTCTGTATGGGATTTAAATAATCAAAATTACCTCATAAGTCATTTTAAAGACAAATACTACTCTTAAAAATAAATATTACATTTCTCTCTCATTTTCAAGACCAATTTTATAAACACTTTGCTAAAAGCTAAGCAAAGAAAACTAATATTTTCTGTTTACATATTTCAAAACATACACAAACTCAGCTGTTTAGTTTTCAATGCAATTCCTTCTTCCTTTCTCAAAGAAATAATTATGGCATCATTAATTCCAACATGCATTACCATAAAAACCAGATGCTTTATTTTCCAGCAACTTGAGTTTGCCAAGTAAAGGAAAGCAGATACTAATTACATCATGTTTCAAATGAACAGAAAACAAAACAAAACAAAAAAACAACAGTACAAAGGTATTCCTCCCTCAACAAACACAAGTCATTCTTTACCTGATTTAGTTACAGGGCCATTTATTCATATGAAGTCATTCAGTCCAAGTTTCTAAAACTCTTGTTTGTAGTTACTCTATAAGATATTACCATCCCCTTTTGCCCTAATTATGATATAATTTTCATTAGGGATTTGTTCATTTGTTTCATGACTGTATCCTCAATGTCTTGAAAGTGTGAGGCATACTGTAAGTGTTCAATAAACATCTGTTGAATAAATAAATCAGAATTTGCCAAATAATAACTAGCATTTATTTGGCATTAACCAAATGCCAGATACTCTGCTTTGTACTTTAAAAGTATTATCTTTCATAATCCTTAAAAGAAACTTTTTAATATTCATTTAACAAAGAAACTGAGACCTAGAGACTAGATAATTTATCCAACATAATCTTAATAAGATACTAAAAATCTAATTTCAAAGCAGTGCTCTTAAAGTCCTATACTCCTATTAGTATTCCTAAAACTTCATAAATAGCAAGCACTTATTTTTTTCAATGGTAGAAAAATATCTCCTTGGTATACATTTTCCCTCTCTTTTAGTTGCACTGTTTCAAAAATAATAAAATGGTTCCCAATGACTATCAGACCATTACGAACACCCAATACTTTCAAATTTCCTATTGTTGACACTTTTCTACTATATTACATTCTCATTCAAATTGAAAAAAAGTCCAGGTATGGTTTGTCTAAAGTCCAATTAATCTATTGTAAACAATAACAGTAATTTTAGTATTTGACAACATTTGATAGAATAAGGTATGATTTTTTATGAAGAAAATGGACAGCGAATTTTAAATGCAATAATACCTTATGCTGACAAGGGTATTTTTTATTAGGTATCTTATGTATTGCGGCGGAGGTTAAATTGGATCAATGTTTTTGGATGGAATGTGGCAATCCACATTAAGAATCTTGAAAACATTTATAATTCCCAACATAGGAATCTGGAAGGAAATAATCAGATACAGATAAAGATTTATACAGATAAATTTATATAGATAAAGATTTATGAACAGGAAAGTTCACTGCATGATCTTTATAATATTAAAGAAAAATGGTAACAAATGTTTGAAAATACAGAAAAACAAATTTTGATATAAAAATATTGCTATTAAAGACTTGTTAATGATATAAAAAAGTTCTTGTAACTACATTAGATTAAGAATATAATAAAAAGATGTGAATGATCTCAATTTTAAACATTTATTTTTTTAAAGACTGGGAAGAAATACACCAGAACATTATATGTGATTATTTCACACCAGACATTATGTGTGATTACTTCTGAGTCATAGAATCATGTGAGACACACGTTCTTCTAAATAATTTTTCAGACTTTTCCATGTTTTCTATAATTAATCAGTGTTAACTTCAGTATGAAAAAAGAGCCCATTATTTTCCAAAGCATTAAATTTGGATGATTAAATAAGAGTCATTGAATTTTAACTGAACTACAATAAATTATTATTTAGCAAATGAAGTCATTTAAAAAAATTAAGTGCAAATACTTAATAAAGTACAAATCCTGAAAAGACTGACATTCTTTCTAAGCTAAATACACTGAACAATAAACTACATTTACTATATATAACTTCAAGGCAAATACAGATCAATTCAGACCCTATAGTCTTTTTATAGTATTTCTCTCTCACCCTCCCCATCTCTACAGCTCTCTCTGCCTTCTCTTTGTACATAACTAGTACCAAAACCAGCACCAAGTACTAATAGACATCCAGCTTATGAACATTCTTTTTCACACTGCATACAAATATCCTTGGCCTCTATCCAGATCTGGAGGTTAGATGCCCTAAAGTTGGAAGTAAAATGAAACTTCAAATTCACAACACACAAGGTTACCCCAATTCTGCCATCTATATCCTGAATCTATAATAAAGTATTCTCTAAAAAAAGAAAAAACAGGCTTTGTCTGGGATTTTAATCATTCTTATTAGCAAAATGACTTAAGAGTCCAGTTTGTGAAAATCTTACCTGTGAATATAAAATTTAGAGATAAAAGTCTCTAGACCTAGGACCTAACAATTTAAGACCTCACTAAAAAATGCTAAACTAACATTTAAAATATACATAAAATATGTTAGTTCGCCAACAAAGATAAATAAACCACAATATACATAGCACCTCTATTGAAAGAGAACCAGGGGATAAACTCAAGTTGGAGTTTAGTAGTACAACCTGCATATGAAAAAAATATTAACTTACCAAGAGAAAATTAAGGTCATTAGTTGAAATACCTCAATATTCATGCACTACTTGTGCAATAAGCAGCCCAAAGATCTGGAATCTACAGATAGCACGGCTTTGTAAATTCAATGTTGCTCTCTCTCTTATATTTTATAGGTAACAGACTATCATTTCAATGGTGATTCAGTCATTATGAATACATGAATTAGAGCATTAATACTCATTAAGCTACAGTTAAAAAATAACTATCCTCAAATATCCTTGATAGGTACTCAAGTCAGAAATTCTTTTTTTTAACTTTTAAAATAACATCTCTACACTACATATATTTACTACACCAAGACTTTAGAGTATAGTTTGGAGATATTTTTTCCTTAAACAGTTCAGATTTCAGCACACTCCCTCTTTGATATCTATTATCATCACCCTAATTTCCATTTTAAAAGTTACTATGGGAGCATGTGTGGGTTTTTTAAAAATATATATCCCTTGATTTCATGCCTCAGAAGTCTGTTTAACTCAGCAGTCCCTGAGTACCAAACAATTATATTCCCACAATGCAAGATTCTGATTTAAATCTCTTGAGGGCTTTACTTTTATAGTGATTTACACAAATACCTATCCTGATCGCTTGAAATAATATTTCTCAACTCTGCCTAAGAAGCCCTTTTTAAAATACTTTATATGGACTACTTGAGATAGGTCAATGATTTGGACACCTTATCTTCCCACAAATAATACAGGTTTAAAATGTAGTAAGAACAAAAAGAGAACAAGTGCACTGCATCAAAATCAAGTGAACTAATAAAATAAGACAGTCTCTGTAGAGCAGTTCCCAAACTTTACCAAGTGTAAGAATCACCTGGAAGACTTGTTAAACAGACTCTTTAGCCCTAACCTGAGTTTCTGATTCTGTGGGTCTGAGACGGTCTGAAACTTGGCATTCTGACAAGCTTCTAGTTGAAGGTGACACATGCTGGTCTAGGGGTCTCACATACTGAACCACTGCTATTGAGGCTCATGAACTGTACTGTCTGAAATAAAAATTTTAACTTATGTGACAAGTTCTCTAATTAGAAATAAAATATAAATCTAATATTTGTAAGCAAATACTATTGCCTAACAGTGTATTAATTAGTTACTGGAAGTAAATTCTTTCAGAGAAAGATAGTATCATTTGATTTTTCACTAATTACTGCTATAATAACAGAGCTAATAATATTCTTCAGCGATGCCTGGGTGGCTCAGCGGTTGAGCACCTGCCTTTGGCCCAGGGTGGGATCCTGGAGTCTTAGGATCGAGTCCCACATCGGGCTCCCTGCATGGAGCCTGCTTCTCTCTCCGCCTATGTCTCTGTCTCTCTCTCTGTCTCTCTCTCTCCGTGTCTCTCATGAATAAATGAATAAAATCTTTAAAAAAAAATAAAATTTGTCAAAAGGTTAACAGTATACCTGCTAGAAATTACTGAGATAAGCATCAGCAACGAAGTTCTTGTTCAAACAGAAGAAACAAAGAGTCCTCAATAACTTACAAAATGAAATTAGTTCTTTAATATATTTAAACTATATTTACATCTATCTGATAGAATAAAGTATGCTTTTATGTCAGACATAGCTAAGGCTGAATTATGGCTTCACCATGTCTTCCTTCCATGAAACTACTGATATTTAAAGAACCAAATCATGGCTTCATCATGCCTTCCTTCCATGAAACTACTGGTATTTAAAGAACCAAATATAAAAATAGGAATAAATAAATTTTCCTAAGCAGTTAGAAGCTTCTGAGAGAGAAGAAATTTAAAACTTAAAATTCTTTTGTCACTTGGATTCAATGATGAAGTTCTATCAAGTGGGAAAAAAAAGTTCCCTCAGGTGGAACGAGGGTGCCTTGACCAAAACCAAAAGCAAAAGCCAGCAATGAGGTCCTTCGATCAAGTCACCCTGAGGGAAGAAATAGACATTTTGGTAGACTGGGTCAGGTATGGAGAGCAGTGATCCAAAAATAGCTGTTCTAGGTTTTCCCTGAGATAGCACACACCTAAACCTTTCCGGAGCTAGACATTCTGGTGGCCAACCTATATCCAAGGAATACTAACCTGAAAATATCACAGTGGAACCAAACACTAGAACAAAGTATTGTTTTTTTCCAGAGACCTTTCAAGAGTCACTACATACAGAATGAAGCCAAAAACCACCTTAGCCCAGGGATTCTCCGCCTCAACACTATAAACAATTTGGGCCAGATAATTTATGGGAGGCTGTCAGGTACAGTACATGATGTTTAGCAGGATCACTAGCCTCTACCCACTAGAGGCCAGTAGCACCCACTAGTTATGGCAATTGAAACTGTTCTAGACATTGTCAAATATTCCCTGGGGGCCAAACTTGTTCTTTGTTGAGAACCACTGCCCAGGTTAAGATCAAGAACAGCACCAAATTCAGAATTTCTTCAAATAATCTAGGTTTTAGCTAGAATAATTCTGACCATAATGACTGACACTTATGTACTCAGTAAGTGTTAGCTATTACTATTTTACTTTGCATAAATTGGTCGTATGTGCAAAGGCAACAACTGCAATCTTAATCAGCTTCCTATAATAGTTAACAAAAAGGTTTATTGGAATGTGAAATGGAAGGGGCTTCATCTTAATCTAAAGACTTCCGGCACTACTATATATTTAAACGCTAACATGGAAAGTCATGTTTATGTTCCGAATGGTAAAAAAGTATGCCACAATTCATATATTTAAACACACGCACTCCAAACATATGGCTACATACACATGAAGAGAAAAGAAAAGAATAACTGACCTACTAATCTCAAAATTTTATGAGACTCCAGTGAGATAGATACAAATGACCTTTGGCAAATATGCTACATGAATGTAAATGAGGTTCTCTGGAAAAAAGTGTTAATCTAAGATGTAAAAAAGAAAACACAAATGGAAATGAAAAAAATCAGCAAAGTCAGTCCTAGCTTATACTGTGCAACCTTACCCACAATAATGCAAGGAACACATTTACTCTCATTATAGATCCTAACATCAAAAACTAGATCATTAGAAACCTGGAAACAGAAAATTTACCAAAGCCATCAGACTGATATTATTGTGTTAGAACCAATAAGTACAATTAGTATTTGTTATTCTCTTGTAAACCAAAATCTGTTTGGAAATAAATTCAGAATCATTCATCAGTGGATCTGCCTTCAAAGGGTTTGACTCATTCAGACAATACAATATCAAGGACATATACAAATTGAAGTCTTATAAACCAGATACAGCACAATGAATCCAGGAGGCCACTATATAAAAAGAAGTATACTCAAAGTAGGGATGCTCAATGCTCCTGTCATAGGAGAAACTAAATATACTGTCTCTCCCTTGATGCTCTTGTCATCCTCTCCACTTCAAGTGTAAAAAGTACATATATGGCCAGCTAAGTCTATTTTTTGCAAGAATTTGTAAAGAACTGGTATTGATTTTTCCTTAAATGTTTGGTAGAACTCACCTGTGAAACCATCTGGGCTTGGGTTTTTCTTTGTGGGTAGTTTTCTGATTACTAATTCAGTCTTTTTTACTTGTCACAGATCTATTCAGATTATTTTCTTGAGTCAATTTTGGTAGTTGGTATAGTCTTAGGAATTTTTCCATGTCATGTAAATGATCTTAATGGCATATAATTATTATTCCTCTACCATCTTTTTTATTTCCTTAAGAACAATAGCAGTGTTCTATCTTTTATCTTTCATTCTGGTAATTTGAATCTCCTTTAAAAAAAAAAAAAGATTTTATTTATTCATGAGAGACACACACACAGAGAGAGAGAGAGAGAGAGAGAGAGAGGCAGAGACAGAGGGAGAAGCAGGCTCCATGCAGGGAGCCCGATGCAGGACTCGATCCCGGGACTCCAGGATCACACCCTGAGCTGAAGGCAAACAGACACTCAACTGCTGAGCCACCCAGGTGCCCTGAGTCTTTTTTTTCTTGATCAATGAAAATAAGCTTTTCTAGCTAAAGGGTTTGTCAATTTTCTTGATATTTTCAAAGAACCATGTATTGGTTTGACTTTTTCTATGGTTTTACTATTCATTTCATTTCTGCTGTAATTTTAATAATTTCCTTCCTTTATCCTGGTTTATGTTTAATTTGCTCTGGGGTCTTAAGGTAGGTTAGGTTATTGACATCTTTCTTCTTTAAAGTTATAAATATTCTTCTAAGCACTGCATTGGCTATAGTCATGGTTTTGTATGTTGTGTCTTCATTTTCATTCGTCTCATTTCCTAACTTCACTTTTGATTTCTGACCCATTAGTTATTGAAGAGTTTCTTGCTTAAGTCCTATACATTTGCGAATTTCCTTGGTTTGTTTGATTTCTAATGTCATTCCATTGTGGTTTGAAACTATGCTTGGTATTCTATGTTTTTCGACGTATTGAGGTGTTTCCTAGGAAATGTTCCATGTGCATTTTAGAAGAATACATATTCTGCGATTATTGGGTAGAGAGTTCTACAGAAGTCATGTGTTAGGTATAGTTGGTTTGTAATGTTGTTCAAAACAGACCTTTTTAATCTTCTGCCTAGTTGTTCTATCCAATAGTAAAAATGGGGGTGCTGCAATTATTGTTTTCTGTTTCTTCATTTCTGTCAGGTTCTACTTTATCACGGCTTTGTTGGTAGATATATATATATATATATATATATATATATATGTAATTATTACATCTTCCTGATGAAGTGACAATTTCATTATCTCCAATGACTTTATTTTAATCATTTTAAAGTCTGTTTTGTCTGATATTAGTATTAGCCATTCCAGCTTTCTTATGGTTGTGTTTGCTTAATTACCTTTTGCCATCCTTTTACTTGCTTACTTACTTATTATTTATTTATTTATTTATTTATTTATTTATTTATTTATTTATTTATTTAAGATAGTCACAGAGAGAGAGAGAGAGAGGCAGAGACACAGGCAGAGGGAGAAGCAGGCTCCATGCACTGGGAGCCGGACGTGGGACTCGATCCTGGGTCCCCAGGATCGCACCCTGGGCCAAAGGCAGGCGCCAAACCGCTGCACCACCCAGGGATCCCCGTCCTTTTATTTCTGATGTATTTGTATCTTAAGTGTTTCTCCTATAGAGAGCATATGATTAGATTCTCTATTTCTATCCAGTCTGACAACCAATGCCTTTTGACTGGTTATTTAACCCATTTACATTTAATGTCATTATTAATATAGTTAATGTCTGCCATCTTACTTTTCATTTTCCATTGCATCTCATGTCTTTTTGTTGCCCTTTGCCTCCTTTACTGCTTTCTTTTGCGTTAAGTGCATATTTTCTAATGTAGTATTCTAATCTTTTCAGTGATCTTTTTAAAAAAGTTATTTCCTTCATGCTTGTTTTAGGCCTTTCCATACATATTTTATCAGATTCAGCTTCAGATTTATACTAACTTCGGTGAGATATAAAAATATTATTCCGATATAGTTCTATTCCTTTTCCCCCCTTTTGTGCTATTGGTATATACATATTACATCTATAAATGTTACAAACTCAACAATAAAATGTTATCAAGCTATAAATGTCATAATTGTTCTAACTGCTATAACCATTACTTCATATAATCATGATCTTTAAAGAAGCTGAAAGAAGAGAACAAGTAAACATTTATAGCTTTTATTAGCCTCGTATTTATCATTTCTGTTTCTCTTGATTTATTCCTGTGGATTCAAGTTACCATGCGGAGTCCTTTCTTTAGCTTACCACAGCTTTGTTCCCATAAACCTCTTTTATGCTATAATGGGGATATATACTACATTTCTATGTGTTACCAGCTTAAAATATATTATATACCTATTTTTTACACAACTGCTTTTAAAATCAGTAAAGAGAACAAATATGCATTTATACTATCTTTAATTTTTTTTAAAGATTTTATTTATTTATTCATGAGAGACACAGAGAGAAAGAGAGGCAGGGACACAGGCAGAGGGAAAAGCAGGCTCCATGCAGGGAGCCCGATGTGGGACTCGATCCCGGGACTCCAGGACCACGCCCTGGGCCGAAGGCAGGCACTAAACCGCTGAGCCACCCAGGGATCCCAATACTATCTTTAATTATTATATAATTACCTTTACTGATGCTCTTTGGCATATATCTTAGAATTACTGTGTGGGGTCAACTGCTTTCAGCCTAAAGTACTTCCTTTAAGTGTTTCTTGTAAAGTGGGTCTAATAGCAACAAATCCTCTCAGTTTTGTTTATCTAAGAATGTTTTTCTTTAGTCATCCTTTCTGAAAGAAAAGATTCTTGGTTGGCAATTTTTTTCTTTAAGCACTTCTGATTGTTATCCCACTGCATTATAGCCTCTGTCTGATGAGAAATTAACTATTAATTTTACTGGGGTTTCATTGTAAATGATGAGTTGTTTTTCTCTTACTTTCAAGATTTTCTCTGTGTCCTTGCCTTTCAGCATATTTATTTTGATGTATCTGTGAATCTCTTAAAACTCATCCTACTTAGGAGCTCATGGAGGTTCCAAAACATGTAGGTTAGTGTTTTTCAATACATTTGGGAAGTCTCACCCACTGTTTCTTAACTTTTCCTGCTTTCTCTCCTTCTCTTGGTACTTCCATTACGTGTGTGCTGATACACTTAATGGTATCCTATATTTCTCTAAGACTCTGTTCATTATTGTTCATTCTTTTTTCTGTTCTTCAGAATTCATAATCTCTATCAATCGAACTACAAGTTGGCTAATTCTTTCTTCTGCCAGTTCAAATCTATCAGTGAACCCCTCTAGTGAATTTTTCATTTCAAACTCAGAATTTCCACTCAGTTTTTAAAATAATTTCTCTTTACTGGTATTTTTGATAGATATTGTCATCATACTTTCCCTTACTTCTTTAATCATGGTTCTTTAGTTCTCTAAACATATTTATAATGGTTAGTTTGAAATCTTTGTTAAATCTCATATCTGGTCAATTTCACTGGCAGTCTCAGTTGCTTGCCCTTTTTTTCTGATTTATAAGTCATACTTTGCTGTTCCTTTGTATGTCTTCTATGATTATTGGAAACTAGACATTTTAGGTACTATACTGTAGCAACTCTGGATAGTGTTTGCCTCCCTCTGCAGTTTGTTGTTATTTATTTTTTTATTGTATTTATTCACTGGCTAGATCATTTCCATGAAGTCTATTCCCTCATCCTCCCTCAGTGTGAAGCCCCTGATGTTCTTCATCAAGAGGCACAGCCTTGGGTATTCCCAAAGTTACCATAAGATGACAGCAGTTTTGGCAGGGCTCCCTGTCTCTTTTCCTGACAAAACCCAGCTTTTAAGCATCACTACTAGCAGCTCACTGCTCTATTGTTTCCAATGATGCTCTGATGCATAAATTGCTCCACAGACTGATCTAAACAAATCTCTGCTCCTTTGAAGAGAGGTGTTTGAGATTTATTCTGACCCCAGGAGGTCTCCTTCCAGCTCATTATTTCCCTGGTTCCCTCCAGCAAGCTAGCCTAGCCAGACTGCAGTTTATTTATCTCCAATGCATCGACCAACCCCTTCCTCATTGCCTTTCACAATCTCCACTGTTTTTGAAAGTACTCTTAGGCTTGAACTTTTCCATACATTGTTGCAAATAAAGTTAGTTATTTTTGAAAGAGATGCAGAATTGTCTGTTTTATAATGCTCTGAGCCACAGGCCTGGGGGCAGGGATAGTGGTACACTACAGAATGACAACTCAACTTTGAGACCAAATTATTGGTGGAGTGGAGGTAAGGGGAACAGTAACCTCAGTTCTTCTCAACTTGTTTCTTTCTCCCAGTGTGGAACTTCTATCTCAAGAGCTGAGGCATGAGTAATTCTCAACGGCACTAGGTACAAGTGTAGTCCCTGTGCCTTGAGTGGGAGAGAAGTTGTAAAGTCCCTGCCTCTCAGCCCCACTTGCCCAGAACTTAGCCTCAGCAACATGTAGCTGGGGGCAGAATGAAAAATCCTGACATCTTGTTCCTCTCAGGAAGATACCCTCCAACTAGGCAGTGGGAAGAGAGGGAATCCTGTGTTCATGGCTGCACCAGTCTGGAGTGGAGTTTCCATCTTGCTGAGCTAGAAAAGGGGAGAGAGGAAGCAAGTCTTGGTTCCAATACCACAGACTTTGGCTGTTCTTACCAAGTTTTAGCAGATTTTCTTTCTTCATCTGCTGTATACCCTTAGAATCATTTTCAGAGACTTTAAATGACTACTATGAAAAGAAATAATTTTGACCAGTTTCACTGGGAAGTGGGTCCACAAAGATCCTGATGCTGTCCTGACAGAAGTGGGCTGTCCCAACAAATCTATTCCTCAACTGTCTCTTAATGATTTCTTAATGGCATCTTCCTCACCATCCGTTTTCCCCAAAACAGGAGAGGACTACCAGCAATAGGATTAAACTTGTTTCTTCCACACACCGTCAAGGAGCAAGATATATCAGCTATATTTCCACAGATACATCCTATAGCACATATTACCACCCTCCCCAGGACCCCGAGTCTGGTGGTGTTTTTAGTGACTTGCCATAACTGCCCAGGCATTAAAGATTTCCTCACTTACTAGATTATTCAAAAGCATAGAAAAAAACATATTTTAAAGTAACTATAGAAGAAACCATTTAAACAAAAATTTAAGTTATACTCCTCTAAACAGACCTCCTTTATAAATAGAGATTTTCACCCACCCAATTTCCCCAAAGAAGAAAATATGTTTATTGAAGTCAGGTTTATATGGTGTCTTGAAGTCATTTAAGATATGATCAGTTGAATCCTAAATATATAAACTGCATTCTGTATAACAAGCTAGTATTCAAATAAATAAATAAATAAACTAGTATTCATTTCTACTAAAAATTCCAATTTATTAAAAGGACTTAAATGATCAGCAAAAATATATTCAACAGGATTATTTTCCTGTATATGAGAAGGGGGAAAGGGAAGGAAAATAGCAAGCATGCTATTTTGAAGGTCAAGTGATACAGTCTTATGTTAGAATATTAGAGTTAGCTGAACTTAGAATAATCTAAATGATACTAAATAATTTCAATACTGAAATATTGAAAATAGTTAAGTATATACATTAAAGAATAAATCTCATTCATTTACACTATCTTTAAAGAATGAATAATATCTTTAGATGTGTGATCTAAAAATTCTTGGGGTGAAAAACCTAAAAGGCATACAGTTAGGACATCTATACCTATATTAATTGAAGCCCATCTATTAAATTGTAAGTAATAAATCCTTAGGGGGATCCCTGGGTGGCTCAGTGGTTTGGCGCCTGCCTGTGGCCCAGGGAGTGATCCTGGAGTCCCGGGATCGAGTCCCACATCAGGCTCCCTGCATGGAGCCTGCTTCTCCCTCTGACTGTGTCTCTGCCTCTCTCTTTCTCTGTGTCTATCGTGACTAAATAAATAAAATCTTAAAATAATAATAATAATAATAATAATAATAATAAATCCTTAAAGCAAAGAGTGGAAAAGCTGAGATTTCTCATTTCAGCCAAGACAGAATATCCTAGTCAGATTTTATGGAAATCTGGATCTACAAAAAAGGAAGAGAACTGTAAATGGTAACAATGTGAAAAAAATAAACATGATTTTTTAAAAAATATCTAAATCTCTTTAAAAGATAACTACTTTTTAAAAAGTAACTACTATGCAGTACTTACTTTACAACATGCTAGAAGTTAAGAAAAAAAAAAAAAGCACAAAGGCCAAAAGAGAGAGAAGGAAGTTTACCACTATAAGTAATTATACTACATATGTGATATTATTAGATGGTAGAGTACAGAAAGCTAAAGCAACCTCTAAAACAAAGTTATAGCTGATATACAAACCCAGGAGATAAATTGAACCATAAAAATAATCAATTCAAAAGATAACAAAAAAGGAAGAAGGAATCAAAGAGCAGATGAGACAAATGGAAAACAGACATCAAGATGGTGGATTTAAATCTAACTAGATCATTAGTCACATTAAATGTAAATGGTCTAACTATCCCCAACTAAAAGGCAGAGATTATCAACAGGAAAAAAAAAAAAAAAAAAAAAAAAGGACAACCCAACTATAATCCTCCAAGAAATGCACTTGAAATATAAAGAAACAAACAGTTTAGAAGTAAAAGAATGGAAAAAATATAAATACCATGCTAACATTAGTCAAAAGAATGCTGGAATGGCTATGTTAATATCAGACAAAGCAGATTTCAAATAAAAAATATTACCATGGATAAAGATAATTTCTTGGTCATATAAGGGGTCATTTTACCAAAAAGACATACAAGTAGAAACAACTATGTACCTATTAAGAGAGCTTCAAAAATACAATGAACCTACTTGGATAGCTAAAGTTAAAGACTGACCATCAAATGTTGGAAATAATGTGGATCAATTAGAACTCTTCTTATACACTGCTGATGAATATGTAAAATGTTATTAAACAGTCTGAGAGCTTCTTAAAAAGTTAAAAACACTTTCCATATTACCTAGACATTTCACTCCTAGAGAAATGAAAGTATAAATCCATTAAAAAAAAAGATCTGTCTACAAAAGTTAACAGTGTCTGTATTTATAATAGGCCCAAACTAGAAATAACCCAATCATGGCATACCCATACAATAGAATGCTACTCAGCAATAAAACAAGAATGACCTTTGATACACACAATACCACAGATGGACCTCAAAATAATTTTGCTGAAAGAAGATGACAGACAAAAAGAAAAAAAGGAAAAAAAAAAAGAGTACATGGTATATAATTTCATTCATATAAAATTCTAGAAAATGCAAATTTGTAATAAAAAAATAGTTGTTGCCTGGGATGGGGAGGGAGGGAAGGATTTCAGAAGAGCACAAGGAGACTTTTAAGAGTGATGGACATGCTCTTTATTTTGATTATGGTGATGATTTCACAGGTGTATACATATGTTGAGACTTACCAAAATGGATACTTTATACCAAAATGGAACTTTTTATAAAATGTTCATTTTATTGTTTAACAATTATTTCTCAATAACTTTAAAAAAACATCTTGAAGAGAGAATGAAAGGACAAGCAACATTTTGTGGAAAATATGTGCAAATCATATATCTGATAAAGAATTTATATCCAGAATATTTAAAGAACTCAAAAAATTCAATAAGAAAATAACTCAATAAGAAAATGGGCAAAAGACTTAAACAGATACTTCACCACAGAAGATGTACAGATAGCAAAAAACATAAAAAATGCTAACATCCCTAGTCATTTAGGGAAATGCAAGTTAAAAGAACAATGAGAGACCATTACATATTTTATAGGATAGCTAATACTAAGAAACTAACAATACCAATACCAAGCAAGGATGGTAGTGGTGGGGGCCGGAGGGAGGCAATTGGAATTCTCATACATTGCTGATGAGAATACAAAATGGTTCAGCCATTTACAAAAACAATTTAGCAGCTTCTTGGTATTCACCCAAATGATGTGAACACTTCTATTCACATACAAACTTGTATGATAACGTTTATAATATTTTGAAGCACCAAAAACTGGAAAAAAAAAAATCTTCCTGAACTAAAAAAAATCTGTAGGATATCCATACAACAGAATATTACTTGCTGACAAAAAGGAATGAACTATGGATACAGGCAACATAGGTAAATCTCAGATGCATTGTGTGAAGTAAAAGCTGGACTGAAAAGGCTACATATGGTATAATTTCATTAATACGATATTCTTAAAAAGATAAAATTACAGGGGTATAAAACAGATTAGTGGTTACAAGGGATAGGCAATGGGATGCTGGGCTACCTAAAAGGACACAAAGCAATTTTGGGTGTGATGGAAATGCTCTCTGTATTTTCATTCTAGTGGTGCTTATACCTGTTCATATGCTCTGTTCAAACTCACAGAGCAGTGTACTAAGAGTGACTTTTACTGTGTGTAAATTATAAACAAAATATAATAAAATATAAAAAACAAAAAAAATGGTTTCACTGATAATGTCAAGCAAAAAAAACTCTAGCTACATAATTCCAGCGATTTTCCAATCTGTATACTTCTTCATCTCGTACAATCATTGCTTTAGGTTCCACCAGCAAGTACAATCAGAAAACACAGGATAAGGGAAGAAAATTAGGCTCTGAGGTAAGGGCAAGGATCTAAAGATTTATTACTAAAAATAAACTTAAACAGGTAAGCACACTAGTCTTTTAGAGGAAACTAGATGAGAAATAATGATCACCTAAACTGCTTTAGGAAGCTGAAATGATTTATTTTCTATTTTCACATCTGAGTACAAAACACATAAGCATTCAATAAACAACTTTTCAGTGATCATTTCTATTTGTAATATTCTATAAATATTACTCTAAAAACAAAAAGGTTCTGTGTAGTCATCCCAAATATACCCCCAAACCAAAAAAAAAAAAAAAAGAAAAGAAAACACAAAAAACTGAGAAAGCTCATAAACTGCATAAAAGTGATAAATTCAAAGTCTCCATTCTCTCATTAGTAACAATCTCTTAAGTACCCTTCTTCAATTATTTCCCTCTTCTGCAGGCAAAACACTTTACGACTTTAACAGAATTTATTGTTGTTAAACTATGTGAATATAATTTTTTGTCTTATAGAGTCAAATAGTAATCCACAATTCTTAAAAATCTACTGTTAAAACTTCTCATCTGAGAAATTATCCTGGTTTCCCCAACACTACAAACGTAAAACACTTATTATACTACCCAGGACACAGTAAGCATTCAATAAATAGTAGCTACTATAGATCACAATATATTTAGAAGTCAATTAACCTATCAAAAAAGGTATTCAAAATGTACTGTAACCAGAACAGCACAAGTTTAAAACACACGAGGAAAGAGACATAAATTGTTAAGGTCCGTTTATTTCCTTCTTATCTGTTCATTAAAATAATCAAATACTCTTAAGATGTTCTAAGAACCTAAAAGAAATTTAATAATTGCTTATAGTTGCCACTACCTTTCGTAAAAGTAAGATATGGCTTTTGGTTCCTGAAAAGGTAAAATACCAGCACCATCTGCTGGTTGTTGGTGCCTCCCTATGAACTCTACTCTGGAGATGACAGCAGATACTAGATTGCTAAATTTCAGAATCTAGTTCAAAAACACTTGAGCACACAGATAATTGTAGGGCCTGGTTAGGGAGTTACAGAGCACATGAAAGCCAGCATCCACTGATGGGAAGAATAAACTGGGGTTAAGAATTATGGCTATGTGCCTTTTTATTAGGCAGGATTTTCTAAGGTAGATTATTTCCCATGCTACCAGTACCTCAGTGTAGGAGAGCAGCAGAAACAGCCAGACTCAAGGACTAAAACAAATAGAAGACACAGAGACATTCTACTGACAAGAGTAGTACCTACAGAGAAGTATCCCTAAGAAACAGACACTATGTGTGAGTAAAATGACAAGAATGGTGGAACTAAGTGTATGTCCCTCTCTCACTCTAAATTCACCAGCATCTCAGGAATATAAAAAGAGTAATAAATAGAATAAGGAAAGACCTGAGAATCACTCATATAGGGAGAGGAGACAAACACCCAAACTCACATCCACACCTAACTGCAATAACCTTTGAAGCAGAACTAATCTAAAGAAGAATTTTAAACATTCATAATATATAGACTTGGAGAGACATGAAAAAATATTAGAAACATAAAGCAGGAATAAGCAGTTAAGAACAAAGAAAATACCGGCTATTAAAACATACGTAATCATCAAAATAAAGAATTTAAAAATGGTATGGATAACAGAATGGACAGAACTGAAGAACAATGTAGTAATCTTTAAGTCCAGGAAATCTCCCACAGAGCAGCAGAATGAGATAAAAAGATGTATACTGAAAGTTAAAGTGATACAGAGAAAGTAGTATGAGTATCAATATCTACCTAACAGTAATTGCATTAAAAAAAAAAAAAAATAGGATGAAGGGGAAGAATTTGAAAAAATAATGGCCTAGAATTTTACAGAGTTCAATGAGATCTCAGACCGGAACGGCTTATAATGTTAAGAATAAAAGAAAAAGCCTATATCTAAACATATTAAAGTGAAAGTTATGCCTTTCCAAAGCCAAATATATATATACTTTATATATATATATTTATATATTTAAAAGCTTCCAACAAGGGCAAGGGGAGAGGTCACATACAAAAGAACAAGATCAAATATCAGACTTTTCAAGAGCAACAAACACCAGGTCAATAAGAGGACAATGAAATCATATCCTCAAAATATTGAGGGAATAAAACCCCTATACTTAGCATTATACATCAAAGTAAATTATCACTTAAATGTGAGTGGTAAACATTCGAGGCATACAATCTATCAAAGTTCACCACAAAAAGACCTTCTTTCAAAGCTTCTGAAGAATGTAATCTAGCAGGAAGAGAAATGAACCCAGACAAAAGCAAAAAATAGTATGAGAAGAATAAAAATTTTAGAAGATTCATCTTTTTAAAAAAATATAATTCAGGGGTGCGTAGGTGGCTCAGTCAGTTAAGTGTCCAACTCTTGGTTTGGGCTCAGGTCAATATCTCATAGTTTTGAGATCAAGCCCCACAATGGACTCGGCACTCAGTGTGGAGTCTGCCGGAGGTTCTCTCCCTCTCCCCCTGCTCGCACAAGCTCTCTTTCTCTCTCAAAGCAAATAAATAAAATCTTTCTTAAAAGTATAATTCATAAAAATAATTAAAATATCTCCCTATCCCAACAAAATAGAGGTGACAAGAGGAGAGTATCCTAAGGTTCTTGGTATTTACTGGGCAGGAAGAGGAGAGGATATAAAGATTAAATTCAGATACTGAAAGGATACAACATAAAATGGCAGAAATAAACTTTAATATAACAATAATCACATTAAATATAAATGGGTTAAACTCAAAAGACATCCTTAGATTAAATATAAAACCAAGATTCAATAAAAATAAAAAATAAAGAGACAAAAGTATCTGAAAAATACAGGGCAAAAGAAAGTGACTGTTAATATCAAAAGAATTAAACTTCAAGGGGGGAAGCCATAAGAGACAGGTAGATATATAGCAGTAAAAAGTAAAAATGAATTTGATTATGAAGCCTCAATGTACATGAAACAACAATTGAAAATTCTGGTGCATAAGTAATAGACCAATAATTCTAACTGGAGGTTTTTATACACCTTTCAAAAAGTATGAAGCAATAAAAAACAAAGCAAAGATTTGAAAGACTTGAAATATACTACCTTGAGAGGCTGATAACATGACATAAGTGATATTACAACATAGAATATATTTTTTTGAGCTTACATAGAACATGTTTTAAATCAATCACATAATAAGCCACAAAAGATACTTGATACATAATTCCCCATCAAAACACAGACTAAGTTTGCAAAGTTTAAGGCAATAAAATTAAAACCAAAATAAGGAAGATAACCAAAAGAGAATTTAAAGACCTTTTACCTAGAAATTAATCTGTGGATTAAAGAGGAAATTCTAAATGTAATACTTAATAGAGGTAGAGGGAGACAAAGAAAACACATGTCAAAGGATGTGAAAATTGGTTAAGACTTAAAGAGAAATGTAAAGATTTGAAAAAATTTATCGAAAAATAAGAATTATTAAAAACAAGCTCCAGAATGGTATTAAATATCATATATATGAGAAAATGCTTGTTCGGCCATAAAATTTAATAAAGTGTTATTTTAAAATGGCAGTTAAAATTGTTTCCTAATTTAATTGCTTTATTTGGAACTCAAAAATTATTACACTAAAAGAACTGTCATTCATGTTCATGTTTCTAAAAGGAACTGTCGTCATCCAGGTTCATGTTTGTATAAACAAAATATTATGGGACCTATAAAAATTAATGTATGTGTCTGAATAGATATTTTCCTTCATTTAAAACAATTATCTTCACAATTTCAAAACTATAGTAATTTAATTTTGAATTAAGACCCGAAACCTCCCAGATCATATTGCAATTTAAGTGAACTATTACACCAAGCCATTATTTTTTCCTTTCAGAGAAAAACAATTAAATTCAAAGTACTCATTTTAATAAACCACTACCTCAACTTTTTTGATAAAGCCTATGAATCAAGTATCTGCATAACAAATCACATTGTGTTCCCATACATGAATATATAAATCACTAACTAAGAAACTCAATACACACTCAGACATCTTTGGGAACTGAATGTCTTCATTTAACTTAATACACAATAAATTCTTAAACGGATAGGTTACTTACTTATAGAGAATTAGAATACAATATACTTAACAACTTGAAGTTCTATGAAGTACAATCTATTCTTTTTGTGGTAACTCAGAGGGCACTTCAGCATCTGGAAAACTACTTCAGAATAATAACAGACTGTTAACTGTCTACACATATACTCATACATCCTATGTATATAAAATATAATGCACATATATATATATATATATATAATTTATGTGTGTGGTGTCTGTGTTCTCTCTTTTTTTAAAGAATTATTTAAAAAAAAAAAGAATTATTAATTTATTTGACAAAGAGAGAGCAGGGAGAGCAGTAGGCAGAAGGAGAGGGAGAAGCAGGCAGAGGGAAAGGAGAAGCTGGCTCCCTGCAGAGCAGGGAGCCTGATGTGGGGCTCAAGCCCTGGACCCTGGGATCATGACCTGAGGAGAAGACAGATGCTTACCTGACTGAGCCACCAAGGCTCAGTCTCTTCTTTTATCTCTTCTTTATGCAACAGAAGTTTCAGCAAGACATTATCTGTCTGACTTTTTGGGGAATGTATGAAAGTGTCCTTTATGGCTTGTTATACAACCAATTTAAGGAATGTTTTGTGAAAGCTCAAAGACTTCCACCCTTCCTTGTGTGTGGTTCTGACAAATGAGATGTACATGGAAAAGGCATGTGAAGAGAAAGAGCTCTTCTCCTCTCTTTTTACTCTATCCTGCTGGCTAGAATGAGGAGGATCTACCCATCTATAAATGGTACCATCTATACATGTATCAGCCATCTATATATGGTACCATGAGATGGAAGCCCTATGTACAAGATAGGAAAGAATGGACTGAGGGCTTCATTTAGAGCTACTTTATCTGTCCTGGAATATCTATGTTTGCACTCTTTTATTCAGGAGAACTTTATGCCACGTGTAAGCCACTGTTATTTTAATATATATAAAGGCAATGAAACCA
Source organism: Vulpes vulpes (assembly GCF_048418805.1). Classification (NCBI taxonomy): domain Eukaryota; kingdom Metazoa; phylum Chordata; class Mammalia; order Carnivora; family Canidae; genus Vulpes; species Vulpes vulpes. The sequence goes on from NC_132787.1 coordinate 8,552,131, forward strand.
GTATCTTAATACATCAACTGTCTGTATTACAGAGTATTAGAAAGTCTAAGAAGTTGGATGAATCTACCCTGACTTAATGAAATGTCCTCAAAGTTTGTTTTCCCTATTAATTTCTAATATATGCCCAATTATTTATCGTTTACATTTTTCTCAAGAAGGGAATATGTGCTATGTCAAAAGACAGTGCAAGCTTTCCACTTATAGATTCCAGAAAACCCAAAGTTGTGTTGTCTTGAAGGATCACTTTGTCCATGAAAATACAGCGCTTCCTAAGTAACTAATAAATGGAAATTTATTATTGTGATCTTTGTGTATTTGCTTAAAGGACTATATTGGAAAAATATTTTAAAAAAGGAAAATACTGCACAGCAAACATATTTTCCATTGGATGTCCTTGCTCATAATTAACTGAAAGAACCACCCTGGCTATTTAAATTCAGGAATATAAGACAATCCAACAACTTAGAGGTCTACCTGAAATGCTTTCTCACATTGTATTTCAGAGTACAACAATAGTAAGAATCTGCAATGAAGTGCTAAAGCCTAATTCTAAACAACTCTCCACACTAAATATTTGCTAATTCACTATCAAAGTTCATAACCTTATGACTTTAAAAGACTCCTCTCTCAAAGTACCCTATTCTCCCATAGTATAGTAACTGCATCTTAAATCAAAGCCATTAAAATTTGGCTTCTCTCTTTTTTTCAACCAAGCTATCTATGATTAATCATGTTTCCCATGCATCTCAGAACTGGGAAAGCAATGGGCTTTCACATCTATCTTAGTAAACTAAGCATTTTTCAAGACTACTCCAGCTGGGTCTATTTTATCTAGCAAGTTTTTTGCTGATGGCAGCATTTTACAGTAACCCTGTAAGTAGATATGTATGCTGGGGGCTGGTGAGGCCAGGAGTAGAAGGCATGGGACAATATGGGCTCAATGTGTCTGGAAAATTCCAGAGACAGTCATAAGACACATTATAAGCACATTGGTTTTGAGAAGTGTTGCAGAAAAGAACGATGTTTAACTCTTCTAACAAAGTTTCCAAACTGTACTTAAGTCAGAATACTTTTTCCCATAGCCCACCTAATTAACAGTTTGAGAATACTGGCCTAAAGACCTTTGTGAAGACAACCAGTCCTCAGCCAATCATCTCAAATTGTGTAGTGAAAGAGGACTTGACATTTCTTCAGGAGTGTAAACTCCTTTTCCTCTTAATAATGATGCTGAGAAGGAACTGGACTGAGCTATTCTCAACTCAGGCTGTAGTTTGGAAGGCTGACTCCTTCCTGCTGGGCAGCAAAGGGAACAATCCTGAATTTTCTCTGAATATCCTAGAGAAAGCTCCATATTTTGTCCATGTCACAACTTCCTCTGCTCTTACAGGCAAAATTAAACCCATTCCTTGGGTGTTACAGCTAAAGAAGCACAGAAAAAATCATCTTCATTCTAAATGCTGGATTTATCATCATTTGGGAATATCAGTACTCTCTTTATTTGTAGTCAGAATGTTTCTCAGTAATGAATTTCTTCATATATTAAGATGAGTTAGAGTGGAGGTAATTTTTATTAGTCCTAACCTTTGTGATCACTGAAAAATCACTTACAAAAGAATATAGAAATATCCAAACCAAATCAAATCAGTTTATTGTCAAAATAAGACTACAAACAATGACAAAGCACTTACAGGAGAATTTTGATAAGATAAGGTCCTATGCACATCCTACCAGACCGTTCTCCTCACTCCTAAGCACCCTTTCCAAAATAATCCTTTTTCTTAACCATACATAATAGTCACACAAATGTGTGTCCAAGAATATCCTAAGTTAGAAAACTTATTCTAAAGAACTCTAAATCTATCAAATATGTTCATCTGTCTTCAGTGCAGCCTGTTTCTGTCAAGAGTATATCTACTTATCCCCACTAGACCCTACTCATATGGTTTTAGAAAAACAGAATGGAAAATATTGCTAAATTATTTGAGCAAATAAACAGAAGTGCTAAGTTCCAAGCTTAGGGAAAGAAGTGAACTCAGAGAGGAAGTTATAAAAAGTTCCTTCCAGCACAGAGAGAGAAGATAAACTGAATTTACATATAAAATGAATCTACATATAATCTAAAATTTTGCACAACTGTAAACTAATGATGGACCTACACTCAAAAAAATAAAATGAAGTACCACAAGTCAGTTTATTAAACTTGCCAGCACCTGGAATTCTCTAGTACTCTATCTTCAGTAAATTGACAGTTCAATGAAAACTGGTATTTATAACAACCCTAAAGATACTAGAAGTAAAGATACTTCTGAAGTGCTTTCTGAATATGACTTCGTGTTATTTTTTATGAAGTAAAAAGTTTCCCAAAGAAAATAAAAACATTAATTTGAAAAGATAAATGAACCCCCATGTACACTGCAGCATTATTTACAATAAATAACCAACACATGGAAACCACTTACATGTCCATCAATGGATGAACGGACAAAACAAATGTGGTATACACATACAAAATAGAATATTGCCTCAGCCTTTAAATTAAAAAAAAAAAAAGGGAATCTTGCCATTTGTGACAGCATGGATGGACCTTAAGAGCATTATGCTAAATGAAACGTCAGACAGAAAAAGATAAATACCATATGATCTCACTCATATGTGTAATCTAAAAAAAAAAAATCAAAAAACAAAAAACAAAAAAAAAGCTCATAGATATACAAAAAAGACTGGTGCTTGCCTGAGGCAAGAAGGTGGGGGGGTAGAAGAAATGAGTGAAGGAAGTCAAAAGGTACAAATTTCCAATTACAAAGAAAATAAGTTATGGGGATATAATATACGGTATAGTGACTACAGTTAATACTGTATTGTATATGTGAGAGAATACGATCCACTAGGAGAGGGATCCTGAAAGTTCGAATCAGAAGAAAAAACTATGTATGGTAACAGATAACATCTGGACTTACTGTGGTGATCGTTTTATAATACATACAAATATCAAATCATTGTACTGTACACCTCAAACTAATATGAAAAAAGAGCAATTCATACTTATCTGAAAACTCGATTAATACCCCATTTTCTGATCAAACCAGACAAGTGTGTTGGCATTCCTGTCACTATCTGCCCCATCTCAAATCTATCCTACACACCAATGTAAGATTAATGTTCCCCAAATATTTTCATCAAGAAACTGTTCTGCTAAAAAACAACAATAAAAATCTCACATCCTCACTATATGCAGAACGATAAAGGTCAATCATCTTGATCTGATTTTCAAAGTCCTCCATGATATACTACCAAATGTTAGTCTCTATCTTACCTTAACCCCAATCACATGCACAAACTCTCTAAGGCAATGGGATTCATGAATATAACTAAAATATATCGTGCATACCCTCATTTCCTCATACCTAAAAAATCCATCCTCCTTTTTTCCCCATTTGAATCCAACTGGTCTTTCGATGCCAAGCTTGAGACCTCTTCCATAAACTCCTCCCTACCCTTAAACCAAAGTGATTTCTTTCTTTCCTTATTTCCAAGGACCCTTTCTCCAGCATTCATTCATTGATTCCATTAGCCACACATTAACTCCTATGCACTAATAATCACTGTGTTATGATAATGTGACTACAAAGATACATAAAACTAAATCCCAGAAAACAAAAACAAAAACAAAAAACAAAAAACTAAATCCTGGGCAGCCTGGGTGGCTCAGCGATTTAGGGCCGCCTTCCACCCAGGGCATGATCCTGGAGACCCGGGATCATGTCCTCACGTCGGGCTCCTTGCATGGAGCCTGCTTCTCCCTCTGCCTGTGTCTCTGCCTCTCACTCTCTCTTTCTATCTGTGTCTCTCATGAATAAATAAATAAAGTCTTTAAGAAAAAAAAGTTCATTTCTCTGATGAGCATTAAAAAAAAAAAAAAACCTAAATCTCTACTTCCTTCGGCTTAAAGTGCAATATGGGAGACAGACCTGAAAGAAATACATTATAGCAACATCTATAATAGAGGTATACATGGGAGGAAAAGTGGGATCATAAGGATCACTTCAAGCTGTTTGGTAAGATAAGAAAAAGCTTTTCAGAGAAGGTGACATTTACGTTGTTTCAAAGATGGGTAGGAGTATGTCAGGCAAAAAAGAAGGGAAAGGAATTCCAGGCAGAGAAAACAGCACATGCAAAGGCAGAGAGGCGAGAAAAACTTGGCATGTTTAGACCACTATAAATAGATGAGCATGGCTGGAGTTCAGAGCACATTAACTAAGTCTACCAACACTTATTGGCTTCCCATTCACCAAGCCTTAAAACAAATGAAAAAGTGCGGTTATCTCTTAAAAAAAAAAGTGCAAGAATATAGCGCCCAATTGTTGGCACAATTAATTTAAACAAAACAAGCAGTATTGAACACTTATTATGAACTATGTACCTAAGACAGAGAAATAAAGAGCTAACATTTTAGCAAAAGAGACGGTCAGCTTTCAGTAGATAGGTTTTAAGGTTCAATCCTTATAACAAAAGACTAGGAGAAAACACACTACGATTATTAATTGTGCTCAATACTTTCTCCTTCTTTGTATTTCCTAGATTGTGTACAATGAGCAAGTGTTACTCTACTTTGATAATTATGGAAAATAGTCTGTAACTGAAATAGTACAAAAATTGACACCCGATGGGTTCTCCGTAAGTCTCTCGAGTAGGTATCTGCTAATTAAAGTCTCAAAAGTTTCAGATTCAGAACTTTAGATATACAAAATATGGCTACTTATCAACACCTCAAGAACTATGAATCTTGTTGGTACAAACCAAAGTCATATCTCATCTGGACTATTCAATCAGCTCCCTAACATGTCTCCTTGCTTCTGGCCCTGACCCCCCCTTCATCTATATATAACAAACACCCAGAGAGATCCAGACAATGGCACATCATCCTTAAAATCCTCCAATGGCTTCAGTATAAGGCAAAGACCTTACAAAGGTCCTACAAGATAAGCTACTAGCTCATTCTCCCTCCCTCCCTCCCCACCGCCCAAAATTGCCTCTCTACTGTTTCTTGAACACACCAGGCATACTCCTATTCTGTCTGTTCACTCTTATCCCAGATATCCACTGCTGTCTGCTCCCTCATCTCCCTTGAGCCTTTATTCAAATGTCTCCCTCTATTATAAAGGCACTCTATCTAAAGAAGTTGCACTCTCTCCATGCAAAAGCTACTGCCTTCATTTGCTTTATTTTTCTCCCTGTGCTTTTCTAATACACTGTGTACCAAGTCTCCCTTCCTGAGCTCCAAAGGGGAAATATTTTCCTCTGTTTTCATTACTGATTTATGTCCAGTGCATAGAATGGTGTCTGGCAAATGAAAGATGATCGTTATTCACTGATTTGAATAAAGGGCAGTACTCTGCCTCGTGGTTACAAGCTTGGTCTCTAGGGGCTTTAAGACCGTTATCAAATTCCAGCTCCACCACTTGGCAGTTGTGTGACCTTGTGAAAGCTACTTACCCCCTCTCAATCTTAGTCTCCTCATCTATAAAATGATGATGATGGTATCAATCTTAGAGGATGGCTTTGAGGATTAAAATAATGCAGGATGAGCACAGTGCCTTGCAAACAGTAAATGTTCAATAAATGTTAGCTATTACTATGATGATAATGAACATTCCTGACTCTCAAAATCTTTCCACTGAGTTATGACATCATTTCCAACACCCATTTTTTTCAGAAATAGTAGTTACTTGGCAAAATCCTTGGCTCCTCATCTGACAGTTCGAAACAAAATCTATTATTACACTGGTTCAACTCTTACACAAGAGTTGTGTAACTCTTACAACTTCTGTTGTAGTTTACAAAGAGATGGGGAAATGTTAGCGTCTATCTTACCTAAAAATAAATAAATAAATAAACAAACAAACAAATAAATAAATAAATACATGCTATATAAAAACAGCACAAAGTGCCACATTTATCACAATGTTAATCTTCTACTCTACAACTAGAACTGGCTCTTGGTCCTTGTTTCATAAAACCACACAAGAAAAGGTTAGGCTTAGGACTTGATCAATGGAATGCTACACTTATAATTCTGTATTTTAGAATTGTTCAATTCTTTCAGAATTCTCAAATTAGATTTTCCATTTGCTGAAAGGCCCATGATGCCTACCTGGGTTCATAAGGATCTCCCCAATGGCAGAGGATCTAATTCGGTTCAACTGTAATGTGTCAAATATTGAATTAGGGGCTTTAAGAGGTACATAAAAGTAAAAAATAAATACATAAAAATTTTAAAAATCCTTGACCCCAAGGCTTTGGCAGTAAAATAAGAGAAATGAATTATAATTTGCAAAGCTAAACTCCAATCCTGATACTACTACTTTTTAGCAATGGTAAAGGCTTTTTTCCTCATCTAAAGGATAATACCTAACTTATAGAGTTATGAAAATCCAGTAAGATGAATAATTATAGATATAAACTATAAATTGTACTGCAGCACACAAGTTCTGTTGAAAAAAGATACGTTAAAGGATTTTTTAAAAATAAAAGCCACAATCCCACAGTTACAACCATTTTCATACTTTGCTTATTTCCGTCAAGTCCTTGTCTTCATACACTTTTTTATCAAGTTGTAATCATGTGCACTTGGAGAAAGACAACATAGCATACCTTTTCTAAAGTCAAATGGCCCAGGTTCAAAGACCAGCCCCTGAACTTACTGTATGGCCTTAGGCAAGATTCTTAGACCTCTCTGTCCTATTTTTTTTCTATAACACTGGCATATTAATAACAGTGCGTATATCATAGGTAAGTGCAAAGAAAAAATGAGTTACAGTAAACCATTTTAGTACAGTGTCTGGCATATGATAAATTCAATACACAGCTAAAAAGCAAAACTCAAATATAAGTTTGGTATTCTGCTTTATAAAAAACTTAAGATGATGTCATAAAACCAAAAGTATACTATTATTATCTAAAGTACCATAAGAAAGATTCTTTTAAAAGGACTCTAGGATACTTTACATTGACTATTTCTGAAGTAAATTTCCTTGCCATCCCTTTGTCTAGATATTTAATAATGTATAATAGAATCCATCTATTGCTTCATACTTCCAGTAGAGGTCTCCATCTAAAAAATAATGTACCAGACTGAAAACTTTAAATTAGTATTCCTGGCTATTAAAAAAAAAAATTATCAAATATGTAAGTTTAAGTGTTTCCCAGCAAAACATTTAAAAACAAGGAATATCACCCAAGTAAAAAGTGACTCCCCCCCTCCCCCCCCCCCCGCCCCCCCCAGTGATTGTTATACGTTTTGCTATGGGCTTTCCAATAATACTTACCTGTCTTATAAACATAATCCTTTGGACGAGAAGGGGAAAGAGATAAGAGATAAGACTGTTGAAACAAATGACAAATCAGATACATAATTATCACTGCTACTGGCCAACAATTTAAAACCTATGCCTCATATATGGTATAAGTCAGTAGAATCATCTTAACATAAAAATAAAGGTCACATTTTATAGTGGCAAAGAAATCTCTTGATAATCTACATTTCCTCCTTTTAAGTCAGAATAGAGTAGCTAGAGTAATAAAGGCAGCTCTGGCTTCTACTTTCCCCTTCCATTATTCAGTAATAGTGATTGTAGGCAAGTTAATTATCCTTATGTAGGCCTAATAGAAAAAATATCCTTATTTCTAGCTTACCAAAAGCACGGGGTTAGACCACTTTCTTAAAATCCCTCTAGTTCTAAGAATAAAGATGCTATGAATTGATAGATTAAGTAGCCATATCCAAGTCTTTCTAACTATATACTTCTTGTTCCTATCTTTAGGAACCTAAAGCTATACTACTAGGCCTCTAAATGTAACATTTGCAAATAGTATCTAATGTCTACCTCAGCTTCACTCCTTAAATGTATAAGATTTGGTAATATCTATAAGAGTTGGTATGTCCAAGTACTGACCAAGAAATACCAAGCTGGTCTAATGTCTATCTCAGCTTCACCCCTTAAATGTGTAAGATTTGGTAATATCTATAAGAGTTGGTGGACATACCAACTCTTAGAGATATTACCAAATCTTACACATTTAATCAGTACTTGGACATACCAACTCTTATAGATATTACCAAATCTTACACATTTAAGGGGGCACACACACCCACACACACACCCATTTAAGTTAATTCCCATAGTTTATAAAAAAGGATGTTCCAAGCAACTCTCAAAATTAATAAGACTTTACTATCCAAATTATAACTAAATCTGAGGATCAGATATGCAATATAAAAACATAACATTTAACTTTGTGGTAATGGATTTGAATGGATTCACTGAAACAAGCATGTAAGATTTCTGATTATAACTAAAATATGAATTTGCTTTTCATCTCTACAGGGTGGATAACCTATAAAGAAAACTTTTAGACAAAAACAATGACTTCTCATCTTGAGAATATAAAAATTAAACAATGATTGAATCATAGTTTACACTAGTTTTAACAACATAAAATCAGCAATGAATTAAATTATCTTGTTTTCACATAGCAGGTGATGCAACGGCCAGCAAAGAATAAAATAGTAACGACTTTTTAATGGATAGATAAAATAGGAAAGGTAACCTTCCTCTGAGGTTATCATTTAGCACTGTAGCTGATTTTTATTTATATGTTAAATTCCTAGAATATGAGAAATATTCACATTCAAATAAATATAAGCTGTGAAATGGGACTTAAAAATTTTAATATTCAGTTTTAGCTCTTCTCTTGAATACAGTTAATAAAGAAATAATTACAGATTAAAAAAAGCCAAATTCTAGTAGATAATACATATGAAGGTTATCTCTAAATCTGACTTCTAAGTCTCACAGTATTGTTCATCCAATAAACAGATACAGAAATACTATGTTAGTACAACATACAGAGTTAAGACTATATCGAGAACACATAGCAGAGGGTGCCTGGGTGGCTTAGTCATTGAGCACAGGTCATTGGTTTCCGCTCAGGTCATGATCTCAGGGCTGTGAGATCAAGCCACAGGTTGGGCTCTGTATTCAGTGCCTACAGAGTCTGCTTGAGATTCTCTCCCTTTCCCTCCTCCTCTGCCCCTTTCCATGCTCAAATGCATGCTCTCTCTCTAAAATAAATAAACACATAGCAGGCAATATCTTAGTCAATAAGGAAATGCTAGAAATACCAAATTAAGGTCAGCATCAAGGCAAAGACATCACCTTTTCAACTATTGAATAGTGGCCAATACAACTAGACAAAAGAAAATAATTAAGGACACAAAATAATTAAAGGCCTAAAATTTAGGAAAGAAGTAAAACCATCTCTATTTGCAGAGCACATGCTGGCACACTTAAAAATTCTTAAAAATCAATGATAAAACTAATATAAACAGTAAAACAATTAGGCACCTGGGTAGTTCAGTTGGTTAAGCAGCAGACTCTTGATCTCAGCTCAGGTCAGAATCTCAGGATTGTGAGATCAGCCCCCCGAGTGGGCATGGAGCTTGCTTAGAATTCTCCCTTCCCTTCTGCTCCTTACCAACTTCCCCTCCCCCTCTCTCAAAACAAACAACCCCCCCCCACAACAAACCCAGTGAAAAAACCATTCAGAAGGGCAGATTATAATATAAAAACTTTCATCTAAATAATCATAAGATTAAAATGAAAGAAAAACCACATTTGTAGTAGGAACAAAAATGATAAGATATCTAAGATTAAACTGTAAAAATGTCTAAAACCTATAAAAGGAAAATTTTAGACTCTTGCATAACACAAAAAGATCTGAATGGGAGGGCTTCTGTGGTTCTTGGATAATTCAACTCAATATCATCATCTCAGTTCTTCTCTAATAATTTATAAATTTACTGCAATCTCCATTCAAAAAGAACCCCAACAAGTTCCTTTTTTCTGGAACTAGAACAAATTGATATTAAAGTTCATATGGAGGGGATCGCTGGGTGGCTCAGCGGTTTAGCGCCTGCCTTTGGCCCAGGGCGCGATCCTGGAGTCCAGGGATGGAGTCCCAGGTCAGGCTCAAGGCATGGAGCCTGCTTCTCCCTCCTCCTGTGTCTCTGCCTCTCTCTCTCTCTCTCTCTATGTCTATCATAAATAAATAAATAAATCTTAAAAAAAATAAATAAAGTTCATATGGAAAAACAAACATAAAGCAGCCAAGAAAACTTCACAACCCCCCGCCCCCACACAAAACTCTGCAATGGAAATGGCACTACCAAATATTAACACATGCTATCTGTGGGATGCCTGGGTGGCTCAGACAGTTAAATGACAGACTCTTGGTTCAGCTGAGGTCTTGATCTTAGGATCATGATATTGAGCTCCCAGAAAGGTTAATGTGGAGTCTGCCTGTCCCTCTCCACCCCTGTCCCTCCCACTGCTCACCCGTGCACGCGTGTTCGCTCACTCCAAAATAGTAAGTAAAATCGTAAAACACGCTATGTATGCCACAGTAGTTAAAATATAGTGAGATACCATTTTTTAGCCCCTCACATTGGAAAAACTTAAAAAGCATATGGCAAGGCTGTGGGAAATAGGCACTTCCATATACTGTGGTAGAAATGCTACATAGTTCCCACAAAGAGAATTTGGCAATATTGAACAAAACTGCATATGCATTTATTCTCTGATTACTACATCAACACTCGCTTTGTGTAATTGACTCTGAAGATGCATCTCCAAAACTTTAAAAATAGGTTTGCATAAGGTTACTAGATTTGCAGAAGATTACTCATATGGCATTATTTGCTATTCTAAATATTGGAAACAACTTCAGTGCCACTATATGGGGAATTGGTTGGATAAACTAGGAGATATATATATATATATATATATATATATATATATGATAGAATACTATGCAGATGTTAAAAAGAACAGGACTTTATGAATTTGAATTTATTTAGAGTGATATTTGAGATACATGAAATTAAAAAAGCAAAATGTATTCTTCATTTTAACAGATATTAAGATAACCGGATACTAAGGAAATTGGTTACCAACAAAGCATGTGTGGGAAGAGGGTAGAAGTAAAAGGAAGGGAAGAGGATAAGGTCCAAGTATCTTAAATTTTGACTTTAGAATTTTGTTAAGTGTCTTACATATTCAGAAATAAAATTTAAAAAACAAAAGTGGGGAAATCACAAAATTGAAATACAAATGAAAAAATAGGAATTTCACTGTATTTTTAATAGCAGTAATAGGAAAAGAAGAAAATAACCACTGCAAATTTGTTAACAAAATACTAACAATATAGCTTCAGTCTGAACACAAAAAAAAAAACTGCAAAGAAATCTGTACCTCTACTTAGCAGGTTTGTTGTTTGTAGTGGTACAGGTATAACAGTTCTGAAACTATACTCTGTGTATTACAGATCTGACAAGATGAGTAAATATGCTGGTGTTAGAACTACAGTTCTCAATGCACAAGAAGGAAGATATATCCACGGTATGGAAGAAGGCAAGAAGAAATTTGTGTGGATTTGTAGCCAGAGATATCAGTATATACAGCATTGTGATTTTTAACCTATTATGTTTATGTTTAAAATAAACTTCCTAGCTCTTACTCTGAAAGAGCCTGGAAGAAAGACAACTCAACAATTAGTACACCTACCAACAAGATGTTGGTTTCTGTATACCATTCCACACTAAAAACAAAAAAACAAACAAACAAACAAACAAAAAAAAACCCCACAACCTAGGGCACTCCTTGGGAGAAATAGATGATGTGAGAGATGGGTAAGCAAAACACAAGTTGACCCTGGAAGGTCTTGTCAGAAAGCACAGAAGAGCTTAAATATGAGGACATGTTAAAGACATAGGTGCCAGCTTGAAAGGGCTCCTACTGGCCAAATTTAAGCAGCAATAATTGATATTAATCCACTGTATAAAATAAAGATAGAATAAATAATAAGAACGAAAATATTTTCCTTATCATAGATTGCTAACTAAGAAATGCAGAAGGAATGATAAAGTTAGAAAACAAGCACTGCATGTCATTATAATTAACTGATTCAGGCAAGAATCATCAATGAATGTTAAAATTATTTGGTAAAAGTATAATGATGAGCAAGATATGTATATGCTTTCAAAATATCCCCACAGGTTAATAATTACAAAAGAGAAAATGCAAACTTTACAGCAGAGAATTCAGGAGGATACCACCTTAAACCAAAATTAACATCAACAATAGGACAAAGTGACATTTGGCCTCCTGCCAAAAATACCTAACCTAAATCAAATCCTGAAAAACCATCAGACAAATCCAAATTTTATAGTACAGTTGGCCAGTACTGCTCAAAAACAGTAATATCATGAAAGGCTGAAAAACTTGGGAGATATAACTAAATATAATACAAGATCATGGACTTGTGGGGGTGGGTATGATTGCTAAAAAAGACATCTTTGGGACAACTGGCAAAATTTGAATAAAGTCTATATAATACAGATAATATGATTGTATCCATGTTAAGTTTTCTCAATGTGATAATACTGTTGCTACATTAAGAGAATGTTTTATTCTTAATATATACTCATATTTAGAAGTAAACAGCACTAAACCTATAACAATATCAAATGATTACACAACAGTAATAATACTGTCTGTATATATATACATACCATCACATATAAAGAGAAAACTACAAAGCAAATGTGGCAAAATAGTACCAGTATAAATGAGGTGTGAACAAGAATTCACATTATAGTAAAAAAAAAAAAATTCAACAATATCTAAAAAAGAAAACATAGCAAGGAATGAAAATGATTAGGTTTAGTATTTCTCACAGATTTTTTTTTCTTTAAATTTTACTTATTTATGCATGAGAGAAGCAGAGACATAGGCAGAGGGAGAAGCAGGCGGCTTGCTACAGGGAACCCGATGCAGGACTTGATCCCAGGACGCCAGGATCATGATCTGAGCCAAAGGCAGATGCTCAACCGCTGAGCCATGCAGGTGTTCCTTTCACACAGATTTTTTTTTACTACTAGGCTGAACTAATGAATTGCAATGTGGAGCTACCTGGAAAAACGACTCAAATTCAGAGGTTTGACTTTTTTAAAGGTATAAACTAAAGATCATACTTAAGCACCACTTAAGCACATTTCACCTATTACTTGGGGGTACACTTGGAGGTACATACAGCCTGCTAAGGTAGGGACTTCTGTTTATGAAGTACAAAGTTGTCCTATCTGAGTTCCGGTATGGTGAAAATTCACTTAAAGTATGATCAACCTGGGCATTATTACTGATGATTTTAAATTTAGCCCCTTCTCTCAAATACTGTAAGTTAGGTATTTTCTACATAGAGCCCTAGCTTATGGCCTCTTCTTTGTCCTATTTTAAAAAGTGAATGTTCCTACTCGCCTCATGTATGTTTCTATTAACATTTTATTTATTTAAAATTAGCCAATGGACTAGGAGAGGAACAAAATAAAATTTCATCTGAAAACACTTCACCATGAATATGTTAGAATTACAGAATAAAAATAATCTTTGTGCACAGAGCAGTTGACCCCTGAACACTGTAAGAATTAACCAAGAACAACAGTAAGAACTAAGAAAGGCTAGAATCAGATACTTGCCATATTTCATAATAAGATGTATACTCAAACAATAGATTCTTATACAACTTTATTTAAATCCTGCTCCATAAAAAAGCAACATTTTATTTTGGCCCCACTAAACGGTAAGGAAAAAAATCATCTACTGATAGAAACCAAAGATGAACATACCAAGAACATGGAATATCCCTGAAGATATGTTAAAACTGTGGATAATGATGGGTGATAAATAAGATGATGCTTTGCTAAAGCAAGGGAATCACTAGGGAAGGAAACAGAAAGGCAAAGGGGGAAAAGTGTGCTCTGAAAATATATTTTAAAAAAATGTTTTCTAACTGGCCATTATGGTTGACACTTGAGACTGAGAGTTGGATATAACCTACGGCCTTTTTTTTCTTTTTCTTTTTTTTTTAAGAAGTAGCCCATATGCTCCAAAAGAGTTTGAATGGTGTAAAGAAATTTTTTTCTAAGTGCTATTTTTTCTAAGATTAAATAACAGCAATTACTTCTGAAATTTGAAATGATAAAAATAAAATCTCACATGTGAAAATGGTTTGTAAAATGAAAACAGTACATTAAAAAACAAGTTACTGTTGATGTTGTTATTTGTACAGGAACTTATGCCATATAAGTTTACTCCCCTCAGCAGTACTGGGACCAATCGATAAAATCCTCACAAAGTGGAAAAGGATTCAATAAATTCAATAAAACAAATGGCATCTCATTTGGGATGAATATCAAAGTCCTGCACAGGGGGAAACAACAACAACAACAACAACAACAACCCACCTAGATACTGAGGGAAACGTAATTACTTTTTAAAATCCAAATTACACAAAATACAGTTAGGATAAGTTTGAATTGGTTATTAATTCATGTGCCCTTTTATTCCCCTTAACTGAAGTGGAGCCCTTGTTAGCTTCTCTGGAGTCCAGAGACAAAGTATAGGGTGTGTCCAAGCTCTGCTTAGAGATGACAGGTGCAGCTTGAGCAGGTGCCCCAGACCAGATGTCACCCAGAGGTTTTGTTCTGGATGTAACCCTGGCCAATATATTGATGCCAAGTTAAACTGGTTATCTCAGCAACTAAGTTAGTTTCATTACAATACTTAGATCAGCTGTTCTCAAACTTTAGCACACTCCAAGAATCACCCATGGCACACTTTTTAAAAATACAGACTCTTACTATTTAAAACCACTGATCAATCTTAGCACCACTAAAATGGGACAACATAAACATTGTATGTCTCATGATTTGATGAAAAGCACAGCACTACATATAAAGTATGCCTAAAATACTGAAGTTGAATGTTACCAAGCTTTAAATCTAACTATCAATTTTCAGGAAATAAATACAGGGGATAGTGGAACAAGTTAACTGACACTAGAAGGAAGCAACGAACCAAATCTAGAATTTGGTGCAGCCTGAAGAACAAATGACCCCATTTACTTCAACAAATCAATGGCATAATAGGAAAAGAAAAAGGGAACTGTTAAGAGACTACTGAGATAAAGCAGCCAAAACAACAGATTCAGCCGCACCGCAAAATGTCTTGCAATAAGATGGGGTGGACCCTGTAAACGCTGACATAGATACTAATAGATTTATGGATCTATCATTTTGGGGCAACAATTCAGAATGTTGACAGCTACTGCTAGAGATCACCAAAAGATTGCAGTATCAGCAACAGGTTATTACAATATACTTAGTTAACAGGGTATTTACCTTGTAGAAATGAATTAATTTCCATCTCACAACATAACGAATATACAAAAGGTATCCATGTACAAAAGACATTTCTTTATATTTAGAAACAGAAAAATACATGTTAGACCCTGATGTTAGTAACAAAATTCTTGGAAAGCTTAGTGAAATTCACAGATAATCTGAACAGTACTGAGAGTGACATTTGCTCTAAACCATTTTTTTAATTCTAGGTCCCTCAGAAGGATAGGTAACCAAAAACAATTATCAATTGGCATATATGCATTTTTGTGCACTTCTGAATAAACAGAATCAATCTGCCTATTTTCTTTAGTTCTATTATGGATAAACTGTACTAACCATATTATTTTAATTTATTTCAAATTTCACAATGCTTTTGCTTTTCATAAAAATTATGCTTATAACTTCAAGCCATAAAATATTTGAAGATAATCTTTAATGCTAACGTCTCCATTTTTAACTCCAGTAAGTTTGGTCCTTAAAACAATATTTACTTCTAAACAGCTTTTCCTAATGTCAAAATTGATGATACGACTTCTCAATTTTTAAAGTCATAGAATTGAAGCAAATACAAATTTTCAACAGGACTATCACTATATTTTAACAAAAGTAGTACTATTTCATAAAATAATGTGATCAATAATTCTGCTATAATTCTTTAAAGAACCTTGCCTAAACATAAATTGTTTTAAAAATTTAAATATAAATACCCTCTTTAAAAAAAGCCTTCAGTTAGAACAATGGACAACAGCAGAAATAAAGGGCAATTACTTGCTTTTTTGGGGGGGGGGCTGCTGATTCAAACAAGAATCTTAAGCTAAAACAAGACTAAGTGGTCAAATAAAATCAATCATTAATTCCTTTGTCATAAAGAATATATCAAGCTACCACAGGAACACTGCCTAAGACTTAAAAATCTTTATCATGGCCTTTTTTTTTTTTTTTTTTTTTTTGGTCTTTGGTCTTCTGTCCTTCATCATGTTATAGTTTAAATAATAGAAAAAAAAATATTGTTATGTATCTACAAGGACAGCTTTCTCCATTCCAGACTAAGGCCACTGCTTATCTTACAGGTTCAATTTTTCTTCTTCCATCTGGACTGCAATATTTCTTTACCTTTCTTTTACAAGCAATGAACACAAGATAATTTTAATGTCCTTTTATTTCAAACAAATATTTAACAAGTATTACCAAGTAATTTTGCACAGCCATTGATAAGGACGTGAAAATTGTAACTCCTAAATATTTACGTTCATATTTATATATCTCTCTCTATAAATACACATAATTACCTCTCATTTCTCATTTCCTCATTATTTTCCACATTTAAAATTTCTCTTCCTTAAGCCTCATTTCTTCTGTCTAGATCAGAGTTTCCCAAACTATGCTCTACAGAACTTAATAAGTGTTCTTCAAACATGGGGTTTAACACCAGACTACTGCGATCTGTGGTAGCATTTGAGAAACACCATTTACTATGGGTAGGCAGAAGAATGTAATAAATCGTGTTTCTCCAAGCTGTCTAGAGAATCCACATGCACATTAACAATATCAAGTCTCTGGAAGTCCTGCAATAAAGTAACCCAAGTTTAGCTTTACTGCTCAAATTCACTTGGCCCTTTTTCAAGGAAACATATTGACATTTCAAGAGAACAAGTACTTCATAAAGCACAAATTGGGAATTTCTACACTAATTGATCCTAAATACCAAAGAGTATGGTGATAACGGGTGGTGGCAGATCAAAGAAGTGGAAACAGAGAAAATCCCTCTCACTCTGCCCCATGTGTCCTCTAATTCCCAATTCAGACAAATCCTATTTTTGCCAGTAAACTTCAGTAAGATCTATACCACTCTGGAAAATGCCCAGTAACTAGACTTTACCAAATATTAATAAAAGCTCTAAACACTTCGCTTAAAAATATGTACTGAGTACCTGCTTGTAGACTAATGCGCCTAAATTCCAATGAATTAGAATGTTCGTTCTTCATTCCTTTTCCAACTTCCACTATCATTCAGTTTGACAATAAAAATGATTCAACAGTAGTGATATGCTTTTCTAGCAAAGTTACAGTGGATTTCCCACACGACCAACTACGAAAATACTCCACAACAGAGTACAGGTAGGATTATAAGAGTGCTCCTATTTAGAAATAGACATTTTTAGTTAACTGCTAAGGCAGAAAATGTGAAATGTTAAGAAACGCAAATATTTTTGGGAGTTACTACGGTTCAGTTCCTCGTTGGTATACTCGGTAAAATACGTGTATCTTCGGTGAACGAACTATTTTGGTGTTAGGTTTCTTTCTACTTTGTGGCAAATT
Organism: Vulpes vulpes; assembly: GCF_048418805.1. Taxonomy (NCBI): domain Eukaryota; kingdom Metazoa; phylum Chordata; class Mammalia; order Carnivora; family Canidae; genus Vulpes; species Vulpes vulpes. Next base: position 8,569,748 of record NC_132787.1, read on the forward strand.
TAAGCTGTTTAAACATGATTTCTAAGACACAACATTAACCCAGCCAAGTGCTGATCAGTCTTTCAACCTTCTCTGCATTCTACTCCTCCTTTCAACATGTCTGCATGCCCTTTAAAATGTAACAGAATATCCAAAGAGATCAAAATCAAGTTTGTTCAAAATGAAAGGATACAGTTTATAAGATTAAATGTAAAATGCATATTTGAATAATTTATTTAAATACAGTTATCCTTCCAATCTCCATATTACTTTTATTTTTCTTCCTTGAATAAAGCAAGCAGTGTCTGCTTAACAATTCTATTTGGCAAGTCACAAAGTCAGCGTACTACTTTATATATCACAATTGTGAAGCATTCATTCACTGAACGTCAAGTGATTCATAGAACGTTTTCTCTTAAAAGAGGTGATCTACATGGTGTACACCAACTAGAGAACACAAGTGTATTTATTCTATTTACTGATAAATGTAAATTCTTTCTATTGGTATAATTTAAGGGAGGGCTTTATTCACCAAGGGGGAAAAACCAGAATAAATTCACAATGCAATTAAAAATTCACTCTGGTGGATACAATGCTATGATTAAGTGGCCAACTTTTCTAAAGGTAGGTACGTGTAAAAAAAAAAAAAAATCATTTAACATTATAATAATATCACTAGTACATAGCTTTGTACAACAAGTTTTTTAAGGTCCAAAATATTTCACCTCCTTACCAAAAACTCAAGTTTTATAATAGAAACATCAAGTTAACCTTGACTACTGTTGGCATAAGCTACAGCAAAATTCTTCAACTAAGTATTTGAAATATTTACATAAATCTTCATACCAAAGCTTCAAATTTTTAACAGAAATAGAGGGGCAAATTGTCCCCCAATCTTTGCACCAAAACAGAAAATTAAAAACAAAACAAAACAAAAAAAAATTCATGGAGTAAATACAGAACACATCATGTATAGCTATACATTCCTATCAGGCATACCTTTAACCATTTGTAACTTACAACCATATTTTAATTTAAAATCATTTGTGACTAACTGAATTCATAACAGACTAAGTATTACAGAACATGTGTCAGGAACACAACTTTTTTGTCCAGTTAACAAGTGCCCCTAAAGCCATTTAGATTTTTTCTACACTTTTAATTTCTCCAACTACGAAACGTAGAAAATATTACCTTATCTTGTTATACTTAAAGGGATATTCTAGTAATAAACATTTGTGGAAGAAATGGAGATGTAGAGGCCAAGAAAGGAACTAAGTGAAAACAAAAAAAATATATGGACATCACAGAGGATTAATACCCAATTTTTAAATAAGAGTACTTTTTACACGTTACTTGTAGGTACTAATATTTAAACCATCACATGCTGATGCTTAAATAATCAATCACATTTTCAATTTCAGACTGAGGAATTTTTACATGCAATCTACAACTGAATAAATGTATGCTTGATACAATCAAGCAAAGTTTTGGCAGACCACTAAACTCAAGTCTCTACGTTCAATGACTGTCTGTGTTTGTATCCAAACGAATACAGAACTGTTAGAATATATACACGGCCAGCATACTAGTTTGCTCCTCTTTATTTACATGTCTGTAATACCATGAAGATGTAATCACATCTTCATACTGGCTATACTAAGCTAACAGCCATCCATCCAATTAATAAAATTACAGAGGAATGTCAGCAAATATTAAACTTACAGAGTAAATGAGAATTGATATGTAACAGCAATCTTACAATAAGTCCAATGAAAAAGCAGTCCTTATTTAAAAAAAAAAATTATTCTACCTGTGATTTAGAAAACACAATGCGCTATCTACTCATCAGAAACCATGATACTCAGTTTGATACATCAGAGAGGGAACTCACAAAGTCACTCAATTACTATTTCTTACTCTGAAGAGGCACTCTTAAGGTTAAGTAAGAGAATTACTGTGAAAGCTTGGCATCCTGTCTGCCAGTTAAGATTTTTCAGAGGAAGGTGTAAAACCCAGCATAATACATGTCCTCTAATTGCGCAATATTACACCACCATGGAAAAAAAAAAAAAAATCTTCCAAGGTTGGTAGTACCCAATTTTTGACCAGCATATTTCTCTTGTATTTCTTTACAAGCCATGCAAATCTTCACATGGCTTTATTTTCCAAAACAAATGCTTCAACTTTTTTCCTAGTAGCCTAGCTACAACCCTACAAAAACAAACCTGGAGAGTGACATATGGAGGAAAAACAAGTTTAGCTAAGGACATAGTTCAAAAAGCAGCTTCTAATGGGAGCGTAAAGCTCAAATTGATCTGAGAACAATGTAAAGAGTTGCAAACAACCCTAAAGCTATATAGTTGAAAATAGTACTTATAAGTATAATCAGTGAATGATATCATCTCAGGACAGAAATCACAACTGGAAAAACAGTATTTATGTGACTTGTAAAAAAAAGAAAAAAAGAAAAAAAAAAAACTAGAGTTCTAGACATTTAATTAATTATGCTAAAACCCTGTTAGTATGCGTGCAATTTCTTCAGTATAACACACATCTCCTGAATCATATGTATCTTTCAGTACCTTCCGGATATTAAATTTCAATCAGTCAACCCAGTAAGGCATAACTTTAAACTATGTTTAAAACAGTTTAAAATCCAAATAGTCCAAACTGGTTGCCAGAAAACCAAGACCTGTATAAATAATATTCCTCTCAATGTTATAAATGGAAATGTACAAATGAATATCACCACAAATATAAAATTCTCTACTTCTCACCACATTACCCAATCAGCAGTTTGGGGGGTGAATTTCACTGTTTTTTTGTTTTGTTTTGTTTTAGACCTTTATTTAAAAATGTACTCTGCCACACACTGCCATCACACACACACACACACATCAGAACAGATAACAGCTAGCCATATTTAATATTTTCGAGACTTCTGTGTAACTCAGTAACTACCTACAAAGTTCTGTGAACTCTTCAGCTTCAAGCCTGAAGTCAATCTAAGATAGCCAATAGAAAGTACACCTGGGCAATTACCGCATTTCCTACTTCAGAAAGCTGAACTTAACACAGCATATCTACATGTGGGTATTGCATTTGGAGCAATGATAAATGCCAAACTCAAACTATGCAGAAGGTACATTAACTAAAAAAAAAAAAAAAAAAAAAGGCTATCCTTTTTTTATATCCCTTAATGGTATCATTATTAAACAGCAATAAATACGAAGAGCACCCCCTGAGTTTTAAATCACCACCACCACCTAAAGACCCTCTATAAGTAAGCAAGCATTAAAAATAAAAGATGACCTCATAATAGGTTACAATATGAAAATATTCTTAGCAGAAAAAGAAAAAATAAAGCTTAATCAGAAAATACAATATCTAACGCGTACCACACATCAACTGAGTAAGAAACTTACTTTGTCATAGACTGTCAAAAAAGGAGGGAGAGAATGAAAGGAAATCCAAATCATAGTATTCCATTTCATAGTATCCTTAATCTTCCTACATATATAATAATCCTTCTGAACGTTTTTAAGTCACTCAAAAATCCCAAAGAACCTATTCTAAAAAGAATCCCGGTCACCTAAGGCACCAAACATGTTGTTATGCTGTGTGTAAATATTCTACTGAAAAACCACTCTGTTACACGGTTCCACGCAAGAGGTATCATTTTTGTTTTGTTTTGTTTGAGAATCTTAAAGTGAGGATTTTAAAAGGCAAAGGAGTTTCCGAAGCCAAGCAAAAATTTTCCCAGGGGATACAAAGTTTCGTTAACTATCTTAACTCTTTTACTAAGCATCACCTCTCTGCCCCTCCGTGGATATCAACCAATCAATAACAATGTCACAAAAGAATGTTTACCAAGATGGGAGGTGGGGTGTCACCTGTAATGATCCCGTATGAAAAACGTAAACAGTCCTAAAATAGGCGAGGAAAACTTTCACCTTCCTATACAACCTCACTTTATGGATATTTGATGTTTGTCGGACTGAAAAGATGAAGACAAGTTTAGAAACTGGTGTGCAAGGTTTGTTTGGGGGGAGTGGGTGGGGGGGGGGCTTATCCCTACCACCACCACCACCACCAAAAAACAAACAAACACAACAACAACAACAAAAAAAAACACACCCACAAATCTCCCCTTGGGTCCCTCAGTTCCAAATACTGTGCAAGAGTCACTACTACTCACCGCAAGTAATACTGTTTTAAAGCAAAGGCAGCGTTAGAACAACTTCTGGGAAAGTTGAACTCTTCAACAATTTCTCCCCACTGATTCTTCTCAGAAACCTGTTAAAAACACAGCCACACTTGTCTGAGAGTGCACCGTCCAGGGAGACTGCAGCCTAACTGTGAAATAAATACCCATTCTACAGAGATCTGAGGATACACCACCTCGGGCATCAGTCGGTGTTTGGGATCGATCCGTGAGGGGAACTAAGCAAGGGCGGGGGGGGGGGCCTGGAACCACTGTGTTTTCACCCGAGAGCCCTGTATTTAATAGCACTTGTTTTGTTTGGGGGCGGGGAGGGGGGGGGGCCGGCGGCGGCCGAGGAGGGGGGGGGGGGGCCCGGGAGGGGGTGTGTGTGGGGGAGACTGGTGGGTTTGTTTTGTTTTTGAAGCCCGGACAATAACCAATCGCAAGTCCCTCTGTCGCCCCCTTTTAAATCTCAACGCGGTCCGTTTACACTAAAAAAAAAAAAAAAAAAAGTTCAAAAGGATCAATACTGTTCCGGACAGCGACGTCCGCGGGTTCCGGGGGGGGCGCCGGGGCCGGGGCCGCTCCCGATCCCTCTCCCACATCTATCCATCTCCATAGGCCCTTCTTTGAGGCCTACAGCTTCTGCCTAGCCTTGAAGCCTAAGATGGCTATTTGGAGACAGGTCCTGGTTTCTTTTGTTAGCCGTATAAACCGAGGGCGACGGGGCCGAGGCTGTGCCCCCGGCCGCCGGGATCATTTGGCGGCCGATTATCGATGTTAAACCTGCCCGCGCTAATTTTGAGTTGCACGAAAACTGCTCTCAGAGTCTGTGTGTCTCTGTGTCTCCGCCTGTGCTAGAGCGGCAGCCGCGGCGGAGCCGACTCGCGAGCGAGCGGGCGGGCGGGCGCGCGGGCGGGCGGGCAGCGGGCAGGCGGGCGGGCGCGGGGCGGCGGGGCTCGGCCCGGCGGCGGGGCTCGGGCGGGCGCCCCCTGCACGCCCGCGCTCCCCGCCGCGGCGCTCGGACCCCGCCGGGCCGGCCGGCCGGCCGGGCGGGCGGGCGGGCGGGCGGCGGGCAGGGCGCGAGCCGGCGCCGGGCCGCCCGCCCGCCCGCCCGAGCCCCGCCGCCCCGCCGCGCGCACGCGAGCCACCAGGCCAAAAAAACAGCCCCGCCGCCCGGCCGCCTCCGGGCCACCGGCTGCGAGCGCGGAGAACGCCTCTGGCCCCCGCGGGCCGCCGGGCCCCCCCCGCCCCGGGCCCCGAGCGCCCACTCCGGGGTCAAAGGAGACTTTTCGGAGCAGGCCAGCGAGAGGGAAATACGAATTAAAACTTCCACTCACCTTCGCGAATCCGCCTAAAGTAGTGACTCTGGTGTAGAGACCGTGAAGATCCAGCTCCTTCCCACCCACCGCAGGGATTTTTTTAAAAGGCGACCTGCGGGAGAGGAGACGAGAGAGAGAGAGAGAGAGAGAGAGAGAGAGAGCAGAGGAGCCGAGAGCGAGAGGAGAGCGAGAGCGAGCGAGAGAGAGAAAGCCCCGCACTTGTCAGCCGGGACCCCGCGCCCGGCCCGGGCGGGAGAGCCCCGTCCGCCCGGCTCGCCCCGGCGCTGCCCCCCCGGCTCCGCGCTCACCCTCTGCTGTGGTGGAACTGCCGCAGCTCGTCCAGGAAAGCGAGTCCCTTTCTCCGCTCGTCCGGAGGCGCCTTCCCCGTCGAGTTTGCCATTATTTTTGCAAAGGAGGTTTCAAAAAAAACCCGGATCGGCGTCTTAAAGGCGGCCCCCGCTCCCCGCGCGTCCTACCAGAGCCCGGAGCCCATTCCTCGGCCGGCGGCGGCGGCGGGGCTCAGTCATGGGCCGGCGGTGGCGGCGGCGGCGGCGGCGGCGGCGGCGGCGGCGGCGGCGGCGGCGCAGGGAGGGAGGGAGGGAGGGGGAGGAGGAGGAGGAGGAGGGGAAGGAGGGAGCCGGAGGCCGGGGGGAGAGGAGGGAAGGAGGGAGGGGAATTTCTAAAAAAGTTTAAAGAAATCGGAGCGAAACTAGAGGGGCAGGCGGCTGCCGGATCGGCGCGAAGCCGCGGGGCGAGCGCGGCCCCCACCCCTTCCTTCCCTCCCTCCCTCCCTCCCTCCCCGCGGCCCGGCTCTCGCCCGCCTCTCAGCGCCGCCGGCCCAGGCGGCTCGGCCTGCGGACGCGATTCGACATGGGGCTGCTGCCGGGGGGCGCGCGGGCGGGCGAGGGGCCAGGCGGGCGGACGGCGAGCGGCCGGAGGCCCGGAGTTTCGGCGGCGGCGGCGGCGGCGGCGGGGCTGGGGCAGGCGGGGCTGGGGGTGGGGAGGGGGAGGTCTGTGTGGTGGTTTGTGGAGAGGGGTGACAGCGTGTATTCCGGCCGCGGCTCCGCGGGGCCCTCGCACACATTCACGCGCGGCCTGGGCCTGGGCCGCGGCGGCCGGGGCGTCCCCGGGCAGAAAGCACCGGCGGCGGCCGAGCCGCTGCGCGCCGCCCGCCCGCCCGCTTCCTTCCCCGCCGGCCTCGCTCGCTGCCGCCGCCGCCAGCGCCGCCGCCGCCGCCGCCGCCGCCGCCACGGCCGGGCAGCCAGCGCCGCACAGCGACCCCCGAGGGCCGGCCGCGGCACTGCGCCCGGCTCCACACCGCCCCGGCAGCTCCTCGCGGGGAACAATAGACTCGGCTCGCCGGGCTTAGGGTTCATCTGCAATGTGCCGCACATTTCACACGCACACAAAGCCGGCGGAAAGGGGGGCGGCGCGGGGAAACGGCCACTACCGGTTGTTCCAGGGTTAGGGGTGGAGGCGATGTTCGCGTCCCCGGCCCGGCTGTTGCGAGGCCCGCCCCGGGGTCCCCGCCGGCCCCGCAGCACCGGCCTGGCGCTCGGCGGCCGAGGGAAGCTCCGAGGGGCAGCTCCTGCCGCTGCGCATCCTTCACGGATCCGAACAGAGTCCTTTCTTTTTCATGTTTATTTTTTTGAGGGTCCAAGGGAATCGGCGTTCCCGAGCCTTCTGCTAGCATGTTGGGGCCTGATTAGCACATTTTCCATGAATTATCCACAAACTAACTTGAGCGAACTGTAAATCAAATACGATGGGAACCGTGTGTGTGTGTGTGTGTGTCCTAGTTCTCTTGGAAACACACGGATGCCCACGTCGTCTCGCCTCTCTGCTCGCTTTCACCTATCAAACTAGATTATTTTATGCTGAGTTATGCAAAAACAGTAATTAAACCGGCTCGGGAGCCAACCTCCTGAACTTGGACGATAATTAACGTTTTATATTTTCGCGTTAAGGTGCCTTCAAGATAGATGCGCTCATAAATACATGGCAAGACCTTGTGCCTCCTTGCTTTCAAACGTCTCAAAAGCCATCCCCGTGTTTAAAAAAAAAAAAGACAAAAAAAATGCTGAAGGTTAATAAGAAAAAGGCTGCTTAAAGGGAGGCTAATCAGCTCAACAAATACTCCCACCTAAGTTTGCATTTACAAGGGGGTGTCGGCTCCTCGCCACGAATGGTAATGAGGCTTCGCTGTAACGGGAGGCGTCCCGTCGTTCCCATTTTAGCGATGGCCACTACGGGCAAAGTCACCGAGTAACCCCAAGGTCACAGGCTTAGAAAGGTCTGGAGGATGATCATTTCAGGTAGTGGTTCCAATGGGAACATTTATTCGGCGGGTGGTGGGGGAATTAAAAAAAAAAAAAAATTATGTAATACAGCCCAGCGTGCTTCCGGTGCTCACTCTAGGAAACGGATTTATTTCCCAAGTAAAGTTTGTGTCTCGAACGGGGATTGGAATGAGGCTGTGGCTAGGAAGTTCCTGACACCCGAGGGCCAGTGAGTGTCACGGAAGCCGGGGAAAGGCGGAGACCCGGCTGGGGGAGTGGAGGAGCCGGGCCCGGGCTGGCGGGGGGGAGGGGCGGGGGGAGGGAGGGGGCGGGGTAGGAGGGAGGCCAGGTCATCTGTCCCTTCCCCCCACCGGTCCTCTTAGGGGTGGTGGAGATGTGGGCCGCAGAGCTGCGTGGCCGGGGCTGTGCGGATTCCCTAAACGCCGCACTTGCGCACAGCCCCTTACGTAACTGTCAGCGCCGGGGATTCCCTAGAGGGGGTCATTCTATTCAACCATTACACACACCCCGGGCCGCTGCCGCCGCGCCGCCGCCGCCGCCTCACAAAATGGCGGCGCCCATAGAGGAGACAGCGGCCGCCTCCTCGGCCCCATTTTGTGGGAGGCGAGAGATCTGTCAACATGGAATACCTCGGCTGAGGATGCAATCGGAGTTTGGAGATTCTGCTCAAGGGCTGGAGCCGAGGGGAAACGAGTTTCCGCGTTCAACGGAAAATGTCCGCGACGTCTCTTCCCTCCACGCTTTTTGTTTTGTTTTGTTTTTACTATTTTCATTGTCTCGAAGGGAGCGCCAGCAGCCGCCGGGGTAACTGTAACTAAGGGGAGAAGGGAGAGCGGCGGCCGGCTGCTCGGGGCCACTTGCCGCCGCCGCGGCTCGGCAGCTCCGGCGCGGCCCGTCCCGCCATGTCGTCCCGGAGGGTCGCCTGCGCCGCTCGGCCCGCCGCGAGGGGCCGGGGCCGGGGCCGGGGCCGGGGCGACGCGCGGCGGCAGCGGCCGCCTCCGCCTCCGTCTCCGCCTCAGCCGCGCCACTCGTGCCGCGAGACTTTCCGGTAGTTTGGAGGCGCCGGAGCCCGCGGCAGCGTCGGTCGCCCGTGTGAGAGTCGCGGGCTCGGGGCGCTCGCGACCGGCGGGGAGCCGGGGAGCCGCGGGGCCGGACGGCGGCGACGCCCGCAGCCCCGGCCCGGACGCCGGTCGCGCCCCGGTCGCGCCCCGGTCCCGGCCCCGGGCCGCTGCTGAGGGGGCCGGCCTGGGAGCCGAGGCGCGGACGCGGAGATCCAGCTCGGCCCGTCGGGATGTAGGTCTGTGCGTTCCTAGTGTCTCCGGTTCTCCGGCGTTGGGACGTCTTCCCTAGTATCCCGGTGTGCGGTGGGCACAGCTGTTTGGTCTTCTTCCGTAGGGAAGCGCGGAGTGGAAGGATGACCTTTTTCTTTCTTTTTCTTTTTTTTTTTTTTTTCATTTTTTTTTTTTTAGATCTTTTTTTTTAATTTTTATTTTTCAGGGGGAGGTTGCCACTTGGAAGCCACAGTTTGCTGTCTGTCAGTCTGTGTTTGTGCGTACACACACATGCCTATGCAATAGTGTGTCTTACTTTTAGGAACTAACTAATTTCTAAGGGTAAAGACTTGGAAGGTGATACTAACGTTTTAATGCCCTTTAGGAAAAGAGGAAAAAAAAGAAAAAAAGAAAGATGTGATCTGTCACTGGAGAGTTGACTCTGGGGAAAAAAGAAAAAAAAAAGCCTTTTCTGAAGAGAAGCTGTCATCTTCAAAATGGAGTCCTAAAGCATATCTAAATGAATAGAATTTAAATTCATGACACTTTGGATATGCTCTAGTCGGAGAAGAAAAAGAGAAAAAAACATAAAATTTGAGGGACGGATTACTACAACTTCTCCAGAACTAGAAAAATGTAAGGCAAGAGTAAGCTCTTAAGGGTATTTGCTTTAAGAGGAGTGCATAGGTTTTGGAAGAAGAGGAGATACAGCTGATGAAACTTAAGTGTTTTGGGGAATTTATTGCATTTTTTTGTTGTTGTTTGTTTACAGCTGCAGCAGTCATTTGTATTTCCGTGAGTGTTTTGTTTTGTTTTGTCGAAGTGTTTTATTTATGTTGAGTTTGACCCTCGTATTTACTCTCGAGGGCAGAACTGCGTTTTCCTGCAGGCTGTGCCCCCATCACCAGGTTCCATGCCCCAGGCCCTGCCGCACCCAATTGCTACTCCTGGCGTGTGGATCACCAAGATACAGCTTCTGGCACTGTCTGTTCCTGCTGATGTTCTTTTTATTTAATAAATGTAGTTACCACGAAATCAGTCTGTATCTCTTGCAAGAATACCGCATCTTAGAACCCAAGAGGCCCAGGGAATGTTTTTTTTATGGGACTGCATGCATGCACTACGAGTAACCCTGGCGGGTAGTATTACGTCCCTTGGAACCGTACTGCATTTCCTATAGTGGGCAGCATAGAGCCTGTGGATCCTGGAAAACCATGTCCCACAAGTTCAACAGTCTGACAACGTTCTCTAGTTTGGTGATATAAATAAAATGTACTTCATCGTTTTCAAGCATTAATAGAAATCATTCCTATAAAAATTACCAGTGACCATGGAAATTGCTGAAATTCAGTTGGTGTAGTTTACTGTTCTGGTGAGAAATATTGACAAGACCTTTTGATGTGGGGAAAAAAAAATGGAAAAGTAAGTGTGGTTTTTAATAGTAACTGCAAAGCCAGAACATCATAATTGGAGGTTTCTGTTATTCAATGTGCATCTCTGAGTCTTATGGTCAGTTTTAATATTATTTAGTCAAGGAATAAATAGTGATGTTTAAAAGCCCCTCAGTAAACTTAAAAAAAAAAATTAAACCAAATTTCAAATCAAGCATGTCAGGTTATAAAATTACAACAACTGGAACAGACTTAATTGAGGAATTGGTACAGGGATTTACTGGAGAAATTTTTGGATATTAAGTTACTCTACGGTTTAAAAGAACTGGTTAAACAGGGTATTGAATTTACATTTTTATTTCTTTAATGATCTTAAGAAAGGTATTGTTGGTAAGAAGAGAATGCTTTCACCTCTTGCTGCTCTTGCCTGTGTCTCTTGCTGTACTTTTCTATGTAATTTGTCTTATTTCAGCCTTTGATTACAATATAATATCACAGATAAGGCCTTTTTCCTCAGATAGTGACTCGGGAATAGTAGTAACTAAGATACTAAAGGCTATGCTTTGTGCATAATCTAGTGGAATTTGTTTTTTAAAAAAAGATAATTTTCAGCCAATGAAGACTTTTTAATAAGACTTAAGAAATCATCTTTTAGCCAATTACAGTGTTCTTTTGAGAGACATCCCTGACTATGCTTTTGACTGGGGGTTGTTCTCATTAATTGTTTAGGTCAGTTACCTAATCTTGAATTTTTAAGATTGTTATGGGTTTAAGGTGCTACATTTGTGCATTATTCATTTTATCTAATTTGATCACTGAAAAGAACAGTAGGCCCCAAATAAACTGTGCTCTTTATAAAGTGTCACAGTTTATAGTAGCTTAACACTTGGTTTTTTATAGCATTTAATCACTTGTGAAAACTGTAAGAGCATAAACATAAATACGTATTTTTACCAATGCAGATCACTGAATAAATTTTTATTGAATGCCTATTTTGGGCAAAAGGTAGGAGGGAGGAATTGGGAAATTGACTTGAGCCTCTAGGAAATTAGAATACTCTAGTACTACATTTTTCTTAACTGCTAGCTTTAAAAGATTATAATGAACTATTCAGACCATAGGGTTCTTAATTTTTAATACTTAAGCAGGATATTTAGCATAGAGTTAAATTCAAAATTCTAGTTAGAATAGAGACATTTAGATATAATTAGGTACAAATAGCATTACGTTACTGTTAGGATCAATGTAAGATTGGTGTTACTCCAAGTGCTGTAAAAATATTAAAAACAGCATTTAAATTACATTCTTTGAAAACTCAGATCCACAAAAAATATGATTCCAGTAATTAACTTTTTAATTATGGGAAAAGCAAAGGAGTGTAAAAAATATACTACTGAGCAAACGAACAGGAATTGTTTTAATGAAATTTGATTTTCTGTTTCAATTTTTTGGTACATTGACTCTTCTGACATTGCACTTTGCTATTAATTTAAAAAAATTAAACTCCAAAGACACATTAATTCAGTATTTAATGCAGATTTAATTCTTGACTAGCTGTAAAGCTTAAAGAGTTGGCAGTCTTGTTGGTGAAACAATAAAATAGGAATTAAGCCAAAATGCAAAACTATGTAATAATTAGGTTTCATAAATATATATGCAGGTTTTCTTTTGTAGCTATATGAATCAGAGTAGTATTGACTTAATAGTTTATTTAGTTTTTGTTTTTCTCTGAAAATATGCCACCAACTACATTTCAAAATTGCAAGTCAACCAAGGCCAGTATAAATAGTTGAGGCTTAGTGCTATACATTAAGGGAAATTCTAACCAACAACTTCACGGCAACAGTTTTTTAAAGGTGCCGTGGTTCTTTGATGTAATTCATAGTATATAGAATTGAAAAATAGTCTAAAAAAATAAAAATAAAAAAATAAAAATAGTCTAGAATAATCTGTGATAATGCACTTGAGAAATACTTATAATCTGTTCTTTGGGGGTATAAAATAACTGACTTACTATTATACGGGTAACTACAATGCTTGCAGGTACTTTAAACAAAGATGAAAATTTTAAGAGTGTTGTACTATATCTTATAACCAAATTTCCTTCTTATTAATAATAGTTGAATTAAACAGTTAGCCATCAGTCATTATTGATAGCCTAAATAAGTATAAGTGTAGGTCCTATTCTAACATCTAGTAATTTTAAGTACATTGAAAGATAGATTGCCTCGCGGTTAATTGGGGGTTAAACGATGGCCTCTTCTTTTGGAAACTGAGAAGAAGCTTCCCACTCTTTAGGAAATGCAGGAATTTGCTCTCTTCCCACTGAATAAAATCCGTCTTTGACATGTCATTTGCTAACCTCAATAGTTTTTCTACCCCATTAAAGTTGGGGCCACCAAAAATAGTAATGATATCAGACGGCACCACCCTGCGTGGGTTTGTGCTCACTATAGATACTCTCCTCCCTACCTTATCCTTGTTCTCAATGATAGTTTTTAAAGAAACTTGGAATATTACTCTTAGTATATTCCTAAACCGGGTAAGAGAGAGTTAACTTGTGGTCTATATATGGTGTTCAGAGAGTCCACTAACCCAGTGAAACAATGTGTTTATTCAGTTCTTCTAGGGAAAGGGTCTCAGCAGGCATGGGCATCTTAAAGGGCCCTGTGATCCCAAAAAGCTAAACTTATATTTGCTAAGGACAAGTAATCAGTTTAGAGGATCACCTCAGGCACTGCTTTTTATTTTGTGTGGGAGCCTCAAGGGAAAGCCATTTTGAAACATTAGTTAAGGAATACCATTATAGTTCATCAAATTATAAAAATTAGAGCAAATGAGGGGTGCTTGAGTTGGCTCAGGAGGTTGAATGTCTGACTCTTGATCTAGGCTCAGGGTCATGAGTTCTGCTCCACATTGGGCTTCAAGCTAGGTGTAGAGCCTACTTAAAAAAAAAAAAAATTACAGCAAACAAGCAAATGTTTCTAAAAAAAGAACTGTAGATTTTTAAATGACGTGTAATTAAATGCACTTCACCACCTTTCTTCATTCCTTGCCAATGAACATCCTCTACTGAAAATTTATAGATAAGAAATTAAGTCAATTCAAAATGGGCCTCAAATATAATTCCTCAACTAACTAATAGGGAATGTCTAAGGATATATATGCATTTATTATAATTGCATGCATAGGAGTGTGTGCTTTGTGTTCCTGGGTGACATTGATCAGAATGTTTATAATGGCCTGGCCAGGTCACACTGCAATAATCTTCCTGTTCTCCACTGTGCTTACTTGGTCTGCTCCTCTTTGCTGCAGTTTCTGAGGAATGTGCCTAGGAGTAGGCCCAGACCTTGCTTTTGTAGAGATCTGTCAACAGGGGTACTTTATCTCACAGCAGGTTCTTGCAGCTTATCTGTGGGCTCAGTGTATGATAATTGGAACTTCAAGGATACTAGTCTGACTGCAGTTCATCACAACCTTTTTTAAAAATGCTGAACTGCTTGAGTCTTAAACTACATATTCTAAATTGTTCAATGGATATTAGAAATACATTATTTCTCTGCCCTTTTTTGTTTATAGATCTTTATATGCATAATTCTTGTTATTTAAATCGAATTCCATGCATCATCTGTGAGGGTGGTGGAAGGGTAGCATCTCATCATGTTTTATATCTACATTAACAGTATGATTTTGGCCCACTCCCTACTGAACCAAAGGGAAAGGGCATATTTGAGAGAAAACATGTGCTTTACTCAGACTCCAATAATTAGGCTGATGCACTTGATTTATGTTACACATTGAGCTCATTCTTAAAAGGTAAACATTTTACAGTGTGCCTCCTGGCTCACAAATCAGTGCTTTTTTTTTTTTTCCTACTAAACACTCCTTCTGTCTTGCTAATAAAATCCAATTTCCAGAATCATAGTTAGTTGCTAAGCAAATATGCATAAAACCATAAATTTATCTGAATCATTTATTATTTAAAGAGTAGTATATAAAAGTTTAAACAGAAGTCATTGATCAGTGAAAGTGACAGAAAATAAGCAAAATAAAAATAGAATTATGGTAGAATAAGCTAAAAGACCTTACTTTAGGGAAAACTGAGCTCAAAAATGAGGTGTGGGGCTTCTTAGGCAATACTTTATCTTAAATTAGAATCTATAGGAATCCCCTTATCACTTATTCTTAGATTTTCTTTGCCAATGTGCGCTACTTGTTTATTAACCAGGTATAACATTTGAAATGAGTCTTTTAAGACTACAACTTCTATAACATATTTATAAATGTCACTGCTACATATGGACTAACAGTTTTAACCTTATTGCAATACCTTGTACAATTTTTGTAACTGCTAAAGGCCCTATAAAAGGCTAACAGCCCATGTAAATAGTTAGTTCTCAATCTGGTACAGATTGGCAAATTCTCTCTGACATAGCTTGAATTGCCAGGAATGTTGTGACATCATTCCTTGCCAATGAACATACATCCTTTCTTTGCTGGTGAAGGTGAAATCTGAGCCAAGTCATTCTGTAGGACCTAGTACAATGGCCATCCTCTGAGCAGATTTAGAGAAGCAATCTTATTGCTCTCTTATCTTAATAATTTGTTATCTTTCTGAGATTGTGTATAACCTCACTTGGAATGCTATTTCCTTAAACCATTGTGCTTCACAGATGTGAATATTTCCCACTGGGAAATGTTGGAAGATACAAAGCCAGGCCAAATGTGTATGACCATGAGTGTGCATGAGTTTGACAAATGAAATACTTATCTTTAAAAGTATCATGCTCCTTTCTTGAAAGTCACAATTTAAAGCTGGTGGCTTTGGGGTGCCTGGATGGTTCAGTTGATTAAATGTCTGACTCTTGATTTCGGCTCGAGTCATGATCTCAGGGTTGTGGGATTCAGCCCCACATTGGGCTCCACGCTCAGCGTGAAGTCTGTCTCTCTTCCCTCTTCTCTTCCCCCCCCCCCCCCGCCCCCCACCACTCATGTGTGCACACACTCTCAAATAAAATCTTTACAAAGTAAAATAAAGCTGGAGGTTTCACTCAGGGTCAAAATGACAGGTCGCATACTGGCTTGCTTATTTATTTATAAAGAACAACAGCATGTTTGAACAACATGTTTAGATTTAATTTCTTTTCATGAGACTGCTTTTTTTTAAAATAAGTGTACTATACACATAGTTTCAGCTGTACAACTTAGTAGTGATTTGATGAATTTATACATTATGCTGTGTTCACCATAACATGTAGCTTTTTTTTTTTTTTTTTAATAGTCCAGAATAAGCTGTATAAGAATTAAGGGACATCAGTTGGTTAATGTAAGGCAGGTACCTCCATATTCTCCCGCAGATTTTATCATGATAAACCAGTGCCATATTCTGAACTTTAAAGGAGGCTTTTACTTCTAGGTATCCAAACATTTGCACACATTATTCAGGTAGAAGATGGTGGTAGTGTAAAGAGTTTCTCCCTTAATGTTTTGGTTCTTTGAGAACAAACCCAACATTTAAGGAATGTATTGTTACTGTATCTTTTGAGTTTCTACAGCCAAAAATATAAGAGCAATAACTAGGTACAGGTCTATTATTTTTAGAAAAGTTCGTTTTATTCAGTCTTTGATAAGAAACCCTCCTCGCCTTTAATTGAGATTCAGTAAACCACAAAGCTCAAAAAGGGTGGTACAGCAAGTTGCCACCCTCACAGTGTTTGCTAGGTGTCATCCACTTATTGTTCTAGTGGTGGTCATTTGGCAGTTTTTGATGAAAGATTAGTGATCCTGGTTTCTCTGTGTTGCCTGCCGGGTCTCAAGTAATTTATTTTCCAAGAAGAAAAGTGATTAAATAGATGGAAAGATTTTCAGAACAGTAAATTTTACTGAAAAGTTATATAGTGTTTGGACTCAGTTCAGAAGTGTCCAAGACCAAACCTCAAAGCATGAAAGCAAAGGTTGGGCTATACTTCAGGGGGACAAGTTATAATCTAGTTAAGACCCATCAAATGAAGTCAGAGGCAAAACTTTACTATTGACATTGCCTGTTGGCAAGTTAGTGCTATCTTCTGGAGATTTTAGTTATTTCATGATGAATTCTCTTGAAACAGGTCTGGAAGGTTTTTTTAGAATTGTCTGACATACGAAGTTGAATTTTCCTGACCAGAAGGTCCACCAGCTATCTAGATAGACCCAGCACTACCAGGAGTTACCTGTAAGCTACTACTACTAGTCCAGTGCCTTAAGTAGGAAGTGTTCAAGAAACTTTCTTCTATACATTGTATCTTTAGGAAACTAAAAATTAATAAGAAATCTTTTGATGGGTGACATAATGATCTTCTTAAAACATAGATCCAAGACAAGAGACTTTGAACCTGACAAATAGGAATATTTTAAAAGGCTCCCTTAGGTGAGGTTCGGGTTACATCTTCCACTAAGGAACCTAGAAGGAAATAAGGTGGTAAGTACCTGGAAATCTCATAGGCCATTAAGATTTTATGAGGTTTTTTGTTTTGTTTTGTTTTGTTTTGTTTGATTTTTATGAGTTTAAAAAAGAAATCCAATCTGGTTGCTGAGGACTTCTTAAAAATGGCTAGTATACCTGGCCACTGTGATTGTTTTATAAGTTTCTTTTACTCTATCAGAAAAAGTATATTTCCTGATTATTATAAGTTTCTTTTTCTCTATCAGAAAAAGTATATTTCCTGATTATTACTAGACAGAATGACACTGCTGGGCTTTAGCAATAGACTTGCCAACAGTCATTATGTCAGCTCTTGCATATAAGTGTGTTTCTACCTATTCTGCAAAGGTACACATAATCACTGAAACATATTCTTGTGAACAGTACACATGATATTAACCTGAATATTTGCAAGGGACTCCTTAAAGGGATGGTTTTATTTAGTTTGCAGCCTCATCTTGCAAAACCGTAACATCTGAATGAGTTAGCAGAGGAAACCAGTTGGTTAATAAAGATAAGAGCAACGATGCCTGTGAACAAGAGGTCACCACAGCCTTAGTTTAGTAATAGCCACAACTCAAGACTATAAGGACGCCTAGATAGTTTAGTTCCTCCAAAAGTCAGGAACCTTAATTGTTATTAAAATCATCTCAAAGAACTATCCAAAAGTTTCAGGAGAATCTATCAGTTGTTAATGTTTGAGAAGGAGTATACTCAGGTAAAAGTAAAAACCGCACCTTCTGCCAAATAGGAAGAATATGGAGGAAGGGAACATTTTTCCTACTTTGTGCTGAAAACAAACTGCATATGCAGAGATCAATTTATGTTTTTTTCTGAGCTATCAGTTCCCTCTTCAATAATTATACTTAAGTGTCTGTTTTGGTCATATTATTTATTTAAGCAAGATGAGTTGGTGAAAACTCTGTCTTTAAATAAGATATACATAATTGGAGATATCTGTGTGACCATATATTTGGTCACATATATATTTGCAAGGGATGTGCCACTGATTCTGTTCTCACATTTGCCAAAAAACAAACAAACAAAAAAAAAACCTTTCAGAAATCAAAATGTTACTTTAGGTATTATTAACAAAGCCACAAATTACTGAGACAATCGGAATTACAGCTTATAAAAATTATATTCACAAGATATAGCAACACTGAAGTCTCCAGTGTCTAACAGAACTACTTTTTTAAAAGTCATGTTTGCAAAGGCGCTTTTATCATATAGAATTTTATCTGCTTTTCTGCAGCCACGAGAAAGAGACTACATGATTTCCTCATTTAAGCTTCCTAATTTTTTTTTTTCAAACCATCAACTAGAAGTGCCTAAATACTAGAATTCCATTAGTATCCAGAGAGAAGAGCAGGTACAAACTTAAAATTCAGAAAACAGATAGTGAATGTTAACAAATGGAATATGGAGCATGTAATGTCTTGCCTCTGCATGAAGTAAGAACATAAGTAAAGTTTATTGCAGATTAAGATATGTTTATTTGAAAGAGTCTAAACAGTATATTCACATAAGGTAGCTTTTACTAAAAGGCTTATATATTTAAATCACCTGTTAAAACTTTGTGACTATTTTTAGTCTTTATAAAACATTATTTAAAAAATAAATAAATAAATAAATAAAACATTATTTATAGTTATTGTTTTCCTTGGTTTCAGGATGTTATTTCTTACTCTCTTTCTAGCCCTTGACCCATCCATCAAATTATTTTTATAATTCCCAAGAATTTGCAAACAGAGGCTCTATTTTTTGTGTATTTTCTGAAAATGTGAAAAATGTTAAGTTTGTGTTCTCAGTACCCTAGGAAATATTTAGGAATACAATTTTTAAAATCTGTACCCAAATCAGCATTTTTCAGAGTGTGCCATGATCTGTTTATAGGTATTAGAAAGAAGAAGAAAAAATGCAGTTACGTAATTTTGGAAAGTATCAAGTTAAAGTTAAAATTCTTTTCTATACGACTTCTCAGGGCATTTCAGATCCTACTATGTTATCCTCTGGGTATTTCCTATTTTCCAAATATACCTGGCCTGATACAGTTGATGTTCTATCAAAAATACTGAAAAGCGGTCTTAACGTTGTTAAAAATTGAACACAAATGTCAAAAACAAAAGGAGCTATTCTGTGCTTGAGTGTGAGCTTCTTGAGAACAAGGACCGCTCTTTATTCTTTGTAACCCATATTGCATAAAATCAATATAATATGCTGAGTATACATTAATTGAACAAGTCAACATAGATCTAATAACTCTTGAAAGCCCATTTTTATTTATTTTTATTTATTTAAATTCAATTTGCCAACATATAGATAACACCCAGTGCTCATCCCATCAAGTGCCCTCCTCAGTGCCCGACACCCAGTCACCCCGTCCCCCCACCTGCCTCCCTGAAAGTGTATTTTTAGTCTATCCTAATTAAACTTCTGATTTGCTATAGTTAATTATATAGTATAACATTTAAAAATAACATTTTGTTAATTATATAGAATAATATTTTGTGTATTTTTTCTTCATACCTGGAAGAAGTAAAATATCTTTAAATGGTCTGTTTTATTTTATATTTAGGATGGTAACCAGTTATTTTTATCTCTTGAAGGATGTAGACCTAACCAATAATAGATCTGTTCTTAAACCATGAAGCACTTCAAAATTGCTAAGTACAGAAATCAGAAAATTTACTCACACTTGTATTTAATTTCAACCTAACATTTTTTCCTCTGAGAATCTGAAACTTTTCTCATATCCTTCTTTACCTTTGCTCCTACCTCCCAAGAAGACAATTTGTCTATTTTGTCCCCTTTCCTTTTGGAGTCCAAATAGTTTACCAGAATTCATGGAATCCCCTGACCCATTTCCTATTGCCTCATTAAAGATCTCCCAGTGTTTTCCCATTAGATTTACTTCTTCACTTACCAGAGGCTCCGCCTTGGACGTTTTTTGGATGTTCTAAAGAGTACTAAGTATACCTAATCCAAAATAAAGAGACTTCATTGCTATACTAGTTGTAATAGGCCCTTACTCTAGAAGGAGGACATTTTTTAGCATGTCAGTTACAAAACATGATGCATATTTATAGGCAACATTCACTACAGTGAATGGTTTTTATTGAAGAAACGGGAAATCTGGGTGTTCCTTGGAGATTTCGGGGCTTTAAGGTAATCAAAGAGTTTTGTAGACTTCAGCTGGCAATGTGGTTAATATTACAGACCACAGCCATAATATAATGTCAAGAGCAAATAGGAAAAAAAAATAAACAAGTTCTGAATTAAAAATAGAGAATGGGAAAGAATATTACTATCTAGTCATTAAATCAGTTTCAAAATAGACACATTTAGAATGTCAGGCAAAACATAGGTTTTCTTAATTGGATTATGCTTTTTAGAGGACACTTATTAGGTACTGTGAAAGTTACATTTTGAGGATTTAGGCATCTTTTTTTTTTTTTGTAGAATCTTGTAAAAATTTCCTGTGTAAGAAAGAACTTTTAACATGGGCTATTTGATAAAGAAAAAAAAAAAAATGTTTCTAATGAAAATTACAAGATTTCCTGCCTTGATTGCCTTTTAAAATAAGACCTTTTCATTGAGTAGCTTAAATGAATCTGTCTTATCTAGTAAATAACAGGACAGTTCCCTAATGCCCCTTAGAAACAGATGTTTCATTGCTGTTTTTTTTATATCTCCATTCAAACTAACATTTGTGGAAGGCTCTATCAGCCAGGCAACATGGTAAGACAGGAAACTTTAAAGAAGGTGCAGGAAATGCTTTACAGTTTTAGAGTTCATGAGGATAGAAGGAAGGAGTGGACATAGAAATAATTCAACTACAGTAGATCAAGGAATACAATGGAGGTGTTGGCTTCACCTGGAGAAGTCTGAGAAGTTTATAGAATAAGGGGTATTTGAGTCTATCTTACAAGAATGTTCATAGTTGGTGGTGGAGGGAAGGCTAGGGTTATTGAAAAGCTCAAAGGCATGAAAATATATGGTTCATTTGGGGAATGATGATTAGTCCACTTTGGGTGAGTCTATTTCTGGCTCATTGAGGCCAGTCTAGGAGAAGTATCTATGATGTTATGGAATTTGGACTTTTCAAGACTATTGTTCCCAGCCATTTTTCTTTTGCCACATAAATAATAGATGCATGTATATGCAATGACATGTAAATTCCTAGGCTCTTGCTTTTCCTGCAGTCATTTCCATCACATTCAAGCAGGAACTTTTATGATTATAGATAATTATATAGAGATATACAGATTTGACTGTTTAAAATATGTTTGATTTACAATTATTTGTGCACAACTGGTAAAAATGGTTGTTTTGACTTAGGTTTAGAACAGAAGGTGATGCAGTAAAGAATGACTAGTAGTAAACTACTATCACAATATAACAGGAGACTGGAAGACCTGTGGATGGATTTGAGAAATCATGAAGTACAATTGCGAGGACTAATTTCAAAGACTCATCCATACTCTAAATGGGTCAATTCTAGTAATACCGCCTTCATATTCCCCTTCCTCACACACTCTGTCTCTCTGTCTCTCTGTCTCTCTGTCTCTCTGTCTCTCTCTCTCTCTCTCTCTCTCTCTCACACAGACACACACACACAGAGACTAATTACTCATCTATTGCCTCCACATCGCTGTGGCCACTACCTCATCGCTACCATTTCCCGATAAACAGGACATTTTTCAGTAGCTGTTTTGACATAGGCTCATGCCTCTTTGAAATGACTGCTTAAAAACACACATCAAAAAAAGGAAAATTTAATAGGTATGCAACAGATATCCCTGGCCCTCATATTCCTTATCTTTGACCATCTCATCTTCTCATCACTCATTTAGGTGATGAAGTACAACATAGAGATGTGAGGATGAGTAAGATTATCTGTTACATGCATTACTTGGCATACTTGGTTAAAAACAAACACTTTTTAGGCATCTTCACAATGTCCCTTGCATCAAAATACTTAAGAATGTTAGGTACAACTTCACTATCATTTTCTTTCCCAAAAACATAAGTACTGATTTTTTTCCTCTTCCTCATTTAGAGGCTCATTTTTCCTCTAGGGTCTCCTAATGTCCCTTTTATGCACTTAACTCCAGCTCTCTGTTGTCTTTCAAGAGTACAACACCTGAAATTGCCTGTCGATTCTTTGTGCAGATACACCAGGCTTTGGTACAAAAGTAGAACAAAGCTTTCTAGTTCTTACATTCTTAAAGCTAAACAACTTGGCTGGTATTTAGATTTTAATATCTCATTGATCTGGTGGTTTCAGACAATGATTTATAATGATTGATAGTTCACAGTTCATCATAAAATACAGAGCTTAGAGATCAGCTAATCTTACTTGCACACTTTATGAATGAGAAAATGGAGATCAAGAGCACTTAAATATTTATTCCTGATATACAGCAAGTTAGGCCTAGAATGTCTTGATTCTGTGTCAGTGTCTTTTCTTCCCTTTCCTTTTTCTCTAATTAATTTTTGAATTGCATAATATAGATATATTTCTCTCATAAAAAGTTAAAATATTATTGGTAGCTTAAGGCCCTCTTTGCCCCCAGAATCACAGCCTTCTCCTTAGCATTAACCGCTGTTACTGCTTTGATGTATATTCTGTTAGCACTTTTCTTTGCATTTGCTTATGTAAATGTGTGAGTCTATGTGTGCCTATGTGTCACCTAAGTGGTTTTTTTTTTCATTAGTGAATTTTTCCGTGTACCCAGTCATCATGTAAGCATAGTCAGATTACTTGTTACAAATGTGTACTTTCCACTGAACACAGGTACACAGATCTGCTGCTTATCTCTCCTTTCCTTTAGCCTCATCGGATCTTGGTCCATTTATTCATTCAGTTAATATTAAGTGCCCATTACATACTCCCTTCAAGAATTTTATATTACATTTGCAAAAATAAAACATGTACAAAGATAACTAATATTAAATAAGTGCCATTAAATATGTATAAGAGATCATTCTGTTTTCTGTCTCATTACCCAGAAGACCTAAATAGCAAAGGAAAAGAATTTTAAATATAGAAATTCTTTGATGTCATTTTCTAAATTCAGTGTTTGTTTAGCTTAAAAGTATTTTGACAAGACTTCACTTCAACTGACCATAACTGGAGTATTAGAGCATTATAACGAAGACCTCAACTATTTTTGAATTTATGTAAGCTTAAGGGATAGCTTTAAATTAAAATGTCTGTCTTAACAGCTATTTTTTTTTTCAAAAATAAACTTGAGCCAGGTAGAATAGCAGAAGCTAACTGCAACCAGCAGTCATTCACAATAAAAACATTTTCAGTAAAAACGTATACTTATTTTAGAATTGGGCCAGACATAAGCAGGTGAGAAAAACTTTTGGGTGTTGATTGATTTGAAAGCTTGCTCTCGCTACTCCCTGATTCAGTTACAGCATCTGGATATCTGAGCAGAGGAAATCCTGGATCTTATGACTCCTCTTAAAGAATAGAATCTAGATTCAGATCTAACCATGTACATAGAGCGCCTACTTGTGCCAGGAACATTCATGTATGAGGTTTCATTCAGTCACTCACAGATGATTGAATCAGCTCTAAAAAGTTAAAATGATTTTACTTGAAATGAGATTAATGTTCCCTGAGACCTAGCACTATAAAATAATTATTTTTCCAGCCTGGTCATTTATTACAGTTAAAGGAAATGTTATAAAACATTTGGATATTCCTCATATGCTCCTTGTTTAAAGTGAACAAATTTATAGCTCAGTGTGATTAAACCCTACAGCTTAAATGCTTTCTTTTGTAATTATTATAATTCATAATAATTTTAACAATAATAAATATTTAAATATATAAGAATTGTCTAAAACTAAAATAGAAGTTCTGGATCTTACTAGCTCCAGTACTAGTGTATTTTGAAATATTGGGTGAGGAATTCCAGATTTCCAACCTTTCTCTTTTAAATAGGGAAAAGACTTTCTACTATATATGGTAAATTAAATTGCCTGAGAACTAGAGGTACAAGATATCGTATAAGTTTGAAGTGATAACTGCTTAAAGTATATTTTGGAGGGAAGTGGTTTAGGTTGAAAGATGTAAAGTGGGCAAAAAGAACATTCAATTTCATTGAACCTTTGAAAAGTACTCTCTTTCTGGGAGTGATAAGCCTTTAAGAACTATGTTCTTAAAAGCAGATATTGCTATTCATAGTTCTTTTAGAGAAAATAAAATCATGGGTGTTTGTATGTGAGCCAGTGTATTGATTATAATGGCAGACAAATCATGTCTATCATTTGGATCTGAAGCCTGTCAAAACATCAAAGGTTAATCAGGGTCTTTGTATTCCTATGTTTAAAAGCATGAGACATAGGGGTGCCTGGTGACTCAGTCAGTTAAGCATCTGACTCTGAACTCTTCAGTTCAGGTCATGGTCTCAGGGTCGTGAGACTGAGGTTCCATGCCCAGCATGGAGTCTGCTTGAGATTCGGTCTACCTCTCCCTCTACCCCTCCCTGTTCCCCATTCCTACACACATGCTCTGTCTCTCTGAAATAAATAATTTTTTAAATTTTATTTATTCATGAGAGAGAGGCAGAGACACAGGCAAAGGGAGAAGCAGGCTCCATGCAGAAAGCCCAACGTGGAATTTGATACCAAGTCCCCAGGATCACACCCTGGGCTGAAGGTGGCACTAAACCGCTGAGCCATTGGGGCTGCCCAAAAATAAATAAAAAAATTTTAAAAAGCATGGAACATAGCTCAAAAAAATAGTCTGATTCTCAAGGTCTTGCACCAAAGCTACAGAGAAATATAAACATTGGTAAACCAATTTGAATATAAAACATGTAAAATTCACTTATAACCCTTTCCTATGTATTTGGCTATTCTATGACCTAAATTTAAAGTCTTGTCTTTGGGGCACCTGGGTGGCTCAGTGATTGATCATCTGCCTTTGACTCGGGTCATGGTGCTGGGGTCCTGGGATCGAGTCCCACATCAGGCTCCCGACAGGGAGCCTGCTTCTCCCTCTGCCTATGTCTCTGCCTCTCTGTCTCTCATGAATACATAAAATCTTCAAAAAAATAATAAAATAAAATCTTGTCTTTAATTGTAAAAACGCTAATTTGCCGTGTTTAATATTATTTATACTAGGTTAGGAAAAGTTTTATGGAGGGAAAAAATATTTTAAATGAGATGAAGACTACTTAGTGTACATGGAAAAAGATTATTTTGGTTTTTTTTGAAGGAGTGGAGAGGGAAAGACAGAAAAAGAAGAGTTTGCCCATAGACTTGAGAGAGATAAAGGCAGGAGAGAAAATAGGTGATAGAATTGACATATGCATCTTCATAGATTTGTTGAAGTTTTTTTAAAAAAAATAATTGATAAGATACCTAAGAGAAAATTATATTCAATAAATTTGTATACACAGAGTAGAGAAGAAAGCTGGAAGCCAGTGAGGAAGTGGTACCAGGTGGTAACAACATATATGGGGAACTGAGATAATAGGACATTGAGAAAGGAATGAATCTTTAAAGTGCTAAGGAATTACTGTCAACAGTTACTCCAAGGTCCAATGACCAGAGTCCAGCACTTCAAGATATAGTAACTATAGTGCTGTCTCATGAATTTTGCCATTTCCTGGGTTCATGCTACCTTTTTTGGACAACACTATCTACAATATCTTGTTATCATTTGTCTCCTACTCCCATACTGGCTGCATTAGAATGTAAACTCCCTGAGGTTAAAAGTTTCTCTCTCTCTTTTTACAACTGTATCCTCAGTGCCTAGGATAGTGTATACTAAGTGAATTCCAGATCTAACCATCAGTGGTTGAAGTGTAGGCTCTCATTTCAATATTTAGAATCAATACATGAAAATCAAATTGTCTATAATTTGGTAGGGGCCTCAGGTCATACAGCTACTGTTTTTTCCACTGTCTGTGACTACTATGAGTCTTGCCTCAGGTTTGGGAATGACAGTTGTGATTCAGTGCATTTCTTTTCTCCATTTCTCTTTTTTGGGGATCCAAAGTACATAATTTAACTAATTTTCCAGGTAGTTCCTGATCTGGTTCAAATTTCCCACAGGAAAATATGCAGGAATTCCTTATAGGGCATATGGTTCCATGAGGGGACCCTTCTAGGAGTAAAGAGCACACCATTGCAGTGTGTGTGTGTGTGTGTGTGTGTGTGTGTGTGTACGCATGCACATGTGTTTCATCCAAGAAATATTTATTGAACAACTCTTATGTGCAAGACTAAGGATATAATGTGATAAAAGAGATGCATTATTCCCTGTCCCCTCAGGGCTTACAGTCTGGTAGAATTTTACAAACAACAAATGAAGTCTCTAAACTCTTTCCCTACTTTGTCTTCTCAAAGTTGTTTCTTTCTAGAAAAGGCAGAATAATGGGAAGAAATTAAGAACCATGGGAGTTAAACTTTTAATGAATGGTATTAAGGACAAATACCCATTTTTGTTTAGTTTGCAGGGCCTTTAAATTCAATCCAGTTCATTCAACAAACACCTGCTGGGGGGATAAAAAAGACCACCTGCTGAGCATCTCTAGCCCTTGGCTAACTTCTGAAGAATGAAAACAGAGTAGGATACAGCCCCTACTCACAAGGGGAAAAAAATGCAAATGTATACTCTTCAGTGTTTTAAGTGCCACATGTAACTATCTTTTGAGTGAGTCATTCCGTTGGACAGTTTTAGCTAATACAAAATCATACTAAATTAAAAAAAATTATTTGAGAGGGAGAGAGAGCACAAAGCAGGCAGAGCAGCAGGCAGAGGGAGAAGCAGGCTCTGTGCTGAGCAAAGAGCCCGACATGGGGCTCGATCCCAGGACCCAGAGATCATGACCTGAGCCAAAGGTAGAGACACTTAACAGACTAAGCCACCCAGGTGCCCCAAGATCTGCCTCTATTTGATTTTTATTTTCTGGTTCCAGTTGTATCCTCTATGCTCTTCATTCATTTATTCAACCCAAAAACATCTGTTAGGGATCTATCATGTGCCATATGTCAACAAGTTTTCTTCACAGACAAATAGGACAGATCTTGCTCTCAAAAAGATAAGGATATAATTTTGTGACTGAGGAAGTTGCTTAACCTGTAAGCTCAGTTTCCTCCCCTGGGAATCACAAATAGTATTAGTAACTACTTCTTAGGATTGTTGTGAGAATTAAATGAATAATGCATACAATGCACTTAATAGAGGTTAACAGAGCTTTCAACAAATGTTGGGTATTATTATTGGTGTGCTTAAAGAAGGATCCCAATAAGTAAATTAGCAGTTGCAGGATTGATACAAATGTCCTAATAGAAGTAATAAACCCAGAATGCTACAGGAATATAGCAGAGGAACACCTAATCTTGTCTGGAAAAGCTGGGGAAACAGCCTGTAGGAGGAGATATCTGAACTGAGTATTGCAGGACTAAATAGCGTAGGAAGAGGATAGGGAAAGAGGTGAAAGAGAATGATACATTTTGGGTGCTTGATACTTTTAGGAAAGCTACAATATGAATGGCTTTGGATGCCATGCTAATTAAAACTGTGTCATGAAGATAATGGGAACTATTGAAAGCATGCTGCACAATTAAACTTTCTATATTAGGGAAGCAATGTAGGAGAGTAGAAGACTGAAGAAAAAATTAGAATTTGATGACCAACTAAACGCAAACGTAGGAGGAAAGGAAGAGAAGGTGTCAAAGATAATTTCTAAATGACCGATTTGAATGAGTGAAAGGCAATGACATAGGAAGAGTGGAGGGGGACAGATAAGTTCAATTATAGGCCTGTTGAGTTTGAAGACAGGTAAGCACTTTATTCCGATCAGGAGTTTAGAACTGGTCTAAGGCTGCAGATTTGGGATTTGTCAATAGGTATTAGTTGAAGCCAACATGTATATACTAGATAGAGGAAGGCCAACATTTTGGGGTTATCAAACAGCTCATAAAATCGATTGAAAATGAATGTCCAGGCAGGTTAGTGGAAAATCAAGATACGGCACTATCCCAGAAACTAAGAGAGGATTGAGTTGAAAAGAAGTTAACAGTCACCAATGCTATGAGGAAAAGAAAAAAGTGTTCTTTGAATTAAGCAACTAGGAAGTCATTGGGCAAGAGTTATTTCAGTAGTGAAGGGACCAGAATGTAAATTGCCAGAGATTGTGGCGTTGATAGGAAGTGAGTGCAGAAGACATCGCCTGCAGGCCTCCTTTTCAGAAGTTGTGAAGAGCAGAGAGATAGTGTAGAAACTAGAGGACAAAGAGCAAGTCTGGTTTATTTAAAGATCATGGAGACTTGACCTCCTTTCTGTGTCCATAGGAAAGAGCCTGGAGAAAGGGAGAGTTGAAGATACAGAAGAGAGTGTAAATAAATAATAAAAAATTCTTAAGAAGGCAGAAGAGGTGACATCCTGTGGATTAATGTGTCTTGAACAGGCGAATGGATACCTCTGCCACAAACCAGAGCTATGTGAACACAGGTACATCTTAAGGGGGGGAGCAGACTTGAATTGTTTGATGATGTCTCTGAAGCCAGGTCATCTTCTGAGAGTTGATGAAGGTAGTGGGGATGGGATTGAAGTACAAAAACTTGTAAATGTCCCTTGAAAGGAGAAGAAACCTAGAAATAGTGGACAATTGGCATTGCCATCTGGGGCTCCATGCTTTGTCAATGTCTCACTTTAGGAATGGAGACACCCACAATGAGCTACGGGATCTGACCAGCACAGTGTTAAGGTAAGACCACAATCCCCCTTTAAGTGTTAGTTCCCTAGTTTGGAATCTTCTACTTTTACTAACGTAGCCTGTATTTGGATGGGCTGTTTTTAAACTCGTCCTTCAAACTGAAAGGCCAAGAAAATGCATTTCTTCAGAAGCCAGGGTCAGAGGAAATCTTGAGGCAGTAATGATTACCGTTCAAAAGAACATGCTACTTATAAAAGCCAAGCATTAACTCAGAAATTTTTGTTCAAATTTAATTAGAAACCCTCCTAAATATATTTTCAACAAAGTGATAGACACAAGCAAGAATGACTTGAAAAGTGAAGGCCTGGTTAATGTTTAAAAATGTCTATTGAATATTGAATGCAGATGGCAAGACATCAAATAACTGTATTATATGGATTTATCATTATTCCCAACTGTCAGTCACTGGGTTGGAAACCAGATTCAACTGTAGGTTGATTTTGTTTTTCAAAGTATTGTTTAAAAAAGTTTTTTTCCACTAACCATTTCCTCTTATCCCATACCTGGCTACTTGACAGTCTTCAAGTGGCAAGGTTCATTCCCTTGCCACTGAGCCCATTTAAGTATGTTACTCCTGCTCCACTGTGCCCTGAAGTCTACCATGTAACTAGATCAGCTGAAAGTTAGGGCCAATCAGGTTACGTTAACCTCAAATACAGTTGCTTTTACTAAATTGCTGTTTGTGTGCACTCATTGGTTTGCACTGAGGGAGGCAATAATAAAATATCTTCACAAAATATGTAGGGTAAGTGTACATTTTTATTTTGAAGGAACAGTCTCCGTTTATACCTGTCGTCCCAGCATAATGTCTAATAGTTCCCTTCACTCAAAAAATTGCAGTTATGTGGTCAGGATGTTGTTCTTCTCATTATACAATGTCCTGTTTCTGAGGTGCTTTGTGAGAAACTTTTGATCCTGTTCATAGGGATCAGTCGTATCTGTGCTTCTGAACAATGAGATTGTTTTTATTATATATACATGGTGACTCATAACTACTCAGGTAGCCCTTTTTAAGTTGGCCTGAGAAAGCCAGATTTGCCAGCTGTCTCATGATGAGCTCAGTGGTATACATTTTTTATTTTAATCTTCTCTGTTTTCCCTTTTTTTTCTTCTGGTTTCTTTTTCCCTCACCTATTTCTAATTTATATCTTGAATGTTATGCATTCTCATCAGCTATCTTAAGTTCTTTTTGAGATAAGGCAGCGAATAAAGCACAAAACAAATATATTGCTTCTAGAACTTATCTGATATTCTTAAATGACTGAAAAGAGCTCTTTTCAACTTGACTGTTCAATGTTTCCCATTTTTGTCTCTTTGATCCATGATAAGTTTTGTAGAAACTGTCAGATTTTGACCAAATTTTTGATACATCGTAAAGAGATGAAGGTTCCTTACTGCAAAGTTGATCTCTGATCAGTTTGCACATTAAAACAAAATATAGCTCGTAACATTTTTCAAATGGCTTTATCTTCTGTGATTGCAGAGCTTGAATAAAGAGGCAGTCCAGGGGCGGGGTAGGGGGTGGGGAGAGCACACAAAGGTTTATCAGACAAACCTATCCCTGCCATTTATTATGTGACTTTAAGAAAGTTTCTGAGTTATCTAAGTCTCACATCTTCCATCTGTAGCTTATACATAATATTACCTTATTCTTAGGGAGATGAAACAACTTGCATTATCTACCATTATTGTTATCTTTCCAATTTACAAATCACTAATAGTAATGGCTTTGCGCTTGATAAGAAGTCTGATTTTTTAATTTTTTAACAAAAAAAGGTTTGAAAAATCAAACTGTTTATGACTTATCCTCTGGCAGCATAGCAATCCAGATATTTTTGAAAAGGCTCTCTCAACAGCTAAACACTTAGACACTGGATAAAGTACAATAAACAAACATTTTTAAATGTGTTGTGTACCTTGCAAGAAAGTATGGAAAATCCTCAAGATTCTCATCCTTCCCCAACAAAAACGAAGCACCATGCTGAAATCAAAGGTGACTAAATGAGGAATTATGGATACTTTGGTGTTACATGCCAAGATTGAGAACCTAGCATCTTTTATATTATTATAGCATTCAGGACCCAAAAAACTAGGTCCCAAGGCCCATACAAGTTGAGAGAAGTAATTCTGAGACACACCCCCTAATGCTTACTGAATAAAATTGAGACATGTGAAGAGGCTATAGTCTCAGTGAATGGATGAGTGAAGAAAATCCCCTGCAGTAACATAGGCAAAATAAAAAAACAAAAACAAAACCTGTATATCATCGTCATAGCTTCAAGAGGAAAACAAAACAAAATAATAGAATGTATAAACTATGATCACATGGGTCTGGATTGAGATGTATACATTCCTTATGCACAGGGCCAAGAAATTAAAATGATCCCAGATTGATTGCCCCTTTTGACACCCAACAAAAATAATCAAATCTTTTCCACAGCAAAGTATTTTTTATTATAAACCCCTCAGAATTTCCTGAAAATAAATTCAGCCAAAAACAAGTTCACTGTAAAATTAAATGCACAAAGAATAAAAAACAACAAACAACAGATTTAGACTTGTAATGGCTTCCAATATTAGCATTATGAGATGAACAACAATAACAAAAAGACTGAATGTGAAGTGTTAAAGATGGAATTGAAAATATAACAAGAAAAGAGACTATCAATATGTGACCAGGCAGATGTTAAATGGAACCACATAGGACTTCCAGGAAGAAAAATACAATCATTGCAATTCCCAAAGCAACAGACAGGTTAAATGGTGGATTAGGCATAGTAGAAGAGAGAATTAATGAATTGAAAGATAAATTTGAAGATACTACCCAGAATGCATCAGAATTGTAACATGTGGAAAATAAGAAAGAGACATGACGATAGAGTGAGAAAGATAATAGAGAAAACAGGAAAAGGAAAAATATCTTTTTTATTGAAGTAAAGTGGGCACACAATGTAACATTAATTTCAGAGTGACTTTAGGACTCAACACATTATGCACTGCTCACCATAAGTGTAACTACATCTGTTACCATTCAACATATTACAGTACCACTGAGTATATTCCCTATGCTGTGCCTTTCATTCCTCTGAATTATTCATCATGTAACTGGAGGCCATACCTCCCTCTTCACTGTACCATTTTACTTAGCTCCCTAACCCCATTCTCTCTGGCAGCCATAAGTTTTTTTCTCTGTATTTATGGGTCTGTTTCTGATTTGTTTGAATGTTTGTTCATTTGCTTTTTTAGATTCCATATGTAAGTGCAATCATATTAGTCTGACTTAATTCACTTAGCATGATATCTTCTAGGTCCATCCATGTTGTTGCAAATGGCTACATCATCTTTTTTAGCGCTGAGTAATATGGAAGAGGAAATTTAAAAAATATATATATATATATACATATATAAGTCTATGTATATATATAGACTTCAGGATAAGATTCTTTTTCAGATTCGGGAGGCCCAGTGAATTACAACAGGATAAATACAATAAGAAATCACATTTAAAAAGAAGAAGAAGAAATCGCATTTAGACACATTACAGGGAAATTGTATTACCTCCCAAACAGATATATTAGTAACAAACCAGAGAAAAGATCACCTTCAAGGGGGCAACGAGTAGATTAACAGCCGATTTCTCAACAGCAACAATAGGAATCAGAAGGCAGTGAAAGCATATCTACAAAATACCAACAGAAGATGACTTACCACTTATTAACAGTCTACCCAGCAAAACTGTTTCAAAATGAAAGTGAAATAAGTATGTTTTCAGATAAAGAAGAACATTTTATAACCAATAAGCCCTACCAAAAGAATTTTCAAAGGATATTATTTCAGGAAGAAGGGAAGTCTGAGATGCAAGCAGAAAAGATTTCTAGAGAAGTTGGTGTGAATGTGCACAGATCTAAACAATGAATGTAAAAATAGCAAAATGACCCGGCCAAAAATAAGGGACACTAATTACTTTACTGTTTCCTTCTAATTTTTTTCTAATTTTGATCATATAAAAGTTCTATGGATAAATATACAAAAAATAAAAACAGGTATGCCCCTGCATGTCTCCTTTTGTATATGGTCAAGAAAATTAAAATTAAAAAAAATTAAACTGTCTTTTTGAAATAGCTGAAGGTTCAACATTAAGACTCTTTGTTTTAGGGAAATAACAATTTACTTGTAACAATACCAGTTATAAAGGAACTATTCTAGATTCTAAAAACCATGGTGAAATGAAAAAGAAGCAACTTTGTTGTGCAGGATACATGTTGCCTACAGTATTCTAGCACATACCTCTTTTTGGAGCCTCCAGTCCTCTCGTTTAAATACTTCTGCATGTATATTAGATCAATAAAAATGTAGAACATTAATTTCAAAGAACACTAAGCAAAATTATAGCACAATTCCATAAGCAAATAGGAATGATACACACCACAATAACTCAGGAAAATTATTTCAAATGTGTCCTAGTAAGTAAAGGATAGTTACATTCAAGATTTCATTTGAAAAATGTGATACACCATTTGAGATGAGCAATGCTTTTAGTATTAGCAAAACACGTAGCTACTCATTCAACTTTTCTTAATATGTAATTCTTTGTGGTAGCAGAAACTTCTTTATTTAGATGGAACTTAAGTTGAGCGCTCTCTCGAATTTTCTGCTGAATACCATTTCTCAAAGGATTGCAAAATGTGAGGAACAATCCAAAAATGTGCCTTTGTTTTTATTATTGAAGTTATATGCATATCTCAGTAAAAGGAGGAAAGACACAAAGATAATTTTGTATCTTTTATATAAAATAACCCTTTCACTTGGATGTGATGCCCAGAGATATTTTATGGTGACAATGTGCTTACAGTGCATCTGTTGCATGAGACAGACTTTTTCTAGCATTATCAATAAAGACTCTTAGGTTAAGCTGTCAATGATCTAGAATCAACAGTAAGAGACTTGGGCATTTGACAAGCAGGACATTGACAATAGAAGAAATCAAAGGCAAGTATAGGGAAGCAATGTTCAAAAAATGAAATCGATGCTCTATCAAATTTCAGACCTTGACCCTCACTGCAGCTATTATTTGAGACCCTGGAGAAGGGGATTATAAAGTCAGCTTCTTTGGGACTTTTGAGTTTAAGATCTGTGATACTAAATTGTGAACAGCTTGAGGTGAAAGATGCAGTGGTTTTCAACCATGTTTGAACTCTCAATTTATATTTAAAATGTTTACATCCATACTTATAAATTATATTTTCTCTAAAGTATTCTTATCCAAAAACAATACAAATTAAAAAATAAAGTATTATCCAGTTTTTCGATAAGGTATGTATTAGTCCTATACTTAATCCTTTCTATATTTTAAGGATTTATCATGACTCACTGTGAAATTTTCTACATTTTATTGGTAAATTTTGCTAATAAATGTATTTATATAATGATTGTTGGTCCTTTGAATAAATATGTTATAATTACTTTTCTGGGAATTATAATTAAATCTAAAGTTTTAAAATATTTTTACAGCAAATAATATTTATTCCTGTGTTATTTTATTCCCTTTCTTTTTTCATCAATCTTACCAGTATTTTGTAATTTTTCTAATCATTTAAAAGCCTTAAGATTATGGACACTGTTGGGACACCTGGGTGGCTTACCGGTTGAGCATCTGTGTTTGACTCAGGGCATGGTCCCGGGGTCCTGGATCAAGTACCACATTGGGCTTCTGCAGGGAGCCTGCTTCTCTCTCTGCCTATGTCTCTGCCTCTCTCTCTCTCTGTGTCTCTCATGAATAAATAAATAAAATCCTTAAAAAAAAAAAGATTATGGACACTGTTGATAAACCTCATTTTTCTTAAATCATTATACTGATTTTTGCTCTTCTTTTTCTCTAAAAAATGAGTTCTGTGATACTGTATATTGCTTTTACAATGAATTGGGGGTTTGGATGAAATTGGTCAAAAGGCATAAACTTCCAGTTACAAGATAAATTCTGAGATTATAATCTACCACATGATGACTAGCTAACATTTCTGTATGATGTATTTGAAATTTGCTAAAAGAATAGGTTCAAAGGTTCTCATCAAAAGGAAAAAGCTTTCTGAGGGGTAACTATATAAGATGATGAATGTTAACTAACCAAATAAGATGATGAATGTTAACTAACCAAACTCATGGTGATCATTTTGTGCTACAGGGGGGTCAAGTCATTATGCTGTATATCTCAAATGTGAACAGTCCTGTATGTCAGTTAGATCTCATTAAAACTGGAAAAAATATTATTCTACTTTGGAATATTATTCAGCTTTTTTAATGTTTTAATTTTTATTCTTTAAAAAGATTTTATTTATTTATTCATGAAAGACAGAGAGACAGAGACACAGGTCAAGGGAAAAGCAGGCTTCCTGCAAGGAGCCTGATGCAGGACTTGATTCTGGATTCTGGGGTCACGCCCTGGGCCAAAGGCAGATGTTCAACCGCTGAGCCACCCAGGCATCCCATTCAGCTTTTTTAAAAAAGGAAACCCTGCCACTTTTAACAACATAGATGAACCTAAAGGACCTTATGCTGGCTGAAATGAGTCGGACACAGAAATACAAATACTGCATTATGTGACTCCCATATAGAATCCAAAACAGTCAAACTCATAGAAGCAGTGGGGATCAAGGAAGGGGCAATGGGGAGATGTTGAGGGGTTAAAAATTTAAGTTGTGCAAGATAACTGAGTTCTGGAGATAGAATGTACAATGATGTGACCACATACCATATTACATTCTTGAAATTTACTACATAGGTAGATCTTAAGTGTTCTCACCACAAACATTTTTTGAAAAAGAGGAAATGTAATGACATCATCAAGGTGGCACCAAGAATGACAACATCATTCTTGACTTTGCTTCTCCACACAAAAACAATTATTCAAGAACAAGATGGCACTGAGAGAATCCTAGATGATGGAGGTGAGGTTGAAGCACCCCTCTGTACCTGAAAGACCAAGACAGACTACATCACAAGGTAAGAGCAGCACTACATATTGGCTGCGTTGCCCCTCCCATAGATCAGCACAGGACCATGCAGAGAGGTCTCTCCTGAACATCTGGTTCCCCCCAGTGGGTAGAGAACCCAGGGGGACGAACAGCCTCCTCAGCATTGCAGGCCATTTTGTGGGAGCCTCTAATCTGATGTCATACCATAAGGACTATAGAAGGATGTTCAGAGCTCAGTCATTTGGAATCTGAATGTGACAGGAGGGGAATGGGCTTGCAACAACTAGTACATGGATCTTGGCAGACTGAGTTCATACTGGCAAATAGTAATTCCAACCAGCAACTTTGCTTACCCACAGAGCCAAGTTGGGGATGGACTCTCACCCAGGAACTTGGAAGGGTGCAGATCCGCCTCAACTGGATCCTCAAGCAAAGAGTTTTGTGGGTTCTAGAACGCAGTTTGTGCATGTCTAAGCAAGGTGCTGAGTCACAGTCCCACGTGCTGTGGAGAGTGGCTCCATCTGACAAGAGGGCTGGCTGGTGACCACTCCTGGAAGCTGTGTAGTCCAGTGGTGCTCCAGCTGAGAGGCAAGCAGGTATTGCTGATTGTTCCCAGAACAAAGCCAATACAGAACAAGGAATGTTCCCATATTATGTCAGACAAGGGGATTGATTCACAGACAATGCTCAGGGAAGCTCTATCCCTTCCCAACCAGAGAGCCTGTATGGGAAACTGATAGCCTGGAGCATCTCCTCCCTTTTCTACCCAGGCAAAGGGGCTGAGTTATAGCCTCACCGGCTGTGGAGAGTGTCTTCTAGCTCCATCTGACCATAAGGGCTGGCAAAAATATCTGAAAGCTATGTGGCCTGGCGGTACTCAAGCTGAGAGAAGGGCAGACAGAGCTAATAATTTGAAGAGCAAAGCCAGTGGCTGTGTTTGGCCAGGGAACTTGACCTGTGGGTCAGCTTGAGTTAAGACAACAAAGAGCTTTACCAGCTTTAGAGCAGCCTCTTCTCACTGTGCCCAGGAAAGAAATCTAATTCATAGTCTCATTACTGAATACAGCCTTTAGCCTGTCACCAGGAAACTTAACCAGAGCACATGGAAAGCTGTATAGCCCTTTCAACAGTCTGATATACAATAGTGTTTGAACAGAGTGCAGCCTGTGATTTCTCCACCTGCAGAGCAAAACAGGTGGCCTCACCATACCAGGGAATTAAGTGCACAATGAGCTTTTTGGCCCTGCACCCTGGCTTGCTTGTAGTACTACAGCCTCACTTGGGTAAGGAACAAAGCCATCAGTCCTACCCAATTTTTTCTCTAGTCAGTGACTCACCATCCCCAACCTATCCCCATCCTTAGAGCTCAAAACAGTTGCCTTGTCCCAAAGTAGACCATAATAGTAGACCCTACCTGCTGAAAAACATTACCCACAGACACCTCCAGAAACCCAAATTGAACTGACAGGTAAAGAATTCTCCCTGCTAAGCAAACTTGTAAAGTTTGGAAAAGGAGATTTTCATATGCACAGACACTAATGTAAGGAATCAAAGATCACAAAACATCAGATAAATATGACATCATCCAAAGAAACTAATAAAGCACCAGTAATCCACCCTAAAGAAATGGAGATCTATGAACTGTCAGGTAAAGAGTTCAGAATAATCCTCTTAAGGAACTTTAGTGGATTCTAAGAAAATGCATACAATTATGTAAAATTGAAAAAAATGCTGGATAAAATGAGAAATTTGATAAGCAAATAGCAACCACCAAAAAAAAAAAAAATTCTAGACTTGAATAACTGAACTGAAGAATTCAGCGGTTTCAAAAGTAGACTCAACCTTGCAGAAGAAAGGATCAGCATCCTGGAAGATAGGACATTGAAAATTACCTAGTCAGAGGAGTAAAAAAAAAAAAAGAAAAGAAAAAAAAATGAAGAAAGCCTACAGGATTTATAGGATGCAATGAAAAGAAGAAATATTCACACTGTGGTAATTCCAGAAGAGAAAGAGAAAGGGACAGAAGGTATGTTTCAAGCAGTAATAGCTGAGAGCTCCCCAAACCTGGGAAAAGAAATAAACAATCAAATCTTTAAGTCCTAAGGGACCCTAAATAGGTTGAACTTAAATAGGATAAATGGGATTACACCAAGACACAATATAATTAAATTCTCAAAAGTCCAAAACCAAAGAAAGAATTTTGAGAACAGGAAGAGAAAAGAGAGGTTACATAACAGGAACTCCTATAAGACTAGAAGGAGATTTCTCAACAGAAATTTTTCAGGTCAACAGAGACAGGAATGATGTATTTAAAATATCAAAAGAAAATAACTGGTAACCAAGACTTCTGTACCTGGCAAAGCTGTGCTTCAGAAATGAAAGATGGATAAAGACTTTTCCAAACAAAAGCTGAAGGAGTTCATTCCCATTGGATCTGCCTTACAAGAAATGGTAAAAAAAAAAAAAGACTTCTCTTAGTGGAAGTTAAAGAACACTAATATCATAAAGACACAAAAAGGTAGTATAAATCTCAGTGGTAATGGTAAATATACAGTCATAATGTGATTCTGCAATATGATGCACAAAGAAATTCTAGTTTAAAAGTTAAAGAAGGGGCACCTGAGCATCTGCCTTTGGTTCAGGTCGTGATCCCAGGGTCCTGGGATTGAGTCCTGCATCAGGCTCCCTGCAGAAGAAGTCTGTTTCTCCCTTTGCCTATATCTCTGCCTCTTTCCTGTGTCTTTCTTGAATAAATAAAATCTTTTTAAAAAGTTAATTTTTTAAAAAATTTTTATTTATTTATGATAGTCACAGAGAGATAGAGAGAGAGGCAGAGACACAGGCAGAGGGAGAAGCAGGCTCCATGCACCAGGAGCCTGACGTGGGATTCGATCCCGGGTCTCCAGGATCGCGCCCTGGGCCAAAGGCAGGTGCCAAACCGCTGCGCCACCCAGGGATCCCTTTTTAAAAAGTTAAAAAAAGGAGTAAAGGTAACCATAATTCAATAATCTATTATTAGTTACATGATATAAAAACCATGTAAGTTGTATCAGCAGCAATCTAAAATGTGAAAGAGAAAAGAAGTAAAAGTGTAAAGTATATAAATTCTATTAAAATTATCAGTTTAAAGTAGGGTATTATGAGTTTAGGATATTTATGTAAGCCTCATGGTAACCAAAAGGGGAAATCTTTAGCAATTACCCTAAAGAACACAATAAAGGAGTCAAAACATACTGATACCAAAGACATCAAAACACACAAAAAAGATAGCAAGATAAGAAACAATACTGGATCTACAAAACAACCAGAAAACAATAAAAAGAATGACAATAGTAAAAGTCTAAAAAAAATAGTAAGTCCTTACCTATCAATAATTATTTTAAACGTAAATGGATTACATTCTCCAATCAAAAGACATAGAATGACAGAATGGATTAAAAAAAAAAAAAAGGTTCAACAAATGCTGCCCATAAGAGATTCACTTTAGCCTTAAAGACACACTGAGAGCAAAGTAATAGAAAAAGACCTTTCAAGGAGATGGTAGCAACAACAAAAAAGTAGGGTTAGTAATATTTATATCAGATAAAATAGACTTTAAACTAAAAATTATTTTTAAAAAAAGGTCATTATATAATGAGAAAAGGGTCAATCAAGAAGTGTAACATTGTAGGAGCACCTGGGTAGCTTTGTAGTTTAAGCGTCTGACTCTTGGTTTCAGCTCAGGTCATGATCTCAGGGCCATGAGATCAAGCACCTGTTGAGCTCCATGCCCTGCGTGGAGTCTGTTTGAGATTCATTCCTCCCCTTTGCTCCTCCCCCAGCATGCTCTTTCTCTCTCATAAATGAATAAATTAATTAATTAATTCTTTTTAAAAAAGTGACAGTTATAAATATTTATGCACCCAACATCAGACACCTAAATATATAAAGCAAAAATTGACAGAGCTATAAGGAGAAATAAACAGTAATATAATACTAGTTGGGGGCTTTAATACCTCACTCTCAACAATGGATAGATCATCCAGGCAGAGAATCGATAAGGAAACAGTGGATTACCTTTCTACAATACTGTAGACCAAATGGACTAATAAAATATACAGAGCCTTCTATCCAACAACAGCAGAGTACACATTTTTCTAAAGCACAGAACATTTTCTAGAATAGAACATACGTAAGGCCACAGAATAGCCTTAGATAATTCAAGAAGATTGAAACCATATCAAGTATCTTCTCTGACTACGGTATACTGTACTATGTTGAACAACCAACGAATCAAAAAAATTAAAGGGGAAATAAAGTTTCTTGAGACAAACGAAAATGTGTCAATTTCGAATGTCAGAACTTATTGGATATAGCAAAAGCAGTTTTAAGATGGAAGTTCATAGCAATAAATGCCTACAGTAAGAAGTAATAAATATCCCAGATAAACAATATAATATTATGCCTTAACGAACTAGAAAAAGAACAAACTGATCCCAAAGTTAGCAGTAGAAGAAAAATAACTAAGATTAGAGCAGAAATGAATGAAATAACAGAAAAACAATAGAAAAGATTAACCAAACTAAAATAGTTTTCTGAAAAGATAACAAAATTGACAAGCCCTTAGCTAGACCAGCCAAGGGAAAAATAGGGAGGACCCAAATCAACAAAATCATAATGGAAAAGAAGGCATTATAATGGATACCACAGAAATTCAAAAGATCACAAGAGGCTGCTATGAACAAACATATGCCAACAAACTGGACAATCTAGAAGAGATGGAAAAATTCTTAGAAACCTACAACTTACAAAGAATAACTCAGGAAGAAATAGAAAACCTGAATATACCAATTACTAGTCAGAAGATTAAATCAGTAATAATAAAGCTCTCAATGAAATAAAGCCTAGGATCAGATGACTTCATTAGTGAATTTTACTAATTTATTTAAATTTACATCTAAAGAAGAATTAACACCAGTGTTCTTCAAACTCTTCCCCAAAACTAAAGAGTGAATACTCCCAAACTCCTCTTAGGAAGTCAACATTGTCCTCATACCAAAATCAAAAGAGAACACTACTTGAAAAGAAAACTATAAATCACTATCCCTGATGAATATAGATGCAAGAATTCCCAATAGTAACTAGCAGCATATGAAAAGGATCATTCAGCATGATCAAATGGGATTTATTCCTAGTGTACAGGAATATATCACATTAATAGAATCATATGTTCATCTCAATAGATGCAGAAAAAGCATCTGACAAAATTCAACATCCATTTGCAATAAAAACGCTTAACAAATTAGACATAGAAGAAATGTATCTCAACATAATAAAGGCCAAATATGACAAGCCCACAGCTAACATCATACTCAATGGTGAAAGGATGAAAGCTTCTCCTCTAAGAACAGGGATAAGACAAGGATGCCCACTGTTACCATTCCTATTCAACATAGGCCTGGAAGTCCTAGGTAGAGCAATCAGGCAAAACAAAACAAAACAAAACAAAACAAAAGTTATCAGAATTGGAAAGGAAGAAGTAAAATTTTCTTTATTTGCAGACAATATGATTTTATATAGGGACAATCCAAAATAATCTTTAAAAAAACCTGTTCTATCTAATCAATGAATTCAGTAAAGTTACAGGATAAAGAATTAATATGCAAAAATCAGCAGTAGTATA
The DNA here is from genome assembly GCF_048418805.1 of Vulpes vulpes. NCBI lineage: Eukaryota > Metazoa > Chordata > Mammalia > Carnivora > Canidae > Vulpes > Vulpes vulpes. The sequence continues at coordinate 8,611,064 of NC_132787.1, forward strand.
CACTAGTAATACACTAGTAATGAAACTTTTGAAAAAGAAATAAATTGTTCCTGTTTGCAATAGCATCAAAAATAATAAAATACTTAGGAATAAATGTAACTGAAGAGGCAGAAAAAAAAAATCTCTTCACTGAAAACTCCAAAACACTGATGAAAAATATTGAAGAAGACACAATTAAATGAAATGGCATGCCATGTTCACGGATTGGAAGAATTAACATTGTTAAAATGCCAATACTACCAGAAACCATCTACAGATTCAGTGAAATCCCTATTAAGATTCCAATGGCATTTTTTATAAAAGTAGAAAAAATACTCCTAAAATGTGTATGGAACCACAAAAGACCCCAAACAGGAAAAAAAAAAAAAAAATCCAGAGAAAGAACAAAGCAGGAGCTAACACATTTCCTGATTTCAAGCTATCAGATAAAGCTATAGTCATCAAAACAATATGGTAATGGCATAAAAACAGACACATAGGGGCACCTGGGTCGCTCTGGTTGAGTCTCTGCCTTTGGCTCAGGTCATGATCCCAGGGTCTTGGGATTGAGCCCCAATGCCAGGCTCCCTGCTCAGTGGAGAGTAAGCCTCTCCCCCCCCCCATCTGCCTCTCCCCACTGCTTCTGCTCTCTCTCTCTCATGCACTTTCTCTCTCTCAAATAAAATCATTTAAAGAAATTTTTAAAAAACCAAATGGACACATAGACCAATGGAACAGAACTGAGAGCCCAGAAATAAACCCAAGTATATATGGTAACTAATATACAACAAGGTAGCCAAGACTACTCAATGGAGAAAAAGTCTCTTCAATAAACAGTGCTGGGATAATTGGATATTTGTATGTGAAAGAATGAAAATAAACCCCCATCTCACACCATTCACAAAAATTAACTTGGAATGGGTTAAAGTCTTAAATGTAAGACCTGAAACATTGAATTCCTAGAAGAAAACATAGAAACAAAGCTCCTTGACATGATCTTAGTAATGATTTTTTGGTTATGACACCTGAATCACAGTAACAAAGGCACAAGTAAACAAGTTGGGACCACATCAAACTAACAAGCTTCTGTACAGCAAATGAAACCATCAACAAAGTGAAAAAACATCCTGTGGAATAGGAAAAAATATTTGTGAACCATATATCTCATACCAAAATGTACAAAGAACACATAAAACTCAATAGCAAAAAACTCAAATAATCCAATTTAAAAATGGGCAAAGGGCCTGAATAGATATTTCTACAGAAAAAATATGAAAGGCTAACAGGTACATTGAAAAGATTCTCAAAATCACTAGTCATAAGGGAAATGCAAATTAAAATCACGTGAGATATCACCTGATGCCTGTTAGAATGGCCATCCTCAAAGAGACAAGAGATAACAAATGCTGGCATTGATGTGGCAAAGGGAACACTTGTGCACTGTTGGTTGGACTGTAAACTGGTATAGCCATTAAGGAAAACAGTATGGAGGATCCTCAAAAAATTAAAAATCGAACCGTATGATCCAGCAATTCCACTTCTGGGAATATATTCAAAGACAATGAAAATGCTACCTTGAAAAGATATCTGTACCCTCATGTTCAAAGCAGCAGCATTTATAATAGCCAAGATGTAGAAACAACCCAAGTATCCACTAATAGATGAATGGATAAAGAAGTTGTGTGAGAGATATATAGAAAATGGAATCTTATTCAGCCATAAAAAAAAGTGAGGAAATCCTGCCTTTTGTGACAACATGGATAGACTTTGAAAGCATGGTCCTAAGTGAGACAGAGAGAGGCAAATCTTGTACGCTCTCATGTATATGAGTAATGTGAAAAGAAAAAATTTTAAAACCCTAAACTCATAGAAAAATAGATTAAACTTATGATTGCCAGAGGTAGGAGTGGGGGAAGGAGGATTGGATTAGGGCAATCAAAAGGTACAAACATTCAGTTATGAGGTAAGTAAGACCTAGGGATGTAAAATACAACATGATGAATATAGATATCACTACTATAAGATACATGAGAAAGTTGTTAAGAGACTAAATCCTAAAAGTTCTAGTCACAGAAGAGATATTTTCCTATGTTCTTTTTTCTTTTCTTCTTATTGTATGTGTATTGAGAAGGTGGATGTTAACCTATTATATAGTTTCATAAAACATGTAAATCAAACCATCATGCCATACATCTTATACACTGATATATGTCAATTATTTCTCAATAAAACTAGGGGAAGGGGTACCTGAGTGGCTCTGGTTGAGAGTCAGCCTTCAGCCCAGGGCATGACCCGGGGGTCCTGGGATTGAGTCCCACACCAGGCTCCCTGCAGGGAGCCTGCTTCTTCCTCTGTCTATGTCTCTGCCTCTCTGTGTCTCTCATAAATAAATAAATAAAATATTTTTTAAAAACTAGGTGGAAAAAAGAAAATGGTAACTCTATGAAGCTATGCTTGATTAATATGTTAATTAGCTTGATTGTGATTATACCACAATGTATATCAAAGTATGTTATATATGTCTTATATATAACTATTTGTCAATTACATCTGAAAGCTGCAAAAATTAAAAAAAAATATTGGCACTCAATAAGTAGAAAATAGCATATCATCTCAGTTCATAAACATATTATTAATTTGAAACATAGATAGGCTAGTCTCTAAAGGCCTGGCTAAAAAAGCAGAAAATTCAAGTATAGTAACACAATACTAAGAACAGAGGTGCTTGATAAATATTTGCCATTAACTATGACTTTGGACAAGTCATCATTACCTTTTTATGCCTCTGCTTTCCCCTCTTAAATCAAGATAACTTCTACAGTTTCCTCATTAGCTAAGCATCAAGAGTTAATGTGTTAGTAGTGTTTGAAAGTGCTCTTGTCATAGCCTCCACAGAACAAAACTAAATGAAGAATTATGCCTGTTTTTTTAAGAGAGAAACTGAAAGAACTGAGAAAAGACATATATTTTTATCAAAATTGGGTTGTACCTTGAACAAAACGGGGTTTTTCTGAAGGATCAACAAAGTTCAAATCAAAAGAAGCCACAGAATTGCAGAAACTTTAGAAGTCACATGTCCTAGAAGTAGTAAAGTTAGTTTGTGATTTGAGGCAGAGGAAGAAAATATATTATCTCTGTTGGATGATGTCATCCACTCCCAAACTGCTAATGTTTTTTTCTACTATTTTGAAACAGATCAGGGAGGAATTTTTCAGCTACTGCTTTTAGCATGCCACTGGGTGAGACTATTGGACAGTCTAAGGGCAAGCCATTTCCTGGTTTCCATCTATTACATGCTTACCGTGCCATTAAAAAAAAAAAAAAAAAGTATTTTAAGAAAGCCTTTTGAAAACAGTAAAAGCAATCAATATTTTTGAAATGGTGAAAACCTTTTGTCAAGCAACTGTGCTTCCAAGTTTTTCCATTATATCCATGGCACATGCTAAAAACAGTAAATTTTGTACGGTAAAATAGGATGAACATAGGGGGTTGCTTAAAGAAGAGACTGTCCCTATCCACTTGCTACAAGGATAGAGGAGATCATTGTATTGAAACATGTGCAACCCATTCAGGCACAGAGGGCTAGGATGTTGTACTCTAGACTTTATGTGGTATTTGGTGAAGAAAAAAGTTCCATGCATTAATGACTCATTTTTGATGCATTGTCATCAAAACCTCAGTCAATAGTCCTGGAAGAAGCTTTGCCTATTGCTAGGAAAGCCAGTGAGTCCCTTAAAATCATTTTGTCATGAAATGTGACTATATGACATTCTCATTTGCACGGAAATGTACTGACTCTCCCAAGGAACAATTGCAAAGCGTGTGATTAAGTTTTAAACATTTTTCTTTTGTTATTATTTTTGAAAAGAAAACAAAGCCCATTCTAAGAACAGTATGACAGGGAAAAGCCCATTCAAGTCTTCTTTGGTAAATTAACTGAGGTGAATTTTTAAATGTTGCTTAAGATCATGAGAGAAAAGATTTAAGAGAAACAGCTATGTAAAGTGTCCAGTGATACAGGAAGTGATTCTGCAAATAAAGTGGGGGTGGGAGGTGGGGATAAGCTTTATCAATTTTTCTGAAGGCAGTAATCCACAAAACCCAAGAAACAATGCAAAGCCCTTTTGAAGGTTGCTTCCTCCGATAATCTTAAAAATTGTTACAGATGTTACACATGACATGAATGTTGCTATGGGTAAAGACTACTCCTTAGAGTCTATTTTTGCAAAGAGAACAACCTTCTCAATGAAATTTTCTTTTGAGGAGAATTAAAGATAACCTTTTCCTTCCAGTTTGCATTTTAATTCTTTTTCCAGAATGAAGCTGTTAATCTTTGTGTGAAAAAACAAGGAGGACATAGTCTTGGTAAAGATTTTTTTGTGTGTGTTTGTTATGTAAGGAAGATCAATAATCAACGTAATAAAAATAATTGTATGTGAACATTATAGTGCACGCTTTATGAACATTTTTCTAGAGAGAATATAGTTTTCATTTGATTCACATAAAGGTCTGGCTCCACTTCTATCTCATAGTTTATGGATTGCTATTATAGAGTATCAGGATACTGTTCAGATCATACAATCTTTCCTTTGAACTCCCAATAACCTAATTATTATCAACACTCCTTTGGTATCTTTAATATCACTTTTACTATTGGATATATGTTTTAGGTTTATCTCATCTTTATAACATACATCCTAAGGGTAGAGGGATACCTTTTCTCCAGTTTAATTGGCAGTACATGGCAAATTTTTCTTTGGTTGCTAGTTAATTTTTTAAAATTCTGTTTTAAGATCAAACAATATGACAATACATTAATGGACTGCTGCATGTATTGTACTGATCAGAAGGGTGTGCTAGTTTTGCGCTTTTGAGAATTTGAATTACGTTGGTCACAGATTAGATCCTAAGCACCTACTTCTATTGTATATACCTAATGTAAGTTCTAAGTATTTTAACTTTATAGTATACATTCCTATTCCAGTAAGGGCAAATTCCCCTAGATTTTTGCCCAGATTTTCCCCAACACCTAGAATTTTGCTTTGCACATAACAAGTCCTCAACAAATATTTATTAACTGGGGAAATTGTAACAATTCAATGACAGATTCAGTGACAGGTGGGTTGCCTAAAAACTGTAGGCTTTTCCCTACATATTATAGGTACAAGAACAGGATGAGGAGTGCATAGTACTGATTTTACTACTAACTTTGCTTTGCCTTACTTCTCTCTCTTCCTGTTCAAGTGTTTGGTGGAAGGAAGGAGCAGTACATAAAATAATGAAGTTTGAGGGGCACCTGGGTGATACAGTGGGTTGAGTGTCTGACTCTTGGTTTCTCTCAGGTTTCGATCTCAGGGTCATGAGATCGATCCCTGCTTTGGGCTCTGTGCTCAGTACAGTCTGCTTGGGATTCTCTCTCCCTCTCTCTTGTCCCTCTTCACCTGACTTTCTCTCTCTTTCTAAAAATAAATAAGTCTTTTTAAAAAATATTTTATCTATTTATTCATGAGAGACACACAGAGAGGCAGACATATAGGCAGAGGAAGAAGCAGGCTCCACTCAGGAAGCTTGATATGGGACTTGATTCTGGGACTCGAGGATCATGACCTAAGCCAAAGGTAGATGCTCTACTGCTGAGCCACCCAGACACCCCTAAATAAATAAATCTTTAAAAAAAATAGCAAAAGGTATCCCTGGGTGGCGCAGTGGTTTAGCGCCTGCCTTTGGCCCAGGGCGCGATCCTGGAGACCTGGGATCGAATCCCACGTCGGGCTCCCGGTGCATGGAGCCTGCTTCTCCCTCTGCCTATGTCTCTGCCCCTCTCTCTCTCTCTCTCTCTCTCTCTCTCTGACTATCATAAATAAATAAAAATTAAAAAAAAATAAAAAATAAAAAAAAATAGCAAAGATTGAAAGTTGTGACTAAATGCTTTGTCACTATTAACCCTGGTAAGGATATGGTTATTTCTATACCAAACTCTATTTATACATCAAAGAGACTTTTTACTTCTCCATCAGATCAAGTCATCTGTGCAACAAATACAGTAACCAAAGCTAATTTTTTTATTAAATACTTACTATGTACCGGGAACTGTATTAAATACTTTAATCTTCCATTTAATACTTGTAACAATCCTGTAAAGTAGATACTGTGATTATCCCCATTTTATAGATGAAGAAATAGGACTTAGAGATGGTTAAGTATTTCACTTGTTATCACTCCCATAAGGTGAACCTGGGATTTGCATCCTGGCAGTCTGGACCCAGACCCAACATGTTGATTACTTCAGGTCATTACATTTGAAGTTGAAGCATGACAATGGCAAGGAGCTGTCTTTCTCTACTTCTGTGTTGACAAAGTCAGTGTTATACTTTTCATTGGCTAGTGAGAACTTTGAGGGACAATCAACCTTTCTTTCATAAAGCCTTTTTTGTGTGTGTGCGTATGTGTTTAATGTGCAAGGTTAATTCCTTAGTGTGGCCTCATTTTAATGTCTGTAGCTGTTAACAAAATGTGGAACGGTATTTGAAAATGAAGTGTTGCACAATGTTATTTTTATCCTTATTTTTAATTTTAATACAATAAATTGCAGATATAGTTCAGGATTACCATAAGTGTCCTTCTTCACAACTTTAAAGGGTCAGTGCCAAGTACAATTTTTTCAAGATTCAGATTTTCTAGATCAGCATAATATTAATTTCCTATTATTCCTTTGGGAATAATAAATTGAGAATCTCACTCACAATAGTATACTTTGATTTCTCCCCTCCAGACACTTATATTATTGTTGAGTATGTTTTTCTTGTATCCATATTAAACTTATACATGTACTATTAGGAATACATATATTATAAACCCCCAACACAATGTTATTGTTTTAGTTTAAGTAGAATTTTTATACGTAGAGCTTTATATGGACCTAAGTAAATGCTCAACAAATATTTTTTTTTTATTTTTTTTTTATTTTTTTTTTTCAACAAATATTAATGTTCTTTTTAGAGTGTGTATAATATGTTTTGCCCCCTGAATAGTTTAAAAGTAGCATTTTGTATAAAACACAACAAAATTAACTCCTCAAAAAAGATACTCAGAAAGATTCAAGTTCTGACACACAGCATTTTAATAAATATTAACTTAATGTATATTAAAGAATGTTTAAAAATATTAAGTTTCTGGGGGTGCCTGGTGGCTCAGTTGTGTCCAACTCTTGATTTTAGCTCAGGTCATGATCTCAGGGTCATAAGATCGAACCCAGTGTCAGGTTCCACACTCAGCACAGAGTCTGCTTAGGACTCTTTCTTTCCCTATTTTGCCTCTCCTCCTGCTCGTTCGTTCTCTCTCTCTCTCTTTCTCTCTCTCGTAAATAAAATCTTTTAAAAAATTAAGTTTTGGCACACACACACACACACACGCACACCTGGAATGTATTATAAGCAACTACATTTTTATTATGATCTTTTAATTACATCTCTGTTCTTTCTTTATCATTCATTTGGCATTCAAAGTATTCCTTCAAAGAGCTATGACTTGATATTTTGCAGGAAAATGGACACCACTACACTGTCCCAAAACATGCTACCATGAAAGAAATTCCTTCCTTTCTCCTCAGACCCAGGAAAAGTTGGGGGAAAATTTACTGAGAATGGCCATTTAGTGGCCCAATATCACAATAATAACACAAATAACAGAACTAAATCTGTTCTTTCTCACCGTCATCCTGATGATCTCCAGTAGGAAACAGGTCATCATATTAGATCTATGAGATTTGAAAGGGAATTGCACAATGATATACAAAAGGTATCTGATGAACATACAATTACTTTTCCTAATCTATGGAGACCCAAAAATACACACACACATTCAGTATTTGGTTTGGCTTGTACATTAAATTGCACAGGCATATGAGAAGTATTTATTAGCAATTGATTTCTCTTCAAAGTAAGAATTCAGCATGCTAATCTGAATTGCATAAATTCTGAGAAAGAGGTCTACAGTGATATTATTCCTGACAGAAATAGCACCAATTCTAAGTAATTTTAAGACAAGGAACATATGGTATTGTTCTTGATATTCTCCACAGTACCCCCAGCACAATGCTACATGTGGAATAGGTTCTTAGTATTTGTTAAATACACAGATCAGCAGGTCTCTGGTACATGCTGCTGCTATCTGGTGTGTTTCTTTTTATTTGTTCATTGATTGAATTTCTTAGCTATATTTGGAAAAATTCTTTTGAACATTAAACTTAAAACATCAGAGTCCTCATTAGAATTCTATAAGACACATGGATCTTAGATATTTCTGTATTTTGTAAAGGGGCATATATAGGGCAGGCCATTGTAATGATCCATCAGTCACTCTTATCCTGATGAACCAAAGTGGTTTTAGGCAAAGGTAGGATTTAACCATTTAAGTGTTTTTTGTTTTATTTTGACTGAACTCCACAGGTGAACTCAAGAATTTGAGCATGCTAAATATTCAAATTAGAGTCAGGTGCACAGTTATAAGCAGGTGCTCAATAAATAGTGCACTTGATAACAATGCTAAAAATGAGTGGTATAAGATTTACTCTATTAGAAGTGACTTACCAACCACACAAATTTTCGTCCTGGATTTCCAGTGGATTCTTTTTCCTTAGTTGTTATAATTCCTTACTCCTGTAAAGCCCTTTTGATATAAAACAGTGATTTCCAATTTGTATTTATCATATTTATTACTAAGGAATTGCATTTCCCCCACAAAATGAATAATCCAATTTAAAAATGGGCTGGAGAGATGAATAGACATTTTCCCAAAGAAGGCATACAGATGTCGAGTAGACACATGAAAAGATACTCAACATCACTCATGATCAGGGAAATACAAATCAAAACTATAGTGAGCTATCGCCTCATACCTGTCAGAATGGCTAAAATCAACAACACAAGACACAATGGGTGTTGGCAAAGATGTGGAGAAAGGGGAATCCTCCTGCACTGTTGGTGGGGATGCAAACTGGTGCAACCATTGTGGAAAACAGTATGGACGTTCCTCAAGAAGTTAAAAATAGAGCCACCCTATGACCCAGCAATTGTACTACTAGGTATTTACCCAAAGGACACAAAAATACTAATTCAAAGGGATACATGCACCCTGATGTTATAGCAGCATTATCTACAAGAGCCAAATTATGGAAACAGCCCAAATGTCCATTGACTGATAAATGGATGAAGAATATGTGAAGGATATATATAACTTTTAATATATATATACTTTATATATATATATCATTTTTATGGCCGAATATTATTTGGCCCTAAAAAAGAAGGAAACCTTTCATTTGCAATGATGTGGATGGAGCTAGAGAGTATTATGCCAAGTGAAATAAGTCAGGCAAAGACAAATATCATATGATTTCACTCGTGTGTGAACTTAAGAAATGAAACAAGTGAGCATATTGGGAAAAAAGAGAGGCAAACCAAGAAACAGATTTGACTATAGAGAACAAACTGATGATTACTAGAGGAGAGGGGAATGTGGTGGAAGGATGGGTTAAACAGGTGATGGGGATTAAGGAGTTCACTTATGATGAGCACCAGGTGTTGTATGGAAGTGTTGAATCACTAAATTGTACACCTGAAACTAATATACTGTATGTTAACTAACTGGAATTTAAATAAAAAGTTTAAAAAGGCATTTTTTTCATCTTTCTTATTCTGGTTGCTTTAGAAAGCAGACTCTGAGAAAGGATTTGAGAGTGAGAGTTTATTTGGAAAATAGGGAAAACAAGAGGGCAGGAAAGTGGGTAACTGTTCCCAGGAAAGAAAGGTAGCTAATAAAGGGTGCATTATAAAGTCAGCTAGTGACTGGCTGTAGCTTAATTCTATGAGAAAACTCTGGGAAGTGGTTAAAAATAGTGTCTTGGGCAGCCCCGGGGTGGGGGTGCTCAGCGGTTTAGCTTCACCTTCAGCCCAGGGCCTGATCCTGGAGACCTGGGATCGAGTCCCATGTCAGGCTCCCTGCGTGGAGCCTGCTTCTCCCTCTGCCTGTGTCTCTGCCCTTCTCTCTCTGTGTGTCTCTCATGAATAAATAAATAAAATCTTTTTTTAAAAAAAAAAAAACGTGTCTCAGAATGACCCCAACTGAGAGATGAGGAAGCTGTAGCATTTATACACCAACTCATGAGACGAATCACTGGGTGAGAACTTTTGGGTGGGTGTGGGAGTGTTGATTCTTTGGCACTTGGCCTGCTGGATGCAAGGGCTGGGGCTTTCTATCTTCTGGAATGGTGGGAAGAGTGAAAGGAAGGAGGCTTCAGGAGCAAAGATTCAGACACTGAGAGTGCAAGTTGTTGGTCAGAGAACAACAAAAGGCCAGGGCACTGAAAAGGGGCTACAGTCCTCTAGAGTTGGACAAATACACCCCTTAGAATAGCAGGTTGTGCCTTATATATATCACTATTTAATCAGATATTTTAATTCCATATTGTTAATTCAATTTTTCTTTTTTATTCTTTTGTGTCTTCTAGGCAAGTTATTAAATATTGTATTTGCTTTTTATTGTTGCCAGCCAGTGTTCAGTGTCCAAGTATTGTTTGACAAATGTTGCATTATGCAATACTTTCTGCTTGGACGAAATGTATTAAGAGTTATCATCCTGAGTTTTGACATATATGTGTTACAGTTTTAAAGTTTCTCTTGATTACTTTTTTGTTTCCTCTCTAGAAATCTTGAATATGTCTTTTGAATTCAACCCTACTTAATTCTCTAGGGTATAACCATGGTTTCATTACTTTACATTTCTTTAGCGTTTCTCCTCCTATCCCCAAATACTTACCAAAAATGTTATATATGTGCTCATAATAAAGAAATTGAATCAGAGTGTAACCATTAGCCTCAATCCAATTCCTCATTATCATCACCTCTCAGAGGTAGATCTGCTTAATTCTCTGGCTCCAAAATTTAATATTTGTATGACCCTGGACAAGCTATGTTACCTGTCTGTGCCTTTCACACCAATAGGCATGTTTTGAGAATTTATGGAGATAATTCAGGTGTAACGCTTAGGACAGAGGTTAGCATATAGTGTGTGTTTTATAAATGTTAGCTACTATTATATCTCTTTTCCACATATGTAAATGCGTGTCAGGGCTTTTTTTATTCCCCCCACAAAAATGGAGCTATACAAGTGGTTCTGACTTTAGCTTATCTATATATCTACCTGTTCTTTTTAATAATTGCATAGTATGCCAGGCCTCTATTAATGAACCATTTTGTAGTTTTACAGTGTTTGTCACTATATGTGAGGCAATTACCTAATAAATTGAAAAATGGGATTTTTAATTTTATTTATTTTCTATTTTTTTTAATTTAAATTCAATTTGCTAGCATATACTATAACTCCCAGTGCTCATCCCATCAAGTGCCCTCCTTAGTACTCGTCACCCAGTTACCCATCCCTCCAGCCACCTCCCCTTCTGTAACTCTGTTTCCCAGAGTTAGGAATCTCTCATAGTTTGTCTCAATAATGGGATTTTTATATTGCTTTCCTCTCCTGTCAGATTGTCCAATATTCAGAATTTAGCATACATTGGAGTTTTCTCACTTTATTATAATAGTCTGTATGCCTCTGGACTCTGGTTATTGCTTATAAATATTTGGGCTATAAGATAGATGATAGATGATAGATAGATAGATAGATAGATAGATAGATAACCTATTGCATCAGTTAGAATTAGGCTTGTTTGCAAGTAACAGAAATCCAAAAGAACAGTGGTCGTACAAGACAGAATATTTCTTTCTTAGGAAAAAGTCTAGATATTATGTGTAAATGGTGCCCTCAAAGTTGTGCAAAGCTCAACCTATGAGGTCCAAGAAGACTGTTTGAGATTCAGCCATCACAGCTGCATTCCAGCTAGCAGGAAAGAGGAATAAACAAAGAAAAGAGGGCAAAAGGCTCACCAACTACATTTTAAAATGTAGTTATAAGACATAAAATCGACCATTTAAACCATTTTTAAATGTATGGTTAGGTTAGTGGCATTAAGTACATTCATATTGTTGGGCAATCATCACTAATATCCATCTCCAGAATTACTTTTCTCTCTTCCCAAACAGAAACTCTGAACCCATTAAATAATAGCTCCCCATTCTCTCTTCTCCCCAGCCCCTGGCACCATTCTACCTTCTACCTTTACAATTTGACTACTTGAGTTATCTCATATGAGTAGAGTTATGCAGTATTCGTCTTTTGTAATTTATTTCACTTAGCATCACATTTTCAAGGGTCATCCATGTTGTAGCACATGTCAGAATTTCCCTTGTTAAAAAAAAAGATGTATTTATTTGTGAGAGAGAGAGACACAGAGACAGAGATGGAGAGGAGGGGCGATGGGCAGGGGGAGAGAGAGAGACTCTAGCTGACTCCCCACTGAGTGTGGAGCCCAATGCAGGGCTCTCTCTCAATACCCTGAGATCATGACCTGAGCCAAAACCAAGAAATCAAGAGTCAGACACTTAACCAGCTGAGCCACCCAGGCACCCCTCCTTCCTTTTTAAGGCTGCTACATTTTATTTATCTGTGTAACCATCAATGAACTAGTGGATTGCTTCTACATTTTGGCTATTGTCAATAAGGGTGCTGTGAAATATGGGTGCCCAAATATCTGTTTGGGTCCTTGCTTTCAATCCTTTTGGATATTAACCCACAAGTGGAATTGATAGATTATATGGTAGTTCTATTTTTAACTTTTTAAGGAATAGTTATTCTGTTTTCCATAGTGGCTGTATCATTTTATATTCCCACCAGCAATGCACAGGGGTTCCAATTTCTCCATATCCTCACCAAAATTTGTTATTTTCTGATTTCTTGATTATAGCCATCCTAATGGGCATGAGGTAGTATCTCATTGTGTTTTTGATTTGCATTTCTCTAATGATCAGTGATATTGAATATCTTTTCAGGTATTTATTGGCCATTTGAATATTTTCTTTGGAAAAATGTTATTTAACTCCTTTGTCTATTTTTTAATTGGATTTTTTTTGTTGCTGTTGTTGAATTGTAAGGGTTCTTTATATATTCTGGGTATTAATTCCTTATCAGATATATGATTTGCATGCATTGCCTTTTCACTCTGTTGATGGTGTCCTTTGATGCATGAAAGGTTTTCATTTTGATGTAATACAATTTATCTATTTTTTTCTTTTGTTGCTCATGCTTTTGTTGTCATATTCAAGAAATCATTGCCAAACCCAATGTCATGAATTTTTTTCCCTGTGTTATCTTCCAAGAGTTTGATAGTTTTAGCTCTTATGTTTAGGTCTTTGATACATATTGGATTAATTTTTGCGCATGATGTTAGAAAAGGGTCCAATTTTACTCTTTTGCACATGGATACCTAGTTTTTCCAGCAACATTTGCTTGAAAGACACCAACTACGTTTATTAAAAAGGTCCTGTAAACTGCCACATAATACTTTTATTTTTAACTTAGTCCCAGGGTTTCACTTAGCTGCAAGGTTGGCAATTTAAGTAGGAGAAGCTGTTTTAGTTAAAAATAAAATTCAAAACTTTAATCTTTTCCTTTTCTTCTTTGATTATCTTGAAGATGCTACAAAATAGCATTGTACAATGATGCGCATTCAGGTGTCTGCATTAATGTTGAGAGCAGGATAATTGTATTTTATACCCGTGATATAGTCTTAAGGGCTAGTATAATATCTCAATAGGAATAAATGTAAAATAAATGGTAGTAGTGGAGTTGGTGGGGCTGGAACACTTTTACAGAGCCTATAAATCTATTATGGTGATACTGATCTTGCTGCTGAGTCACCAGTATTATGTTTTCCATTATTCTTGCCCAGATACTTGAGGATTTTTAAAGGTTAAAGATGTATCTGCTACATTCAAGGGTCTTGGCATCATTTCAAATATTTTGCAGTGTGCCCTATTCTAAACAAACAATAGTGGATGTTGTAGACTTCGGCTTTCTTCAGAGCAATTTATCACATTTAACTTTTCCTACAAAGTTATTGATATGGGAATGTTTTCAAGCACCAACATCAGCACTTGATGCTACTTTTTTGGCTATTAAAAACAATTTACATTAAAATAATGGTGAATGTTAAACAGCAGAGTGATCACCAAAATTATTCCATTCCAAACCAAATAATTGGGATGTTCCTAGTGTATGAAGGATAGATAGCTAGGCATTTCTGTTGAGCAGTCATGGTGACAAAAGCATGAAAAATATTTACTTTCCTACTAGCTCTGAAACTGCAGTTTTTAATAATTTTTTTCTTGATAATTAAAAAAATAATTTTAAACTAGCATCTAAAATGAGGCTCTTATATTAATATTTTTGATGTGCAGGGCACCTGGGTGCCTCAGTTGGTTAAGCTTCTGCTTAAAGGTCCTGGGATAGAGCCCTGCATTGGCTCCCTGCTCAGCTGGGAGTCTGCTTCTCCATCTCTCTCTGCCCCTCCTCCTGCTCTCTCTCTCAAATAAATAAAATCTTTAAAAAATATTTCTGATGTGCTATTTCAACTTTGCATAAAGTAGTACTATACAGTGTCTTGGTGTATCTTGTGTTTTGGTCATGTGATTGATGAAAGAGAAATAGATATCTGAAGTGTTTAAGTTTAAAAGTCCTATTTTTGGGGGGGTCCCTAAGTGGCTCAGTTGGTTAAGTATCTGCCTTTGGCCCAGGTCATGATTTCAGGGTCCTGGGATCAAGCCCTGCGTTGGGCTCCCTACTCAGCAGGGAGTCTGCTTCTCTCTCCTCTCCTTCTTTCCCTCCTCACTGCTCATTGTCTCTCTCTTTCTCAAATAAATAAATAAAATATTTTTTTAAGTCCTATTTTTAAAGGAATCCAACTTGGTTTCCAAAACCAGGATGTAGATGGGAGGATGGAGAGGGGAAAATATAGATGAAACAAAATTGACCATAGGTTGTAATTATTGAAGTGATTAGTAAATGGGAGTTCTTTTTTTTAATATATTTTCCCTTTATTTTATTTTTTTTAATAAATTAATTTTTATTGGTGTTCAATTTACCAACATACAGAAAAACACCCAGTGCTCATCCCGTCAAGTGTCCCCCTCAGTGCCCGTCACCCATTCACCCCCACTCCCCGCCCTCCTCCCCTTCCACCACCCCTAGTTCGTTTCCCAGAGTTAGGAGTCTTTATGTTCTGTCTCCCTTTCTGATATTTCCTACCCATTTCTTCTCCCTTCCCTTATATTCCCTTTCACTATTATTTATATTCCCCAAATGAGTGAGAACATACACTGTTTGTCCTTCTCCGATTGACTTATTTCACTCAGCATAATACCCTCCAGTTCCATCCACGTCGAAGCAAATGGTGGGTATTTGTCATTTCTAATGGCTGAGGAATATTCCATTGTATACATAAACCACATCTTCTTTATCCATTCATCTTTCGATGGACACCGAGGCTCCTTCCACAGTTTGGCTATTGTGGACATTGCTGCTATAAACATCGGGGTGCAGGTGTCCCGGCGTTTCATTGCATCTGAATCTTTGGGGTAAATCCCCAACAGTGCAATTGCTGGGTCGTAGGGCAGGTCTATTTTTAACTCTTTGAGGAACCTCCACATAGTTTTCCAGAGTGGCTGCACCAGTTCACATTCCCACCAACAGTGTAAGAGGGTTCGTAAATGGGAGTTCTATTATCCCCTTCACTTTTGTGTATGTTTAAAAATTTCCATGATAAAAAGTTAAAAATAAAGAAGGCTTGTTCTCTTAACATGAAGTTATATCTAATTAGATTGGTTTCCTCCCTCTTCATTTTCCTATCAGAAACATAGGAAAAGGTAGGGAGGGGCAGGATAGCACATATACATTGGTCAGAGAGCTCTTTTGAAAGAGATCGGTATTATTTATGAAATTGATCGCCTTGAGGACAATGAGATTTTTACTTTCCTTTTTTAATATATATATATTTTAAAGATTTTATTTATTTATTCATAGAGACACAGAGAGAGAATGAACACAGGCAGAGGGAGAAGCAGGCTCCATGCGGAGAGCCCGACGTGGGACTCGATCCAAGGTCTCCAGGATCACGCCCCAGGCCGCAGGCGGCACTAAACCGCTGCGCCACTGGGGCTGCCCTTTTTTTAAAATATATTTTTAAAAGATTTTATTTATTTATTCATTCATGAGAGAGAGAGAGAGAGATAGAAACAGGTTCCATGCAGGAAGCCTGATGTGGGACTCGATCCCTGGACTCCAGGATCACACCCTGGGCTGAAAACGGCTAAACTGCTGAGCCACCCAGGCTGCCCAATTTTTACTTTCTCAATCTAAACTTGAACATTCTAAGACCCAATAGAAGTTTCCTGTGGTAGGAGATAAACCCTATTGACAGTGTGTGGCATCCTGATATTGGATGAAGGAGAACTTAACTCAGGTGTCACTGCCTCAGGCAGAGGCCTGTGAGTATTCCTGATAGACAGAAACCACGGAAAGAAGGTATATTTAATTCCTGGGATTCACCCTCACAGCTTTCCCTCTAGACTCAGAAAATTAATTGTTTCTTCTCCTGTTCAAAGTTAACTCCCACACCTAAACTGTTGATCACATTTATTTCATCTCCTGTGGGATTTTACAACACCAATTGCTCCCTTATTCCTCTCTCATATGTTCACCTTTTCTATCCACTGGCCCCTTCCCCACAGCAGGAAAGTGTGTTCAGATCTCCCATAACTTCCCATCCTCCTATAGCCAAGACTGCCTCAAGGGGGCACCTGGCTGGGTCCGTGGGTAGCACAGGGCTCTTGATTTCATTGAGTTCAAGCCCCACATTAGCCATAGAACTTAAAAAAAAAAAAAAAAAAAAAAAAAGACAGCTCCAGACCCCTTTCTCTTTCCATTCCTAAATAATTCCTCAAAATAATTGTGTGTACTTTTTTTCTCCTATGTCTTAACCTTTATTTTACTGTAATTAGACCACAACCACTATATTCCTGAAACTGCAATGCTAAAGATCACTAATTGCCTAATGAACAAATCCAATGGCCAGTTTTAATTCCTTGCCTTATTTAATCTCTCTAATTGCTTCTAAAAAAACAACTATAAGCCAGACACACCTTAGGTGCTTTATAAAGATTAGCTCACTTAATCCTATAACAAACCTATGAGGTAGTTACCATTTTTATCTGTTTTGTAGATACACAGAAAGATTGAGTAATTTGTCCAGGATCACCACCATCTACTCCTTTATTTCTTTAATGTTTTTGTTTAGGTTGATTCGTTTCTGAGATGACAGCTGGGGTAGTCAGAATAGTGCACCCCCCCCCCCTTCTAGCCACCCATGACTTAATATCCCTAGAACCTCTGAATATGTTAGGTTACATGGCAAAGGAGAATTAAGGTTGCAGAGAGATTAAAATGACTGATCAGCTGGTAGGGAGAAGAACCTGAGTTTTTCAAGTGAACCCAATATAATTACAAGAGTACTCAAAAGTGGAAGAGACAGAGACAGAGACAGGCACAGCCAGAAGGAGAGCTTGGAAGAAGGTGGTATGATGGCAGAAGCAAGAGTGATGTGGCATAGAATGATAAAGACTGGAGTTGCTATTACTGGCTTCGAAGACGGAAAAGGCCAAGGAATGCTGATGACCTGTAGGATCCAGAAGAGGCAAGGAAACCGCTTCTCCTCCAGAATCTCTAGAAAGGAATGCTGCTCTGCTGACACCCTGGGTTTAGACTAGTAAGACATAGGTTGGACTTCTAAAGCTAAAGAACTGTAATAAATTTGTGTTATTATAAGCTGCTGAAGTTGTGGTGATTTGTTAAGGCATCAATAAGAAACTCATACAATAGCCTATCTTGGCTACTTTGACCATTTCTTCCCAGGGTCCTTTCCTGGTTCCTTTTACTCTGATACCCTAATGGTTGTTGTTTCCCAGAGTTCTGTCCTTAGCACCTGTTCTCATCACATACATTTACTCTGGGTAATGTTACCCATTCTAATGGGCTTGACCACTATTTATACTCTGATTCTCAAATCTCTAATTCTAACCCTCCCAAATCCTGAACTTAAGAACTTTGCATCTGACAGCCTCTAAGATTTTCTACCTCAATGTCTAACTGGCCACTCAAACTTACTGTATACCCTCCTAAGAAGCATTAATTCCTCCTTTATTTTCTGTTTAGGATATACCCTTCGGTAGATCTGTAGATAGATAAGTAGATGATATCAAGCCAGAAACTCAGAAGTCATTGTTATCTTTCTTTTTCCTTATCCCCTAAAACCCAACAGTAGATAAGTCCTATTAATTTCACCTCTTTGATATCTGTATAACCCATTTTCTTCTCTCCATCCCACCACCACCTCCTACATCATTATGTGCCTGGTTCTTCTGACTTCTCTGGACTATAACTATTGCTTTCTGACTTTCTGCCTAGCCTGGGCCCTGTCACTCACTCCTCCCCAACTTTTTTTCCATATAGCCACCGCAGGTGCTTTTCAAAACACAAATCTAATTATGTTACTTCATTGCTTAAAATTCTTTAGTGTTTACTCACTCCCTCAAATGCAAAACAAGGCAAAATAGTATCTGGCCCCAGCCCAGCTCCAGTCTCATGTGTTCCGGTCATACTGAAGTACTCATGGTTTCCTGTTGAGCTGTGCTGTTTATTGCTTTGTGTCTTTGCAATACTAGTCTTGCTGCTTGGAACCCTGTCCTTGTCTTTTTCTACCTACTGTCGGCTCAAACATTACCTCATGTGTGAAGCCTTTCTTGTTCTTCTCAGGTAGAGTGAAATACACTCTTTTGTTCTGTACTTTTCTCTTAGAATGACGTTTGGTCCCTACTGTATTTCTTTTCCTGTCTACCTTCCCCACGAAACCAAAGCTCTTAGTGAGTAAGAAGCAGGTTTTATTCACCTTTCCATTCCTGCCACCCAAGATAATGTCTAGCTTATGGATAAGACATGCATTAATTGTTGAACACATGAAAGATTTGAGAATAGAGTCAGAGGGAAGCAGGTAAGTGAGGGGCTCTTAGAAACTTCTGTGACTGCTAGAGGACCTAAAATACTGTTGAAGCTGATAATGTGGTGAACTTGAGCTTAATAACCCTTTGTGGTCCATTCACGACATGGAAAACTAGTCCATATTCCCCATGGCGTAGGTCAATGTCTGGCAAACAGTACATGGTTAAGAACTACATACTAAATGAAGGATTGAAAGGGATGAAGGAGAGACCATGATGGGGGTGAGGGTAATTGGGAAGGAAGAGTAGAGTTAAATAGTACAGGCAATAAAGGATGTGGGGGTGAAGACAGGGAGATATGAAAATGAAGAAGACAAATCTGGCAGATAAGGAGACCCAGTGAGATATTTTAATGCTCCAAGTGTGAGGTATTGAGGGCCGAGACCAGGAGGTGGTATGGGATTAGAATGGAAAAGGGCTGTGTGAAATAAAGCCTCATCAGGGGAACTTAATGAGTGACTCCATGTAGAAAAGAGAGTGGAATTAAGAATGATTCCAAGATTTTGAACATCAGAGACATGACCAAATTAAGCAAGCCCAGGAAAGGGAGTTGGCTTTGCAATAAAATGGAAGACTTTAGCTTTCCCAAAGGTTTTAGAAGACTGTGATAGAAATAGGAGGCATCATGGCCCTTTTAAAAAACTAGATTAAGAGCACGCTTGGGTGGCTCAGTAGTTGAGCATCTTCCTTTGGCTCAGGTCATGATCCCGGGGTCCTGGAATTGAGTCCCGCATTGGGCTCCCCACGGGGAGTCTGCTTCTCCCTCTGCCTCTGCCTCTGCCTCTCTCTCTGTGCCTCTCATGAATAAATAAAATCTTTAAAAATAACACTAGATTAAGATAAACAGACTTTTTAAATAAATTCTAATAGTTGTCTTGTGTAATCTATAAATTAAACATTACCGTAGTTTATTTCTTTCTCAAATTACAAAATAAATACATAATTAATAGAAAGGACTTGGAAAACACACATACACACACACACACTAACACACACACAGACATTATCCATAATCCTATCACAGAGGCATAACAACCAAAGTCAAAATTTGGGAATACATCATTTGAATAATTTTCTGATGGATTAATGTCTTATGCACAGTTTTTCCATCAGAAATACCATTATTTCTTCAATGTATTTACATAAGATCTGTTCATTCTTATTTTCCTTCAATTCTACAAATCCCACTCTTCTAAAGGAACCACTGTGAACAGTTTGTGCACCAAAAGAATTCTTAAAATAAATACAATCCCATTAACCCATATAATGATGTACAAACATATTATCTATACACATGGATAGATATAGATCTCTACATATTGTGTATACATGAATCTCATTCATATGCATGCATACATACATGTACAATAATATAACAGCCATGTAGTGTCCTATATTATAAGTATCATAAATTAATTGTTGAACATTTAGATTTTCATTTTTGTGCTCTAACAGATAATGCAATAAAGAATACACTTGTCTTAATTCTGACTTTATTGGAAATTCTAGTGTTTCACTGTTAAACATGATATTAGTTTAGATACATATTCTTTGTCATGATAAAGTAGGGTTCCTTTACCCAGTTTACTGAGATACTTTTCTTCAATTATGAGATACTTTTCCACATTCTTGCAAATACCTTTTTTGGATTCTACTGAAATAGTGTTACTCCTTTGACTTATTAATGAGATGAATCATTAGTATAGATGGCCCCTGTCTTACTGATGGTTTGACATAAGATGTTTTGACTTTACAGTGGTCCAAAAGCAATATACATTCATTGGAGACATATTTTGAATTTTGATCTTTTCCCAGTTGAGTAATATGCAGTGTAATATACTCTCGAGATGCCAGGCAGCAGCAGCAGCAGTGAACCACAGCTCCCAGTCAGCTACATGGTCATGAGGTAAAATTACAACTATTCCTGTTTTCACTTTCAGTACAGTAATTCAATAAATTGCATGAGATATTCATACTTTATTGTAAAATAGACTTTGCATTAGATGATTTTGCTCGACTGTAGGCTAATGTAAGTGTTCTGAGTATGTTTCAGAGAGGCTAGGTTAATCTATGATATTCAGTAAGGTTAAGTATATTAAATGCACTTTCAACTTATAATATTTTCAACTTTGTGATGGGTCTACTGGGACGTAAGCCTATTTTAAGTCAGGGAAAATCTGTATGTTAATAATCCTTCCTTATTACTGGATTAACCCTTCTTGGCAAATGTTACTATTCTTTCAATGACAAACTGTTGAATTTCCTTTGCTCATCTTTTATTTAGAATTTTGAATCTATATTCATTTGCTGATATTTTTAACTTGAGCAGGAACTGGCTTCTAGATGTTTAAAGGATGTGTCATTGCAAATATCTGAGGCTTGAAAATAGACACATACCCAGGGGCCTAGGAATCTGGGATGTCTTCCACATAGCTCTCATAATAAGCAACTGCTTTAGTCTCTATTAATAATAGGAGAGAGGACTTCCAGCCCTTCTTGTCCTAAGTGATTCTACCTCTTTCTCAGGCCTCTAAGGGGCAGGGCCAAAGGGAGAGAGAGTCTGATCACTGTGTTTGTGCCCCCTTCCACTCAAATCCCCTATTTCCTCTTTCAGAGGAAATGTTTGCTCTATTATCTTTCTTTAAGGTTGGGCAACTGGGAGCCAGGCACATCAACTCTTTGAGAAGAAACAGGATCTAAACAAATTTAAAGGTGAATTAAAACAGCAATTCACTTGGATATCTTGAATCCTTATAGCCTTTAATATCAAAAACTTAAGAAGATTTTTTATTCAGTTTTTAAAACCGAATAAAAAAAGATATATTTATTTTTGTAAGTTATAATGGAAACAAATAACAGTTTAAAAATTTCACTTATTTTAGAATAACTCTTCTTCCCCATCCTGAGGACTAGTAGAGCTAGAGGAGAACTTTTTGTGAAAATACTGTTTGCCACTAGCTAGAAAAGGCCCACTTTGTGGATAAGAGAAAAGATTCTTAAGAAGAGTGTGGTTGTGGTAAAGTCAGGTTATGAGAATAGGTTTGGAGCATTCTAACATTTTCTCCATTAGAATATGGGAGCATGGCATTCTTTATTCTTTCCACCCCTAAGTGTAACCATGGCATTCCTCATTCCTGTTCCTCTGTCGTTTGGGCCTTGTTGCAAAGATTAAATGAATTAATATAGGTAAAATATTTGAATTGTTACCTGGCACATAGGAAGCCCTCAATAAACATTAGCCACTGTTAATTATTATGAAGGTAAGAAGCTCTGATATGACTCCCACTGATTCTCACCTCCTGGTATTCATGTTCTTGTGTAATCTTCTCATCTTGAGTGTTACTAGACTTAGAATATGGCAATAGTGATAAGCTGTCTCTCCTATGATTACATTATAATAGATCACAACTTCCATTTTGCTGAACTCTATTGTCTTCCCAGTTGGCACACTTCACAATCTGCCATATTTGGCAGAGAATTAGGGTAGCTTTGTCCCACTGCCTGCAAGAACCTGAATCTTACCAGTAACTATATGAATGAGCTTAGAAGTGGATCCTTCCCCAGTAGAGCCTTGAAATGATTATAGCCCCAGATGACACCTTGACTGCATCTTGTGAAAGACCCGGAAACAGAGGCTCCAGCTCCATTGTATTCAGATCCCTAACCCAGAAACACTGCTGGTGTTTTAAGCCCCTAAAATTGGAGCCCCTAATATTTGTTATATAACTTGTTATGTAACAATAGATAATAATACAATTTCTATTAATATTGTGATTATTAGCAGTATAGCAAATTTAAACTATTGACTCTGAAGCCTGATTCTGGGGTTTTGATCCCAGTTCTCTCATTTACTAGCTGTTTGACTTCATATAACTACTTAACCTCTCTGTGCCTCAGTTTCCTTATTTGTAATATAAGGATAAATAATAGTTGTGAAGAGTAAATGAGAATACAACTCACGACTCTGATACATGGTAAGCGCTATATATGTTGGATGTTATTTATATGAAGAAGAGACTAGTGCATAGACTATCATTGCTCACATTAACCATCAGCTCTGGTTTTTTACTAAGGTCTTTTGCAAACAAGGGTTTGCCTTATAGTTTTAGTTTATAAGTACATTTTGCCCAGTGCTGAAGTGAGAGAGGAACAGAAGGAATAATGGTATCTATATTATTTCATGAGGAGAAATTGGGTGTTCTTCCAAGTACATCTTCTTAAAGATAAGGAATTGGTTTATTTCTCTGAAAAAGAAGCATAATTCCATGCCACCTTGTCTTCTCAAATACTGAATATTACTAGATGGGTTACAGTGGATAGGGGAGTGTGCTCTAATTTTACACTCACAGTTCTTATGTGGCAGATTCAGCATGGGCCTAAAATTAAATTGAGTCAAATGGAAGCCAGAGAAGTAATAAAGTTCTAATAGTCCAAGAAAGAGGTGGGCAGAGGCAAGGTCTAAAGCAATAACTTTAAAATGTAAGAAATGAAATCTTGAGCCAATGTGAGATCAGACCTGAACAACCTTGAAGGAGGTCACTGATTGATTCAGAGAGTAGGTGCCAAAGATCTCTAAAGAGCAAAAATTATACATTTGTATAGCACTTCGAGTTTACCGAATATTTTCACACTATTTCATAAGATTATGTTTGAATCTGCACTAACATGTTATCCTCATTTGGTGATGAGGTGATGGAAGCTCAGAGGGGTTGCGTTTCTTGTTTGAGGACCCACAGCCTCTCAATGGGCTGAGATTCAAAGCTGCTTTCTGATCTGTATAACAGGACATTCTGTCTGCTGGGTTATTTTTATCCATTTCTGTGTCATTCAGGATAGAATTATTTAGGACTTAAAATTCCTAACTAGGAACGTACCCTACATGAGCTGTGCATGGCAGACAACCTATAAATGAGCTGGGAATTCAAATTCTAAGTTCCAAGTAGGTTTATTTTACTTCAGTTAACAAACACTGCTTTTCTCTATTACTGTTCCTGCTCAGCAGCTATTTTGTGACACTTTCCCCAAAGATTTCCCCTGAAATCTCTTGATGAATAGGAAAATGTTACATGGGCTTTCAAAAATGGGTAATGGAAAAATGAGCCTAGAGTCTCTGTTGACCAATGTTTTGATGCATGTTTTGTACTCTTTGTTCTAATATCTTCTATAAAGACTTTATTTATTTACTCATGAGAGACAGAGAGAGAGAGGCAGAGACAGGCAGAGGGAGAAGCAGGGTCCCTGCAGAGAGCCTGAAGCAGGACTTGATCCCAGGACCCCAGGATTATGACCTGAGCCAAAGGCAGATGCTCAACCACTGAGGCACCCAGGTGTCCCTAATATGAGGGTTTTTATCTAACTTTATGTTTGAAGCAAATGGTGCCTTAGCTTTATCTTTCTTTGTCAAATAGTATGCATCAGTAATCTTTATGAATGGTCCATTATTAGATATGAACAATGCCTGGGACCCAAGGCCTTCCCTAGTAATGAGTGTCAAAAAGATGTAATGTCATCAGGTCCACGTTGAGAAGTTTTGTTCTCCTAATAATTTGTGCCTTCATGGTGTAACTGGCTGAGTTGTTCCTCACTGGTATATTCTATTCAGATGTGCCATTCTTTGGAACCATCTCAGGATTCCAGATCTTTTTGCTATACACCTGATCTACTGAGTGCCAGATGCTCTGTTAGGTCCTCCAGGGATATGGTAAGACTATGCAAACACATTTAGTCATTAAACAACTATTTACTTGACCTCATACAGCTTACATTCTGATGAAGGAGTCATCCAATAAACACACTAACAAGATAGTGAAGTAAAATGTATGGTATATAGAGGGAAGTGCTAAGGATTTAAAAAATCAGAAAAGATGTATTGAAATTTTAGATAGACGGACCAGAAAGACCTCACTGAGAAGGTGAGTTCTGAGTAAAAACTAAAGAGAAAAGGCTTAGAAATAGGACACAAGCCATCCTACAGTGGAAGTCTGTAGAAGGAATTTCAGAAACATGTGACGATGGTGATGCAGCTGATGTAGCCAGCACTCCCATAATACATGTGATATTCCAGGCAAGTTTGTGAGCACTTTATTTTAAAGATTTTATTTATTTATTCATGAGAGATATAGAGAGTGAGGCAGAGACACAGGCAGAGGGAGAAGCAGGCTCCCCACGGGGAGCCTGATGCGGGACTCAATACTAGGACCCTAGGATCACTCCCTGAGCTGAAGGTAGATGCTCAACCACTGAGCCACCCAGGTGCCCCTGTGAGCACTTTAAGTAGATTAATTCATTTAATCTTCACAACAACCCCATTCTAAGAAAGCAGTCACCTGTGAGAAAGTGTGCTTCGAGGTGAGAGTGGGAAGGAAATCAGGGAAAGCCACATAGTGGTGATGTAAGAGTGGCCCAAAATGATAACTGTAGTGGGAAGTGAGAGCTCCTGGATGCAGGAACAGGAGAAGAGAAACAGACGAACAGAGACATACATGCAAAGTGCAGAGACAGAAATATGTTTGGTATGAACAAGGAATGTGTCTGTGAGTCAAAGTCATTTTTAAAAATAACTGTGTCTTGATATTTTTCCTAAGAGGAAAAAAAAATCTGTTTTATTGAAGATAATAACATTAAGGGGTAGAGGAGGGATACTTTTTATTTATGAGGCACAAAGGATCTTTCTACTGTCTAGGATTCTATCAGAGTGGGGGGGGAAAAAGACTTCCATCTACCACTGCTGACTTCTCTCAGGGAAGGCCAGGATTCAAGAAATGAAACATTAGAAAACTCCCTGTCTCATTCCCATCATCCCTTTTTCTAATCAGGCAGATATAAATGACTTTCAAATCATTTAAGTAACTACCACTTTACCTAAATATTGGGCCAACTTTGGCGGTACCATGTGGTATGCACAAAATAGCCCTGCCTTCTGATTTGTGTACATGGCCTATTGTTTTCAATGTCCAAGAGAATTTTTATTTATTTTTAAATTTATTTATTTGAGAGGGAGAGAGTGCATGGTCTTAGGAGGACAGAGGTAGAGGGAGAGAGTCTTAAGCAGACTCTGCTGAACATGGAGGTCAACGTGGGACTCAATCTCACAACCCCAAGATCATGACCTGAACTGAAACCAAGGGTGGGAGGCTTAACCAGTTGTGCCATCCAGGTGCCCTTCCAAGAGAATTTTTAAGTGCCTCATGAATTTTCTTATGCAATTTTTCTCCAAACTAACATCAAGGTGTTATGCATCTTGCTAAAGAAATTCTAATTCCATGCTTCTTTGAAAACTCCTAGTACAAAAGACAATGGTAATTTGAATATTTTAAAGCCATTACATTAGTTAGGAACTTACTTCATGACACTGTCACAATTTACATTACAAATATGAGCAAATGGAAGGAAATTTTTCTCGTGAGATTACGAGGCTGTTAAAGGACAACATTTCTCTCCTGAACTTGTCTACAGAGCTGCCCAAACTCTTGCAGTATTTTAACAAGTACCTTTAACTATTAAACAAATCTTTCTTCTGGATAGTCTTATTTTTTAAAGCAGAAATGCCTCTGTAAATGAATTCAAATCACATGGGCATTAATCTATTGGCTTTAAAACAAAAACCATCATCAGTGACATAAGTAGGTGACTCTTTGGAATGAAAATAGGGAGTCTGACCTTATGTCTCAGTTTCTGAATATGCTAATAACTATTAACTTGTTCTATTTTGTGGATTTTTGTTCCAGCAGCTCTTCAAGAACTTTGAAATGGCAATTTGCCAGGTGACTTTATCTCTCTCTCTCTCTCAAAAGCAGGGTAGAGTTGTAATAATATTTGAGTAATAAAAACAATAGTAGACAAATGGAATAAGAGGCAAGGAGGAAATCATTTCAAGGTTCATCTGTGTCTACCTATTTTAAATGAAAGATATAAAGTGACCATGATTTGTGCAATCTGTTATGTTTTACATAACTAAAACATATAAAAAGATTAAAGTATTAGCCTTGAGTTATTGTAAATAGCAAGAGTATCAACACTGCATGTAAGTTGCTAAAATGAAATTATGGAATTCTCTAATCAGAGTGAAGAACTAAGTTATTAAAATTAAATCAATGGAAGAAATCTATAAAATAAGCCATAGTTTGATATTGAAATGAACTGTACATATTCCACAAGGGTCCACACTCAGTCCCTTTCTATTCTCCTTTCTCTGTTCCCTAGGCAATTCTCTACCCATATCTGTAACTATCATCTGCGAACTGATCATTGCCAAATCTCATTCTCACCTCTAGCCACTGTCATGAGTTACAGACTTATATTTTTAATTACTAGATCTTTCCAGATTGGGGAACCTAAGAAGCAACACATCTCCAAACATTCTCCTCTTCTTTCTCCCCCAATTTTTGGCACTGTGGTTCATCCAGGTGCTCAAGCCAGAAACCTGTGAATCACCCAGGAGACTCCCCCTCCATCTGTCTCTGTATCCCACTGGTAACTATCTTCTTTTGCTTATTCTATTTTTTAAATATCCCCATCATTTACCCCGTTTCTTTTCTCTGCCCCTCCCACATTCAAGTCCTCATCACTTCTCAAATGAATTCCTGGTGTCTACTCCTCCTTGCCATCCCAACTTATTAGCTAACTTTGGCTAGAGTGATTTCTCTAAAATGCAGATCTGATCATGTTCTTCTCAGCCTTGTCATCTCAAGTCTCGTAGTCACTTACAAGGTAAAGGTAAAACTTCTTAGTGCAGCCTGGCCTTTGTCCTTATTCTAGGCTCATCTGTTGCTACGCTGTTTCACCTTGTGTTTGCAGCCACGTTGAATGACTCATGATCCCTCAGATGATCCTCTCTTTATCTTTATGGATCATCTTCTGGATTGCTTTTCCTCTGTTCTTTATTCAGAAAATTTCTTGGCATACTTTAAGACAGCTCAAGCACAACTTCCTTCAGGAATCTTCTTTATACTCCACGAGCAGTTAAGCACCTTCTCCTCTGTCCTGTTCACAGTGCTTGTTTTGTATCTCTAACATATTGTGTATTTACTCTGCTCTAATTATTAATTTATATTTTTCTTCCCTAAAATCGGACTTCTGAATGCTGGACCAGTGGTCTACTCACTTTTTCATCTCCAGTGCCTAGGTTATAGTCAACAAATTTATCAAACCACACTGTATATACCAAGCACTTTAGGAAGTGCTGGGGTACAAAGGTAAATAATACATAATATATTGATATATTAATCTATCCATCCATGTATCTACACACTGATCCTCCCATCCAGCCATCCAATAAATAATTGTTGAGGGCCTACTAAGTACTGATACTGTATTCTCTAATGGTAAACAAGGGCATGTGATCTCTCTTCTTGTGAAGCTTATAATCTACAAAGAGAAATAGGCATCAAGAGAAGAAATACACTATTCCAAATTATGAAAAGTCTATGAAGGTCAGGAACAAAACATGATGAGAGAAGTGATAGAGGGAATCTTCTTTAGATTGGATCACGAGAGAAGGCTGCTCTGAAGAGTGGCAAGTCACTACACAGTAGGCTGTATGTGTTTGGTAAATAAATGAGTGACCTAAAACAAAGTTGTAAATGGTTGTTCTGGAGGAAGCCTATTCCTTTGCTATAGCATGTAGGAAGTCAGTAGGTACCGGAGGCTGAATGGTCATAGGTGCTAAAGCTTCTGAAAGATGGAGACTATTTTCTGACAGGACCATAGCCCTTGTCCATGGAGTTGGTAAACATACAGCTGTGGGCTAAGGGAAGAGGAGGGTGTCTTGTGGCTCCTTTCCCTAAGATTTGAGTGTGAAGAACACAATAGCACTGGAGAGGATTTCCCCAGGAAGGCTTTTTCAACCAGACAGTCTTACCAAGGACTGAGACCATTTACTGGTTTAGAGTTGGATTTCTTTACTACAGGACTCTCTTCTTTCTCTTTTATCTTCACTTGTCTTCGTACTCGGACTAGAGCTCAGCATCTTGACTCCCTGTAACAATTTCTTGCTGTCACAATGCCCACTTGTTGACTTTTTTTCTCTTTCTCCTTCATTTACCTCCTATTTCATCATTTACCTTCTTGTTTTCTCCTTGCCTTACTTTACTGTAGGTCTTCATTTCCAGAGCTTAGGGATTTTTAATTCTATTTTACACTCATATGCTATCTTATTTTCTGATCTTTATTTGCACCTTTTTTTTGCTTTTTATCACTTACTTTATTTTTTTTTAATATAGGTAAACTCAGGAGATTACATATTATATGACACTCTTTTTTTTTAATTTATTTTATTTTTATATTTTTATTTTATGATAGTCACAGAGAGAGAGAGAGAGAGGCAGAGACACAGGCAGAGGGAGAGGGAGAAGCAGGCTCCATGCACCGGGAGCCCGACGTGGGATTCGATCCCGGGTCTCCAGGATCGCGCCCTGGGCCAAAGGCAGGCGCCAAACCGCTGCACCACCCAGGGATCCCTTATCACTTACTTTAATGTTTTTGCTTTTAAACTATGGTTCTTACGCCAAGATAGAATCTATCATTTAAAATTCCTGACTTTCAGAATTTTGATGGTTTTTAATTTTAGTTTAATTTCCAGTTTATTTTGTAAATAATTTAGTTTTTAAAATTAAACTTCCTGAATATAAAGAAATTTGTTTTGTAACAAAATTTGTGAGACCTTTAAAAATACAAAGAAAGTAAAAATTACCTGTAATTCCATCATCCTGAGGTAGCCACTGTAAAATAATATGTATATATATTATATATATATATACAATGGAGGCATATATTATATGCACATATATGCAAATTTATGTATCTATGTGGATTACACCTAAGATTAGTGACATATGGAGTTCTGTATTTAATTTTTTATTTTAGTTTATATTTAGGGCACATTACTACATTATTAATATTCCTTGAACATTTCCTGGTGGATTCCAATATGAGCGCTTAGGCAAGAAGACCATTATTGAGCATTCTGAACTGGTCTGGAAACTATATTCTCCATTCTTTGTCTTGTTCATTCTGAAGAAGATACAAATCATCCTAATAGACTGGATCCTGGGTATTGGAGCTTACCAGATCCCCTTATCAGAAACAGTCCCAGTTCTCATCTCTTCCTTAGATGTCTTAGATAGCTGGAGCAGATGCTCACATGGAGAAATGTGATCCCATTTGTTTTTTTGTAGCTTCTGCTCCAGCATGTGGATTTGTAGAGCAACTACTTGATAAACTCCATTTTTGACACAGTATGGGAGTTCATGTGCTGCTTTTGCTTATGATACCTGTCTCTATTCCAAACCACTGTTTGGTAAGTAGATCTTTAGTTTCCAGTCTGGGAAACTTATGTGTGATCCCCACACTTAAGTGTCTCCATTATTATATGATATGATGCAACGAGGAACCTCTACAAACCATGTTCATTGTCTTGACCTAGGCAGAGTTTTGGCTCAGGTATAACCTCTCCTGGCCTCAATGCAAAGCTACTCACACTTTCATCAGACTGCCTTGGTCAGCTAAAGGTGGGCTGATTTCCATAAAGCCTTCTGGGCAGAGGATATTGTGGGGCAATCTAAGACCACCTGGAAGTTCTATTTCTTCTCTTGATGCCTGGTTCTATGATGGTAATCCAGACATGTTCTCAGAAAGATGAATCACCTCGCCTGCTGTGAACAGAGTTACCTTGTCTAAGCAGGTTTCTCCATTGCATGGTAGTTGGAGCATGTTGTCCATATATTCATGAACTTCTTAAGATACTACTTTTAACAGAAAGACTCTCATCTCCCAACTGGATGAGTGATATCAGCTGAGCTATCATGAGAAATACCTGTAGTGGCAGAGTTTCTAGAACTGAATCCTCTTGGGAGAAACTGAGCTGCAGGCGTCTGTTTTGACCATGTAAGACGAGTCTGTTTGGGGCAAGACAGGATAGAAATGAAGTAAAATAAGCTTTTTAGTGTTTTAGTTCTTAGTTTCTTACAGCTATTAAAACAAATTACCATAAACTTAGTGACTTAAAACAACATGAGTTTATCCTTTTACAGTTCTGGAAGCCAGAAGGACAAAATCAATTTCACCAATATATGCCTCCATTGTATATATATATGTAATATATATACATATTATTTTAACAGTGGCTACCTCAGGATGATGGAATTACAGGTAATTTTTACTTTCTTTGTATTTTTAAAGGTCTCACAAATTTTGTGGTGTCATGGTGTCAGCAGAGCTGGTTTCTTCTGGAAGCTCTAGGAGAAAACCCATTTCTTGACTCTTCCGTGTCTAGAGGCTGCTGGCATTCCTTGTGGTGTCCTCATTCTAATCTCTCTGCTTCAGTTGTCCTATTTCTATCTTATCTCCTGCCTCCCTCTTAAAAGGACCCCTGTGAAATGTTAGGCCCACTTAGATAATCCAGGATAATTTTTCCAACTCAAAATCTTTAATTGTACCTGCAAAGTCCCTTTTGCCATATAAACCTGTGACATTGACAGGTTCTGGGGATGTGGACATCACTGGGGTCACCATTCATCCCACCAACGCTAAAATGTAATAACAACCTCTGAAATTCGTAAAAGTGATCTAGTGAGCATTCTGGGAATCATACACTGCCTCTATGATTTTATTTGAGGCAGTCATAATAAACATAGGAAAAATAATATGCAAATTGTGGGTCAAGTTCCAGGAAATGAGAATCTTTGATTTTCTGGAGAGTAGGTAAAGAAAAAATTTCGAATCCAAAATTCTTGATAATTTATTTGCATCATGTAGACCATCTAAATGGACACGATAAAGCAGATAAATTCAAACAGGAGTCTCAAATACAGAAGTTCATATGATGTTAAGTCCAGATACTATCTCTTGGCATAAGAGGTCACCTGGAAGGTAGTGTGGCCATTTCTTAGACTAAGCACTATTTATGGTATTGTCATTCAGCATGTTCTGAAGGCCATCTTCCACTCCTCACTTTCCTGGGTTCAGAAAATTTATAGGGCCTCTGGGGTATATAGTTTGTTAGAGCTTGTGTCCTATCAAGTTGAGACAGGGGCTAGAGAGTAGTAAATGTAGATAATGGCTACAGATTGTGGCTATTTAATGCCATGATGCTCCTGTGTAGAGCTCTCCATTCTTTTTTCATTATGAAGAATATCAGGAGTCCTGCAGGGAAAGTTAGAGGAACCCTCATCCATTATATTCTTGTGAAGTACCTCAGCTCAGAGAAAGGAAAACGAGTTCTTGGGATCTAGGCATGACATCAGCTGCAGAGTTGTCTCTCAATCAGAATTGGGGTGACAAACAATTGTTTCTTATATTTGTGAAAACAACCAACCCAGGCACCATCTTTGATGAGTCTGTTTCCTCTCACTGCTAATAAGTCAAGTCCTATCAATACTAATCTCAGTATACCATTTTAACCACCCACTTCACTTCCACTGGCTTTGTCCTGGCCTTGATAAGCTCCCACCTGGATTTCTGAAATAGCCTCCTAATTTCTCTATATTCTATCTTACCATGCTTACTCTACTCTCTATACTAAAATGAGACTTCATGTCACTCTCTGGGTCAGTTTAAGTCCTCTGGGAAGCAAATGC
Organism: Vulpes vulpes; assembly: GCF_048418805.1. NCBI lineage: Eukaryota > Metazoa > Chordata > Mammalia > Carnivora > Canidae > Vulpes > Vulpes vulpes. Next base: position 8,643,615 of record NC_132787.1, read on the forward strand.
CAAGATAGACTTAGAAGTGCAAGAGATTTATTTGATTTGGGGGGGTGGGGAGGGGGATACACTTAAAGATAAAAGAGGGAAGAATTTGTTGGGGAGAGCCTCAGACCGTGGTGTAGGGGATGGGAGAGAAGGAAGGAAGGAGGACTGGGTAGACAGAGCCTCACACTTGAGAAAGTCTTGGCAAATCTGGTGAGAAGCCTAAGAGCACAAATCTCCTGTGAGAGAAGTCCCATGTTGGGCCATAATGGCGTGGCTCTAACATCCCCACTATACTGTGCTCAGTTCCAGGCTGGAAGCAGCCCAGGAGAAATGTGACCTCAGAATGAAGACTAGTGGATGCAGGTGCGGCAGCTGGAAGCTATTAGTTAACTATGTTCCTTGCAGCTGATTCTCTTGAAGGAAGATTTGAGGGGCACATTCCTATGACTATCATGTGCTCCTTTGTAGAAGAGTTCCTTAGCTTCTCCTTTGAGCTCCTTAATGTGGCTCACAAGCCCTGGCTCTCCTCTGTCTCTCCAACTTCATTTCAGTTTTCCCCTTCCACATTTCTCAGCCAATGAAATTCTGTGCTGGGTCCTATTTCCTCTTTCTTTTTACTTAAGTAACTCATACTCTTCCCCCCTTCCGGGTTTCTGCTTAAATATCCCTTCTTCCAGAAAGTCGTGCACTCCTCTATTTACTTCCATCCATTTACCTGTCCATCCACACACTGACCCAATTCTAATTTTAAAGTAATACATGCACATGATAAAAAAGAAACAAAACCCACCAGCAACAAAAATACTCTTCAAATGTAGCTCTTTTTAGCCATTTCTGATTTTAACATAATGGTTATCATTATATCTACTTATCCCTCTGCTTCTTGGTTTACAAAATTTAAGCAGTACCTATTGACTTTATGCTATGAGAGATAAAGAATTTGAGCACTTATATTCATCACCCCTCTGCTTTTCCTTTTCCACCTCCAAGTACAGGTTAAGTATACTTTTACCTATGTAAGTGTTCACCTTTGTAAGTGTGTGGTAGTTTATATTTGTATTTAATAACTTTTTGCCCTAAAAAAAGAATAACTCTTTGCTCTATAAAATAAGGAAATAAGCACAGCTCTCTACTTCCCTTGCATATACCTTTCCTGTCCCTTCTTTTTTTTTTTTTTACATCTTAATCACTTGTTTACTTATATGTTAACAAGGATTCTATTTTCTTTGTTTTATAAAAAATACACTTGTTTTTCATGCTTTTCCTGTAATTCTAAAAATTGAAAACCAGTAAGGTGCATTTACAGTATTGAGTATGTAAATATACATTGGAGAAGCAACTGGTGTGATTGGACTCACATTGACAGAAATGTTTGTGTGACTGATTCTGTCCCTTCAGAATGAGAATGTTCTAAGCATTCTCTTTCTTTCACTCCAGAATATGGCTCAAGATTGAGTTTCCAATCGCCATTCTTTTTTCTTGTTGACAGGAAAAATACCTGCCATCATTTTACTATTAAGGGTTTCTGTGTTTTAATCATACAGTTTGTGTAATAGGATCTCCTTTTTGAGAGCACCTGGGTGGCTGAGTAGTTCAATGTCTGCCTTTGGCTCAGGTCATGACCCCAGGGTCCTGGGATTGAGTCCCACGTCCAGCTCCTCGCAGGGAGCCTACTTCTCCCTCTGCCTGTGTCTCTCTCTCTCTGTGTCTCTTATGAATAAATAAATAAAATCTTAAAAAAAAAGAATGCTTTCTGATTTTCTATTTTGATTTCCTTGGCATCCTGCAGAGCTGTCATCCTGAAACCTCTGGATTCTCAGGTTACTGCCATTATCTCTTGGATTTCTCTTTCATCTTACTGAAGTATATCCTCAAGTAATTTTTTTTTCAAGAAGGCTATGTGGGATATGAATTTTCTGAGTGCCTGAACAACAGAGTGACACTATTGTGTCATAAGTAAGAGCATGTACTCTGCAGCCAAGCTCCCTGGATCCAAAGCCCAGCTCTGCCTCCTCCAAGTAGCATAATCTTCGGCAGGTTTTTCATTCTCTATATGCCTCTTGTTTTCTCATTTGTGAAACCAGGGATAATAGAACCAAATTAATTGGATTGTTCTGAGGATTAAAGAAGTTAATAATTACAAAGTACCTGGTTCATAGTAAGTAAAATAAATATTAGCCATTACGATATTCCTGAAAATGTTATTATTTTCCCTTACCCTTGATTAATAGTTAAATTAATCTGAGTATAGAATTCTAGATTCCAAATCCTTTTAAGTTTCTACAGAAACTTAAGTGTTTCTATTTAGATGCTTAATTTTATTTCATTTGTAGATGGCCTGCTTTTTTGGTTTTATCTCTTAACCATTCTGGGATATTTTCACATCTTTTCTTTGTGCTTGAAATTCTAAAATTTCATGAGGATGTACCTAAGTATAGTTTTTCTTTCATGCTCCTTACTATTTGGTGAACTCCTTCATTTTGAGAATTCTAGTTTTTCTCCCAATAACATTCTGTTCTATTAATATTTCTTTTTCTTCCTTGCATTATCTTCTTTAGTTATATTGACCATTTCTGTGACTTTATTTTCAAGATCACTAATTTAGTCCTTAACTTTGTTCATTCTGTTAATTCCATTACTTAGCTTTCCTACTTTTTATTTTAACAGTCCTGTTTTAAAGCCTATTTTCTTGATCTTTTTAAAATTAGTTAAAAATTTTTAAAAAGATTTATTTAATTTTTAGACTGTGTGTACATGAGTGCAGGGTAGTGGGTAAAGGAAGAAAATCTTCAAGGAGACCCCACGCTGAGCATGGGGCCTCAGAGGGGGCTGCATCCCACGATCCATGAAATCATGACCTGAACTAAACCAGGAGTTGGATGTTTACCCAACTGAACCATCTAGCCGCCCTTTATTGATCTTTTTTATAGCAGCCTATTTTCCATTCTTCAATATCTTCTTAAATATCCTTGCAAATACTATTTTTAATGTATGAAAGTTCTTTTCTGTTCCTTGCCTCTTCTCTTTCTTCTTGATCAAATGTTTGTTGCTCGTTGATCTTTTCTTTCATGCTTTAACTTTTTCTCAGATATTTGGCTGTCTGACTATATTTAAGAATAAAGGACTATGTTGGTCAGTATAGGTAGGCATCCTGGGCTTGTACAGATCTGAGAACAATAGTATAGGTCTGATTACCCAGAAGTCCTCTCTCCTAATGGAGGGCTGACTTTGAATAAGTGGTGGTTTCTGTGGCTCAGGCATCCTATACATTCATGGGCAAGGGATGAGCAGGTAATAAGCAAAGTAAGGAGGCCTTGTTGGGGTGGAGCTGATTCTGAGCAGCAGCTAATCATAGTGTTCTAGGAGCCTCCAGAACTCGCATATACTTGTATGTATGTTATCTCTATTTTTGTTTTTGGGACCCAAAGTTACTTTGGGCCTTTTTCTGCCTTTATTCCTCCAATCTCAACAGCCTATCCAAGTGGAATGGAATGAAATGCTGTGATCAGCTGCCCTCTATTCATATGAGAAGAGGATAGGGAATTTAGTTGCTTCTCAGAATTTCTGCCCTTCCATCCAAATGACTTGATCTTTGTACCTGCAGAATACCACAGACTGGGTGACTTATTAACAACAGAAATTTATTTCTCACAATTCTGAAGGTTCGAAAGTCCAAGACTAAGGCACTGGTAGATTTGATGTCTGGTGAGGTCCAGTTTCTTGGTTCATAGATGGTGGTCTTGTTGCTGTGCCCTCCCATGGTGGAAGCTGCAAGAGAGCTCTCTGGGGTCTCTTTCAGAGGAGCACTAATCTCTTCCTAGAGATCCCACCTCCTAGTACTGTCACATTTTAGAGGGTAGGATTTCAACATATAAATTTGGGGAGTGAAGACAGACACATCCAGTCCATTGCAATCACTTTAAACTAGAACTTTCCCACTAATTTTTAAAAACTAAATTTAAACTTATTTCATCTTTTGAAGGGTAATATATTCATATCATTTGAAATCACAAGACATAAAGTAATACTGTACTTTTAGAAAAATCTCTCTGGCTTAAGTATGAGGCAGTTCCTTGAATTAAGAATGACAAATGTATTTACTTATCAACAGAAAAAAATAATCTTGAATTTCATAAAAGTTAGTTGTGCTTCTAAACTTTTTATTTTCTTGTTGTTTTTTTTTTTCTGTATGAGGTCAGTCATATTTAAGAAAATTCCTAAGCAGGATTAATAAAGCGTTTCTTTTGCCCCACCTGCCCAATACCTCCCTTTTCTTTCAAAAGTATACTACTATGAGGGTGTAAATACAGATGACTCTTGAACAATGAGAGGGTAGGTGTGCCAGCCCTCACTCACCCTCACTCACCTGCACAGTCAACACTCTGTATACTTTTGAGGAACACTGAGTGGCTTAGTTGGTTAAGTGTCTGACTCTTGATCTCAGCTCAGATCTTGATCTCAGGGTTGTGGGTTTAGGCCCCATGTTGGGCTCCATGCTGGGAATGGAGCGTACTTAAAAAAAATCGGTTTATAAATTTTGACTCCCCCTAAAAGTTACCTACTAATAGCCTACTGTTGACTAGAAGCCTTACTGATAAGATAAAATTGATTAACACACATTTTGTATGCTATAAGTTATATACTATATTTTTACTATATTTTAAGCTAGACAAAAAAATGTTATAAAGAAAATTGTAAGGAAGAGAGAATACATTTATATTACTATATTGCATTTATAAAAAGAATCCACATATAGGTGGATCTATTCAGTTCTAACTCCTGTTGTTCATGTCAATTAGGTGGATATATATATTATCTTTATTTAACCCAAATAGAACATACTCTAGACAGTGCTCTATATTTGCTTCTTTCTTTTAATAATGTGCCTTATAGATATTTTTCTTTTAAATTTTATTTTATTTAAATTCAATTAACTATAGTATAGCATTCATTTCAGAGGTAGAGGTCAGTGATTTATCAGTTGCATATAACACCCAGTGCTCATTATATCATGTGCCCTCCTTAATGTCCATCACCCAGTTACCATCTCATCACCCACCTCCCCTCCAGCAATCCTCAGTTTGTTTCCTAGAGATAAGCGTCTTATGGTTTTCTCCCTCTCTGATTTCATCTTCTTTTATTTTCCCTCCCTTCCCCATATGATCTTCTGTTTTGTTTCTTAAATTCCACATATGAATGAAATCATATAATTGTCTTTCTCTGATTGACTTATTTTGCTTAGCGTAATACCCTCTGTTCCACCTATGTCATTGCAGATGGCAAGATTTCATTTTTTGATGGCTAGGTAATATTCCATTATATGTATATAACATATATGTATATTATATATTTTTATATATATTTATTTATTTATAAAAATAGCTTCCTCATTTTTTATAGCCATGTAGGATTCAACTTTTTGAATATACTATAATTCGATTCTTACAACAATGCTTCAGTGAATAATACTGTACATGTTGTATTTTCCATTTGTGCAAGTATACTGTAGGATAAATTTAAAAAGGCACAATTTTTGGAGCAATTTTATATTTTACTAGCTATTGCCAAATGGATCTCTATAGGTGTTTTATCAATTAACACCCTCACTAGCAAGGTTTGAAAATATTTTTCAAATATACAATATACAATAGGGTGTATTATCAAACTTGGAGATACTTGTTATTGTGATGTGAAAAATAGTATCAATATAGTTTTCGTTTGTATTTTTCTTATTATGAGTGTGGTTAAACATATCTTCAAATAGTTAACCATTTTTCTTCTTTTTTTGTAAATTGTCTTCACACATCTTTTGCCATTTTTCTAATTATTCTTGAAATAATTTTCTTAATTTTACAAGCTTCTTATGTTATCTGTGATATGAGCTGTCAATTATTTTTTGTTTTGCTTTTGTATATTATTTATGGTGTTTGTATGATCTGAGTGTTTGTGTTCCCCCAAAGTTCATATGTTGAAAACTGATCCTGAAGGTGATGGGATTAGGAAGTGGGGCCTTTGGGAGGTGATTAGGTCATGAGGGTGGAGTTTTTATGCATGGGATCATAAGAGGGGCCTTTGAGAGCTCCCCTCTACTTTCTTTGTGAGGTTGCAGTGAAGAGACAGCTGTCTATGAGCCAGGAAGGTTGCCCTCATCAGACACTGAGTCTGCAGTTACCTTGGTGTTGGACTTATCTGCCTCTAGAACTGTGAGAACTAAATTTCTATTGTTTACAAACTACTTAGTTTATGGTATTTGTTACAGTAGTCCAAGAGGACTAAGACAGATGTGTTTTGCCATGCAGTTGTTTTTTACTTCAATATGCTTAAATTCACTTTTGTTAATGGCTTCTTGATTTTGTGTCATAGTCAAAGACCATCCCTACTCTGAAGTTCTAAAAATTTGTTTTGTTCTAGTCCTTTCAGTTTTTCTTTTTCACGTTTAAATGTTTGGCCATTGGATTTGGCTTCGTGTTAACTGTGAGGCTTTAATCATGAGATGAGTGCTGGGTGTTATAATGTATGTTGACAAATTGAATTTAAATAAAATAAAATTAAAAAGTGTGAAGCTTTAATCCAAATTCATTTTTTTTTTCAGATGGCCACCCATTTGTCCCAAGAACGTATGCACTCATTTATGATTTTGGCATCAGGATCATTTCCCTCAACGATGGTGAATCTTTTAACATTCCAGGTATAATCTGAGCAAAATGGTATAAACTCTTTTCATTAGAATGGCTTGGGAGCCAGGAGCAAGGCCAGCAGAAGAAGACAGCCAGTAGACTTCGAGCCAGTGAATCCCAGCACTGGGAACCACCAGAATTAGTTCACTGACTGTGTCCTTTTAGACACAGTATACTCCCTTCACATGACTTAACAGTAGAGTGAATGCCTTCACAGTAGACTCTCCTAGAATGTAGCTTGTTGCTGTTCTAAAGGTAAGGCTCCTTATCTGTTGGGTTTTCTGTTGGTTTTTAATATCATATGCCGAAAATAGCCCTGGATTTCAGAATGTTCAGTTTCCTATATTGTCATGTATTTTGAACTTTTTCTCTAGCTATCAGAGAAAAACCTTCAGTCAAAGATAACAGTAGATTGGAAGCCTTTTTCTTGTTAGCCTCCGAGGGGCATGGACAAGTTTCCTGACTTATAAACATGAGGAATTTTTCTGATTATTTTCTCGGCAAGATGAATGTGATTTGCCTTCATACTTACATAGTTCCTGTCAGGAGACACATTGTCTAATTTGATATATGGCACCTTTTTATGTTCTTTCAACTTTTATTTATTCTACATACCCTGTAGTTGGTTAAGTTGCTGCTGGGGACCTCAGTGCTATGACAAGAGGTATGTTCAGCGGAGCCTTCCTAATATGGCATTTTTGGGGTATGAGAGAGCTCTTCCCTCTCGGAAGTAGTTTAAAAAGACAGATACAAAAAAAAAAAAAAAGGACAGATATATTTTCTACCTAAAATTTGTCTTCCCATATTTAGTAACCTAATCTGTTGGAGTGAAAAGGAAGAACATGGTGTTGAGCAGGGGGGATTTTATCCATAATATCTTTTAGAAACTAGTATCATAGATTACGTTAGTTATTGTTCCTGTATCCTAAACTACCAAGACTATTTTAGATTTCATGAAAAGTGATGATTTCCACTTCATTATTTTCATCTCAGAGTCTGTCTGTATTTGTAATGAGACCCGGGGACATTAGAAGATAAGAGTGGCACAAGTGAAGGGCTGCAAATGATGAGTACATTTTACTTTCTGAAAACTTTTAAAACTTAAAAAAAATCATCCTCAGGTATTTTGAGGTTTCTTTTGCCAATTTCTATTATCAGGTGACTAATGATTTAAAACCGATTTAAACTGTACTATAGTCTAGGAAATTCTTCTTCCTACTGCCTGGTTTGCAAGAATGCGTAGCTTGCAGACAACCCTGTAGTAAGGTAGCATTTAAGAAAACAGTAGGGTAACATATGAAAAGGAAATTAGAAGAGGTCACCTCAGATTTTATGAAATATAAATCATATCAATTTTTTACTATCTGAAAAAAAGTGTTGTCAGGTATTATAATATGGAAAGACCTAAATTTGACTTAACCATCCAGTGATTATGGCAGATTCAGGGGCAAAGCCATACAAGGTATTAATTTGATGTAAAGTTATAGATGTATAGATTTCATTCGTTTTCTGAGTACTTCACTTCTCTAAGTTTATAAATCAAGGTTAAGTTCCCTAAACTTTGTAGACTCCACACCAAGTTTCTGCTGGAATGTTATTAATACATATCTAGATTCTATAATCACTTAAACAAAAATACCTGAAGATTTCCTACCTTCACAATGATTGATATACAACTCAAGGCTCAACAACTCAAAAAAGAGTTTTGAGTCTTCACTATTTGTTTGCTTTTATTAAAGTTATGAATATGGTTTTGAGGTTAGATTATGACCTGCTTTTAGGAGAGAAAACAGATACATTTTCTGCCCCTCTAAAATATTGACCTATGGGCTTCTAGACATTCCATTCAAAAATATCCTCTCGTTAAATTCTAAGTCTGGGCCTCACAGACCAAAATTGTACTTCAAGTGCAGGTTGGCTTTAGGCTTCATCATCACACTACAGATTGTTTCACATTTTGTGAGAAGAAAATGTTAGGATTACATATGATTTTTTATGATGTATTGACCTTTTATTTACATTCCATTGTATTGGTGTGAATAAGCTATGTGCTAAGATATATTATTAAGCTAGGAGCTTAATAAAGACTAGTGTGTTTATGCTTTTTTTTTTAATTGACATTTTTAAGACACTTTTATTTTTAAGGGTTTTATTTATTTATTTATGATAGACATAGAGAGAGAGAGAGAGAGAGAGGCAGAGACACAGGCAGAGGGAGAAGCAGGCGCCATGCCAGGAGCCCGACGCGGGACTCGATCCCGAGACTTCAGAATCGCCCCTGGGCCAAAGGCAGGCGCCAAACCGCTGAGCCACCCAGGGATCCCCTGTGTTTATGCTTTTGCACAGCATGCAAATTGATAGGAATTTGGCCAAACTGAGGCCAAATTTATATGTAACCTCGGAAAGAGTATAGAACCTAATGTCATATATTTATGTCGTAATCTCCCTGAGGGTTGCATCTTGTTTTTCTGATACTTGTCTTTCCTTCCCCTGATTTCTTTACCTAATTATATCCCTGTTGTATTTGAATCCCATCTTCAATAACTTTGCAAAGAGGTGATATACAAATATGTTTTAGTATTCTTTTGTTCCAAAATAGCTCAGTTTTTGTTTGGGAATGGTTCTGAGAGGGTTAACATTTGATGTTAATAGATACCTATACTCTCATTCTATAATACTATCCTATAGAATTATAGTGGTGCCATGCTCTGTACAAAACACAGTTTTCTGTGGCTGAATCTTATAAAATGGTGTGATCAGCAATTTTGTAGTCCATAAGCTGCAAGTAATGCAAGCTTGAAAATCAATTGTGTACAATTTTCTGTAAGACTGATTTTATCTAGAAGAATTGTATTCCTTTTTTAGGTATTTGATATATAATTTCTTATTTGGGGAGTTTATAGAATGGGAGTTATAAATAGAGCTGATCTTATTTTTAGGTTGGTATCCTGTTAAGACACATCTAAAGAGCAATAATTCTCTTTTCACTAAAGTTGGCATACATTATAAAAAGAATTGTAGCACTTCTTCTTAATCCAGTTTTAGTACTCATATAATTATACTGCCAACATATTTTTTTTAAATTCCATCTTTTTTTGGGAGATGAGAGTACATGGTAAGCTTATTTACCTATTTATTGAATAATTACTTGCAGATGGTCTATTATGTCATTCAGTGCTAAGTTCTAGTAATTCAGTGATAAATTAATGTAAATTTCTTGGTCTGGAGGAATTTACCAGCTACATTTAAATATTCAGACAACTAAAGACAACGTAATTTCATAATTTCTATATGAATGTAGAGATAATCTTCAATGGCAGCAGAATAAGAACACTTCAGCCTATCTGGGATAGCATTTTAGCTGAAGTTTCAAGCATGAGAAGAGTTTTCCAAATCCAAAAGCAGCAGAGGGAATATCATGTGCAAAGAAAGGAAGTGTGAAAGCTTGGTGTATTCTGGGGGAACAAAAGGAAGGTTCCTTTATCATAGAGAAACCTGGATTGGATGATGAAGCTTAGATGTACAGTCATACGGGGCTTCTTAGTACTTCCTTCTGAATTACATTCGTGTCCTAACCTGCAACATCCCTTCCTCAAAGGGACAGAGCCTGCCCCTAAAATATTACCTTACGGATGAGCAGCAAATGAAGTATGTGTACAGATCAGCTAACTCTGGAAGGCTGAGCCAAGCATATTCCCTGAAACTCACCAAGCAGATCAGTGAGGCTTCATTGAGAAGATGTGAGTTGGGGATGATAGGCAATTTAAAAGACAACATGTATTATTGTGGCAGGAGTCTAAACATGAGACTAAAAGAATGAATGGAGATGATCTGCATTGAAAAGTTTTGAACTGGGGGGTGTGGTTTCCACTTTCATTATAATGAGAGCATGCAGTGTGAAGTATGAAGGAGATAGAGAAGGAAAGACTGGAGGCAGAAATTTCTTAGGAGGCTATGGTAGCATTCTGGAGAGAGGATCTGGGCTCAAACAAGAGTGGTCAAGGTGCTTAGAGATAAAAATTGGTGGGAACTGTAGTTCAATTGCATAAAGAAAACAAGAAAAAAATCAAGAATGACTCTCAGATTTATGGCTAAGGAAGTTAATTGTGATTCATTAATCTAGGTGATATAAAAAGAAAGCAAAGGGGCAAATTCAGTTTGGGGCCCACTGAGTTAAATACACTTTGAGGAAATCTGAGTATATATATTAGAGATTGGATAGATGGATCTGGAGGTAAGGAAGAGGATATGAATTAGGGATAGAGATTTGGGGTGATTAGTAATTTGGTTATAGTTAAAACCAAAGTCATGATTAAGTGAGTTGAGGAGAGGATAAGAAGGTGGTCCTACCTCTTCACTCCATGGGCCCAAATTATTTGGGATGGATATGGGGTACTTATAGAGTCTACCTATTTCCATCCTACACAGCACTATGTTCACTCTTTCTCTATTAGAATATAGCTGTATACTTTATTTTTTATTTTTAAAGATTTTATTTATTTATTCATGAGAGACACAGAGAGAAAGCAGAGATATAGGCAGAAGGAGAAGCAGGGTCTCTGCCAGGAGCCTGAGGTGGGACTCAATCCCAGGACCCCGGGATCATGACCTGAGCCAAAGGCAGATGCTTAACCACTGCGCCACACGGTTGCCCTAATAGTTGTATAATTTAAACTTGAACTCAATCTCAGGTTAAGGAAGTTTCTCCTATTGTTTCATACAAATCAGTGTATTATCAGAGTGTAAATTAGAGGCAAAATTTGAATTGTAGGCCTTAAGACATAACTAATGCTGACAACATTTTTTATCTGTAATAAACTCAGTTGACTAAGGCCCAAAATAATTATTTAGAGACTGAGTAGAAAGTATTGATATCACTTACCAAATCATTGTCCTAAGCTCAATATAGGTCTAAGACCATAATTCTAAAACATGCATTCTCAATGAAGGCAATAGGTGTCCCCTCCTGGAGTGGGAACAAAAATTTGTTCTTTTGGGGCAAAAATCGTAGATATAACCATGGTGGTCCTCCATGGCTCAACCCTACCTGACAGAAATCTTACTTCTTAGTACTTAATTTTTCTTATTACAGAGAATTTAAATCAAGTTTTTCTCCTTAGAGGCTAATAATGAAAAAAGAAAAAGGCTAGGAAATACTATTCTCCAGATATTAAGAAAATAATTTGTAGAAGAAATTAATTTTAGGTATCTTCCCTATGGTGTCTGAGATGGACTGACTTGTCTTTTTTTTTTTTTTTTCTTTTTTTCTTTGTAGAATTCATTCAGCCAAGAGAATGGAAGACAATCACTTGACCTAATTGTAAAGTTTTTGCCACTGTTTGGTGTAGGGATTACAGAAAATATGGGCATCTAACTATATAAGCCTTCAACTCTGATTTTTTTTTGGTCCATCTGACACTAAAAATATCCGATTATTTTGGGTTTTAGCCAACATATGAAATAAATATGTATCAACCTATCATTGGCAATTTGAATATTAAATCTATACCAACTCTTTGAGCTTAGGGATTGAGTCTTTTATGTAGATGGTGTGTTTTAATCAGGATTTTTAAATTATGAAAATGGAAATATCCTCTGCATATAAGTGCAAAAAGAATCCAGGGTAAGGTTGGGGAGCCAGACTTGAGCAGGTTCCAAGCTAGATGAGGCACAGCCAAGATCCTACCACAGGCTGCCTCTGTTTAGGATACTGCTGCTTGCACAATTGCCACTGGACACTGCCACTGCAGCTGTTGGCAGCACTGCCCTGCATGTGTGCCATCAAGAGACTAAGTTCCAAGCCACCACAGCTGCTGCGATGACTCTCTGACTCTGTGCCTGTGATTGTCATGGTCCAGGCAGGAGCCTCTGCTTGGGTCTGCTCTACCAGCCAGAAGTTAGGGAATATTTACCATTACTCTTGGTGAGGTGAGGTGAGGTGCCCTGCTCCCATCTTGAGAAAATGCCAAGAATTCCTTACAATATCAATAACTAAGATCTGAATAATGCTTTGTGTTTGTAGAGTGCCTTGGAATATTTTTCATTTGATTCTTAGTATAGCACAAAGTATTACAGTTTTTGAAATGAGAAAACTAAAGTTCAAAGAGGTTAATTGACAAGTCAACAGTTGCAATGTCAAGGAAGAAATGAAAAATTTTGAGTGGCTGTCATATACTAAATATAGTCCTAGATGCTTGCACATACAGTATCTCTTAAAAAATGTTTACTTTAAATATTTTATTTGACCATATATATTTACATATTAGCTTTTGAACATGTAATCAATATTAAACTGTCAATAGATAGTTTACTCTTTTTCTCCTACAAAGCTTGAAAAATCAAGTATATGTTTTCTATTTACAGTACCTCTCAATTAAGATACTAAATATTTGTTGGATATACTTCCTCTGTATTTATATTTCATAAAATGTATGGTTGAAAACAAAGATTTGTATATTCAAGTTCAAAACAGTTTCTTTTTGCATTGGCCCTATATATACACACATATATATACATATATAAAGCTGTGCATAATTAATTAATATATATATACACATATAGTTGTTGAGTTTGGAGATAAGTATATATCTGGTAAAAAAATTACCACGATCTGTGCCTTCAGCCTATCACTTCCAGTGATTTCTCCCTGTCCTCTTATTTTATAATTGTTATTATTTTTTGAGAAGAATACTTAAAATCTACCCTCTTAGCATATTTTAAGGTATACAGTACTTTTAACTATAGGCTCTGTGCCATACAGTAGATCTCTAGGGCTTATTCATAACTGAGTAACTGAAACTTTATACCCTTTAACCACTACCTCCCTGTTTCCATATCTTCCCAGTCTCTGGCAATCATCATTCCATTCTGTGCTTCTGAGTTTGACTATTTTAGATTAATCATATAAGTAGTATCATGTAAGTATTTGTTCTTCTGTATCTGTCTTCTTTCACTTATCACAATATCCTCCAGTTTTATTCATGCCAAAAATGGCAGGATTTTTTTTAAAGGCTGAATAATATTCCATTGTACGTATATACCACATTTTCTTTAACCATTCATTCATCCATGGACACTTAGGTTGTTTCCATGTCTTGGCTATTGTGAAAAATGCCGGGCAATTAACATGGGAGTATAGACACCTCTTTAAGATCCTAATTTCAGTTCCATTGGATATGTACCCCAAATAGGATTGGTGGATCATATGATGTTTCTGTTTTTAGTTTTTTGAGAAACTTGTTTTTTTTTTTTTTTTTATAGCAGCTGCACTGATTTACGTTCCCACCAACAGTATGCAGAGATTCCCTTTCCTCCACATCCTCACCAATATTTGTTCTTATTTTTGGGTAATAGGTGATATCTCATTGTGGTTTTTGGTTTGCATTTCCCTGCTGATTAGTGATTTTGAGCATTTTTTATAAGCCTATTGGCCATTTATATGTCATCTTTGGAAAAATGTCTATTCAGTTCCTTTGCCCAATTTCAAGTTTGAGTTTCTTATACATTTTAATATTAATCCTTTATCAGATAATGGTTAGCAAATATTTTCTCCCATTCTGTAAGTTGCCTTTTCATTTTGTTGATCATTTCCTTTGCTGTGCAGAGGCTTTTTAGTTAGATGTAGTCTCACTGTCTATTTTTATTTTTGTTGCCTGTACTTTTTATGTTTTATCCAATAAATCATTGCCAAGACCAATGTCAAGGGAATTTTCCTTATGTTTTCTTCTAGGAATTTTATGGTCTATGTGTTTAATACATTTTGAGTTAATCTTTGTCTATGGTGTAAGATAAGGGTCCAATTTTATTCTTTTCCATGAGGATATCCAGTTTTCCCAACACTACTTATTAAAAAGAATATACTTTCCCATTGTGTATTCCTAGCTCCCTTATCAAAATCAGTTAACCATGTATGCATAGCTCCATTCTGAGCTCTATTCTCTTCCATTGCTTTTATTATGTATTTCTGTTTATGCTGGTACCTTGCTGTTTTGATTACTGTAGCTTTGTAATATATTTTGAATTCAGAAAGTGTGATGCTTCTTTATTCTTTCTCAAGATTTCTTTGGCTGTTTGGGTTATTTTGTGGTTCCTTACAAATTTTAGGATTGTTTGTTATATTTCTCTGAAAAAAATGTCACTGGGATTTTGATAGGAATTGCATTGGATCTGTAGATCACTTTGAGTACTATGGGAATTTTAACAATTATAATTCTTCAATCCATGAACATGGGTTATCTTTTTATTTGTGTCTGCTTTAATTTCTTTCACTAGCATTTTACAGTTTTTTGTGTATAAATTTTTTAAGTTTATTCCTAAATATTTTAATTTTTTATGATTTTGTAAATGGGATTGTCAATTTCCTTTCTGGATAATTTGCTGTTAGTATAATAGAAGTGCAACTGATTTGTGTTGATTTTGAATCAATTTTTGCAGTCTTTAGGATTTGCTAGATATAAAATCATGTCATCTACCAACAGAGATAACTTTGCATTTTCATACTCTATTTTAAAATGCCGTTTCTTTTTCTTGTGTAATTCCTCTGGCTAGGACTTCTAGTACTTTGTTGAATAGAAGTGGCAAGAGTGAGTATCCTTCCCTTGCTCCAGATCTTGGAGTAAAAGCTTAGTTTTTCACCATTGTGTATTAGATTTTAGCTGTGAGCTTTTCATATATGGCTTTTATTGTGTTGAGGTTAAGTTCCTTCTACCTAATTTTTAAGAGTTTTCATTATGGAAGAGTATTAAACTTTGCCACATGCTTTTTCTTCAAGATAATCATGTGATTTTTACCCTTTATTCTGTTAATGTGGTGTATCACATTGATTGATTTTTTTACATATATTTATATTGAACCATCCTTGCACCCCAGGGATAAATCACATTTGGTCATGCTGTATGATCCCTTTAATGTGCTGTTAAATTTGGTTTGCTAATATTTTGTTGAGTGTTTTTGCATTGGTGTTCATCAAGGATGATGATGACCTATAGTTTTCATTTCTTATGGTGTCTTTAGCTTTGATACTAGGGTAATTGTGGCCCTGTAAAATGAGTTGGAAGTGTTCTTCACTCTTCTATTTTTTGGAAAAGCCTGAGAAGGATAGAAATTAATTCTTTAAATGTTTAGCAGAATTTGTGAAGTCATCTGATTCTGAGCTTTTCTTTCTTGGAAGGTTATTTTATTACTGATTCAATATTCTTATTTGTTATTGGTCAGTTCAGGCTTCTATTTTTTTCTTGATTTGATCTTAGTGGATTGTATATTTGTAGAAGTTTATCCATTTCTTCTAGGTTGTCCAACTTGTTGGCATATAATTTATCACAATAATTTTTTCACAATAATATCTTATAATTTTTTCTTATGATATTAGTTGTCTCCTTTTCCATTTTTCATTTTATTTATTTGATTCTTCTTACTCTGTTGATTTTTGTGTACCTTTTCAAAGGATCACTATTAGTTCTATTGATTTATTTATTTTTATTCTTTATTTCATTTTTTTCTTCTCTAATCTTTATTATTTTCTTCCTTCTGCTAACTTTGGCCTTAGTTTGTTCTTTTTCTTAGTTTTTTAATGTGTAATGTAAGGTTGTTTATAGAAAGTCTTTTTTCTTTCTTTTTTTAAAAGATTTACTTATTTTAGAGAGAGTGAGCATGAGAGTGGGGAGAGGGAAAGAGAGAGAGAAGCAGACTTCCCACTGAGCACAGAGACTGACATAGGTCTCAATCTCATGATTCTGAGATGGTGACCTGAGCCAAAATCAAGAGTCAGAAGCTTAACTCTCTGAGGTCCCCAGACATCCTTTCTTCTTTTTTTGATGTAGGCATTTATCACTGAAATTTCCCTCAATACTGCTTTTCGATGTATCCCATAAATTTTGATACATTGTGTTTTTATTTTCATTTGTCTTGTGATGATATTTTGTAATTTTTCTTTTTGATTTCTTCTTTAATCCAATGGCTATTTAAGAGTGCTTAATTTCCATGTATTTGTGATTTTTTTCATTTGCTAATGTTACTGAGTTCTAGTTTCATTGCATTGTGGTTAGAAAAATTCCTTGAAATGATTTTGATCTTAAGTTTGTTGTTTTGTGGCCTCACATGTGATGTATCCTGGAGAATGTTCTGTGAGCAATCGAAATATGTGTGTTCTGCTGCTGATTGGTGGAATGTACTATGTAAGTCTTTTAGATCCATTTGGTAGTGTAGTTAAGTCTGCTATTTCCTTCTTGTTTTTGTCTGTATAATTTGTTTATTATTTTAAGTGGAGTACTGAAGTCTCCTATTATTGTATTGCTATCTATTTCTCCTATTTCAGATCTGTCATTGTTTCCTTTATGAATTTTAGTGCTCTGATGTTGGGTGCATATATCTGGTGCATGTATATTTATAATTATTATATCCTCTTGTTGAATTGATCCTTTAAACATTCTGTAATAACCTTCTTTGTCTCTTTTAATAGTTTTTTACTTAAAAGTGTATTTTGTCTGACATAATTATAGTCACTCCTGCTCTCTTTTGGTTATCACTTGCAAGGAATATCATTGTTCATTCCTTCACTTTCAGCCTACAAGTGTCCTTAAATCTAAAGTGGATCTCATGTGGATAGTACATAGTTAGATATGTTTTTCTTTTCATTCTACCACTCCATTTCTTTTAATTGGTGAGTTTACTTTATTTACATTTGAAGTATTATTGATAGGTAAGGAGTTACTATTGTCATTTTGTTGATTGTTTACTGTCTGCTTTGTAGGTTTTTTTGGTTCTTCCTCTCTAATTTGGTGACGTTTTTTAAAAAAAATAGTGATACACTGATTTTTTTTTTTCTCTTCACCTTTTTTTTGGATCTGTTGTAGGCTTTTTCTTTGTGGCTACCATGAGGCTTGGATAAAATTTATTGTTGTAACGGTCCTTTTTGAACTGTTGTTAACAGCTGAACTTCATTTGCATAAGAAATTTGACACCTTTCTTTCCCTCCATACATACTTTGCTATTGATGGTCAGAATTTGCCTTTTTTATATTCTATATTCATTAACCAATATTTTGTGTTTATAGTTCTTAATATTTTTTAACTTTTATAGTGTGTTTAAAAGTGATTAATGCACATTTGTTCAGTATTGTATTATGCTGTATTTGCCTATATATTTGATTTTACCTGTGAGCTTATACTTTCATGTGATTTTATGTTGCTATTTAGTATCCTTTTTGTTTCAACTTGAATTCACTTTAGCAGACTTTGTACATCAGATTTAGAGGTGACAAACTCCCTCAGTTTTTCTTTGTTTCAGAAAATCATTATTTTTCCTTAAATTTTCAAGGACAGTTTTGCCAGGTGTACTATTATTTGTTGGCAATTTTTTCCTTCAGCCCTTTGAATATATCCTCTTACTTTGTCCTAGCTTGTAAGGATGCTAGAAGAGGATTATAGGGACTCACTTGTATATGATAAGTCACATTTCTTCTGCTGCTTTCAAAATTCCCTTTGACTTTTGACAATTCATTTATAATAAGTCTCAGTGTAGATCTCTTTAGAGTCACTATATTTGGGATCTTTTGGACTTCATGAATTTGGATGTCCATTTCTTTGCCCCGATTTGGGTAGTTTTCTGCCATTATTTCTTTAAACAAGATTTCTGCCCTTTCTCTTTCTCTTCTTCTTCTGAGATTTCCATATACAAATATCGGTCTGCCTGATGATTCCCCGTAAGTCCTGTAGGCTTTCTTCACTCCCCTTTTTTTTTCTTTTTTGTTCTTACGCCTGGGTAATTGTAAATGACTTTTTTGAAAGTTGGTTGATTCTTTCTTCCACTGTTGAAGCTCTCTATTGACATTTTCAAGTTAGCCATTGGTTCTTTAGCTTCAGAATGTGGTTCTTTTTTATGATTTTTATTTCCTTGTTGAACTCCATTTTATTCATGTATAGTTTACCTCATTTAGCTGTGTTCCCTTGTAGCTCACTGGACTTTTTAAAGGTAATAGTCTTGAATTATTTGTCAGGCAGTTCTTAAGAGTTTCTTTTCCTTAGGGCTAGTTACTGCTGCTTTATTTTGTTCCTTTGGTGGTGTTATGTTTCCCTGATTCTTTGTGGCCCTTGTAGCCTCATAACATTGGTGTCTGCATATTTGAAGAAATAGTCACCTTTTCCATTCTTTAAAGACTAGTTTCTTCAGGGAAAACCCTTCACCATTGAGCCTGGCCTGGCCAGAGATTCTGGGTAGGTCGTTGGTAGAGTCTGCAGGTAGGGTGTTTCTGATGCCTGAGTCTGTATGCAGGTAGGTCTGGCGCTTAGTCTCATAGGGACCAGTTGGGGACCACTGGAGTGAATGTGGAGTGCAGGTCTATGAGGAGCAGGCCTGGAGCCTGATATACAGTGACAAGCTCCACCCTGGGGTCCACTGGGATGGGCCTGGAGCCTAGGTCTACAGAGGCTGCCCTGGTGCTGAGTTTCACTGGAGTGGACCTAGTATCAGCTTCCATAGCAAAATCAGACACTCTTTTTCACTCTGTTTTCCCCATAAGAGAACGCTCAGGCAGAGGGGATCTCTCTCAGCACTGTGATGCATGGCCTTGGGGGAAAGGTGATGCAAGTAAAATGAAACCATTCTTCTTATCCTCTTCAATGCATCTTTTCTCATTTCCATACTCCACTCAAGTGCTGTAATCTGTCACCTGGATTCTGGAACTCTTGTGAAGGTACTCTTTATCTTTTGGTGGTTTTCAAATTTGCATTTTTGTGAAGGCATAAGGGCTTGAAACTTCTGTCATCTTGCTGATGTCACTGCTACACACAGTATCTTATTTGATTCTCACAAAATTTTATGATGTAGTGTAGTTATCCTGTTTTTCCCCAGATGGTACTAGCAAGTGGCAGAACTGGGATTTGTTCCCAAATCTTTTGACTCCAAATCCTATTCTCATTCCATGGCCCAATGAGGTTACTTTCATTCTTTCCCTCCCTCTTCTGATATTTTTCATGTCCTTTTAGTACCAGCTAATATCATACTACTCTTGCATCTCAAAAGTTTTTATTGAATAAATTCATCTGTAAAACTTTACCCAAAGCATGGGGATGGAGGGATATTCTGTAGTTATTTTTAGACAGTTTTTCTCTAGAACATTGCTCAATATAAAAATGCAAAATAGAAATAGATTTGTGTCTATTTGTGACTTCTGTACTCTGGAGATCTTTCCATGTCAAAGATGTCATAAAAAAGGTAAACATTACCAAATGCCAAAAATGCTAAAAATGAAGTGTATTTGTGTGGTATATATTATATGTAATCTGTGACTCACTGTTAATCGTAGTTTCTACTATCCCTTCTCTACGCATGATCCCCAGAAGCCTTGTTATGTCATGTAATTTGCTTATGTTATGGGGAGGACATTTGGTCACTCGAGCACTGCAAAAGGATAATGGCTAACCTGCAGTCACTGCCTAGTCTCTTTCTACTATGATAAACACCTGAGAGTCGAAGGATGTCAAATTCCAGCAGTCAAACTCATGATTTGGCATAGAATTTAGCTTTGTTTCCTGTTGTTATTCTTGCTGACTCTCTGCATTTCCAGATTTTAGCATAGAGTTGAGAGGACTTGATGGCTTACCTGTGTTTCCTTTCATGCCTTAGTTTATTTTTCCAGATTTAGTCCTTGACACCTACATCTCTAGGATTGCTCAGGATTCTTTGGCTGTATTTCCTCACCTACATTGTCTTTTTGATTTTCTCCTATAAGTACTCTAATTATTTCTAGGATTTTGAGTTAAAGAAGTCTGACCAATTGGATATCTACTTAAAACTAAGGAAAGGATTTACTTGGGCAGGCCTGGTTAGTCACTTTTCCTTCTTTTCTCCAGCACCTAGGTCTTAACTTTATTTGGTATGCCTAACTCCATTGTTCCTTCCTACAGCAATTCAGACAAAGAACAGTTGAAGATATCTCAGAAAGTTTGTTGACCTCTGGATTATAAGAAGGTAACTTGAAGAAAAGCCATTTGGCCTGACCAGGGGACAGGAGTATAGGGCTGGCTTAATGGATAAGTGTAAAGGTATTATAAAGGCACTTGATGGAACTACTGTTTAAAAGTTTCCATTTTAATTTGTTTTTCTGATAGCACAGATATGCTAACTGGCTTTTAGATTTGTGGTTTCATTGGTTTCCTGAGAACAGATTCTCTAATTCAGAGAGGTTTCTTCCCGCTATCCTTTTCATTGCTTAGTCCAGTGGATTCTATGCCTCTGAGATAAAGAAGGAGCTCGCAGGGGAAGTAAGAGACCTAAACCCTATAGAACTGAGTTTGGTTACAAAACCAAACTCTAGGGGCACAAAAGACAAAAGCTAAATGCTGGTGGTTAAATTATAGCCCTAAAGGAAGATGGGAAGTACAGTTTTAATCATTCATTTGTTAAGCATTTATTGATTTATTGATGTGTCAGACTTAAGATAAATAAGATCAAGGACCTCTCCCTACAGTCTTATTGACATAGACTCTCAAACTAGTAAGTCATAATGTAATGTGGCAAGAAATATAACAGGTTATGTTAACCAACAGGGAGATGGCATTCAAGCAAGAACTTGAAGATAACAGACTCCACTTAGGACTCTGTGATCAAGTTTTCCTTCAGAATTATCCAGGCAATTATGCTGAGGTAACACGATGGAGTTTCAACCACTGTTGACACAATTAAAGCTTGGGGTATGAGTGTGGGTGGAAAGGTAGAGCTTGAAGATTCCAGGAGGAAGTCCGGATTAAAGTGATGTCTTTATTTCAGAGGGTCATGAGATGGAGCAGCAGATGGGGCTCTGTGCTCAGCCCAAGATTCTCTCCCTCTTCCTCTGCCCCTCCCCCCACAGGCACACATGTTCTTTCTCTAAAATAAAATCAAATCTTTTCTTTTTTTAAAGATTTTATTTATTTATTCATGAAAGACAGACAGAGAGAGAGAGAGAGGCAGAGACACAGGCAGAAGGAGAAGCAGGCTCCATGCAGGGAGCCCGTGGGACTCCATCCTGGGTGTCCAGGATCACACCCTGGGCTGAAGGCAGTGCTAAACCGCTGAGCCACCTGGGCTGCCCATAAAATCAAATCTTTAAAAATAAAGTGATGTTTTAGTGGAAGAATGTGTATTTTTATATATAAGAAAATCTTGTAAATAGTTTTATTTTCTAAACATCAATAAAAGGATTTAGAATTTGAAAATATGGAGCAATTATATATGTACAAGAATGTGTTTGTATAGATGTATACACATTCACACCACAAATACAAAAATATATATATAACATTTTTTTTCACAGAATTACTATTTCAACTCTGAAACTTTCTTTTCACAACATTACTAAATATGCAAATACTAATTGGCTTAGATTATTATAAGAAAGGGTGCTAATAAAATAATAGCCTATTTTTGAAGCTTGATTTGTACATATTAAGAAAGATTATAATTTAAAAGATTGTGAAGCTTTGACGCATGAATTAGAACATAACCCAAAATAAATTATGACTAATGTAAGAAGTTTCCTAAAACACAATTTTCTTATATTCCAGAAAATTTTTTTTACAACTCAAAAAAGATTGTAAGATATTCTACAACATACTCATTACTTTAAGTCTGTAGTTTTAATTGTTTAGTTGGGAAATGAAATACTTTAGTGATATAAGTGCTGAAAAAATGTCTTAACAAAAATTGAGAATCAGAAATACATGCATACTTTAAAAATCTACTTTCCTTGGTCCTTCCCAGACCCATCACATCAGATCCTCAGGAGCAGGTATGAGTATGTACATGTAGATTTTTCAGACATGACATCCCTGTGTAAAGTACCATTGCTGATAGATGTTAGATGTTATTGATTTTAAGCTCCATGAGTGCAAGAGGTTGGTCTTATTTATTTTGTCCCTAACAACTGACATATAATGGGGTTTGCAGAGTGGATGGATGGGTGGATGGATAAATAGGTTGACTTGCTCTTTTTTAGATTCATTTAATTCTTTTTTTCTATTAAATTCAGACACAGTACCAACAAGTTCTTATTCTGGCACTAGGAAAGGAGTGTTTGATCTAAGTCCTTTGAGCAGATCTAGTCTCTGCTTAAAGGTCTCATTCTGTGGGGGTTTTAGACCTTGGCCTTTGTCCCTGTGAGGCTCTAATTGTAATGTACTAATGAGCTGCAGCTGCTTCTACATTTCCTCCTTTTCTGGGCTTCTCCCTTTTCTGTGCTCTTCTATCCTTGTGCTATGGTCAAGGATGTTTTCTAGCTGGGGCGGCAGGAACTTACATGTCTCAACTCTATCTCCTCAGACTCCTCCCCACAGCTACAGAAAGCACTTTCTTCCCCTTACTATGTGGCAGGAAGCTGCCGTTTTGTCATATCTTGCATCTTCCTACTCTATAGCTTATGAGAAAACCTCTGTTCTAGTCTTCTAGACTTGGTCCACAGAGAGTTAAAGGATCAGCTTTGGAAGATTTCCAAAAATAAGCAAAGGAACTGATCTGAGACCGATCCTCCCTCAAGTGCCTAGCTCTTAAAATTTAAAACCAGAATTTTCATGATTATTTCTTTAACTTTGAATCATTTTAAGATTTATTTTGAAAATCAAAGCTCGAAAATGATTTCTCTATTTTAGATTATTGCTACTCAAAGTGTGGTCTACTTTAAGCAGCAGCATTTCGGCCTACCCCAGAACTTGTAAAAATACGGAATCTCAGCCCCTATCCTACCTGCTGAATCAGAATCTGCACTTAAACAGCCTCCCCTGGTAATTTGTATGTACATTAACATTTGAAAAGCAGCCATTCTTGGTGATTTTTGCTCTGTATCATCTCTGCTACAATAAGTTGCTAGTGACAGCTTTACTAGGCATTGAAAATGCTCCAGAAAATTATGTGTATTGCATCCCCAAAGCCAGAACCATACTTAATGAGAAAACACCTGCCAAAGACAGGAATAAGACAAGAATGGCCAATATCATTATTACTATTTAAAACCATTTGAAATTGTCATCTAGTGCCAATAGAGAGAATCATATGAATTAGAAAGAGGTAAAATCATCTCTGTTTACAGATTATATATCTGGAAAATTGAAAAAATCATTGAAAAAATCTAGCAAAACATTTAAGAGAATTTAGTAAAGTAGCAGTTTATGAAATGAATATATGAAACTCAACAATTTTCATATATAAAAATAACTGATTGGAAGTTAAAGACTCCTTTTATAATTGCAACAAAAAGAAAAAAAAAGTACGTAGGCATCATTCTAATAAGGGATGACTGAAACACATATGAAGAACTTTTAAAATATACCAGACCGACACAAAAATAGCCATAAACAAATAGTAAGCAATACCATCAGTTTGGATAGGAAGACTCAATATCATAAAATTTTCTTCTGGTGATACACATTTTTTTTCTTGAAGCTAAAGAGCAAATTGATTTTATATTTCATTTGTAAAAGCAATTAAACATAAATAGACTGGAAAACCTTAAGAAAAACAGTGAAGGGGGGCTATATCTTAAACCAGATGTTAAAAAACATATTACAAAGTCTCTATAATTAGAAGAAATTATATTAACAAGTGAGTAAACAGACAAGCTAATGGAACCAAATAGAAAATCCAGAAGTAAACTTAATTGCACATGGAAATTTAGACCATAATAAAGGCAAGATCTGAAATCAGTAGAGAAAGACTTTTCAAAAAGTGATGTTGGTGTTATGCTATATGTTGGAAAATTGAATTTACATAAAAAATTAAAAAATAAAGGGCACTTGATGGGATGAGCACTGGGTGTTATACTATATGTTGGCAAATTGAATTTAAACAAAAAAATTAAAAAAAGAAGCAATGTTGGGACAACTGGATAGGTATATGAAAAAAAAAGGATTCATCTGCATATTGTATACTGTTGTAAATCTGAATAGGTAAGATATCTGAATGTTAAAGATGAAATTGTATAAATACTAAAAGAAAACATGAGTGAATCTTTCATTACATGTGAGTGAGTGAAAATTTCCCAAATTAAGGGAAAATTTTGATAACTTGCCTACATTTTAAAAATCCTGCATGGCAAAAAGCCATTAAAAGCAAAGTAAAAATACAAGTGACACAGGGGGAAATATTTACAACTTCTCTCACAGAAAGTAAATATCTCTCATATTTAAAGAACTTCTACAAATTGAGAAGAAAACAAATAACCTTATAAAACTGGTCAAGAAATACATATGCATAGTTCACAGGAAAAGAAAAGCAAATAATGCTTACAGATACAAAAAAGTGCTCAAACTTGCTCATAATAAAAGAGTTGTAAGTTAAAACTATATTAAAATACCATCTTTCATCTATGAGATTGGCAAAAATTAAAGACTGTAACAATTGCATTTTGTTGGCAAGACTGCAGAGAAATAGGTATTCCTCCAATACTTTACTGATGAGAGAGTACAGCCCTGGTGGAGGGAACTTGTCCATATCTAACAATATTGATAAGCATTTATGCTTGACCCAGGATTCCTACTTCAAGGACTCTTTCCTAAAGATTCACTGGGGAAAGTATGGAATTACATGTATAAGGCAATTCATAGTAGTACTAGTTTGTATTAGCAAACTAGAAAACAATTCAAATGTCCAACAATGAGGCTAATTGAAATAAACTATGGTGCATATGGTCCTCCTCACAGAATGGATGACCAGGAAATAGTTAAAATAAATGAAAATTATATCCTTTTCTGGATATTTTAGGTGAAAAAAATAAAGGGCAGAACAATGTCTATAATATGCTACCTTTTATCTAAGAAGGGGGAGATTATAAATATATATTTGTATTTGCATGTATTAATAAGACATTGGAAGGATAAACTACTATAAATAGTTGTCTGATGAGGGAAGTAACAGGATGATGGGGATAAAAGTGGATATTAGATTTCTTTAAATATAGTTTGATAATTTGATTTTGGAACCATGTAAATGTCTTTACCCTATATTAAAACAAAATTAGATAAAAATGAAAACAACGAAGAAGGCAAATTCGTAAAATTGAAAGAAATGAAGCAAAATAAATGTATTTCAAACTTGTGGATTTGTGTAGTATTATTTCGTGTCACTTTAGAACAAATGTAATTTAAAAATACATTCTTAGTGAAATATGTCCTTAGGACAAAAAGAACTGCAAAGAAATCTTAAATTGTACTTAGTAATTATATTGTTTTAATTAATACCAGTATTGATACTGGTATTGTTTTGAAAACATGTATGTTATAGGATAAATAATGATGTTATGTCATTAAGGAACCAAGATTTTCAGGATAAAAGAGATACATATATAAAATTAGAGAAGTTAAATTAAAACTTGTACTTTGGAAAGATGATATGTACTCATAAGTACAAGTTGAAAAAAATCAAGCATATTAACAACTTATATTTGAAACAAAACAAACTAATTGGTAATCTTTGAAAGTTTTTAGGCACCAACACATTATTGTAAAAACAAATAAGGAAAAGTATCAAGCATTTTTCCTGACTTCTTGGACAAATTATCTTAGAGTTACCAAATACTTTTGATGAAAAAGTTGTCTTTATAGAAGAAATCAAACAAGTGAGTTTTGAGAGAATGATAGAAAATCACCATTTTGAATCCCGTAATGAAATAATGGCTATAGGTCATCAATGATCATCAATGGCTACTAGAAATATTGCGTGAAAGGTTGATGGAAAATCTTATAATGGATGGATTAAGCTGACAACATGTGAATGCACTCAGTCTTAACATTAGACAAAGAATGGCAATCAGACATCAGTTCTTTTCTGACATGATGCAATAGGAAGCACACAACATCACCTAGAAAGTATTATTGCCAAAAAAAACTGAACTTGAATCTAATCAGACCCTTACATCTAAGTACCAGGCTATAGGAGACAGAAGAACATGTTAAATGAAACTACGAATGCAATCAGCCAATCCAGGATGCAGGAAATTCACAAACTAAACAACTTGGTCCCTTCAACAATAAAAGGTAAAAAAAAAGACGTAGGTGAGAGGGAATTGCTTTTAGTTAATAGAGACTTTCAAGACCAGTCAATTAAATGCAATATGTGGACTATGGATGCCAATTCAGACAAACAAGCTGTAAAAAGAAATTTATGAAGCAATTGGAAATTTTAAAAATTGGGGTAATATGTTTAAATTTTACCATTTTAATGGTAACAAACTGTTTATTGAATGAATTAATAAAGAAAATTGTGTGTGTATATATGTATATAATGGAATATTATTCAACCATAAAAAATAATAAAATCTTGTTATTTGCTGCAACATAGATGGACCTTGTGGGCATTATGCTAAGTGAAGTAAATCAGGCAGAGAGAGACAAATACCGTCTGATTTCACTTACATGTGTAATCAAAACAAACCAAACACAACCAAAAAAAAAAAAAAAATCAGGCTAATAGATACAAAGAACAGATTGGTGATTGCCAGCAGTAGGGAACAGGATGGGGTGGGAGAAATGGATGAAAAAGGTGAAAAGGTAAAAACTTCTAGTTGTGAACAAATAAGTCATGGGAATGTAATGCACAGGATGTGATTATTAGTTAACACTGTATTGTATATTTGGAAGTTGATAACAGAGTGGATCTTAAAAGTTCTCATCACAAGAAAAATTTTTATAACTAAAAATTATGCTATTATGGTGATCATTTTGCAATGTATACAAATATCAAATCATTATTTGTACACCTGAACCTAATATGTGTCAATTATACCTCAACCTTTAAAAATTACCATTTTTAAGTGTACAGTTCAGTGACAAGAAGTATAGTCACACTGTTGTGCAATCGTCACACCATTCATCTCCAGACCTTTTTCATCTTCCCGAAGTGAAACTTGGTACCCATTAAAAGTGATTCCCCATTGGAGCTCCTGGGTGGCTTGTTCTGTTAAGCGCCTGCCTTTAGCTCAGGTCATGATCTCAGGATCCTGGGAACGAGCCCCACATTGGGTTCTCTGCTCAGCGGGAAATCTGCTTCTCCCTCTTACTCTCCTTCTGTGATCTCTCTCTCTTAAATAAATAAATAAACAAAATCTTAAAAAAACAAAACAAAACACTCTCCATCTTCCTCCCCCAAGTCCCTGGCAACTACTATTCTACATTCTGTCTCTATGAATTTGACTACTCAGACAAGTAGAATCAAATGATATTTGTCTTTTTGTGAATAGCCTATTGTACTTAGCACAATGTCTTCAAGGTTTATCCATATTGTAGTATGTGTCAGAATTTCCCCTGTAAGGCTGAATAAACTACATTTTGCTTATCCATTTATTCATCTATGGATACTTGTACTGTTTCTATCCTTCCAGCATTGTTTCCATGCTGCTATGAAAATGAGTGTACAAATATCTGAGTTTCTGCTTTCAATTCTTTTGGGTATATACCCACAATTGAAATTATTAAATCATATGGTATTTCTATTTTTAGTTTTTGGAGGAATCACTGTACTGTTTTCTGCAATGGCTGTACCATTTTACATTCTCACCAGCAAAGCACAAGGGTTCCGACTTCTCCATATACTCACCAACACTTGTTATTTCTGAATTTTTGATAATAGCCATCCTGGTGGCATGATACAGTATCTCCTTGTGGTTTTGATTTGCATTTCCCAATGATTAGTGATGGTGGACATCTTTGTGCTTATTGGTTATTTATGTATCTTCTTTGGAGAAATGTCTTTTTAATTCCTTTGCCCATTTTTTAATTGTTTTTGTTGTTGAGTGGAAGAAGTTCTTGATATAGTCTAGATAATAACTCCTTATCAGATATATGATTTGCAAATGTTTTCTCCCATTCTACGAGGTGCTTTTTCACTGTTAATGTCTTCTGATATACAAAATTTTTCAATTTTGATAAAGTCTGATTGGTTTATTTTTCTTTTGTTGTCATATCCAAGAAATGATTGCCAAATTCAATGTCAGAAAGATTTTCCTTTATTGTTTTCTTCTAAGACTTATAGTTTTAGCTCTTAATTTTAGTTCTTTGAACTATTTTGAGTTTTTTGGCATATAGTATTAAACCTCATTCTTTTGCATGTGGATATCTAATTTTTTAAGCACCACTTGCTGAGAAGACTATCCTTTCCCCATTGGATGGTCTTTGTACCCCTTTTGAAAATCATTTGACTGTATATGCAAGAGTTTATTTCTGAGGTCTCTATTCTATTCCAGTAATTGGGAAAATTTGAATAATGACTAGATAGTTGTTGCTATGAAGAAATTAATAGTAATTTTATTAGATTTGAAAATAGTTTTATGGATATGTTATAAAATAAAAATATATACCAAGGCACTTATCTAAAATACAGATAAATGCTATAATATCTCAAAATTAATGTGAAATACACCAATAGGGTGGAGTGAGGTCGTAGGTGGGGCAACTGAATGTTAGGGAGAGAGATGAAACATGGTTTGCTGAATACTGATAGTTGTTTAAGCTGGATGGTGGGTATATATGGGAACCTACTATATTATTCTCTCTTCTTTTGTGTATATTTGAAATTTTTCAAAGTAAAAAGTTAGAAATTATATAAGAAAAGCACCCTTAAAATATCATCATACCATAGATACCTAATAGGCATCTCAAACTTTACACATCTCTGCACTTGCCCTCCAAACCTACTCTTCACTCACCATCTTAGTCAATAGACCTTCATCATATGGTTGTTCAGGCCAAAACCATGGAGGCATCCAGGATTTCCTTCATGCCTCACAGTAAATCCATTATCAAATTCCTCTTGGCTCAACATCCAAACCACTTAACATTTTTGCTCGTGCCTCCCTGGGCCAAACCATCTCTCACTTGGACAACTTCAGTAGTTCTTGCATTCCTCTTTTCTTCCATCTTCCCATGCCACAGGCCCTCCAAGTCTAGCCCTTTAGTTGCTGGAGTAATCTTTTAAGAAATTGAATCGAATCAGATGATATGTCAACTGCTTAAAACTTTTTAATGGATTTCCTTCACATAAATAAATCCCGACTTCTACAAGGCTCTCTGTGAGCTGGGCCCTGCTTACTTCTCTCTTTGTAGACCTTCTTCTTGAAATATGTTGCTCTGAGAGGCAAGTCTCATCTCAGTCAGGTCTCAGCCAAGGGTAGTTTCCTCAGAGAGGTCTGTCTTCACTACTGTCTGGGAAGTTGTCAATTCCACTCCCAATGCATTATCCCCCACATTTATTGTTCTTTCATGGGACTTTTAAAGTCTTATTTACTTATTTGACCACTTGTTTGTTGTCTGTTGTCTAGAATTGTTTATTGTCTGTTGCCACTAAAATGTCAGCTCTAAGATAGTAGGAATATTGTCTTAATTACTCCTGGTTCACATTCGCTTAGAATGGTGTCTCATGCTTGGGCAGGTGGTCAATAAATTTGTGTTGAATGAGATTCTGGCACTGTATGAAATGCATTCTGGTTTTCTCTAGAGAGGGGACTAGCCAGAATTTGGAAGACTACTACTATTACAGTAGTCGAGGTAGAAGGTTAGTGGTCTAAGTAGGAAGATGTGCTGAAAAGGAGAAGAGGGAAACACACAAAGGAAAATCAACAGAGATGAGCAACTGATTGTATGAAGAGGGAAAGAGATGAAGGGTAAAGAGGTTTTGATCCAAATGACATGGGAGTAATAGTAGTATCATTAACAGGAATGGAAACAGGAGGATGAGGGAAATTATAGATTCTGTTTTTTATATATTAGGATGGGATGCTATGTTAGCAGGGAATTCGATATGAGGAATGTGACCCAGGAGAGAGGTCACCTCGAGAGATACTACTTTGGGAATCATCTTCTTGAAAGTGCTAATTGAACCCATGGGGCCGATTGGAAGCTGCCACAGGAGAGAGCCCAGAGAAAAAGGGTGAGACAGACCCTAATCTGGCAGAGGAGCAGCTCAGGGAGGACGGATGGTCCAGTGTTGAATGCTGCCCCAAGGCTGCTGAGGATGAAACTGATAGAGGGCCAGTGAATGTTGGTTTTGAGTCAAATCGTTCTCTGCTTTGTAAACCTTATTCCTTTCTACTATAAAAGTTGTTTATATTTTCATTCTAGTCTATCAGCCTACAGAAACACTCCCCAAATCCAAATATAGCAAAAATTCGGCTGTTCTCTATGTCTACAGTCCATGTCACATTCTAATCATTGCCTCTCATTGGGTTTTCACCTTTTCTCAGATTGAATCTTACGTTGCTTAATTGTTTGTCACTGATCTGCCCATAAACAGCACAACAGTAATAAAATAAGCATATGCCACCCTTATGGAAAAACCCTGTATTTTCTTTCATTTTTAATTATACAGTGATAAATTTGTCTTTGTAAAAATTTAAACATTCAGAACCATAAAGAGTAAAAAACTACATTGTCCTCAAAATCAGCCAACTGCTCTCTCCAAAGTTTACTATTGTTTATCCTTTGGTGTGTATGCTTCCAGATGTGTGTGTATGCACACATCTTAGAGAAAGAAAAATTATAAACTTCAGGACACAGACTCAGGTGTGTAGGAAATATAAATTAATTTTTCTATAATTGAATTTCATTTGTATTTTAAGTCCTTTTATGCTAGATGGTAGGGAAAGAAATCTCAAGTGAATTCTAAGTTGTTCTAGTCATATATATGCCCTCCCTCTACTACTCTGTCTTTACCAGAACTGTATCTAAATTCCAAGAGCCTTGGCGTGTCAAGGTTTTGCAGGCAAGGGGAAGGGGCTTAGGTGGTCCTGGGCCATCATTTATCTACCCAGATGGTCCTTGGTTGTCCATTAGGTTGATAAGCCATCCTTCCCTATGTGGTCCATACAGGACACTGTTGTGTCCTCCTTATGTTCAATCTCAAGGCTTCCTGGATCTGATTCTTCAAGTTCCTCTTGGGCATGCAGAAAGCAGGCAACTGTTTCAGGTGGTTTCAGTTTCTCTTAGCCTAGATTTACCACAAACCTGTTTCTGTTATTTTTCTGAACCATGTTGCCTGGCATTACCAAGGCATCTTATCACTTCTTTAGGTTTTATCTCACAGGGAAGGCATAAGTCCCCTTGCTCTTGGATTTCCCAAATCTCTTTTAGGTTTTCATTATTCTTCCTTTGCAGAGACTAGTTCTTCAACACCCACATCAGCATCAAATTATTTTACTTCTCTTCTGATGCTCCCCCTATTCCAAGTCTGTGAACCATAAATGGTTCACCTAAAGGTAATCTGAGAGTATGGTAACCAACTGTCATGGTTTTCCTGAAATCAAGAGGGTTCTGGAGATGTGGGATTTTCATTGCTAAAACTGGGAAAGTTTGGGCCAAACAGGCACCTTATCTGGGAGTAGAAGTGGGGATGAGCAGTGAAGGAGAAAACAGTCTTTGATTGATAAAGAATTCTCCAAAATCTTTTCTTTTTGTCATAAACTTTAATTCTCTCAGGGATTAGATACTTTTTTAAATGCACAGGAAAGAATAAGCTATTTTTATAGTTTCTGTTTCTTTATCGCTTTCTGGACTTTTCTGAGCTTGCATTTGCTTCTTTAGACACATTGTCCTATTTTGTGTTTTAATTTCTTTCTTGAATGGTACCTTTTGTGTCACTTTTCTGGCCCCTATCCTCTGTAATTCATGGACAAACTCCTCCTTTCTTGGAGCCCAGAAGTTTCCCAGGACTCATACTTCAGCCTGAACTGGGGGCCATCAGTCTCTGCTTCTCTAAGAGAGGTATCATAGTGACACCCAAGATCATCAGGGTGAGCAGGGGCTATGGGCAGACTAGAAGAATATATTTGAACTTGCGTTAATATTACACTTTATTCTAATTTAAAATATTTGTTATTAACATCATTTTATGAACTGATGCCAACACTCACACTTGATATCAGATAGTCACAGATCATATATAGTATGTGATGTATCCTGAGGGAAGAATGACAGCTCCACAATGTGGAAGGGGATGATGGCAGCACCCTTATCTTTGTTTATTTTCAGCTTTTTGCAAAGTATTGCAATTTATGTGTACCTGGGTAAGTGGATTGTATTGGTTATATTATCTACATTCAGTAAAGCAAACACTATAAAATATTGAAATGACTTAAAGTATCAAAAGTTCTACCAGGAATGTAAGCACAAGAATAATAAGACCCACCTCCCACCCCTACTCACTCTTCAACATTCTTCAACATCCACACTGGTCTCCTTGATTTTCTTTAAACACTCTGGCCACATCCTGTCCCAGGGCCTTTGTCCTGGCTGGTCCTTTTGCCTGACATGCTCTTTCTTCAGCTATTGGCAGGGCTCACTCCCTGACTTTCATCAAGTCTTTGCTCACATGTCACCTGACTGTCATTTAAAATTGCAATGCTTACCCCTGTAATTCTCATTCCCTTCATCTGCTTTATTATTATTTTCTTATGCTAGCACTTCTCATCTGCTAACATGTCTTATAATTTACTTTTTAAATTGTATCTGTGATCTGCTCCAATAAAAGCCTCACAAAGACACGAATATGGCCAGTGCTTAGAATAGTGTGCTAGCACATGGCACATCATACAGATATGTTGAATCAAGGTAAGAAAATTGCTGAACCAACACCCTTCCCACTCTTCGTACAAGTTTTTCACTAGCCATTGTATCTGAAAATATGCAGAAGTGCAATTCCATCTATTTCTAGAAATTTCCAACATGATGCCTCACAAGTGCTCACACTAGTCTATTTTGCCAGCTGTGCTCACACTTCGCATCTGGCCCTAGTACTCATTCATGTGAAACCACTTGGAGAAGAGCAACATTCTGTCTATGCCAGGTACCTCCCAGGTTGTTTTATTCCCCAGACTCTCTTTATAGGGGGAGCTTCATGGTGGCAGTCTGAGTGGAAGAGGCGGCTTAGGAGATGGTCTTGAGCTACATCTGCACAGCACACACCCCAGCTTTTACTGAGATGCTCTGTTTATTTGGAGTGGTTGGAAGCCTTAGGAGCTACCTTGGGCACCAATTGTTACTGAGGTCTTAATAGTAGGGCATAAGGGGAAGAATGGCTATAGCTTTCTGCTGTGCTTTGTTGCCTGCGTCTATGGGCCATCTCTGTGTCCAGAATCTCACAGGTTACTCTTGAAGAGATACATCAGATTGTCTTTACCTCCCTCTGTCTAAGGAGGGCACAAAATTTGTTTTAAAAGGATTAGATTCAAATAAATAAATAAATAAATAAATAAATAAATAAATAAATAAATAGATTCTTTTATATGCTTTTTTCTTCTCCATTTTTTGTTCTTTCCTCACCAAATACTGCCTTTATTCTTTCAAATGTAAAACATATCTTCCATGCTTATGCATAGTATGCATTTGTATGTGCCTGTGTTGGGGAAGGGGAGGCAGTGGTAACAGAGAAGTTATATTAGCAACAGCCAACAAGAGATGACCAATTATATTAATATTGATCATTTCTGAATGAAATATTATCTCAAACCTTGCAGATGTTACACCTCAAATTTATCACCACTTCCTGAACCTTCCCTTCTCTACAAAATTACTCCTATATCCTGTTTCTCTCATGATCCAACTCAAATATCATCTCCTCTATGAAGCCTTTCCAGCTCTCTTAAGAAGAGAAAAACTAATTATTGACTTGAATGTGTAAAGTTGACTACATGAAAGCTTAATGGAGAAATCACCTTATTATGCTGGCTTCTCAACATGTGTATGAATAATGCATGGAAATAAAGTGCTATAAGAGAAACAAGCTTTGGAACCACTAGAGAAACAACTGCTAACAGCAGAGAGCTAGTTTAAATCCACTGGAAAAGATGCACTATTGATGAAAGTAGGAAATCATTTGCTTTCCTATTATCATAATGGTAAGTGATTTTACTCCTCTGTCCAGGAAAGGTGACATGTTGTAACTATAGGAAGAACCCCCAAACTCTGGGTCAACTAGCCTCTAAATCTGTGCTGGGACAAGAGACCCTTTGTTTTTCTTCTGGGAGCTTTTTTCCCCTTTATTTTATTTTTTAATATTATGCCCACTCACAGTATATGCTGCGAATAAAGAGAAAGTCCTTCAAAACATATTTTCTTTATGACTTTTTTTTTTTTTGAGAATTCAACTTACTTCAATCACTGGCCTGTCTAAAAAAAGTTTTGATAATAATGGTGGGTAGCATTTATTGAGTGCTTGTTTGTGCTTAGTACTGTTCTAAGTAATTGATATGTATTATATCATTTAAAACTGGAGCGACTCCATGAGGTGAGTATTATTATTGTTATTATTATTTACAAATGAGGGACCTGAGATGCAGAGATATTAATTAACTTGCCCAAGGCCACTCAGCTATGAGATATGAGCGCAGGTGGTTTGTTTGCTCTTCACCACCATGGCAGTTTACTGCTTCTCTTTAAGAAATTAACCATTAATACTGTTATTCAAGTGTACATTTTACATAGTAACTACAGAATAAGGTATTTACTATGAAAACTACAAAAATGAATCTATCACAAACATAATGTTTTTACAGTTTATAATGATTAGGCTGGTTTTAGAGGGCAAGCAGGCACCAGGAAACACAAACCCATACACTTCTTATTGTAATTAATGGTTCAATACCTCCCCAAGGCTCTTAAGCATTACATAATTTTGTTTCTATGTTACATTTATTGGTTACCTTGATTGCCCTGTAATGTAAGTCTCATGAGGGCAGGGGTCTCCTCTGTTTACTTCTGTCTCCATGAAAGCTGCAACATTGCCTGGAATATAGTGGGTGCCAAAAAAAGACTCCTACTTTATTATTTATTACATATTCATTATATTGTTATATGCATTATACATTATATGTTTATCTTTATGATACATTATAGAGATTATACATTAAATAAATATATATTTAAATATAAATATATACATGTAGATAAAAATATATAATTATTATAAACAATAAATAAATTATAAATAAAAATCCTAACAGCCCACCAATATTTGTTGAAATGAATGCTTATTTTTTGTAATTGTTCTTTACTGCCTTTTATCAGTAAACTATGTTATAGTTCTTTTTTCTACTTAAAGATTTTACTTATTTATTCACGACAGACACAGAGAGAGAGAGAGAAAGGGAGAGAGAGAGGTAGAGACACAGGCAGAGGGAGAAGCAGGCTCCATGCAGGGAGCCCAATGTGGGACTCGATCCTGGGTCTCCAGGATCACACCCTGGGCTGAAGGCGGCGCTA
This sequence comes from Vulpes vulpes, assembly GCF_048418805.1. Lineage (NCBI taxonomy): Eukaryota > Metazoa > Chordata > Mammalia > Carnivora > Canidae > Vulpes > Vulpes vulpes. The sequence goes on from NC_132787.1 coordinate 8,679,478, forward strand.
AACTACTGGGCCACCGGGGCTGCCCTGTTATAGTTCTTATTTTGTGTGTAGCATTGTGTTATTAAAGTTCTTTAGAAAATGAAGACATAGGAGTGCCTGGGTGGCTCAGTTGGTTAAGTGTTTGCCGTAGATACCAGGGTCCTGGGATAGAGCCCCACCGAACAGGGAGCCTACTTCTCCTTCTCCCTCTGCCTGCAGCTCCCCCTGCTTGCGCTCTCTCTGTCAAATAAATAAATAAATAAATAAATAAATAAATAAATAAATAAACAAACAAAATCTTAAAAAAAAAAAATGAAGACATAGTCAACAACTTAAGTAACATTTAGTAAACTATGACAATTGAATCTTTCATAATACATCCAAGGTGGCTTTAATTAACACCCTTGTGTTCCAGCCTCAGCAAACACTAGCAATCCCAGACCATCCCTGGTCATACCTCCCTTTCCACCTTGCACTTGTTGAATTTTTGCTTTTTTTTTTTTTCTCCAGCACTTTGCTTGAATGTCAGTCCCCACAAAGGTTTCCCACACGCACCTCCCTATCAGAATACTTTACTTTTTTCCTCTTGGGACCTTAGAGCACTCTGTAATTACTCACTTGTTTATGTGTTTGCCTCTCTGACTAGACTTTTCTCTCCTAGGGGGAAGGATTATGTCTAACACATTTTTATATGCATTTTGTATCTGTGGTACCTGACCCATAGTAGCTACTCAGTAAATGCTCCATGAATGAGTCATCTTAATCAAATCAAAGGGGAAGTCAGATAGATAGACTTCCAAAACAGTCAGTGGGATAGAGGAAGATAACATTTTAATTTAGCTAGCCTCTGTTTGAAATACTGTGCATAGCATTACATTGTAAGTAGTAGGAAGCTGGACTCACACCATCCTTAAAATATTTTTAAAAGTTTGCAGTCAGATGAGTTAGCCATTAGTTGCAAGGATCTCACATTAAAGTTCTGTTAATTGAAGCAAAAGAAAAGAAAACGCTAAATCTGTTGGGCCAGGAGAAGCCCTTCTTGGTGTTGACAGTACACAAATGAATTTATTCTGGGCGATTAGTAGGACACATCAGTAATGAATTATAAATTTTCCCTTGCAAAGGCAGCTCTTTCTCACTAATTTATATATAGGCAAAAGCCACATCCAGCACAGAAAACAAGATAAAAATAACTGCATGTATTTATAAGCAACTTCAGTTACAAATCAGTACATTCCCCTTTTGAGAAAATAGTGTAAAATCCAAGCGTGGGTGGTAGTTTGATTATGGAGATCTGTCATCTGCTTTCAGATACATTTCAAGAAAAGCACTGGCTAGTTAAATTTATTATTCATCTTCTTCCTTCGAAGTCAAGCCTATGCAAATTTTCTGTGGCAGATCACATTCCTAAGGAAAAAAGCACCATCTTCTGAGGTGGCCCCAACTCATGGCTCTTTCTAGTAATAAGAGGTACAGGTGAATTGGGAAGGAAATTGTTTTGGCAGAATTTTCCATGGGAAGATGTATTCTTCAGTCTTCTTTCCCTTAGTAGAGTCAGGAATCTTCAATGCTTTCAAATGGAATAAAAGTCACATCTTTTTTTTTTTTTTTAAAGTCACATCTTTTTAGCTGCAAAAAGAAACCTCAGTCTTCATTGCTATACCATTGACTACTAACGAGAAAGTCACCAGCTATTTCTCTGTGTATTTTTTTGGAGCTAAACAGTCATGCACATCTGGTTTGGAAATTGAGAATTCTCCCTCTTTTAGGTTAATGGCAAGAGTGAAATAAGAAAGGTAAATCAGCCATCTGCTGAAGAGCTCACCAACCAGGCTACAGGGGCTGGGCAACATTTACTTCTCAAGGAATCTGGATTTCAAAGTATTCACAGTAACCTGTTTGTCTTCCTGATGCCACCTCATCCTCTAGAGCCTGGATAATGATCTACTAAACATATGGCTGGGGCTGCTTTCCTTTCCCATTTTCATTACGATTTAAACTTCTGGAGGGCAGGGTTGTGCACCCTGGTTTTTTTGTGTTTTGTTTTGTTTGTTTTGTTCTGGCTACAGAACACCTGGAGTATGCTCAATTTGGGGCAATATTTCAGATGATGGCTCCAGATTAGTCTTGAACATTTTTATTGAACAATTTTAATTCCCTCCTGTACCAAACTTATTGTTTGATTGTGTCTTTTTAGAGATAGTACTGAAAATACAAGCAATGGCTTCTTAGGGTTTACTAACACAAGAAATTTAGTATTAAAAATTTCATGGGTAGTTTCCTAAGTTTTATGCATCAAGCAAAAACAAACACAGCATATGTTACTAGGGAAGGTACATGCATTTTTATAATAACATATTTACAGAATTTCTTGGTATTCTGGGAGCATGTGATTAAAATCCTGATACCTTGAATGCTTTCAATACTAATCAGAGAAATGTGGACTACACCTGCACATAATGACCGGTGAAAAGATGGAAATAGCCCAGATATACCTTATGTTACTGTTTTTCAACTTGTATTTACTAGTTGCAATTAAGATTTGAGTTTTGCTAAATAAATTTCATGTATTTGTAAGTATAATGGTCAACGTTGTTGCTACTAAGGACTATAATTTTTGCATCTGCTCTTTAGAAAAAATTTATTAAAGGAACCTGTCTCCCAAAAAAGAGAGCCTAGCCCAGCAGAAAGGCATTGAGTTATGGTAATGTTCCTTTCTAACTCCAACTCCATGACGTTTTTTTTTTTTTTGTCTGAGCTGAGACCTACTTAACCCTTCCAAACTATAGCTTCCTTATCTACAAATATAATTCCCACTTATGGGATAATTGTGAGGGTTAAACTAGAAAATTTATGCAGTGTGCCTGGCACTGAGTAAACACAACAAATTGGAACTATTAATAAAAAATAAAATAATAAGAGCATTAAAGATCTTTTTAGAGGAAAGCAACAATCAAGGTTTACAACATACATTTTGAAAAAGGTAAGTTTTAAATCAATGGGCAAAATTCATCAACTTTGCCTTTATTCAATTCTCCATATATTCTTGAAGACAGTTTATATTTATTAACCTCCCTATTCCTAAAATTTGCCATAATTGTAATTCTGGTTTTCACTGTAACTTGCTCCAGATCATCCATTTGTTTCTTACTTTCATCCATTCTTTTAATCCAGCCACGCAAGAACCAATTTTGAGCTTATTCTTTGCACTGGGCACATTGTAACGCAAATGCTTCCCACAGGAGAAGGCAAGTCCGAGTCAGGTGTAGCTCAGAGACCACCAAACCTGGAAGTGAGTTATTTTCTGAATTTGCTATCTTTGGGCCTTATGATACGGACTTAAAGTTTGGTTCTTCATCCATAAAATGAAAATACCTGCCCTCCATCCAACAGGATTGTTATGATGTCCAAATGAGATAATATGTGTAAAATAATTTTATACATAATAAATCAGGATAAAATAATTAGTATTAATAATAATATCAGCTGTTTTTAGGTCTCAGCATTATTTTGGGAACTACTTTCCCGAGAGTCCAGCATTTTTGCGTTTGCTGCTTATAAATTTAATCAATTAATGGTGGATCTCTTCTATCCAGTTGGCCTCTTTCCTCTCAGCTACTTGGCAGATCTCTTTGCCTTGCACTTACAAGAGTTACAGATTAGGCTGTAGGCTGTGATTCTGATTCAGTACATGTGGAATTTAGAATTAATGCTTATATTCATTCTTGATGCCACTTGAAACTACACGCTTGGTAGGTGGCAAAATTGTGGCACATATGTATGTGGTGGTGGAGTAGCTCCATACTTTAAAGACCCTCTTAAATTCTCCTTTGTGTAAGAATTAAGAAACAAAAAAAGTTTCAATAGCCTATGACTTGCCTAAAATGCGTTTTTAAAAATAATTTCTAGTGGCATATGAATAATCTACAAGTTCTAAATCTGTATATCTCTAAAATATTTCTGAGGGAGTATCTCAGTTGTCCAAAGAACTTTCTAAACAGAGGTTGATAATTTGACCAGTGATTGACTCAGTGTCCTGGGAATGAAGTATGGAAATTTCTAGCAGAAAATTTGGCATCCATTTTATAGCACCTTTCACGAATGACAGCAGAAGTAAAGAAACTTTCTACAAGACAGCACACCTATGTTCGTGAGAACCTTGTAGGATATGTGCAGGGTTTGCCATAAGCAAAGCAGGCTGTTTATAGGATGTGATATCAGTAGTGTCCGGTAGTGGCTCTCAAATATCGCCCCATCTGGGTATAAGAGATTTTGAAATGCCACCACTTGGAGAGAGACACATGGTTCTTTGGGGGAAGATTTAGAGGCAGCTTTATCTGTAAAAATAGTCCATCAATTAAAAGGTATACTACCTCTATCCTTAGCACACAGAGAAGCACTTAGTGCCTGGAATGAGCTGAAGGAATAGACAGCTAAACAGTTTATGATGAACAATAAACCAGACCGAACCCCTTCCTTCTTCTTATGTAGTCCACATAATTCACAGGATACTGATTCCTTGTCCACCTCCAGGGTTCAGTCCTAAATCAACAATGGGAATTCTAGTCTCCTTGGTCATAAGTGGTCCGGAGCAAAGTTGAGACCAATCATCACATGACATTCTGCTGCCAACTGTCATTACTAGATCTAAGTTGGCTCTGACAGACTGCGAAGATGGATTTTTACACTGGAGGTGGAGATAGTTTTCTTTCTCTTTCTTTCTTGCTAGATATAGCCCGGAAAGCATGCTGCCCACTGTTACTGGCTGCCCTAGCAGTTGCCAGAGGACAATGACAACGCCCTGAAGAGGGTGGAGCCAAATGAATACCACAGAAACGGAGCCAGAGCCCAGTGCCTAGAGTTGGGACATCCTACTCCAGAAATAATAGTTTTCCTTATTGTTTAAAAAGTCAATTGTCTGAATCTCTTAGCCCAAAGCATTCTAACTAATCTAGCCCTCAGGCACATACTTGTTAAATAATTTGTCAAGTAAAAGAATAAGGGTAAAAGTGAAGGGGAAGACAGCCAGGGAGGCTGGGGTGGGTAGGGGAGTTGGTCAGTGAAGAGCTCTGACACCTGCGCCTGGAATGGACTCCCGGACTGAGGCCTTGACCTCTGAGCTGCCCTGCACTGGGGTCTGAGAGGAGCCCTGCGAGGAGCAGCGCTGTGAGGGACTGCCTGGCAGCTGGGCTGGTGCAGCGCCTGCCAAGAGTCCTGGGGAGTGCAGCTGAGCACGTGCCCCAGGCTGGCTCCAGAGAGAGTTGAGAGAGTCAGTCGGGCTGCAGGAGTGTGAAGTTCACTTCCACTTGTTTACTTATTTACTAGAATTGCAAACTCTGTGAGGTCAAGTGCTTTGTCTGCTTTGTACACTGCACAATCCCCTCCCGGCCTAGAACAGTAGCTGCCACAGGTAGGAACTCAGTACATGTTTTGTACATTTTTTTTTTTTTAGTAACAGCTTTATGGAGATCTGTTTCACATACCATAAAATGTACCCCTTCAATGTGTACAGTCCAGTGGTTTTTAGTATATTCAGAGTTGTGCAAGTCTCACTACTATCTAATTTCAGAACATTTTCATCAACACCAGATAGAACCTCATTAGTAGTCACTCCCCATTGCCCCTACCACCATCCCCTGGAAAGTACCAATCCTTTTTTTTTTTTTTTCTTGAGGAAAGGAGCATCTTTATCTCTGAAGACAAAGGGATGCTAAGAAGAATCTCAACAGTTCTGGCTTAGTTTCTCCCAGTTTCCTACCGTCACCTCGTACTCCTTATCCTGTCCTATCCTCCATGACAGCCCACTCTCAATCAAACCTGGCCTAAAAGCACACAGGTCTAACTGCTTCTTCAGGTCTTCATTTCATTATGAAAGCTGGCCTGTTGTGTAAAATATACACTAAATACATTTATGTGCAGGGGCACCTGGGTGGCTCAGTGGTTGAGCATCTGCCTTCGGCCCAGGGTGTGATCCTGGAGTCCTGGGATGGAGTCCCACATCGGGCTTCCCGCAGGAAGCCTGCTTCTCCCTCTGCCTGTGTCTCTGCCTCTCTCTTGGTGTCTCTCATGAATGAATGAATAAATAAAATCTTAAAAAAAGATACATTCGTGTCCATTTCTTTTATTTATCTGTCTTCATCAGTTTGATTTTCAGACACAGCCAGGGACCCTAAGAGGGCCAAGGAAAACTTTTCCTCCCCTACAGGACCCAGACTGAATTTTTAAGAATTTGAGATGAAATTCACATACCAGACAATTCACCCTTTCGGTGGTTTTTAGTATATTAGCAACGTTGTGCAACCATCCCATTGTCTCATCCTGGAATATTTTCATCACCTCAGAATGAAAGGCCACAACACCTGAGCAGTCTCTCCCCATTCTCTTCTCCTCTCAGCCCTTGGCACCACTGATTTACCCTCTGCCTCTCTGGATTTGCCTGTCCTTGACCTTCCATAAAAATGGAAACATAAGTGGTGTTTTGTGATTAGCTTCTTTTACTTAGCATGATGTTTTCAAGGTTCATTCATGTTGTAGCATGTGGCATGTATGGGTACTTTATTCTTTTTTGTGCCTGAATAATGTTCTGTTGTATGGATATGCTACACTTTGTGAATCCATTCATCGGCTGACATCTGGGTTATTCCCAGTGGAGAGCTATTATGATGATGTTCTTATGAACATTTACCTACAGGTTTTTAAGTGGATATGTTTTGAACTCTCTTGGGTATATATCTAAGAGTGGAATTGCTGGGTTACATGGTATGTTTACATTGAACTTTTTGAGGAATTGCCAGAACATTCGCCGAAGTAGCTGCACCAGTTTACCTTTCCTTCAGCAGTGTATGAGGATCTGAATTTATGTACCTTCTAGCCAGCTCTTGTTATTTGTCTTTTTAATCATAGCTATTCTAGTCGATGTGGAGTGGTATTTAATTGAACCATATTTTAAAAAGAACCAATAAATCTGGATCAAGAACCTCATTTGACATGTGTCACAAGGCTTTTTGCTGTCACCTTCTGCTTACCTTGAGAGGATATCTTCTTGAGAACTTCCAGAACAACGGGAAGATCAAAGGTAATCCCGGAAATCGAGTGAACTGGTGGGCATGAATTCTGTCCGTGTAAGTAGTAATTCATTTTATGTTATTCAGAAACTCTGATTGACCATCAGTATCTTCTTTGATTAATAAAAATGGAAAACAAATAAAATAGTGCTTAGGAACTACAGTTTAGTAAAAAAATATAAAATAACATGAGCTGTGGAGAGTCATGGAGTCTAGAATAAATGATAAAAAAAGGTCTTGGCGGAGGCAGTATTTCATGATGCTAAGAGCACAACATCCGGACACAGCCTGAGTTTGAGCTCTTCCACAGTCCAGCTGTATAACTTTGGGCAAGGTGTTTAACGTCTCTGCTTCTCATACATCTATATCCATCTGCAAAATAAGGAAAATTTTTCTGCCTATTGTGTCTTGAGTAATTTAATTTAATGACTAAATTAGTCATTTAGGTAAAATACTTGACATGGAGACTGACACAGTAAGCACCACGTAGGTGCTGCTACGATTATCATTCTTGGCTAAACTGTGATTAAAAGACTTGTTCAGATTACAGTCAAATTCCACTTCAACCCAGAATACACATTTCTTGGCCCTCACACCCCACTCTACTCCACTGCCTCCTTATCTGAATAAGCCAATAAAACAGAAAGAAACACAGAAATTTCTGGGCATATCTTCTTTCTCCCATGACTGGTTCTGCATTCGGCTCTATCAGAAGGAGGAAGGACTGTGGCAAAGGAAGATGTATTCTTCATTAGGACGTCAAGTACAATCGTCCTATTCCATTCGGTCTGACCAAATTGAGATTGTCAGTGCTCCAGACATGCCTCAGGGTGTGAGGATGGGTCAGCAGCCTCATTGACTCTAGAGGAAAGGAAGTCGGTCAAAGAATGCAAGATCCCTTTCCATTTGTAGCAAAGTTTTCCCTGTTATCCCTGTGCTCCTGTAATTGAAATCATAACGATGGCTAATAATTAGGATGGATTTCTACTGGGTTTTAATCAATTACTTGGCTAGGTAAACTTATGTTGCAAAGAACGTAAGTTTGGAAGTAAGCCCGCTTTCCAATAATCTTGATGGAAAGAGAACTTGACAGTGCAATTCAAATAATGAGCCAGAGTGAAGTTGGTTCTTTGGGAGAGGCTTGTTTTAAGACATCAACAAATATATAGATGCCTTTTTCTCTAAGAACACTTGTTCTCAATATAGGCCAGAGGCTAGATAAGATCAGGAACTTTCAAACTTTTGTGCCTGTGACCCACAGCAAGAAATACATTTCTATCACAGTTCAGCACACACACACACACACACACACACACACACTCACACATGCACAGTTAATTGTTGTAAAACAATTTTTACCCTTTACTGATTCAAATGCATTCTGATGCATTATGTTTTCTCTTTTATTCTATTTCATTTAAAAAATACTAGTTGTTATCCACTAAATTGATTTTAGGATCCATTTATCAGTTGCGACCTGTAGTTTGCAAACACCATGTGTGGTGTTTGCAGTTTGCATTTGCCAACATCATACATGCATCTTGGAGTATCCTCTTTAGTTCTGACACTATAATAACCCTTCTTAATAAGAATAGTAAGAATACAACTTTGATAGTCTGTGCCCTCCATGCTTCATCTTAAAACGTTGAAGAACCTTGTGTTTAAGGGCATTTTTATAGGGAAAGCATTTGCTCTTTACATATTCTTTGCTTCCATCTGGAGATTATTCCATCCCTCAGATTGAAAAGAAGCACTTGGATAGCCTGAAGTGAATCTTGATGTGTATACTGTGTTTATTAATGACTCATAGTAATAAACTTTAAGTAATATTACGAGAGAGCTTAGTTCTAGTGTCTACCATATTATAATTTTCACTGCATACAGATTCATTCCATTAAAAAATATATTAAGAATTTTAAGTGAAAAATAAGTTGTACAGCCATGTTTATCTTACATTATTGTTTGCATTTTATAAAACTCTAAGTATGTACTTTTATTTACATACAGTGTTTTTAGAAAAGAAAAATTTTTGTACAATTTTAGGGGGAAATGCCATATATACCTTAAGAGAATGGTAGTGCATGTAGTTAACACTTCCATAAAACAAATTAATTGGAAGAGAATGCTCTCCAAGATTCTTTTCATTCTAAAATTCTAGGATTCTAAACTCTTACTGTAGTGCTCAGATAGACATTCTATATCCAAAGCAAGTATAATATAACCAGTTCCTGCTATTGAGGAATTTATATCCTCAAAAAGTTGGGCATTCGTGTTATATGTCAAGGAGAATAGGAGAAATATATCGCCATTTATAGAGAAGTTTGGCTATCTTTTACAGATCAAATTGTTCCAGACAGTTATTTTAAAAATAACTTTGCTATTTTAAGCAACAAAAATTAAAAAAATCATGTCAGATGGAAGTCCATCTAAAATGTATCATATTCTTCACCTCACCAGGAAATGATATGAATGCAATGGACATATCATTATGAACCGTACTTACCAAGGACAGTGACATGTCCCAGTAGTTCCATCAGAGTCAGTTGAGGTATGTAGAGCTGTTTGTCCTGAGTTTAGTGATTTCACTCTGCAGGAATTTTTAGTAGTTGTGTTTTTCTGGATCCCTCTGTATATTACATTGTTGATACCTCTCAGAATGCTAATCTGGAGGAAGAAACTGTTTGTTCCATTTCAAGTTCACTGACCTAATATATTAGATTTAGAAAATAGCTAATAACATTTTTTAGAGCAATATGCCAAGTGTTAATGGGCCCTGAGTTCTGAATGACATACGTGCATTTTAATGGATAGACTTTGTAATATCTACTTCAGTTATTTAGAACTCTTATTTTTAGTAGTTCCTGGTTCTTATCTGTCTTCCTAATAGGTATGATTGTCTAGTAGCTTGGAGCGGCCTAGAAATATCCAAAAGGATGTGTAAGAGAGGCAAGATGTGGAGGGGACTCCATGGCAAATATTGAAAGTGAAAAGCCCAAATATGGTGAAGTTTAAAGAAATAGTCGTAGAAAATTTAAATACCAGGGATTTTGTCAAGAAATAGGCAAATCAGTTATTAAAGTATACGTTGAAGAATCGTTCTAATTTTATTCTTTTTCAAGAAAAGATTAAAGATAAATAGAACCTGGAAAGAACAGAATTCTTAGCTATATGACATAAATTGCTAAAAGGGAAAAATAAAATCGGGACAAGTAACTACATTTTTCTCTTTAACAATATTAAATACATATGATACATTTATATCAATTATCTTATTTGTTCCTCATAATATAATCAGAGTTATCAACATAATAGCTAAAGACCTAGAGTGCCTTAGGATTGCCTAACCCCAGGGGTACTAATCACAGAACCCTGGAGGTGGGGGCACATGACTGTTGAGGGGCCATTCCTAAGCTTTCTTCCTCCAGGAAGTTGGCCAGCTTTGTGACAGTGTGGACATAAAGCCAGTGAGCCTAAGGTCTTAAAACAAACCTCTGGAGTAGAATTGGTAGAAAGAAGCGTTAAGAATAGTTGCGGGGGCGGGGGTGGAGCGGAGGCGGAGCCTGAGTGGCTGGGTCATTTAATAGAGCATCCAGCATCAGGCTCCCTGCTCAGTGAGGGGTCTACTTCTCTCTCTCTCTCTCTCTCTGCCCCTTCCCCCAACTCATGCACTCTCTGTCTCTCCCTCTCCCTCCCTCTCTCTCAAATGAATAAGTAAAAATCTTAGCTTCAGGGTTAAACCCCACCCCAGCAACTCTGCAGGGAGCTTTCTGATCTGTCACTTGAAGGTGATGCTCACCTCGAGATCATGGACACCATCAGTGCACTCAAAATATATGCCCACTGCTCCACATTTGTGAGCTATTTCTGGTATACCTGTGAGCTCCCCAGATGTGCATTTGACACAACCAAAAAGCATCACACCATGTTATAATATCTGAGGGAGGGATGCTTAAAAACCTAGCCCAAACAAACTCCAAACTAAGTGAAACTGTAAAATAAAATCAACCCACACACCCAAATCCCCCATGAAGCAAGATCAGATTTTACAGAGATCTATTTATGGAGGAGAGATGGGCCAGCGATGGGAGCATTGTAGCACATTTGCATTATATTCAGACTTAAGCGAAACATCAGATTTGCCATGCTGTATGATTTTCCTGGATATGTTAGTTCCAGGCACCCTTAATAATACCACAGCCATGCCGGCTGGACGGGCTGAAAGGCCACCTGTGAAAGGTAACAGGAGCAGCATTGTGCAAAGTCCCGAGGGCTTGTCTCTTTGTGGGTCACCATAGTTTGTATTTTTTTGTAACCCATAATCCAGAAGAGGGAATCAACAGAATGGTAATGACAGTTGCTGAGATGACTAAATCAAGAGGTACTACAAGCTTTGATCAATGGCCAGGATATGAACAGCAGTATGATTTACAAAGACCAAAACAAGTCAGAAATAGGTGGTGAAAAATGAGATGGCTCTCAGAAAGCTGCAAATGGTGGCAAAATCACATCAGAAGCACTTGAGGGAGAAGAGAATCCTGAGAAGTAAGTGGGATTGCTAGAAGCCACCTATGATGGATAGATTAAACAGGTCTATAGTGAATAGAAAAAGAAGGATAGAGCAGGACTCCGAGGTAGTGTGGTAGCATCAGGGAAGGAAGGTTGTAGTCTCCATACAAGAGTGCCTGAAGGTACTTTGAGTTAACTGTATTCAGTTTTGAGCACCTAAATAAACAGGCAATGTTGACAGTCTTGGATGGAACCCAGTGATAAATAATGAACATGATTAATGGAAGGGACACATCGATTTATGAAGAAAGTTATGGAATATATTGTGTGGTGAAGCGGTGGCCAGAAACAACATTGTACAGTCTGGAAAGGATGACAAGACTTAACTTCATATTTAGGCTTTGACATGTAATGGAAAAAAAGAACGTGTAAAGATAAAATAGGATAGGATTAATTAAGAGGGGAACACAAGATTGAGTTTCAAGTGCTGATTCAACTAATGCTGAGACTGTTACCTATTTTGATGGTGAAACATTCAATTATGAATCAACTTGCAAAGACGAATGCTGAAGCCACTGTCGGTTATGACGTCTCCAACCAGAAAGGTCACTGAAAGGAACAATACCATCTGGGCGGTAACATGGACAAAACAAATAGGTCTCTTTTATTTCTAATTTCTCTGTTTCTCTTCTTTGACCTATAAGCAAACAAGCTTGCTTTTACCAGAATTCTAAAAGAGCTGCCTTTGTCAGTTTAATAAGGGGAAATGGCAAGAAAAAAAAAGCCCTTCATTCCCATCTTAAGCAAAAATGTAGTATCATTTTCTACACTTGAGTTTTACTGAAGGACCTGCCCCCGCATCCAGCATTCCTATCTTAAGCAAAAACGTGGTATCATTTTCTACACTTGTGTTTTACTGAAGGACCGGCCCCTGCATCCAGAAATTATGTGTAAATGGAAAAGAAAGAACTCAAAGGCTTTATATACTTTTAAAAGACATCTGCCTTCATTTTAGCAGACAAGATTTTTTTTAAACCCTTATTGGGATTTTCTGTGTCATCGATTGAAAAGACAAATGTTTTTATGAATTGTGTGAGTGATCATTCTAACATGATCTTTTAAAACTGAGAATACCAGATAACTCAATTTTGTTCCCATTTTCTCTTTACCATATTAGAGGCAGGTATTATTTGTTGAAGGAAAATAAGACATTCAGCACAGAATCAAATACATAGAAAAAATAGGTAGCCTGCCCACAAGTCTCCAGTCTGATATGAAATGCCTAAAAGAAATGACCCCCATTTTGGGTTATTTGTAAGTGGCACTTAGCATATGAGTGCAAGGTTGAAGAATTAAGCCAAGATCCTAAGAAGATCTGGTTGTGCTGTTAAATGTAAACTAGAATAAATCCTTGAGTCTTAGGGAGAATGAAGCTACTTAGTGAATGGCAAGATATATTTAAATGGCAAAATAAAAAGGGTTCTGCAGTTTAGCTTGAGCTTCACCTTGAACTTCAGCTCTGACTCTTTGTTGTCATATCTGTAAGGAAATCATGACAAATTATAGGGATCCTGTGTTTTCTGGTATCAGGCTACTGCAGTAGCTAATGATTGCCTATCTTTTGAACTCAAAAGATATTTGTTGAATGAATGAATGAACGGGGGAAAGGACTGGCCCAGTGATATTCAGTAGTTGACCCTAAAAGCCTCCATGTATCAAATCTACATATAATCAGCTCTCATCAAATGTGTCTAAATTTTGTCCTCCCCCACCCCCATATTCCTCTCTCATCCTTTCAAGTCATGTTACTGTTTTCCCTATCAGTCTCACCAGGCATTAATAGAATACCTACTTGGTGCTAAACACTGGGTGAGGTGCTGGGGTCACAAGAGGAGTAAGATCATTTCTCTTCCCAAGGAGGTTATAGTCTGGGAAGATGGCCAGCTAAATTTTATATATTTTTATATTAATATTAATATTTTACATTATATGTGTAAATAAAAATATATAATAAGCAAATCATTATAGTTTACTGAGATGAGTGTCACAGTAGGGGCTTGTGTCAGGAGCCAGGGAGGCACTGAGAAGAGCGGGTCTAAGTCCTCAGTATAACAGAAATGTGATCAAAGTGCTGGGACTTCTTTCCCCTTCCAAGGATTCTCTTGACCTTCACTTTAACCCTAATCTGTGTTCATGTGTACTTTAGAAGATAGGATGATTTACTCCAGACCTCATACTTTTCTGTCCTCTACATTTGGTAACACACAAGGATGTCCCTTTTTGGGAAGGGAAGGGAAGTTTGGTCTTTCAGGTTCTTAAAATTACTAGCCTGTAAAGACAAAAAGATCTGCTTACAATTTATTTGTGATATCCCTATGCAATGTTAACTTGTTTGCGTCGGTCTATTTCCATTGCATCCTCAAGAAATTATTTAAAATGAAATCAATGTGCAGAAATGCCTGATTTCCTGTGTCAAATATAAAGACCCACTAAAAATTGTTTATTCTCAGCAGGATTGTTGCATGTGAAATTGCTGGTTTGCAAAATTCATTTTACTCTATTATTTTTATAAACGTATTTTGTTGTCAGTAAGTACTAAAGGGTGCACTGGATAAAAGTACAATACAGGCTGTAGTCTGTAATATCTAAAAAAAAAAAAACCTACTTAGCAACATATTAGGTGTGCTTTATTCAGTCCACATAACACTAAGGTTTTGAATTTAATTTATGTTTCTGTTGACTGAATGTAAATAAATAAAAAAGAGGAAGTTCTTTGCATACTACTCTCTCAGGGGAAGGCAATATAGAGATAACCTGCACTTTGATCATTTTATTTTACAATCAGTATCTTAGATGGCAGATTTAAGACAGGTTCTGTAGATTGCTGTTCGGCTTTTATTACGAAGGCCTGATGTGAACAGGATATATACCACAATATAATATTACTATCCATCTTGTACTTCAACCACATTTCAGTGCACAACAGTAAATCACCTGTAGCTAGATACTAGATAATATGTTGTGTAAATTCCTCTTCGTTGGTCTGTGTATGAGTTTAAATATAAGCATATTATCTTGTTGAAGTACAGTTAGACTATCATAAGTTCCATTATCTACCTCTATTTTCAAAGTAGGAGTAGTAATATAGGCAATGAAAATATGTATCCTTCTTCTTTTGGAAATCTGTCAATCATATTACACCTAAACAGATAGAGTTGAAGCCAACTGCCTGCCAAACTGCCCTGACACAGAAAGAGATCAGTAAAAGGATATTTCATGCAGCGTATATTCAAAGAAAAGCACCACTAGGCCTAATGTAGAGGAAAGTGCACTGGATTTTAATGCAGGTGGTACACGTCCTGGGAGAGCTGGACTAATCTTTGGCTGCGAGCCAAAGTCTGAGGTCTGGTCTAGCTGATTTAGTTATGGTTTTTGAAATATTTTACATATTAGGCACAATATCTTGTAATTTACTTTATTAGTGACATTAGACAGAGGTTAGACATTAGACATCTAATTAGAAATGACACATTTCTTCAGGTGGGTTAATATATGTAAAGTGAATGAACAGCATCCAGAACTTAATAATTAATAATTGTTCTGGGTAAGGATGAGGATGATAGAAAAAGCAGAGGCATTTTTGTCAGGGTCACTGAGGCAAGTGGCATGCAGGGACCTGAAGGGCGGAGGGCTCCTCAGATTTTGCACCCTAAGCTCCTTGTTATTTCAGCCTTGTCCTGGCCTTGATGTTTTAATCAGACAAAACCAATCCCATTTTAAAATGATCACGTAACATTGGGGCACCTGGCTGGCTCAGTCGGAAGAGCATGCAACTCTTGATCTCAGGGTTGTAGGTTGGAGCCCCAGGTTCTGTGAAGATTACTTAAATAAATAAACAAATGTAAAAAAACTCATAACAGGATTATTAGAAATTATGCAACTTATACCTATATGCTGTGTTGATCACCATTACGTATTAGCTACGGATAGTCGTTAGATCTTATATTTGGGACAGTAACAAGAGAAAAAAATTCGTGAATATATTAGTATGTGCATTTAATAGACATTTAACATGTGCGTGTTATATAACACATGTTTATAGACCCCAAATTAGGCACGTACAAAAGACATGTATACGTCATATTATTTGTGTTCTCTGACATGTAATTTAGGGTATGTGTATATAAACATAATCAACTTGTTACCAACTTATATACACCACGTGTATGTACAAAAACCCACAAAGGTTTTGAACCCACATGCAAGCCCCTTCTGCTTCCTAAGGACTCAGCAAATTCAAAGGCACCTGTTTAAAGGGACTGACAGTGTTTTACATCATCCTCTCTGCTTCACCCATGCCTCAAAGTTAATCTGGTTTGCCAGGACCACAAAGCAAGCCCAAGGAAAAGCTCCGTTTAGAACTTAGATCTTCAGCATCCCACATATTGGAAGTGAAAACTGTCACCTAGGACTTTTTTATTGCTTCCTCCAGGCTGATCCTGTCGAGACTCCAGCTGATGAAAGAGTGGAAGGTGCGGGTTCAGAGTGAGGGGGGTGGGTGCAGAGAAGAGCCCGGCTCTCCCAGGAGACGCTGTGTTTGCTGCACACTTCCCTAAATAGGTAAATTTAGAACTTCGTGTAGGTGTGCCTATATAAATATACCTCTGCCTTATTTTTCAAGGCACCGAAGAAGACAGTGTACAAGATCGGGATCTTCTGTGTGGTTAAGCTCCCCTCCCCCCAAATTGATAACTGAAATCCTGTTTGAATTCTGAAATCCCAGGGACCCCAGGCGCAATTGGACATGCAGGAAATCTGGCAGGGGCCATGTGATTACTTACTTTACTTTCAAAAGATTATTTAGATATTTATATGAATTCCTTCTCTGTGCAAACATCGAAGCATAACGAATATGGGTAATATTCCTTTAAACCACTACCCACTTCCCCATCCTGGTTTCCTTCCCAGTTTGATGTTTGCCAGTCTAGAACTTCCTCTACACACTTACATTATGTATATACACACAGACACACACACACATATATATCCATACAAAATATGCATTTTGCATGTGTGTGATTTTGTAGGAATTGTATCACTCTGGATAACCTGTTGGGCAATTTCTTTCTCCCACTGAATTCCACATCTTTGGAGATTTTTCTATGATCATACATATAAATATATCTAGTTCTCTTTAGCTGCAGCATCATATTCTACAGTGTGTTTACACAGGAGTTTATTTAATCAAGCCCCCACTGAGCACAAGGAATGAAACTTAGTATGTGCTTAATAGGTATTTGTTGAATACATGAATAAATAAATTAGCTGGGCAACAGAAGGGAATATGTCTTTAGAAATGGATGCGTACTTGTGATGTATATAATCAAGGGATGACCATATCCTGTACTTAGTCATAGAATAATTTCCTCCTATGATACTAGTAATAACAAATATTCGTCACAGACTATGTGTCAGACACCATGTATGCACTTCACATGCATTTCTTCATCTTCATGCACATATTCTTATTATCCTCATTTTACTAATGGGGAAATTAAGGCTCAAAGAGGTTCTGTAACTTGCCCAAGGCTCACTGCTAGCAAGAGGTGGAACCTGTTTTCATACCCAAAGACCAAAGCCTCAGTGATTACCCACTCTGGCATTACCCTATTCTTACAATTTGACAGAGAGGGAGAGGGAGAATGAACAAAGGCAGGAGGGAGGGGTTGTTTTGTGTTCTGTGCTTCTGTTTTTATCTCTTGCTGTCGTCTACATTAAAAAAAAAAAAAAAAAACCCGAAGATGAAGAGTGTTCTAAGATGGGATTGGAAGCAGTAGGAACAGAAAAGACAAGAAATAAAGGTTAAGTGTAGGGAAGGGGAAGTAGTAAAGATAGTTGGTAGGAAAAAGGACATAGAAATCCCCCCAAATTTCAGGCTGGAGCACCCAAGCAATATAAAATAAATCTGATAGTTTTTGAATGAATATGACCAAAATGTTTAGACCATTGGACATTTAAAGGCAAGTTAGTGGGGAGAGCGATAACCTTCAGGGAGGGGAGAGTTCAGAGAGATGTCCTGAGGTCACATGGGCTAGGATGGGAAGGCAGGCGTCATAAAACAGCCTTGGGGATCTGATAGTCCAGAGAGAGATACCCAGAAGGGTACAGCACGGAAGTATGATACATCCCAGTTTCTTCTTGAGGCGAGTGCCCTGTGTGACTAGTTGATGAGTACCCTCGCTTAGGGGCCCTGGGGCACAGCTGAAAGAAGGCAGCTGACTTGTGGCAGGGGGTTATGGAGGCAGATTTGGAGAGCAGAGCCTGATGAAGAAACCAAGCCTGGAAGAACTAAGGGTCAGTGGATGAGGCCCAGCCTTTGCCTGAACGCAGGGGGTTCTTTCTGCATCATCCCCGCCAGTCACTCCGCCTCTGAATGAATATCACTGGTGACAGAGAGCTGGTTTTCTTCAGAGTTGTTTATCGAAGCCTGGGTATTTTCAGGACTTCTTTATTTTTACTTAGCTAAAATCACCTTTCCTACTGAAGCCAACCTTTGGCCCATTTTCTTCCCTGGGATTCAACATGGAACAGCTCTAGAGGATGTGATCCACTTGTCCTCCCACCTCTACCTCCACCACCCTCAACCCTGGGCTAAATATGTCTTCCTTTATTCATCATGTTCTCTCACCATCCTGAATTATATTCTCTGGATACACTGATTTGTCAACATCCTCCTTAAGATATAACTCCTAGAATTGATTATAAGAGACCAGACACCACGGGCCCGGGAATGGTTACGGTGGGGCTTTTACTGTCCTTGGCATGGGCAGTCTTATTAATGCAACTGAAGATTGCTTCCCTGTGTAGCTCTGAACGTTAATTGCGATTCCTGTCTGGGATTTTCTAGCTGTTGCACTCCCCTATGCCAGCAAGACCTCTTCCTAAGAATTACTTGAATGGCTTTTTCAAAGGTTAATGAACCAGTGTTTTGAGTGGTGGATTTGGAGGTTCTTTCATTACATTATTAAAAATAACTAACTAAAAAAATTAAAAAAATAGAACGGACTAAATAAATGAGTTAACTAATTCCATTGGGCCAGGCATGTGTCATGAACATGGATTGTGTTTGATCTGATTCTATGTGCCTGAAAGAAAAACTGAAAGTTAAAAAAGGTCTGCTGTATGTGGGGAAAGGAGGTCAGATGCGTGTTTATGTCATGCATTCCCTACATCTTCCAGAACTCTCGTCTTCTCCTCAAGTGGTGTTGGACCTGAAGTGAACTTGAAGATTTCCTCATATTTAGCCAGTGGCCAGGTAATCCCATGAATTCTTCTGGCTTCTCTTCATCCATCTCTCTCTGGTTGCTGTTGAAGAAGATCCCTCAAAGTAGGAGTTTGGCATTTTCCTAAATAGTGTTTTTTTCCTCTCATTTCTGTCTATACTTGACTGGGAAGTCACCATCACCAGTCCTATGTACAACTATGCAGCTCATCACACCCTCCTTTGGCTTCTCTGATACTGACCTCTCCTGGTTTCCCCCTCAATGAACTGTACCATCTGGTCCCCTTCATGTCTCTTTCCCCTTGTAGGATACACTCCTTGGTCACCTTACTCATTCCCAGGCTGGTGACTTATATGTATGTCTCTTCCTTTGGGATCTCTTTCTCTCTCTCTCTTTCTTTCTTTTTTTTTTAGATTTTTATTTATTTATTCATGAGAAACACAAAGAGAGAGGCAGAGACATAGGCAGTGGGAGAAGCAGGTTCCCTGTGGGGAGCCCGATGTGAGACTCAATCCCAGCACCCCGGGATCATGGCCTGACCAGAAGGTAGACACGCAACTACTGAGCCACCCAGATGCCCCTCTTCTGGATCTCTTCCTTGAGGCCCAGACTTAACATATCCAACAGCCTACTTGACACTGCAATTTAAATGATAGTAAGTGTCACAAACTTAACCTGTTCCCAAACTCTTGCTCTTCAAGTATCCCTGAACTGCTCATCTTGCAGTTTTTGTCATACTGTAAATAGTATTGTCATCTGCCTTGTTCCCAATCCCTGGTCTTGAGAATTACATACAGAGGCAGCCTAGTATCATGACCAAGGGCTAGGCCACCTGGGTCACATGTCAGCTCTACCGCTTATGAGCTTGACTCAGGATCCCTTGCTGAACCTCAGTTTCCCCAATGGAGAAGACCAAAATAGCTCATAGAATTGTTGTGAGAACTAAAGTATATTTCAAGTGTGCAAGCCGGTGTCTGGCAACGGTAAATGCTCCGTAAACATTAGCGGAAGTGGGACCTCTGCTCCCCTCCAGAACCAGAGGCAGACTTACTGTGAAGCAAATAAAGTTCAAGTTTGTCCAGGACCCTTTCAAGATCCTGTACCTAATTTTATGTTTGTATTTTTTGTATTTGCAGTTTTTAAAACCGGCATTCACAAATTGTATAAACTCCAGGGCCACAGAATTTGAATCTGCTCCTGTCTGCAGTGGTGCATAAAAACATCTTCAAATGCCACAGAAAATATATTCCTTGTTGTTCATCTCGACTAACACAAGCCTAGCTAAGCCACTGTCAGCTCTTGCCTGGACCATTAGAATAACTTCCTAATTGGTCTCTTGGCTTCTGATTTTTCCCTGTGTAAATCATTCTTGAGCCAGAGTGATCTCACTAAAATGCAAATTCTTGCTTAAACCCTTTCAATGGAATGCTATATAGAAATTTGGGGGGAGGATTATACAAAATGTAGAATTCTTTTTGTGTATGTTATCAAATTTTACTTTAGAAGCACACTTCAGGGCACTTGGGTCGCTCAGTCGGTTATGTGTCTGCCTTTGGCTCAGGTCATGATCCCCAGGGTCCTGGGATTGAGTCCTGCCTCCAGCTCCCTTCTCAGTGGGGAGTCTGCTTTGCCCATTGTCCTTCCCCTCTGCTTGTGATCTCTCTAACTCTCTCAAATAAATAAATAAATAAAATCTTAAAAAAAATAAAAGCACATTTCATTAGTTTTTTATCGTCCTTGAACATAAAATTCACACTCCTTCACATGGACTATAAGGTAATGAGGGACTGACACTTTTAGTTGCCTGACGTAATCTGTGCACATACCCTGCTCGGGCCTTTGATCTTGCTGGAAGATTCTTGATTTTGTGTAGTTCAGGATCAATCCTGTTGGCAGGCTAGTATAACCTAGAGATCCCTGTACAGAGTGCCCTTTTTTAAATATATAAATTACAGGGCAGCCTGGGTAGCTCAGTGGTTTAGTGCCGCCTTCAGCCCAGGGCATGATCCTGGAGACCCGGGATTGAGTCCCACATTGGGCTCCCTGCATGGAGCCCGCTTCTCCCTCTGCCTGTGTCTCTACCTCTCTCTCTGTTTCTCATGAATAAATAAATAAAATCTTTAAAATATATATATTAATATATATATTTTATATATATATTAATTACATCGGGTTACAAAAGAAACAGATCATATTGAAATACAGTTATCAAAAACAAAGCTGTACAATAGTAATACATGTATCCCTTTATTAATGCATCAAATAAACAAGGTTCTACATCTAAAACATAGGCATTAAAGTTTAAGTTTTTAGCAGGTTTGTCAGCGTGAAAGCTGTTGTTGCTCAGCGTGGATAAGAACATTGAACTGTGGGGTTGTCTCTGGCTTACTTCCTTCTACGTATTGATCAAACGTGAGTGAAATAGGGAATGCAGGAAAGCAACGCGATCAGAACTGTATTGTGATTTGCAAATATTTGTGGTTACTATTGGTGAGAAAGTCACGCTGCTGTTACTACCGTGGGTTTACTTTGCCCAGCTTTATAATGGGAGGAAATAAGATGTCAGTGAGAGATGATTGGAAAATAAAGATGTAATGTTTTCTAATCCTGGTTTACAGATCTCCCTGAAGTCTGTCTTATCCAAGGAATTCATGGGCCCCTAAGATGTAGTTAGGCCCCAGCGGGTGAATTCTGGTAAACCAGTCACGGCAACTGCATTCCTCTTGCCAGTGGTAGTTTTAGCATTGGCTACAGAACAAATCTGGTTAAGGAGACATAGTCACAAAGCTGCTGGAAAGGGAAGGTTGGGAAGGATTGATTTGCTCTTAAAGAATGGACTGCAGCAACCATCTAAGCACCATAAGAGGACCCAGCCTAAGCAGAGGTGACCGCCAAGAATGGCAGGAGGTAACACAGAAAGAACCTTCGTCCTTGATGAGGTGGCTGAGTAGCTGACCTACCACTCCTGTGATCATATGCCTTTGGACCTCTCGTTATGTTAGACTTGAGCTCTTTTAAATTTGTCTTTCTAGTATTAGCAGCAGAAAGCACCCAAACTTACACAAACTGCATCATATGGACCTTGCGTGTCTTTCAAACTTGATTTCCTGTCGTTCTTCACCTAATATGCTGGCCTTTGGTTTCCAGCTCTTTGCTGTTTGCTGCCCACGCTTCTTGGTCTGACCGGTTCCTTCCTGGTCCCTCAGGTCTGACGTTGAATGTCATTTCTTCAGACAGACTTGCCTGACCCTCATTCTAAATTTTGTACCCTCTCTTCTCCTCCCTCACCCCCTGCCACTTTCTGATTTTCTATTATTCCTGCACAGACCTCATCATAAGCTGCACTTAATAAATGTTTTCTTGGGTTTATTTATTTAATTTCTCTTTTTCTCAAGGAGACTGAAAGCGTCATGAGGGCAGGGGCCATGCCACTGTTGGATTCCCAGCATTAGCACAGGGTCTGGCATAAATGCTCAGGAAGTTATTTGTTGAACAAATGACAGCCTCATGTTGGCTTGTTTTTTTTCCTAGAGCTCAGAAGGTGAGATATATTTCCCTAGAAGACCTTCTCTTAGCACTGTTGAGCTGAAAGTCACCCCAACAATCTACCAGATGATTATTCTTATTAGTGCTTTGGCTTGAGGCAATCACCATAAAACACATCAATAATTGGAATAGTGAAGAACTGAGTGACTGGGATAGGATAGTTTAATTGTGTAGGAGAATAAATACCTAGTTATAACATGAGTAGGTAAACAATATTCCTATTATGTAGGAACTACTGACTTTTAGATAGGAAGCGCATTCATGCACTTCAGTAAAATTTGTTAATTCTAGTTTTCCCAGTGCATTCTCATGTCATCTAACATTGTAATCTACAACCTGACAACATTATTCACTTTTCAAATTGTTATGTCTTATTTCTGTTTCATATCTTATTACATTGTCCAGAGTTTACAAAGCAATTTTAAATAATGATAGCTTTATTAAGCATCTTTGTTTTCTTCCTGCTTTTAATAGGAATATCTCAATTGGCTGTTGATGTTTGCTTTGTGTGTGATATTTTTTAAAAATGAAATTAAGGAAGTATTTTTTTTTTGATTCCTGAGAAATGTTTAAATAAGGAACCAGTTGGAAACATGTGAAAAGGTGTACCTGTTTTTTTTTTTTTTTTTTTACTTCCTATGAGATTGTGGTTTATTTTCATGTATAAAATTGCATTAGTGGTAGATTTTGCCTCTCTGATCTTGTCTCATTTTTCTAGATAAATCCATTTATGAACATCCTATCTCCCTGCTGAGAGGTAGAGCTGAGGGTGCAGAGATGATAAGATGGACTTGCTAAGTGACCCACACATGTATTGTGCATTACTAATGTCTACTCTCACTTTCATTGACCCATCATCCTAACATGAACTATGTATTTAATATATACTTTAGGATATCCTACCTTTAGTTACTATTTAAAGAGTGCTTACTCTGTGCCAGCCTATATAAAGCACTTTATGTGGTTTATTTCATTTAATTCTCAGAAAATTCTGTTACTGTTATTCCCATTTCACAGATGACAAGTTAAGGAAGGTCAGTTTCTTTGCCTCCACATGGTTGCTAAGTGGTAAAGTCAGGATTTGAACCTTAGCAGTCCACCTCCATGTCCTGCACTGTTACCACCTATGTTACCAATAAACCACTGTTAATTTTGAAGTCTGTTTAAAATTAGTTATCATAGGAGGATCCCTGGGTGGCTCAGCGGTTTAGCGCCTGCCTTCGGCCCAGGGCTTGATCCTGGAGCTCCGGGATTGAGTCCCACATCAGGCTTCTGCATGGAGCCTGCTTCTCCCTCTGCCTGTGTCTCTGCCTCTCTCTTTCTCTCTCTCTTTCTCTCTCTCTGTGTGTGTGTGTCTCTCATGAATAAATAAATAAAATCTTTAAAAAAGATTAGTTACCATAATTTCAAGGATCCACAGCAAGACAACAGTAGATTGGAACCAATTTTGAAATGAAATGACAGTAAATATGCAAAGGTTTTCATCTAAATTTTTCCTCTGTTTTAACATTTATAACAGATACTTGCCCTAAAAATCCCTGTGTTGCTAAGAAGCTAATTATTATCAGAACTTTCTCAGTAATGAGCTTGTATAATGTTTCAAATATACATCTACCCCAAAAAGATAATCTAGAATTTCTAACATAATCTTGTTTTCCTGACTTATAGTAATGAATCCACATTTGTTTATTATCATTTATACTCACTACTCGCACATTATCAAAATGGAGTCAGGGTGTTTACATTTACATTAGAATGCTAAGGGTTTTTTGTTGTTTTAAACAATTTTCTAAGACAATGACAACTTACAAACAACTGAAAACCAGAAACACCATAGTCATTACCCAGATTTAAATTCTAAGGGGACAAAATGATCTCATAAAGAGTGCTACTTAAAACAATGATAAAATTCCAGTCAACATAATAAATGATGAAATCTTTGGAAATGCAATAGTGTCATAAAACATTTCACCCTTCAGAACTAAAAAAATCATGTTTGAATTAATATCTGGGATTATGGCCTTATTAAATTGATTGTAAGGCTTTTTTCCTAGTGCTTACTAAACCTCATGGTCTCATGTGATATTCTTGTGGCGTACACCTCACATTTAACTTAGATCATCTGTGCCTGCTCAGGTCAACTCTTTGCTATTATAGACACATGGAACCACATCACTGTTTATAATCTCAGTGAGGGTTGTCATCAAGCCTGTGAGGCTTCCAGGACCATCTGAATAGAGGAAGTGCTTGTGTCTTTATTGCAGGCATCACTTACTCTGATCAAATGAATTTTCTGAAAATCAATATTACAAGAGATTAAGTGAAATGTATTTAATATTCCGTAGAAGGAGGATTCTTCCTACATCTTCAATAAATTTCCCTTCAAAACTTGGTTCCCTTAGTACATTTAAAGCATGATTTGATTTACAAAACTTTTTAGAGATAAATCTGTTGCATAAAATGCCATGTCTATAATGGAAAACAAATAGCAATCAAAGTGTCTCCTATGTGTCAATGATTATGAATTCAATGCTATACAACTTTCTTTAGTTATTGCCTACAATAACCCCATGAGATAGATATAGTTCCTAATTTGTAGGTAAATATGTTACGCTTACATCAACTGAGTAGTTGCCAAAGACTGACTCTCACTTCCCTTTGTGGTCTGCGTGTTCATGGAGCGCTTGAGGCATGGTGGGAGAAACTGTGGAACCAAGGCAGTTGGTTCCACAACACATGATGGAAATGAATTGAAATCCAGGTTTTCTTACTCCAATTCCAGTGTTCTTTCTACCACAGCATCCTGTCTTTAATAATATTTTCTGTGGCATAGTAAATGAGGAGGCTTTATCAAGTAAAGCTAACTGCAGTGAAACTTAGGGACTCCTATCTGAAATAAGGTGGGTCAAAGTTAGGCAAAAGGTAATCACACTGAAATTCATGAACTTTCATAGTATCGTTCTATCACTGTGGTTGTATCAGCAAAGGAGAAGTCACCAGTTCAAAGATGAGCCTGATTGCTGATGTTTGGCTACAGAAGTGACTAACATGATCGACCAAGAAACGAAAGTCCTCGGGACTTCCGTTTCCAGTGATGGCAGACTAGGTAATTCCAATCAACTTTCTGTGAAGGACAACTAGAAATGCTGGACAAAATATTTTTTAAAAATCTTTGTGAAAACACCAGACATCTAACAAAATAGTAAAGAATTATAGCCTAGGGTATGGAAGAAATAGAGGGACAAAGACGTAAGCCCAGCATCCAGGGCCATTTTTTCTTTGGGAACATTTGCCAATTCTTGAAGAGATAGTGAGAACCTGAGAGGCTGAGAAGAGGTTAAAAATATTTAGTTTTTTTTTCCAGTTTTATTGAGATATAATTCACATACAGCATGGTGTAAGTTCAAGGTATACAGTATAAGGCTCTGACACATATTTTGTAAAATAATTACCAAAATAAGGTTACTTAATATCTGTTATATCATCAATATATTAATATTTTTTAGGGGCATCTGGGTGGCTTAGTTGGTTAAGCTGCTGACTCTTAATTTTGGCTCAGGTCATGTTCTCAGGGTTGTGAGCTCAGGTTCCACCCTGGATGTGGAGTCTGCTTAAGATTCGGTCCCTCGCTCTCCCCCTCCCTCCTTTTGCTCTCCATCTTTCTCTCTCTCCTCCTCTGTAAAAATTGTTTTCTTTTCTTTGTGATGACAACTTGAACAGAGCTTTTGATGGCTTCAAGGGGCTAGAGTAGATATTTGAGTCCAGGATTTGCCAAGTTGTTGGGGGTTCTGGTGCAACTGCCTCAATTAGGTTGTATCTTGAAGATTCACACTTAAAATGTAAGGATAAACCCAAAGTAGACACGAACTCTTAAAGAACTCAAGTTACTTGTAAATCATCTCAATCCTTGAAATTGGGTTTAAATTCTCAAATTGTTCATGCTTCCAGCTACCTGATATAAATATACATAAAACTTTTTTGAAAAAAAAAAAAGTCATTGTAGGGCAGCCCGGGTGGCTCAGCAGTTTAGCGCCTGCCTTCGGCCCAGGGTGTGATCCTGGAGACCGGGGATCGAGTCCCATGTCCAGCTCCCTGCATGGAGTCTACTTCTCCCTCTGCCTGTGTCTCTGCCTTTCTCTCTGTCTCTCATGAATAAATAAATAAAATCTTAAAAAAAAAGTCATTGTTGACTACAGATGAGTTCTACAAACAGTTCTATAAATGCAGTATACAGCACAAAGTAAAGAATAACCCGACATGTTGTAGTGATAAATTTTATGAACAAATACAACAGAAACAAAAATCAAAGGAAAAAGGCCCACACGGGTTGCCAATACTGTAGTCATCAGACATAGACTCTAAAATAAACGTGCTTATTATGTTCAAGGAGATAAGAGAATATTGCAAACTTAGGAATAAAACTGGAAATTATATGATAGGATACAATAACACAGAGAAGACTTTTAAAAAGACTTTTTCTTCTTAATAAAAAGAGAGATACAGAGAGAATTAGAAAATTAGAAGGAAGGTCGGAAGACAGTATCAAGAATGAACATGGAGGAAAATAAGGATGGCTAAAAAATATAGCGGATACAGTGAGAAGAGGTTATATATATTATACATATAGTATACTATATAATATATAGTATTATATAGTATTATATATAATACTCTACATTTTATATAAGATGTTTTATATATATAAATAAAATACATATATAATATATATAATGTGTATGTATATATATAATGTATATATATATAAAATGTGTATATATATATATATATATATATATATATATAAAATGTGAGTCCCAGAAAGATTGAGGAGAGGAGAGACAGAATGGGTCAGAAATAATATTGGAAAAGATAATGGCAGAACTTGCAAAACTAATAAAAGAAATTGAGCAACAGATTTAAGAAAGTCTGAGAACCACAAGCAGTATCATTGGAAAAAAATTGGAATCTACACACAACAAAGAAAAGCCAATGAAAACCAAAGCAAATACATTTTTTTTAAGATTCTATTTATTTATGAGAGACACACAGAGAGAGGCAGAGATATAGGCAGAGGGAGAAGCAGGCTCCGTGTGGTGAGCCTGGTATGGGACTTGATTCCCGAAACCCAGGATCATGACCTGAGCTGAAGGCAGATGCTCAACCACTGAGCCACCCAGGTGCCCCAAGCGAACATATTTTTAAGCCTAAATCCTTTATATGCATTTACATCTACGTAAATCTTGGTTACATTTTCAGCCATTGCCATTATTTGTAAAGCTTCTTTTGTGATTTTGATCTATCTTTGCACAGTCTTTGATTGTTTATAGGTAAATTTCTTTGCTTTTATTAAGGGATGGTAAATTTGTTCCTTCTAGTAGGAATGGCAGAGCAGATTCATGGAGTAACCAAATCAACTGCTTGAGGTTTAAATAGCAATCCTAACTCTGGGAAACGAACAAGGGGTGGTGGAAGGGGAGGAGGGCGGGGGGTGGGGGTGACTGGATGGCGGGCACTGAGGCGGGCACTTGACGGGATGAGCACTGGGTGTTATTCTGTATGTTGGCAAATTGAACACCAATAAAAAATAAATTTATTATTAAAAAAAATAAATAGCAATCACAACATCTCTAACTCTGTAGGGAATAAAGTTCTCTCTAATGTTATGGGAAGGAAGGAGATGACAAAAGGGATATTGTTTTACTTAGCTATATTGGGGTTCCCTGAGGAAAAGAGCCAACCTAAATGAGTTCTTTAAGATTTGTTTATGGGTTATTTAAAACAAATCACAATACATATAAAGTAAGACATTTAAAAGTAAAACACAACAAGAAAGAACATAAATAGTTCTTTTTACTGTATACAGTATAATTTATTATACTGTATAAATATACTATATATATTTATATTATAAATATATAATTATTATATATTATATATTATATATTATATATTATATATTATATATTATATTATATTTATTATATATAATAAATATATTATATATTTTATATTTTATATATAATATATAATTTTATATATTATACATATATACATATTATATTATATATTATATTATTATATTATACATTATATATAATATTATATATTATATATAAAATATATAAATATTATAATTATAATATATTATAATATATTTATACAGTATAATTTATACAGTATACAGTATAATTTATTATATGGTCCCTCAGCTCTGCCCATCTGGGGCAGAGCTGAGGGACCATATAATAAATTTGGATCCAAGTATTCTGGCACAAAAACAAAGAGGGATTGGGATGCCTGGGTGGCTCAGCAGTTTAGCATCTGCCTTTGGCTCAGCGCGTGATCTGCAGTCCGGGGATCGAGTCCCACATCGGGCTCCCTGCATGGAGCCTGCTTTTCCCTCTGCCTACGTCTCTGCCTCTTTCTGTGTCTCTCATGAATAAATAAATAAAATCTTAAAAAACAAAACAAAACAAAGAGGAATAAACCTAAATTAAGTTAGCTTTGACTTTTAATTTTTTCTGAAACACAGAACATATAGATCCAGTTAAAAGGGCAATATTTTCCCTGGATATTTAAGAAAGGAAACACCAAAAGTAGTTTAAAAAGCACTGGATTTGGAGGTAAGACAATTGGGCTAAATTCTAACTTTGCTCCTCAATAACTGCTCAATTAATCTCACTAAGTCTCAATGACTTCAAAAGAGAAAAGAATAAAAATAATCAACCCGTCTATTCCTTGGGGTTGCTGTGAAAATATATTCAAGTTGGAAATAATATAATACTATCATAAATGATGAGCTCCTAGAGAGACAAGACAATGGAACAATGTATCTGCCTGCTTTAAATGAATTCAGGAAATCAGATAAAGTTGGATTATGTTTCAGTAGATTGGAGATACGAATCCAACCCTAGTGTCAGTAATCTTAGAAAAAGAGCTGTATTAAGAATGAAGATAAGTCGCTGTTGTCTTAATATTTACTAAGTGTGTATGAGTGGAGACAGGGAAGAACATTGAATTTTGGAAACAAAAACCTACATTGTATTGATTTTTGGCAAGATTCTGTAGTGAATTTTGAGATAGATTATTTGTTAGGTTAAGAAAGAAAATTGCAATTACCAGCAATCAATATGTGTCCACTAAGAACAACTCACAATACCTATTCTTTTTGTTCATGGTAGGTTGGAGAAATGTATCACGATTCTAGCAAAGCAGCTGACAAAGTTGCTGGATGTCACTGAAGGCAAGATGAAGACAGGGATGTAGAAGACAAAAATAATTAGGCAGATTCAAAACTAATTGAAGGCCTGTAGGATCTCCTGCTAATGAACTGATTATCAACTAGGTGGAAAATTTTAGCTGGTATGCCACATAGGGCCATTCAACTTGTGAAATTATCATCTCGGATGAAAACAGAAGACATGCTTGCCTCATTTTCAGATGCTGTAAAGAAAGTTAGTGTGTTGAGCGATAAAATGAGATTCAAAAAGATCTTGATAGCCTGGAAAAGACCAGTAAATTAAAGAGAATAATTTTAACAAGGACAGATACATGCTAAGTAAACATTTCCTTTTCATTAAAAATCAACTGCACAGGATGGTGGAGAATTGGCTTAAATGTGGTTTATGCAAAAAAAGGTCTCATGATTTTAGTTGACAACAAGGTCAACATAAGTAAGTCATGTGATTTGCCAAAAAAAAAAAATAAGTAAATAGGGATCCCTGGGTGGCGCAGCGGTTTGGCGCCTGCCTTTGGCCCAGGGCGCGATCCTGGAGACCCAGGATCGAATCCCACATCAGGCTCCCAGTGCATGGAGCCTGCTTCTCCCTCTGCCTATGTCTCTGCCTCTCTCTCTCTCTGTGACTATCATTAAATAAATTAAAAAAAAAATAAGTAAATAAAAGACCCATCCCACAACCAATCAACCAACCAACCAACCAAATAAAACCCCCCTTAGGCTGGATTAAGGGAAATAGCCTTTCTAGACAAGGAAATAATAGTCCTTTGTATTTGGAATCGCTTAATTCACATCTGGAAGATTGCGACCAGATAGGGGTGTCACAGTTTAGGGGGAGGCTGTTGATAAAATGGAGCTGACCACGGAGGGTAATCAAAATGTTGGAAGGCCTGGAAACAGTCATATGAGAAACAGCTGTAAGATCTTGGTTTGTTTTGCCTGGAAAAAGGGATGGTGTGGGTCTGTGTTTTCAGAGGGAGATAACATCATAATGTCTATAAAGAATTTAGCACAAGGCTCTTTACATAGTAAACACCCAATAAATGCCAACTGCAATTATGATTCCAACAGGAGAGGACTCAACTATTCTGTGTCACCTCAAAGGGCAGCACTAGGAACGATGCATGGAAATTACGTGAAACATTAGTTCTTTTTCCTCTCAGAACTATACAAAGACTTAACCAGATTGTTTCACAACTTGATCATCACCTGAGATGCTGTAGAAATTTCTGTGTGTGTATAATAGCCATAATAATCTAAAAAGGTGAAACTCAGTGGAATTAGGAATCGTCCTGTGGCTTAGAAGCAGACTATCTTCTGTGAATTGGCCATTTCTGAATGATAAGTTTGTATACTGAAATAAGACACCTCATTAGTAATGATATGTTTGTTGTCTGAGCGGGAGACATTTTTGCAGAACGTATGACATTATTTTCTTCCCTCTTTTAAGGAAGAAAATATTTTACAGGAGAATGTTAGGATCATTAGCACATACCAGCACCCAGTAAATATTTGTTTAATGAATTAGTTATCAAGAAGACAGAAAATAATTCCAGTGTAACCACTGGAAATTCCCATATAGAAACTGATACTTTACTCATGTGTGCACGCACCTGCCTGCATGTGTATGAACTTAACCTACTCAGAGAGTTGTTCCTGCCTGAACATAAGGGAATTATCACTTGCTCTGAGATGAGGAATCCTTTGGCGCACAAGGGACTCCTCAGTAACTTACTGTTACTTGTTCCTTCAAGGCTGATGGTGTATTTAGAAGTAGAAGCAAAGTCGAAATCTCTTTTCCTCTCTTCCTTTCTCCTCTTGATATGTTTTGGTGTGTGTGTGTTGGGGAGGGGGGGTGTTGGCAGGCACACCTGCCATATTGCTGATTGAGAAACTTGAGAGCAAAGGGGTCCTACTGCTGGTCCTATAGACCTGGCCAGCAGCTTGTTTTCTCCTAGAGACCCATTAATATTCATCATTAATTACAGAGTGAATATCTTTCTACTGAGCTTTCATACTGTGATGGAGGCCACTGGTAAACTCAGCTCCATGTCCTGCACCTAAGCAGTCACCTTGCTTTCTAGACACCTAATCCATTAAGGTGTCTAACATTTAAGGTGAGATGCAAGATTGTTTTGCTGGCCAGGACATACATACCAGCTCTACTGAAATCTATTCGTACTAAAGTGATATCACAAACACATCCTATTTCTCTACCTAAAAGAACTTTAAAGATCATGTAGTTTTACATCATTCCATTAAAATGAAGTTGAAAGAGACAGCCTGATACTCAGTTCAAGGGGCTCGCCGTTAGCATATATGCTTTAGAAGTTTTATAAGAAATGGGATGTGGAAATAGTTTTGGTTTTTAAAACTTGCATCCCATTCTGCAAGAGGTGGTTTAGGCATGAACTTCTGAGGTTCAGTGGGAAGAAAATAGATCTATGTCATGGGGAAATAAGTAGAGTCATGGTGAGATAGACACTAATGAGATTTATTTTTAGTACTTGTAAGTGGAATTGTGGGGGAAATGTTTTAAATTATAGTCAGACTCTTTTTAAGTAAACAGTCATGAACAGCATTAAGGTTCAGACTTTAAAATTATGTTTTATTTAGAAATTATGACAGTGAGATGACGTTGTCCATATTGCCTGCAATGATGACAACATCCTTTTCTTTTCCTCTCGAATGCATTCCCTTAAGTTTTATAAGTTGACCACAAAAAAGGAAGTAATTGTATAGACTTAGAAAACATCAAGTTATAAGAGCAAGAACCTAATTTATGCTTTGTTGAGACTAAGGTTGAAGGTGATCATATATTTGAGTGTACCTTCTAGTGCGATTCTCTAACACATGCAGGAATTTATAATATTCTTCTCACATTAATATGGCTTTATCTCCCATGGGGCCATTTATCTTGTTTCTTGCTTGTTTTCATTTGCATTTATTTTTTCCTCCCAAGATTAGAGAGTTTTGATTTTTAAAGCTGACCTATGACCTGAACTCCAAACTGTTACCATTCTTGAAGGTGAATTTTTAGTATATTCGGGAACTATTTGGGCACATTCTTCGTTTATACTCGTGTCTCACAAGATGGCTTATGTTTAGGGTGAAAACTCTGCTGAGGTTATTTTAGTCTCTGCTGCAAGCAGAGCAGCTTCACCGTTCGTGTTAACACTGGGATTAGGAACCTCTAGGAGAGTGGAGACATCTCTGATTTGATGTGAACAAGTTAAAATCTGGAAACAGGAGGATCGGTCTGAGGGCCCCCATTTTGAGATTAAGTTATGGGAATGTCAGGCTATTTGTGGTTATCTTGTTTCTTTGCACCTAGTTCCATCGCCTTCCAACTTAAACACAGCGACTTCATAATGAAGATACATAATTGGGAAAGAACAGTGACGGTTTATAGTACAGCCAGCAGAGTTGTGAGACCGGGATGCTTTCTAAGTGGTATGAAGTGGATTTGGTTATCTTTGAAGTTTCTCGTCTGTGACCTTAACAAACCCCTGTGAGTTATAACTGGAGGGTGTTCTTATGATGCCATGTCCTCTCCCTGGCATATAAAAGAAATCATTCTCGGGGGTGTATGAAATGCAGCGAGACCTTTTGTAACACCAGCATGGGGAGCCTGGATGAAGCCTGGCATTGCCCTGCAAGTGGGAAGCCTGGCCCTTGGGGTTTTCTTACCTCAGGGTGGCTGCAGGGTAGAGGCATGGGACAGCACTGCTTGAGGTCGTGGTGCTTCTTTGTAAAAGCCTACTCGTAGTTAAGAAAGTATGCTGGGTGTACTGGATGAGGAGGAGGAGGAGGAGGAGGAGGAGGAGGAGGAGGAGGAGGAGGAGGAGGAGGAGGAGGAGGAAAGGAATGCTTTGGAGGCCAAAAAGAGACCAGAGAAAGTACTTCTGAGGACAGAGGAGGGAGAGAGTGTTCTCCAGAGTGGAGAGGACAGAAGAAAAACACGGCAGATCAAACATTTGCTTCCCCAAACACCATCAAAATGTCAGGAAAGGAATTTAAAAATGTGTAAATCTGTAAGGGCCAAGAGAACAGGAGTCAAGAGCAGGTGAGAGATGTCAATAAAATCTGGGGAAATGGAAAGTAAATGGAAACACCGTAATTAATTTAGCAGAAGAGGGACAATTGACAATGACATCTTTATAGAGGGGGATAAGCAAAGGAAACCGCAGGTCTTAGAACCAGAGGTGCCCTGGTGCCATGGCAGGGGGGGTGAGGGTGGGGCTGAACCAGGAGGATTAGCCAGTGTTTCCCTGAGAAGTAATTACATCAAAGTTCCCTTCTACCTGGTACAGCTGGCGGGCTACCTTCCCTGCTCTGGCAGGTGACTGAAGGTTTATTTTCTCAAGCGATTGAACTAGAGCAAGCAGTAGGGAAATGCTGGAAGACTGAGTTAGAGCGGGAAGGCAGTAGGCAGGAGGAGCAAAGTGTCTGGATCTGCTGGAAGATTTACCAGATGACACCTGGACCTGACAACTGAGCTGATTTGCGGAAACGCAGTCAGAAACGCACAGAGGAGCTCAGGACCCATAAAGAAAGCCTGTTCTGGGCAAACAGGCAGCAGTGGTGGTCCTTGGGTTGGCTGAGTAGCAATCGAGAAAGGATTTCTAAGTTACCGTTGAAATAAGTGAGTATTTTTGCATTTATTAACCTCTATGAGCATTACTGGGTTTGGAAAGAAGGAATGTCCACATGCGGGTGATTCACAAAAGGGAAATACACGCGCTGAGTACACATATGAGAAAACGCTCAGACTCACGCATCGTCGAAGGAGATGCATATACAAAGAGCCGTCAGTTTTAACTAAAAATTAGCAAAGAACAAGGAGAACGAGAATACCTAATGCCGACCAGGATGTGTTGAAATAGGCCCTCGCGTACTCCTGGAGGGTGTCAATGGACAATTATTTGAAGAAAGTGATTTGACGTGTATCAACAGCTTTGAATTTATTTGTTCCCTTTGGCCCATAAATTCTGGGACTCTCACCTAAGGAAATAACTGGAAATGCAAATAAACATAAATGATAAAAGGCGTTTAACACTCATTAATTTTGATAATTAAAATTTAAAATAAACTAAACGTTCAGCGATAGCATCCAAGTAAATTATGTTGCCTAGCTGCAATGAAATACTATGCAGCCATTAAAATTTACGCTTGCCAAGAGTTTGTAAATTTGAAATATAGATGCAGTCACTTTAAATGGCATAAACATTTGTTTGTATTTATGTTCTCAACTATGTTAAAAAAAAAAACACTTGAAGGAAACATGCCAAAATATAACAGTTGCAATGAGCGTTTGTATTATAGGATGTTTTCCTTATTTTTAAAACTTCTTTACTGAATTTTTAGGTATTCTAAGTAAGCTTTTTATTAAAAAGCATAGGAATGAGTGCCTTTGGAGAAGATCTATAAGAACGGCTATGTTTTTTATTAACTTCAAACTCATCAGGGACCACAGATATAATGAATTTGTAGAGGTGCAGTAGTTTAAAATCTGAATTTATGTTGGGGAATGAGTAAACAAAGTGTAGCAGGCAGAGTAATGCCCCCCGCCCTGGCCCAAGATGCCCACATCCTAATCCCCAGAACCTGTGAATATGTTAGGTTACACGGCAGAAGAGAATTAAAGATGCAGATGGACTCTCAAGTTTTGCCATCAGCTGACCTTCCGATGGGGAGATCTTATCCTGGTGATTTTCCTGGTGGGCACAATGGAATCACCAGGGTCCTGGTAAGTGGCAGAGGGAGGCAAAAGAGCGAACAAAAGAAATGGAAGGGTGAGAAGGACTGGGGCTGAAATGACTGGTTTCAAGATGGAGAAATAGAGTCACGAGCCAAAGAATATGGGTGACCTGTAGAAACTGAGCAAGCCAAGGAGACAGATTCTTACCTAGAGCCTCCAGAAGGAACTCGCCTGCCAACACCTTGATGTTAGCCCGTTGAGAACCATGTTGGACTTTTGATCTCCAGAATTATAAGGTAAATTTGTATTGTTCTAAACCACTAAGTTTGTAGTAATCTGTTACTATAGCAGCAGGAAACTCACACACCACCCATGATGCTATCAGGATGACAGAAGCCAAGGTCACAACTAAAATGACCAATATGGAGGCCAATATTTGTATAATTATTTCCCATATACAAAATGCTTTCAGCATGCAGTAGTTCATTTGAAACTCATAGCCATCTTGTGAAGGAGAAAATACATCTCCTCCTGATTTTTACAAGTAGGAAAACTAAGGCTTGGAGCAGCAGAACAACTGGCGAGAGGTTGCACAGTGGTAGAGTTGGGATTCAGAGCCTGGCCTCCCACACCCAGTCCTACCGCTGTGGCCTGTCTCTCGCCATATACCCAAACAAGGGTAAGGAAAAAGTAGCAGAACCCTTTGTAACCTGTGGGCCTCTACCCTGGCCAAGTACAGCAGAGAAAAAGAATGCCAGGAGTAGCTGGTGTTAAGTTTGGGATAAGCATAGGATTTTTAAAAACATTTTATTATTTTTTAAAGTAATCTCTATACCCAACATGGGGCTTGAACTCACAATCCCGAGATCAAGAGTCACATGCTCTACCAACTGAGCCAGCCAGGGCTCAGTTGATGGGATTTGTTTTCTGTTTATGGGATTTGTTCTCTATAACATTTTTGAATGGGAAAAAATAAAAACCCTAAAGTAATACGTGAAACGTAGTCATCTCAAGCCCGTGGTCTAATTATTTTCTTTTTCTCCTGCAAAGAAGGGACTCTATATTTATACATGGACAGATGGGGAATATTCTCGGTTTCTGGAGAGGATGATCTAACCTGTAGTTTGTCCTTCTCACTAATATCACTTTGCCCCTCTCTTAATCATAGATGTCCCCATCAGATGATGGCAGAAGAAATAAAAGGTGAAATTCAAGTCCTTTTTGGTGGTTAATTTTATGTGTCAACTTGATTGGGCCAAAGAGTACCCAGACATTTGATCAAACATTATACTGGATGTGTCTGTGAGGGTGTTTCTGGGTGAGATTAATATTTGAATTGACAGATTCAGTAAAATAGATCGCTCTCCCCCATGTGGGCTGTTCTCATCCAATCAGCTGAAGATGTGATTAGAACAGAAAGGCTGAATAAGAGGGGCCTTCAGCTGTCTGACTGTTGAGCTGAAACATTAGTCTTCTGCCCTTGGACTAGAACTTACAGCTCTTCTGGCTTTCAGGCCTTTAGAATTAGATTTGAACACCACCAGCAGCTCTTCTAGGTCTTCAGTTTGCTGACTGCAGAGCTTGGGACTTCTCAGCCTCCATAATTATGTGAGCCAGTTCCTTATAATAAGGTTCTCTCTCTTTCTCTCTCCTCTTCTCTGGTGATCCATAACTAATACATTTGGAAGTGACTAAATGTTAGTAGAAAGTCTAATGAGGAAAATAGGTTCAAACCCTGAATGAGCTAATTTGATCTTCTTGGTTTCCTATTGATTATTCCAGAGGTGGCTGTCCTCCCGACATTCAACAATTCAAGGATATGCACCAGGAATGGAATTGCTGATGCCGTTTTGGAAAGCAAGAACAGACTGTCAGTACTTGGTGGCTCCATCTATCAGGATTTAGCCAAAATGTCAACTGGAGATGTAGTCAGATCCCAAGAGTAGGGCCCGAGGCAAAGGCTGTGTAGGGTGTCTGGATAGGGGGCCGCTTCACTGGGTAATGGAGAAATGAGCCTAGAGTCTCTGTTGACCGATGTTTTGATGCATGTTTTGTACTCTTTGTTCTGATATCTTCTATAAAGATTTTATTTATTTACTCATGAGAGACACAGAGAGAGAGAGGCAGAGACATAGGCAGGGAGAGAGGCAGGCTCCCCATGGGGAGCCTGGTGTGGGACTTGATCCCAGGACCCTGGGAACATGACCTAAGCCAAAGGCAGACTCTCAACCACTGAACCACCCAGGTGTCCCTGTTCTAGTGTCTTCTAGTGTGGTCTCAACAGCTATCATGGCCATAAATGCCTTTAAATCAAAGAATTGCAGAAAATTCACTTGGAGAAAACGTGCTCTGGAGGAGAGGCTGCTCCCTCTGCTCTGTAGCCCTGCCTCACCCCTGCCATTCCCTTTCCCTTCAGTTGCTAGCTAGCTAGCTAGTAGTCTCTGCCCTCCCCACTGTGCAAGCATAAGTAGGAGATCTGGGGCTTAACCCTTCTTTCCTCTCTCTCATATTCAGAGGCGAATATGAATATTCTCTTTTTGTGCAGAACCCAGATGTGTGGGACCCTCCAGCGATGACCATTGGGTTTGGCCACTGTGCCTTCAGAGGCTCTGAGGAACATACTGCCTGCCTGTGTTTTACTCTATAAACCCTAAAGTGCTCTGATGCATCCCATCGGACTTTGGCCTGATTTCTTCTCCACCCAGCCCAAGGTTTAGAGAACTAGGCTTCTACTTAAGATCCAGTGCCCCCAGGGCCCCAGGGCCGACCCAAGCCATCTCTGGAGCTAGCCTTGAACCCTGATCAGAGGGTGCCCTTGGACATACCTCACAAGTGGCAGGTGCTTGTTGATCTAGCCTGCTGGATTCCCAGTCTGCACATCATGCAGTAGTGGAGACACCGTCATTATGGCCGCTGGGCCAACTATTTGGCTACACCAAGGCCTTCAGACCTCAAGCTTTGTCGGTCTGAACAAACTTCTTGTGTAAACCTGGCTTGTTCCCAGTACCATCTTGCCTTTGGATGTAGTCTATGGGCCATACCTGAGTCCTCCAGCTTGCCTGTTTTGCAGCAAACATGGAGTGGGTTTGAAATAATTACCTATGGGTTCCTGGAACACTGCACAGTATTAGGGAAAAGTATCTATCTCAGAGGGGATTAGGGTCTCCTCCTGGCACGTTTCTGGAGGACTGAGACTTTGTCATTCCTGGAAGCAGGATTTTAAAGGCTGACGTGAGGGGTAACTGGGTGGCTCAGTCAGTTAAGTGTGGGACTCTTGATTTTGACTCAGGTCATGATCTCAGGGTCGTGAGATAGAGCCCAGAGTAGGGCTCCATTCTCAGCAGGGAGTCTGCTTGGGATTCTCTCTCTCCCTCTGCCCCTCCGCCCCCCTTTCCCTCACTCTCTCTAATAAAAACACAAATAAAAAAAATCTTTAAAAGGCTTCTGTGAGGAGTAAGGTGGTTGTGAGGGGAGGACAAGGAACCAACAAACCCTGAGCAGCTGCGCTTGCGAGAGCTTTCTGTCTTTTGATTTTTAGAATTTTCACAGTATCCACACAAGGCAACGGATATTATCACTTTATTTTACAGATGATAAAAAGTGAATCTCGCAGAGGTTGAGTGAGCTAGGGTGCTGTGGTGCCGGGATTCATATCTGCATTATTCTCCATCCTGTATTAGGTGCAGGGCTGTAGTAGATGCTTAAAAAACAAAAATGAAAACAAAACAGAACATGTTGCAGACAGTTGAGGCACTAATAATCTAATAATCTAATAATTATTTATAGCCTCCTTCCTTTGAATTCTGTGTTTGTGGAAAGGCTCCTACTTTTCTGGCCGCAGGAGGTAATGTATTGACCTTCTTTTCTGGTATTTTTTCCTGATGCTTTGAGCTGGAAAAAAAGCTCTGACCACACTCTGGAAAGGTGTATTTCTAGACGCACTGAAGTTTTTAGTAGGAAAACAAAACCAAACCAAACCCCTAACATTTCAGTTTTACACAGTGGAGGTATTTTTGTCTCCGCGTTATCACAAGGTATGAAAAATAAAATCGTCATACTATCTATACTTTCTTAACAGGGGGAAGGGAGCACCTCGTGTAAACTTTAGATAGTCTTATCTTGTGAAATACTCAGCAAATAATCTTAAATCATAAAGGTGGCTGTGTTGTTTTTCTTACTGTGCCCTGCTGCCCCCTATCGGGTTTGTGATGATCTGTGGAGGGTGTTCTCATAGGTGCGGGTGCTGGGGCTCGCTGCCAGGGGTAGCAGGTGTAACTGAGGCCGAGGCATCCCTGGGCTGGCTGTACGTCATCTAAGGCTGCTCTGAATTGGTGCACCTTCAGTGAAGGCAGATGTGCGGGCTTTTTCCAGGCCTTTCCAAAGAGGTAAAACAAAGGCTTCTATTGATTACGGTAAAGTCAAAATTTGTTTCACCTGGAGACAGTGGTTTCTCTTGTACCCATAACGAACATGATCCGATAGCCCAGTGGGTTTTTAAAACCTTTCTTGGATTCTCTATTCCTCTGAAATGCTGATGAGAGTGACAAGAGCTCTTACCCTAGGAAAAAAAAAACGTACACATATACATGCAAACAAAATTTTGTGTGCTTTCAAGGGGTTCATGGAGCCCCAGGGGAGCTTGACCCAAGTGACCCCCTCCCTTGAGTGTATTTATTCTAGTTTTCTCTTATTTATGAGGCCATAGTGCCTTCCTGAGCTTTGTGATCAAACATATAGAACACTGTATTTATTTTGGCATTCATAAAAATGAAATCTATCTGGGAAATTCCTCATCAGTTTAGCATAAAAATTCACTAATTAAGAATAACCACTGGTTATCTTCATCAACAGCTGAGGCTTGGTTCTTTAGGTTTTCCCCACATGCATTTTACTATTTGCATTAACAGCTCATTTCTACTCTTGGCTCAGTGGATGGGGACTTGGGGGCTGGGTGGGGGAGTGGGGAGAGAAGGGGAAGGAGGAGGAAGTATTAGAGTCACCTGGAGGGATTTTTAAATAGTGGGGTTTCTTGTTCTGCTTCCTGAGAGGGGATTAGAGCTGCAGACCTGTCTTCTCGAAGCCTAGTGGGAATGCGAAGGCTTTAAGGTACAGCCTACAGTCTGCGCTGCTTATTACAATTTTGTGTCCAACGAGAGGGTGGGTGGTTTAGGGCAGTCACAGAATCAGAGAATGTTTGAATTGGGAGAAACACTGTAAACATTTTGATGGCGACCGGTAGCAAGAAATACAATG
Source organism: Vulpes vulpes (assembly GCF_048418805.1). Lineage (NCBI taxonomy): Eukaryota > Metazoa > Chordata > Mammalia > Carnivora > Canidae > Vulpes > Vulpes vulpes. Next base: position 8,720,047 of record NC_132787.1, read on the forward strand.
TCTGTCTTCATTCTCCATTTTTTTCTTTAAAGCTGGTGCCCTAAAAAAAAATAAAAATAAAAATAAAAAAAATAAAGCTGGTGTCCTTTTTACCCAACAGTCTCATTACAAAAATGACCAGAATGTGTATTGTGCAGAATCAGGAAGGACCGCCCTCCCCACCCCCTTCTGCATGAGGGGGGCAGCCTCTTCCACACAGTTCCTACCGTGGCTCTACATGGAAGGCCTGGCCAAAGAGTAGGGGTCTGGGCTTGGCTAGTACTGTTCATGTGGAGCCCCCCACCCGTGTTTTAAACAGGACTCCCGACAACAAACATCTTCCCTGCCCTGCTGTCGAGGTCCTCAATAGGACAAACGGTCCTAGAATCTTCCAGCCAGCCAGGAAGATAGGGCATGTATATATATATACCATGGAAATGTGCAAAACAACACAATGGATCTCATTCTAATTTTTCTGTCCTGTTCTAGTGTCATACTGGTTCCAAACCATTAAATTAATGCGCTAGGACCTTAATTTGAAAAACAGTCATGCGGTCTAACAGTCTTCTCAATTCTTGCAATTGTCTGATGAGGTGTCTTGGGGCTGCCTGTGGTATAGGTGAGGAGGGGGAAGAAAGAGGTAATGGGGAGAACTAGTAGACTGAACTCCTGGTCCCCTCCCCCTCCCTCAATCAGAGGAGCTCCTTCAGGACTTTTTTTTACAATGTGTTGGGATTCCGCGTAATACTTTATTTTAAAAACATTGGAAAACCACTGGCTTAGCCTATTTTACAGATAAGAAATTTAAATTCAATACTAGGTGATTTATTCAAGTTAGACTAGTAGTTTGTGACCGAGGACCACTCTGATTGTTTTCTTATTCCATCATTCTTTTGTTTTCAATTTTAATTAATGTTTATATGTATTTGGCCAGATGATTTAGCAGAAATTATGAGGAAAACCAAGAATCTCTCACCCATACTCTATCCCACTCCTCTGCTTCTGATTTTTTTTTCTGCTTCTGATTTTAAGCTTTCATAACCATCCCATAACTCAGAATATCCTGTTTGTCTCTCCTTAATTTATCACTTAGACAATCCTGTTGACTCCCCACTATGCAGAATAAGGACTTAGCTCACTTTTACTATCGCCTCCTCTTTCCCTCTTCCCCTGTGTTTTCTAGTTACATTATTTTTAGTTCTATAATTGATTACATGTGTTATTTTAAGTTAAAATGTAGCCCTCTACTTCTGATTATACCCTCATCTTCTCACCCCTGTTCTATTGCTTTTTCTATTGCACCACTTCCAGCACCTCTAAAAACAACACCAATGCTGAGAAATTTTAGTTGACAGTAAGATGAATTAAAGTGTGATACGGCTTCTTCCAAAAGCTAGAGAAACTTTAGACTGTATTATTAGAGATATAAAGTCAATAAGCATAAGGCTTGAAATAGGTGGATCACAAGAGAATTTCCAGAACACAAACACACACAATTACTGTCTGGTCCCTTGGAACAGAAACCAAATATTCTGTGTGTATGTCTACCTGCCATTGCACCTAGCTCTGTATATTCTGTTTAGCAACAGAGAGTAGAACTCAAACTGGTGAAGAAGTTTTGACATGCCAGATACAGGCTCAAAATAAGAAAGATTTCTTCTAATAAACAGCCCTCCAAATATGGGGGTAGTAAGGTAGTAAGTTCCCCATCACTGTGAGTGTCCAAGCACAGGATAGGTCATCACTTGTTAAGGTTTTTGCAGAAGGGTAAGTGGCTCTAAGCTGTTTTCAATGCTGAGATTTTGTGACTTGGTGGAAACAATGGAATGTCTCACAAGGTGAGTGTTGTTAGGTCAGTCATTCTCAGTGTGGGCACTATGTCCCCCAAGAGGACAAAAGTTGGTTTTGGGGAATGTGTGGGGGGAAAAAAAGCTCAGGTATTGCAATGACCTGTGGCCCTCCAAAAAAGCTACATTACATAAACAGAAACACAATATATCTATGCCATTAAGTTTTTTTTATTTTTAATTTTTTAAAATTTAAATTCAATTTGCCACCATCTAGTATAACACCCAGTGCTCATCCCATCAAGTGCCCTCCTTAATGCTGGTCACCCAGTTACCCTATCCCCCCACCCCCACCTCCCCTTCTGCAACCCTTTGTTTCCCAGAGTTAGGAGTCTTTCATGGTTTGTCTCCCTCTTTAATTTTTCCTCACTCAGTTCCCTTCCTTTCTCTTATAATCCCTTTCACTATTTCCTAGATTCCACGTATGAATGAAACCGTATGATGATTGTCCTCTGATTGATTTATTTCACTCTGCATAATACCCTCCAGTTCCATCCACATGGAAGCAAATGGTGGGTGTTAAGATTTTAAGGCAGGCAGGGATTAGGAAGAAAAAGGCTACAAAGGTTTTGGGGATGGGGTGGGGCAGGGCAGACAATGGTCAGAGCTGAAAAATACTGAAAACAGGTTAAGAAACATTGTGCCGGACTCCACGAGACACTGGTAAGTCCCTGTATTGGTTCTATCCCCTCCTTGGAAAGGCTTCTCTGATTCTCTTGCTCTTTTTCCCCTTGTGCAATGAGTAGCTTTCCTGATCCCACAGCGCATTCATTCTCCCCGTTGTTGTAGGAGAGGCAGTTTGAGGAGTGGCTAATAGAATCGGATTTGCACTGGTTTCTGACATTGACTGGCTGTTTGACCACTGATGGCTGATGTAATCTCACCAAGCTGAGTTTCCTCCTTTTTCTTTTTTTTTTTTTTTTTAAAGATTTTATGTATTATTATTTTAAAAGATTTTATCTATTCATGAAAGACAAGGGAGAGAGGCAGAGACACAGGCAGAGGGAGAAGCAGGCTCCCTGCGGGGAGCCTGATGCAGGACTTGGTTCCAGGACCCTGGGATCACAATCTAAGTTCAACCACTGAGCCACCCAGGTGCCCCAAAGATTTTATGTATTTTGTGTGTGTGTGTGTGTGTGTGTGAGAGAGAGAGAGAGAGAGAGAGCACACACGTGAAAGGGTATGTGAGCAAGAAGAGAGGCAGAGGGAGAAGCACACTCCCCACTGAGCAGGGAGCCCATTGCGGGGCTCCATCCCGGGACCCAGAGATCATGACCCGAGTGAAAGGCAGGTGCTTAACCAACTGAGCACCCCCGTGCAGCCCCAAGTTTCCTCCTCTTAAATGGAGATCATGACAGTTCCTTCTTTCCACATCAGGTTGGTGGGATATTTAAATTCTAAGCACTCAAAGTGTGATTCTAGAACCATTGGCATATGCTCCCCTGGGAGCTTTAGAAATGCAGCATCTCAGGCCCTATCCTAGACTGAATCAGTATCTGTATTTTCACAAAATTCCTAGATGACTCGCAGGCACGTGAACATCTGAGGATTGGATTAAATGAAATACTGCTTGTAAAAGGACCTGACGTTGGATATTATTACTATTAATCTCTGTGTCCCACACTACGCTGTCACTTCCATGTCAGGACTCTGTCCTATTCATTGTTATGTCCCCAGCCCCGAAAGCAGTGCCTGGCAGATGGTAGCCACTCACATTTATATATTGATTAAAAGTCTGCTAGATGAGAAGCGGAGAGAGGAGAGCAGACAATGCTTGCTTTCTGAAGATAGCTAGAGATGGCTTTTCTGCTCAGTCCTATTATCTGACTCCCAGCTCCTTCCCCTCCATCTGTAAATGAAGACCTTCTCCACTGGGGACTTTCTTCTGTTTTGTTTTGAGGCCATGCACATTTAATTAAGAAACTTTTATTGAGTGCCTTCTTTGTGTGCATCTTGTGTTGAAGAAAACAAATATGAGTAAGACGCAGCGCCCCCCCTCTGCCACTGTGTGTTTGTGTGTGTATTCTATCACAAATCTCTCGCAATACACTCATTTCAACCTTATCTTGGCTTAAAAGATAAGGAGCGAACCGAAACATATGGGGTTTGTTGGCACACTGGGGCTGAGTTATGAATACTGTCATAGACACAGGAACCAAAAGATTCAGACAAGAAAAACAAGCTTTAATAAAAGGTTCCAGAATTTAGACACCCTTCTCTCCTCCCGCCCCCCCACCTGCCCTCAATGAACCCCTCCTCCTCCAAAATAAGCTTTCCTGCTGCAAATAGCCTTCAAGTTTTGGAAAAACCTATCCTCAAAATTATTCTTCTTTTTTTTTTTGGGGGGTAAGGATGATCCAACACAGTTGCTTTTTTTTTTCTATTTGCTTTTGCAGATGATTCTTTCTGAGAATAGGTAAGCCATCTGTTGACAAGCTATCCTTACCCCTCTGTGCAAACTCTTCACCTCCTCAGCCACAATGCCCTCTGGAGTGAGAGAAAACAGGCTTTCTTGCCCTCCCTCGCACTCCCTGTTTGAAGTCTTGCATTACTGGAAATCATCCAATTTTTTTTTTTTTTTTGGTACAAAGAAATTTCTCTCTTGACTAAACTATTTGAAGTGATGCTTTTTTTTTTTTCTCCTGAGGTATATAGTTATAGCAAATTTTTACTCTCTATTAATTACACTTGATTCCCTTCCTGAAGGCATTTAGATCTCGCTGAGAGGTTTGGGAGGGGCTGGGTCAACTCTTGGAGAGGAACATAGGACAGAGATCCAGATGCCCCTGCTAAGTGTCATCATAATTTAGGGCACTGGTGATTTGGGGCATCAGGCTTCCCTCTGAGTCAGCAAGATTAACTGTAGTTCTGCAACACTTTCCATCTGGGAAGCTAAGGACTTTCCACATACGAGGTCAATTAATGCTGTGAGGCAAATATTATGAATGTTTACTTTCATCTTTGTAGTTGAAGACAGCACAGAAGATGGTGTTACTTCGCAGGTGCACATTGTAGCTTAGAGCTCCAAGGAGGCCCTGTGACCTTGCCTCTTAGTCTGGCTTCTGCATGGTGGGAAGATGTGGATTTTGGAATCTGTTCCAGCTTATGATTGGAATCTACACCTGGATGTTCCATAATCCCCCAGATTCAACAAGTGGCCCTCGCACTGCTGTTTGTCCTGTGGATTCACTCTCTTGGTTGCTGGCATCGCCATACACCCGTCTGCTGAAGTCATCTGGGTCTTTAGCATCTAGCACAGTACCTGGCATATGGAAGATGCTACTAAATGTTATGGAATACACAACTTCTTACCTCCTCCATCTCCCTCAGCCCACACAATCCAACACACGTGCATCAGTTTGCCAACAAATATTCACTGAGCACTTATGGGCGAGGTACTGGACTAAACTCTGGGGGATTTAGCAATTAACGAAAGCAGACAGGGATACCGTGGCTCCGTGATTGAGCGTCTGCCTTTGGCTCAGGTCGTGATCCTGGGGTCCTGGGATTGAGTCCTGCATGGGGCTCCCCACAGGGAGCCTGCTTCTTGCTGAGCCTATGTCTCTGTCTTTCATGAAAAAAATAAAATCTTTTTTTTTTTTTAAAGGGCAGACAAAAATCCTTGTCCTTGTGGAGTTTACATTCTAGCAAGAAGAGAAGGATAATAAACCAAATAAATGATGTATTTTAATAATTATAAGAGCTACAGGAAAAAGTTAAGTAGGCAAAGGGATAAGGATGTGTTGGGAGGCAGTGTTCAATTTTAAATAGGGAAGTCAGGAAAGGCTTCACTAAGAAAATGATGTTTGACTAAACATTTGACCCAGGGGAGGTCAGGAATTAAGCCATGCAGATACTGGGTTGGTGTGGGCAGAGGACGATGAACATGCTGGGCAGTGAGAACAGCAAGTGCAGAAGGTGCTGAGGTGGGAGCATGCTTGTCCTGTTCAAGAAATGGAAAGGAGATTAGTGTGGCAGGAGTGGAGTGAACAAAGGGAGGAGAAGGAGATGAGGTGAGAGAAGGAAGCGGTTGGGCGCATTGTGTTCGGACACATAGGCAATTTTGTGTGCGTGGAGATGGAAGATCATTGGAAAATTTTGCATGGAGTGAGCTAATCTGATTTATGTGGTTTTAGAGTAAAGTGGAAGAGGGTGTGTGTGGGGGCAGGGTGTGGGGGGACATTAGGGTAGGAGCAGAGACCAGTAGGGAGGCTTTTGGAAGAAATGGTGGTTGCTCAGGCAGGATAGTAGCAGTTGAGATGGTGAGAAGTGGAAGTATTCTGGACTTATTCTGAAGGCACAGTCAACAAGGGAGGCTGACAGATTGAATGTGGGGTGTGTGAGAGAGAGGAGGAGGAGTCAGGGATAACTCCAAAGTTTTTGATCTGAGCAGGTGGAAAGATGGGGCTGCCATCAAGTCAAATGAGCAAGCCTGTAGGAAGAGTGCTTTATGATGGCAGATCAAGAATTCTGTTTTGAACTTAACTGAGTGAGTGATGCTTTGGACATCCCAGTGAAGAATGTGAACAGGCTGCTGGATGGACACACGTGGACTTCAGACCAGAGAGCTGCACTGGAGATTTAAAATCTGACAAAGCATACAGTGTGTATGCAAAGCCATAAGACTAAATGAGCTCATCTGAGGAGTCACAAGAAAGTCCAGAGGTCCATAGGCTGAGTCCCGGGGCCCCAGTGTTAAGTGCTGGGGCAATGAGGAGAGACCAGCAGAGGAGACTTAGGAGAGAAGCCAGTGAAGTAGGAGAAAAACCACGCGATGGGATCTCCTGGAAGCCAGGTGAAGAAAACCTTTCAAGGAGGAGAAAGAGTGATTGTGTCAGATGACGCTGTTAGGCCAAGTAAGGTGAGGACTGACCTTGATCATGGGGCATAGCCACACGGAGGTCACCAGTTACCCTACAAGAGCAGCTTCTGTGGTGTAATAGATGGAGTTCAAGAGCAAATGGGAGGGGACCCGTTGCACCAGTGAGTATAGACCACTCCTCCTCCCTTCCTCTGTCAGAGTCTCCCTCAGCTCTTACCCAGCCATTTGTAGAGGTTCCCTACCTCAAGTCTTGATAAAATCTTTAGTGTGGCACTCAGGCCCTTTGGTTTGGCTTTGACAAACTTTCATAGCCTCAGATCCTGATAATTCCTATCCTTTACCCTATTCCCAAATCAAATCCTTTTCTCCTGGTGCCAAGAGTTTTTCTCAAGTTTCTGGACTATCTATCATACATTAATGTTTCTCTGGCATAAAATCCCAACCTCAGCTGCCTTCAGTACAGTGAACTCCTGGCCATCCTTCAAGATGCAATCAAGTGTCATTTCCTTGGGTGACTGCCCTGTCTCACCTGGTTGACTGAGCAAGTTCTCATCTTTTTTCCCCCCACCACTTTATGAGCAATTATACTTTTGCACATATCACTCACCGTCGTGCTGCAACTTGTCCACAACACAGTCCCTAAAATTCTAACAGACTGATCAGGAAAGCTAGCATTTATTGAATGCCTACCATATGTGTTGTGGATAATACCTTGTTTTCTTTAGCCCTGGGAGGAAGTAGCTACAACAATCATCCCTTATCTCATGCCTGAAATACTGAGTCAGAGAAAGGTCAAGCAACTTGGCCGTGGCCACACAAACAAGTTTGAAATTCAAGACTCAAACCTAGGTCTGCTTGATTTCAAAGGCCATGCTAGAATTAACTTTTTAATTCAGAATTTTTTTTAACTTTTTTTTTTTCCAGGAACTTTATTTGAAAAGATATTAAAGATGCTAAAGGAATCAATGTCCTTAAAACTGTCAAAGATTTTCATTTTTTTTTTAAAGTAAAGTTTGGGGGCCTATTCACAATATCTTCCCTCTTCTTCCATTTATACCTCCATACAAAAATTTCTGGATGCTCATCCTTAATAAGATTCTATAAACATAGTAGCTAGATAACCCTACTGCATTGATAAGTGTGCAGTCAAGTCTTACCAACATAACTACCACAAATGAACATAATTTTGACATCTATACAGATATGGAAAAAAAATGAAATGTTATAGTTTCATTTTATAAAGTAAACCCAACCTCTAAATGAAATAGTAAGATGCCCCCCCTGAGATAGTTACTAAAATTTCTGTGGCCTTTCTGCACTGTTGCTCAAAACTGAAGTATTTATGAGATAAAGTCAGCACTCAAGACTGGCATTGTCCAGTAGAAGTTTCTGGGGTAATGAAGATGTCCTACAAATCCAAACTGTCCAATATAGTAGCAACAGACCATAGGTGGCTACTGAGTGCTTGAAATTTGGTTGGTATCACTAAGGAACTAGTTTTTATTTTAATCAATTTAAATGTAAACAACTACACATGGCTAATGGCTATGATAATTGGCAGTGCACCTCCAGAAAACCAAGCAACTCCAGATAACTTAGGGTGAATACTATCAATGCTGAGAAAGTTAGGAGAGGTTTTTTTGTTTTGTTTTGTTTTTGTTTTTTAGGAGAGGTTTTTTATTCTTATTTTACCTATAAGAATAATCATGACCAAAACTTCATAGTTTGTGGAACGTAAGATACCACCAATTTTAAGATGCATTACTACTAACAAAAACGATGCTGACAGTTATAATTGTAAGGTGCTGTTGATTGTTAGACACGTTCCAATTTCAGAGGTTTTAAAACGTAGGGGAAAATTAATCACAGACTCCATGGACAAATAGTAACTTTAATATTTTGGTAATTTCCAGGAAATTTCTTGGATGATTTCCAAATGTCATTTTTTTTCTTCCCTATTAACCTCTAGGATGAGTTAGGTCACTATTCTAGACAGCGAAGTCTGGGCAATATTATTTCCAGTTTAACTTAATTTTTAAGGTCAAGTATGTGGCAGTAAGAATTGAAATAACGATCAAAAATATTCACAGGATGTTCCTAAAAGGATCAGGAAGTGACACCTGTGTATTCATGCGCTGGGCCGGGTTTGGTGTGTTAACACCTGTTAACTGTTTCCTTTCTTTCTCCCCAACATTGTGCCGTTTACTTTTGCTGTTGCTTTTGTTCAGACCATCACACTGCTTGTCTAAGTGCTAGAGTTCCCGGTTGGTTTATTCCGAAAGCAGCCAGCTCCCAACTAAGTGATTGTGTTCTTTGCCCTGTGATGTTGTGGTATCGTCATCTGTACAGTTTTCTAAGCCTTCATCTTCTCACTGAAGGTGGTTCCAGCATAGTTCTTTCGTTTTTTTTTTTGTTTTTGTTTTTGTTTTCTTTTGATCTTCTATCACTGTGGCCCTCTGGTTCCACCTTCAATATTCGAGACCTCTTAAAAACCAAGGCACAAATCTGGCTTCTGTAAGTAGGACCATCTCCAACTTTGAAGTGATTTAAGCCCAAATGGCATGTCTTTTAATATTTAGAGCATTAAGTCCTAATCCATCCTCTTTAATGCTTTCACTATATTCCTTAAGATGCAAAGAAAAGGCCCTATCCTTTATTCAGCTGCAACAAATTAATAAGTAATTTCAATCAAAATCATTTTGGTCCTGAAATTCACTCCACGTTCTCCAGTGCCTCGGACTTTAATAAAATTATTAAAATGTGTGTGAGGTGAAAAATCAGAGCTTTTGAATTCAAGATGACCCATGACCAATCTGGTAGCTTTTTTAAAACTCCCAGTCCACAAGACCATTCTTTCATCTCATAAAAAATTAAATTTTAAAACAACATATTGTGGGGGAACGAGGACTTAAATCTAAGAATAGGGTGCACTGACAGAAAGGTGCCACCAATCCGGCAAAATTAGAAACACCCTGCATATGAGTCATGGAGCTTTGAAAAACATAATTTGAAGAAGGGAAACAAGACAAAACAAAACAACAGAGAGAGCTTGGAATCCTTTATTACAAAGGCGAAGAGCCAGTGTTCAAGCACTCCTGCAGAAGGAGTGGGTGAAATGGAAACAAAGCCCAGAAGTCTGTAATACCTCTCCACAACACCCCCACGTTTATTTATAAAAAAGGAAAAAAAAGTTAAGTGCTGTTAATAGTATCAGTTGTCATCATTACCCTGCACCTGACTAGGAGTCTTGAAATCCTCAGCGGTACTGGTTCCTGTAAACGATGCTAGCAATCCACGGGCAGCCTCTTGTACTCCCTCAGAGAGTGAGTGGATACCTGGCATGTGCTAAGTAACCCCCTGTTTTATTCCATAATTAACAGAACCACACTAAATATCATTTCCGAGTACCTTAGGAAGAAAGACCATTTTGAAACAGCCCCCCCCCCCCCCCCACCTTACAGTTTTCTTTCAGGAAAGCAGTGCAGCATTATATCTTGCCTTTTCTTCCTACCATGGTAAGTGCTAATTACACCCCTTGGGTACACCTTGGCTGCTGTGTTAAACACATCTAGAGTTGTTTTCTTATTACCATGAAAAAAAATATTTGACATGAAAGACTACCTGTGGAGGCTCTGAGGGACATCAGAATAAACCTCCATAATTTAAGGCTAAGCAATTCAAGGATGCTGAAAGATGAGGTGGTGCTGGGGAAGAGGTGCAGGAAAGTCCCTATTGTGGGAGTTTGTTTAAATGAGGAGGTGAAATCAATATGATGTAAAGAAAGTGGAAGAGTGTGTGTGTGTGTGTGTGTGTGTGTGTGTGTGTGTGTGTATGAGGGGACTGGGGCCCCACGCTTTCCCAATCCGCACTTCAGTTCATTTAATGCTTCACGAATATTCTGTTACTAATACTAAGGTGGGTAGGGTAGGCTGAAAGTCTACACAGGTGTATAGAAATAACTAAAGGTTAATCTTGGAAACTCAGCCCCTTTTCTTGAGTGGCCTTTGGGTGTGGCTGTGGTGGCCGGTGAGGGTTACTTCGTGTCAACACTGTCGGGCATCCCCTTGGGCATCCAGGCTGACCTCCTTGCTCCCATCCAGCGTCGTAGTGGGTCAAGCAGGTCACAGCGGCAGCTCCCCGGGCCATCTCTGCATCTGCCCTGCTCTGGAGCACCGAAGAAACATGCTAGAGCACTCCTGCTAAGCCACCTGGGCAGACCTGTCAGGCTGGCATGGGGGGGAAATTCTGGGCTCCACCTGGGGAAGAGGCGCAAGAAGTCTGGAGCCTATCTGGAGCTGGGGTCATTACCCTGTGCCTCCCTACCCCTGCCCCAAATATCTGGGCTCAGGCAAGTTGCAGAAGGTGGAGCGTGGCTGGGTCCGAGGTTCAGGACCTCTTAGGAATAGACCTGTTGGCCTCCCTATGGTCCCTCTCCCTGTGGGTGCCTCCGGACCCCACTTCACCCCCACACTTACTGTTAGATCCTTATGCATTCCCCCAAATCTTTTATCTTATGCTCTGAGTTTACCCAAGGCTCAGGTTTATACAATTCAAAAAAAGCCTCTGAAACTCAAAGCCTTGGCTTTTAGTTGAATCTTCTCATTTCTGAGGAAATAAAAAATGGTTCACCGAATGTGAGAAAAAAATGGGGGAGGGGGCCACCAAGAAACGAAATGGGCCGGTAATGAGAGGAACCACATTAGAAATCCCAAAACATTGCCCCATCCTATTGTTCTTTTAACAAATCCTATCCTTTCTCCCTATGTGGAGTTGAATTCATTGATGGAAACACCCAGCATGTGTAGCCCTGACACATGTTTATTTGGAGAGAGGAAACGTTCTCTTTGACTTAGTAGATCTGGGCAGGCTAAAGTGCTTGCCTCTCTCCTCACAAATAGTAACTTCCCTTTTCTCAGAAAATAACCCCCATCCCTTTTATCCACATCTGTGTGCATCATATACTCCACAGAATCCTTCTGAACTAGATTCACCTGGTTTCACACCCCTGCCTCCCCTTGCCCGGGAAGCACTGCTTCCCTTGAACTGCTTGCCCCCCCTCCTGGGTAGGTACAAGGTTAGTGGCGAGTGGCCCTCTGTACTCATGGGAGGAACAGCTTCTCTCTGGGGAACGGGGAGTGCATTCCACATTACGGTTTATAGGCTCTCGTGCCTGGACCATGCTCTCACAGAACAAGGGCCCTGTGAAGTGAGTATCACGATTTTAAGTTTGCCGTTGTGGGGGCTTTGAGGGGTTGACTGGGTCATCGTGCTCAAGTAGTCAGGCCCTGTGCCAATAGCTACGCGCCAGGCCTTCCAACGTACAGTCCTGTGATTTCCCTCTTACTCTGCCTTCCGTCCACCAAGGCTGATTGCCCTTAAATGAGCTCATTCATTCAACAAACATCTACTGAGTGTTTTGTGTTGGGCTTGTATGAAACATGGGGTAGTAAATGGTGATCAAAATAATTTCAGACTTTGCCCTCTACTTTCCCATGGAGCTGATGGTCAGAAAGATGGTGAGACATCTAGGAAAAAAAAACCCACACAGATACATATAATTTAAAAATGCACACAGGCCTAGAAGAAAAATCATAGGGAGCTCTGGGAGCATCTATGACAAGTAGGTCTGATCTAGTTGGGGGTGAGGTGCATGGGGAGAAGACAACATGGTGGGAATGGTGCGGAGTAGGCGATGACGTGAGGATGTGATGTTTGCAATCAGCAGGCATAGCTAAGTGGAAAGGGGACGAGGCTAGGCCTCCAGCATTTAGAAAGACCCCGGCAGGTGGGAGCTTGCCCATGGAGGAAGTGAGTGGGGCAGAGAGGAGACGAGAGGGGATGGTCCGTGCTTAGGCGGGGGCAAGGGGGGTCTCAGATCCCAGCACGCTGTAGGGTAGTTGGGTTTTATTCTTAGTGCCATGTGAAGTCAATGAAAAGGTTTTAAAGCAGGGAGTGTCTTGATTCTGTTAGCGTTTTAAAAAAAGACCTCTGGGTGCTGTGTAGAGAGCGGCTGAGCAAGGGCACTGGTGGAGGGGAATGATCATTTAGGGGCCACTGCAGGAATCCAGGCGTGTTCAGATTCAAAAGGTTAAAAAAAGGGATTGGAAACTGCAAAGAGCTACTTTCATCATTATATATATGCATCTATCTGTCAAGTTCCGGGGCAGGAAAGAGATCACACACCTAAATGGGATGATTTGGACAATGTTTAATAAAGGGAGTAATTCCCAAGGGGCGTCAGGGGCTAAGGAAACAAATAGGGTATGGTACCCCAGAGTGCTGCTTCCTCCACTGGGGCTGAAGGGCACCCCGTGGAAGCGGTCCTTGCAATTTGGAGACACCACTGAGGGGAGTGTGGCCTTCAGTGGAGGGATGTGCCCAACCCACAAGACCAGCGGGGGTCGGGGGGAGGTGAGAAGAGGAATAAATATCCTAACCTTACTGTCTGCCTACCCTCCAGCATCTGGCAGTGCTCTCCTAGGCCAACCCAACTAGCAGCCAAGGCAGGACAGGCCTGTTGATGGCGCCAGCCCAGAGCAGGCTTCCAGGGGCAGGGGGCCAAGCAGAGACTTGGATCCCAGGGGCACCTGAGTTTGGCAAAACCACACGGATTATGTGTGTTTTCTTGTGACCTCACACTCCCTCACTTGCCACTACCAATGAACGAGAAGTTCTTTGTAGGTGGAGATTTTCTCTTTCTTAACGTATCACTATGTCTGCTGGAGTGCGATAGCGCTTAGCATTTGGAACAATAAGAAATCCTTCCATTGATTTTTTTTTCCTTTGCAAGTATATGAATATTTGGTTTAAGAAAATCCTGTGAAAGTATCTTTTTTCACAAAAACCACTGAGCCACTGGCAGGGGGGTAAAGAAGTTCCTGCGAGTTGGGAACTCATTTCCTTCCTGTCTCCTGTTTCTCCTGGAGACTATTGCACTATTGCACTAGAGCACCCCCCCTGGGGCTCTTGCTCATCTCTCCTTGCATAGAATGGGCCAACCACCCGATTGTTGGACAACAGCCTTAAGTCTACGCTTCCCCAGTGGGTAGAGCTAATCTAGTAAAAGGCTGTGAGCTACAGATTTGGTTTCTTCCTCCTGTTTGCCCTGGAGCAGTGCAGGCCTGCAATTCCCCGAAAAAGCGCATCTGCCCTTGCTCCCTCCCAAACCTTCCCTCAAGCTTGGGTCCCCCTTGTGACAAAGAGCTTAAGTGAGCCTGTTTGATTACTCAATCCTGTCCTCTAATGCAGTCCTAGCTGTAGTAAAACTGACATTCCAGTCTTGATGGATTCCTGAGTCTATCGTCTACATTGGTTCCAAACCTGAATTTGGGAAAGGAGGATTGTATTTATTGGAACCTCCAAGACCTCAGTGCTTGGCGCTGCCTGCCAGGAAGAGAAAGCAGCGCTGTGACAGATCCAGGTCTCTTGCAGGGAACACAGAGAGAACCCTGGCCTCTCTGAGACCGAGACCTCAGGCACTTAGCAAGTGGAGGCATTGCTAGGAGATGGGCAACATCGGGCTGTGACATGTCCCCTCCCCCCCCTTATGGTTTGGAAACGTGTTGGCAAGTTGGGCTTCCGAGAGTCAGACTAGTCTTTGAGTTTTGGCTCTGACATGTTCCAGCAATGGGTCTTTTGCAAATTACTGAAGCTCTTTGGGACCTTAATTGTATGGTGATACAAGAATATTAGCTCTTAATTTTTATTATCGTCACAATTGATGTGATTTTCCTAAAACAGTCAAAAGTACCCTTTAAAAACGGCCCAGAGGGCCCAGGTGTTTTCTCTCACTCTGCCTAAAGCGCAGAGTAAGAGGAAGTACTCTGCCACAGGGAAAGAATATTCTGGAATACATCCCTAAGACTTCTAGTGCTTTCCCCTGTGGTAATGAGATCTCTGACCACAAGGTCAAATAGTTGAAATACATCTCCTTTGTTAAGAGAAAAATTACAAAAATTGATAGTCTCTATTGTGCTATTCAACTTTCGATGTTATGCAAATAATAGCATTTATAATTTCCTTATGTAGTTGTATCACTTGGAACTTTGAGCAGATCTTTTAAGCACTAATTTAGCTACTCCCTCAATTACATGTCTTGGTGTTCCTAGATCCGTGCCTAGATCTGAATAACTGGGCGTTAACTATCCTGCGTTGATCAGTGTATTTGGAAACCTAACCTTTTGGGAAAGTTTTACTTTTACAAAGTTTTACTTTTACAAGTTTTACTTTTACTAACCTTTGGTAAGAAGCTAACAGACTGTTGTGAGATCATTAGAAAGTAGCTCTCAAGACCCAACAGGATAAAAGAGGGCAAAATCACTTAGTTGCTTAATAAGGGTATATATATATATTTACATTTTTAAAAATTTAAATTCCATTTGCCAACATACAGTATAACACCCAGGGCTCATCCCATCACCCAGGGCCCTCCTCAGTGCCCATCCCCCAGTTGTTTAATAGGTTATAAACAAGATTTCTTCTATTTAATAGATAATTGATAGCAATTTATAATCAATATCCTGACGGAGACAAGGGATTTTTTTTTTTTTTACATTTTTAAGATTTGAGTATAATTGGCACACAATGTTACATTACTTTCAGGTGTATAACAGTGATTCAACCAGTCTACACGTCATGCCCAGCTCACCACAAGTGCAGCTCCCATCTGTCACCCAACAACGCTATTGTGTTCCATAAAGGGAAGCTTTATCTCCCACTCCCCTTCAGCCATTTTGCCCATCCTCATTCCCATCCCCTCTTGCAACCATCAGTTCTCTGTATTTATTATAGGTCTGATTCTGCTCTTTTGTTCCTTTTTTAGATTTCATATGAGTGAAATCATATGTTATTTGTCTTTACCTGACTTACTTCACTTAGGGTAACACCCTACCCTCTAGGTCCATCCATGTTGCTGCAAATGGCAAGATCTCATCTTTTTTTATAGCTGATATTTCTGTGTGTGTGTGTGTGTGTGTGTGTGTGTGTGTGTGTGTGTGTGTGTATACCATCTATTGATAGACATTTGGGTTGCTTCCTTATCTTGGCTATTGTAAATAATATTGCCACAAACATAGGGGTGCATATATGTTTTTATTAGTGTTTAGATTTTCTTTGGGTAAATACCTAGTAGTGGAATTTATTGGATCATATGATTTTTCTATTTTTGATTTTTTTTGACGAATGCCCATACTGTTTCACATTCACTCTTTGACTCAAGTCCAGTGGATTTTTCTTGGTAAGAAAGCCATACAGAGCACAAAGCCAGGAGCAAGATATATAGGAGAATAAATGAACGAGTTGTGTTAGGTGGGAAACATAATTGGCAACTGAACCATCCTTTTTATTGGTCCTTAAAGTTTCCTTCCTCTTCTGAAGCTCCACACTTACCAAGACTAGCAAATTGATTTGCATAGAGTGGCCATCATGTAAATATTTGTTGATTTGATGGATCCAAAGCACAATCTTGGGGAAGCTGATCTTTCACTACTAGTGAAATAGGACTGGTGTTTTAAGGTAGGTCAGACTTGACCTGCTCTTGTGCTTTTAGCTATAGTTTTGCATTTTATATCTTTAGTCAGTTAACACAGTGATTCAGTATATGCTTTTGGATGTCTCACTTGTTCCCAAATCTCTTGGAGACACACAGCATTCCAAAGAAGCTTCAGAGCAGTGCTGGAGAATTTGCTATGACAGCTACTTTTAGGGTCAGTCAGTACCTAAAGATAATTAGGAAGTCATTAAACGTGTTGCCTAAAATATACTTGGTTCAATTTTCCTATTTGTGGAAGCCTTTTGCTTTTATGAATCTGGTGGACTCCTGGTCAGTCTTCAAGATTGGTGGAAATATCTCCTTTTTGAAAGTTTCCCAAACTCCCCTCCAGCCAAGTTAATGACTCCTCCACCACGTCCCAACAACACTCTGCTGCTCCTGATATGTATGGTGCCGTAATTATCTGCTTAGGTATCATTATATTGTTTTGAAATTATTTGTCCTCTGACTCAAGCTCCTTAACATTCACCTTAATATTAGCAATTAATGGTCCTTGGTTCCTGCCTAGTAGCCAATCAGGAACAATTGGGCCCTCACAGGTACTCTGTAGGGATTAGTCAAATAAGTGAATAATATTATAGACTTGACGCAATGATTTTTCTTAAAGATGCTGTGTTCTTATAAAATACTCTATGTGTCTGAGAAATATTTTACTGGAGTAAATGGATGCCTTCTGAGTCCAGTTTGGAAAACCTACCTAAGTGACTTTTCTGGTTCTACAGGCTCAGGTATGTTAATAAGCAGTGATTTCCTTAAACTGTGGGTGGACCTGGACTGTAAGGGAGTTGGACTAGTTGGAGTGGAGCCCAGTAAACTTCCCATCCATCCCTCCTCTTCAGAATGGGCATTTGAATTTAGATAGCAAAAAACTGGAACCTTACCATTTATATACATCTCAAGCTTGGAACTCCAGCCATCTCTTTTGGGTAGTTTAGGATTCTAATTAGAGAATATATTTGTTCCCTTTCTGCTCTGTATACACATCTCTGTAAAAGCACTTACGCTAGAGTAAGTTATTTGCCCACATGTCTTGAGGCCAGGTGAGACTGTGAAATGCCTGAGGGTGAGCCCCTGTCTTTATATGTATTTCCATTGCCTGATACAATGCTTGGGCTAGATGGAAAGAAATAGGGGCAAATAAATGGAGAATGGCTCTCTTTGTCCACTCACCTGATTCCTGTTTTCTGTCCTCACCCAGACTTTGCAGTTCTGGATCTGAATCTCTCATCCAAAGTCAGGCTTTTAAAGCCAAATATTTGGGCAGCCCAGGTGGCTCAGCGGTTTAGTGCCACCTTTAGCCCAGGGCCTGATCCTGGAGACCCCGGGGTCGAATCCCACGTCAGGCTCCTTGCACGGAGTCTGCCTCTCTTTCTCCCTCTCTCTCTCTCTCTCTCTCTCTCTATGTGTCTCTCATGAATAAATAAATAAAATCTTAAAAAAAAATGAAGCCAAACATTAAAGTCACAGGAAAATCCATCTAGTCTTGATAAATATTTATTGAGTGCTTAGTATGTGCCAGGTGCTTTGAATACAAATAGGAATGAGACGTGGCCCTTGACCTCGATGAGCTCACCATATCATGACATAGCAGATAACAGTAGTTATTAGTCAATGGTCATTCAAGCTATCAGAATTCAGCTATCAGTAAACTCTTGGGCCCTCTGAGAAATTACTAGAATGGAACATAGATTTGTATAAACCGTGGCTTACAGGGAATACAGACCTTTCCTCATCACAGAATTGTTTTCCAGGAGAAGTGTCAAGTCTCAAAAGTTTGACTATGGAAAACTTTACCGATGCATACTTTTGTGAGCAGAACAAAAGGGGAAGTGTATAGACTTAGTACTACCCGGGCTTAAATTAAATAGAATCATTTTGGGGGGAATGATCGAATAAGGGCTTTTCAAGTTTTTTTTTTTTTTTTTAAAATAACACATATGGGGAAAAGTTTGTATTTAATAATAACTTTTCAAACAGGAGGATGTTGTGGATTAGGGCTGGTTACTAGAAAAGTCTGTGTCTGATTTGGAAGGCAGAAGGGGAGGGGCAGCTCTGCACATGTAAGGGTGATCTAAGACACTCGTTGCTGTAGGAGCTCATTCATGTCGTCTCTTGTACAGCCTTACCTTGTTGGCTGTGGGGCTGCAGCTGGCCCTGTGGCTCCTTCAACTTCTGCAGATCTCCTCTCTAGCTTCTGTACATCCTGGACCAACTGCATGTGTGGCTCTGTGCTGAAAGGCACCTGCTCCTCTACAGGTCGCAGGCCCCATCAAGTCTGGAGGTGGTAAAAGACAGCTGTGGGTGCCTTTTTATTCTTTGGGTTCTAGTTTGCCCTTGGGGGTTCCAATTTGTCCCCACCCTTCCCCACTTCCCAACCAGCTTTCCTTCTCAATGATAGTCTTGCTGACCCACAGCAACTTCAGGCCCACTACCAAATGCCAAGGCAACAGCTCTTTATAAATTTTCTAACAACATCCAGAGTTGTGGAAGGTCTAATCCTTATATTCCTTAACCCAGGTCATTCCTACTGGTCCTGCTTATTTTCCTGATCCATAGCTGCAGGGACTAACATACATCTTTTAGTGAATCCACTGACATAATTTCCCTGTGTCCTATCATTCCATTTCTGACCCTCAACTCACTGGGCACCTGATGAAAGAGTTAGCTTGAGCTTGAGAACCATGTTGTTTAAAAAAAAAAAAAAAAAAGAACCATGTTGTTTAAAAAAATACAGATCTTTAAACCCTCAATTCATGCTCCGCGCAGTAAGAGGCACACATAGTGAAAGGCACTTAAAAGATTCACATCGCCCTTCTCTATCTTACTATGGAACGCGGTTCATTGGGTGGGGAATAGCTTGCAGAATGAGTCCTCTCTGTTTAAGTTATGGCTTCTCTCTCTTTTCCCTTATCTGCAGGTTTTCTTGATCGCATGTGGTTGGCCTTTAGCAAGTTAAATGCATATACAATGCAATGCCACCATAAACACACTGGCTTCTTCATCAGGCATTTTCTTCATTTCCTTTCTAGTTTTAGTATTGATGACTCTTTGCCCTCAAGTTATTTCACCCCTGGGCACTCTCACTTTGCAGAAACCCTCTCCTGCCCCTCAGCTTCCTCAGCCCCCTTCCGCTTTAATCTTCCTTCCCAAACATCTACAATTTGAGACTCGAATGATTGCTACTTCAAAGTTGTAAACTGAGCAAATTACAGCTGTGGATTTTGTTACTGGAGTAAAATGAGCGTGCCTAGGTCATTTGAAAATGTCATGGGAAACACTCCCAATCCTAAAAGGATTATAGGGGGATCATGATTTATCCTATTGTTCAGTAAGAAGAGCAGTTTTTTGGTAAGCAGATGCTTCGAAGCAGATGCTATTTCAGTATTGTCACTATAGAATTGTGTAAATCTTGTACTTGGCTGTGAGTTTTAATTAATGAACTGCTTACATTAAGGTTGGATTTCTTGATTTATTGAGATTTTGTTTCGCCTACATTCCACTTAACTAAATCCACCAGCTTCAAACTTGATTTACACGGTCTCCTTTCAATTGAAAACACATTTCCCTTACAATATTTACAACTTTCTTAATAGGACAGTCATTGAAGAACAAACCTTTGCTCATTGTAATGATTTTAGAATATTGTAAAAATTCAAAATCATCTTGTTTTCATTTCCTCACCTCCCTATCTGAAAACCCACAGAGGCTGTCCATTGCCTAGAAGAGAAGATCTCAATCTTTTTTTCACTCACCATAGGTCCCAGTGATTTCTACTTTGCAGACAAGCATCCCACAAGCATCATAGTCCCAGGAAAGCTGGGATTACATTTGTAACCAATGTTCCTCTGGCCTCACTGGTGCAAATGGTGTCACAGTTTAACCTAGTGTCTCCTGATTGATAGTCTCCACCTGCATGAATGCAGAATGCTCTTCTCAGGTTCCTTCTAATTTCTTTCAGGGAGTCTCCAGGGGTGTTTCACGTGGGCTCCCAGCTCTCTATATGTACTTGGGTGTTCATCAGTTCTAGCCTGTTGACCCTGTATTGGCCAAGGATTGATGCTGCCTCTGCTATGCCAACTTCAAGATGAGTCACTCCTTTATTATTGGAGTAAGCACAGACACTTACTCTTTTCTTAATTCTGCCTCAACTCTACTGAGACAAGACTTTGTTGATAGCCAAAACTACTGAAAGCTCAGAAAAATAAGGGAATTACAGCAAAGAAACTTACAACTGGTTATTAAATATGGAGGCTCTTGAAGCTGTGCATTGTGGCCTACCACCATTTGGGGGTGTCTTCCTTACTGATTCCCATTGTGAGCCTCTCTGCCATAGGGCTAGCAAGCTACAGAGGTTCTTGCACTGCCCATTGGGCACTTCCAACTAGTGTTACATGTCTCTCACTCCAACACACAGGAGTAGGAAATTCAATCAATAATGGCCCTACCCTTTTTTGAGATTTGAAACAATACCTTTAGTTGCATACTGAATATCTTGCAGTCACATAATAATAGGTCAAATCTGTTGATGCCTACCAAGCCCAAGTATTGTACTAAGATACACCTTTATGTGGATAACTAATTTTAATTTTAATAATAATCTTATGAAGTACCTACTATTATCATTCCCACTTTACAGATGCAAAAACTGAGATACAGAGAGGGGATAAATAACTTTTTGTGGTCATATGCTGTTAAATGGCAGGGCTGGGATTTGAATCTTGGCAGTCTGACTTCATACGTCATGCTCTTAACCACTGCACTCTGTACATCCTAGTCAACTTTCCAAAGGTGAGTTTGTCATCTGCCTACCACCCCTCAATGTTCTCTTGCTCTTTCTGCCTTTTCCCAAGTTGGGTAAATGGTATACCACCAGCTACCTGGTTATAGATATCAGACATCCAGTGGGGTTCCTGGGTGGTTCAGTTGGTCAAGCATCTGCCTTTAGCTCAGGTCATGATCCTGGAGCCTTAGGATCAAGCTCCACCACCAGGCTCCCTGCTCAGTGGGGAGTCTGCTTCTTCCTCTGCCCCTCACCCTGCTGGTGCCCACTCCCCTTCTCTCTCAAATAAATAAAATCTTTAAAAAAAAATAAATATCAGCTATCCAGAACTTATCCTTGGTTCCTCTCTCTCAGCTCCCACATCCAATCTAAGCCAGCTCTCGAGACTGACTTCTGTCACGCTTTCTGTCTCCTCGGTAGTACAGTGTCCTCCTCGATGACCTCTGGAATTATGCACCACTATAATCCATTCTCCGCAATGCAGGCAGAATGAACTAGAAATACATACCTAAAGAATTTTATGTTACTTCCTCACTAAAAACCCCTATAATCACTTCCCATTTCCTATGAAACAAGGCCTGAAATGTTATTGTTCCTTTTTCTGCTGGAACAGCCCCAACACACACACACACACACACACACACACACACACACACATGCACACGCACACGATTTAGCTAATGACTGCAAAGGTTAGCTTAACTGTCACTTCTTCATGGAGATTTCCAGACTGAGTTAGGTCCCCTTTTCAATTCTTCTAAAACCTATCACTCATTCTTACATTGGCTTGTTCAATGTTTGTTGTCATCATTAGAAAATAAGCTTCAGGGGATTCCTGAGTGGCTCAGTAGTTTGGTGCCTGCCTTCGGTCCAGGCATGATCCTGGAGTCCTGGGATCGAGTCCCACATTGGGCTCCCTGCATGGAGCCTGCTTCTGTCTCTGCCTTTCTGTGTGTGTCTATCATGAATAAATAAATAAAATCTTAAAAAAAAAAGAAAATAAGTTTCATGATGAAAGGAAAAGTGTTTATTTTGTTTACTTCTGTATCTGTGGCACTTTAACAGTGCATGGTATGGGGCAAGGCATTCAGGACATATTTACTGAATGGATAAATGCATATTTACTAGCAACACGTTACTCACAATCTACTTCACAGTGGGTTATGTCACTGCAGTGGAGAATCTCTGGTTGGGAACTGCTGAATTTCTTTAGCTGCTGAAGTAGTGGGAGGAGTCTGAACTCTGATCTTAGGCCTGAGTTCAAATGTCCTATTGCCATCTACATGGCTGATTAAGGGCCAGTAACCTAAATGCTCTAATGTTAACCTTCTCATCAGGGAACTGAGAAGAAAAATGGCCTCGCAGAATTGGTCTGGAAACTAAGACACACGACGCTAGTTCCCTTCTTAGGCTATTGCCCAGGAGTTTTGTTGCAGCAAACTCACCTCCTGGGCCTTTCCAACTTCATCTTTTGCTAAAGACCTCAAAATAAATAGCCTCCTTATCTGCAAGAAATATCCCCATTTCCTCTTACCAATAAATGTCCATTTTCTGAAAATCCAGGTCAAATCTCACCCTCTCAAATAAAATTTCCAATATGCTTCTCTCTGTTCCTTTGGCATTTCAATAGAAAGTTCACTCTGTATTGTGCTTGATCATACATGGCTTTATGGATGTTTTCCAGCTGGTTACCTGGAAAAATGACAACTCTGTGGAAGCGGTTCCTCTGCTTTGTATGCTGCAGAGTACCTTGTACAAAGCAGACACTCTTAATCAATTGTTGTTGAGTTAATTAATTAATTTGCTCATCCTGTCTAGGGAGCAGAAGTTGTTCTAATCATATTTGTTTCATACCACAGTTGTAAGTTTTAGCCAAGACCATTTTAAACAGAAAAGGTACTCACATTGACAGATTCTGATGTAGCTTCTGTTACTCTCTACTTGGTCTTATTTGACACATAAACTAACCCTGGGGTGGGGTGGTGTGTGTGTGTTTGTTTTAAAGCTTGAATTTCTCAAAGAATTTATTTTAGTGAGATAGAATTAAATGTCCTTAGTCTGTTAACAAAAACAAATGAAAAAAAAAAACCTTAAAAAACTCAAACTAATAGCTAAAATTTTGAAAAGAGAGAAAAATACAGACTAAAGAAAACTCAGTAGAGAAAAAAATAAAATTTCCATTAAATAAATTGGATCCATAGTTAACCTCTTCCCTCCCATCCCCTAAAAGTCCCCTGCTAGGTTCAGATGGTACCAGGCGTGAATTCTACTTAACATTTAAATTAAAAACAATACCAGTTTTACTCAAGTCTTCCAGAAAATCAAAGAGAAGGGAACACTTCCCAACTCATTTGTGAGACCAGTATTATTTTGAGAGCTCTCCATGATTCCTTATGAACACAGATGCAAAAAACCTTAACAAAGTATTCACAAACTGAATCTAACAATATATATTAAAAAAGCCAATAAAACATGACCCCAAATGAGGTTTATCTCAGGAATGCTAGGTTGGTTCAACATTTGAAAATCAATGTAATTCACTATATGGATAGTCTAAAGAAGAAAAGCTATATGATCATCTCAATAGATGAAAAGAGACTGACAAAATTCAAGGTCTATTCATTAAAAGAAAAAAACCAAACTCTTAGCAAATTAGAAATAGAAGGGAATGCTTCCAATCTGATAGACTCCATCTACCCAAAAAATCTACTGAACAACTTAATGGTAATTGACTTTTAGATAGTCTTATTAAAATCAGGAACAAGAAAGGCTTTTCATTGCACCAGAGGTTCTAGCAAGTACAATTAGACAAGAAAAACAAATAAAAGGCATGCATTTTGGAAAGAAAAAATGAAAACTGTTTGTATTCTCAGATGACATGATGATCTATCAAAAAGCTGCTAGATCTTATAGGTAAGTTTAGCAAAGTTTCAGGATACAAGAGCAATACACAAAAAAACCAACTGTATTTCTATGTATTATGAACAGACAACTGGAAACAGAAATGTTTTAAAGTACCATTTAAATTGCATCTAAAACATGAAATACTTGGAGATAACCCTAATAAAATATGTGTAAAATTTATATGCCAAAGATTAAAAAAGCATTGATGACAGAAATAATAAAAGACCTAAATAAATGGAGGGCATAGTGTCTTAATGGGTCAGAAGACTCAATATTGTCAAGACATCAATTTCCCTTAAGTTATACATAAATTAAGTGTAATTCCAACCAAAATCCCAGGAGGTTTTTTGTACAAATTGATGTGCTGATTCTAAAAATTATATGGAAAAGGCCAAAGTAATTCTGAAAAAGAACAAAGTTAGAGGACTAATCCCAGCTGGATTAGTAATCAAGACAGCATGGTATTGGCAGAAAGATAGACACATAGATCAATTGAACAGAGAAGAAAACACAGAAATAGACCACATAAGCGTTAACTGATTTTCAGCAAAACTTCAAGGCAACACAACAGAGAAGGGATAGCCTTTTCAATGAACAGTACTAGAGTACTTGGGTGTCCATTTGTAAAAAGTGATATCCATCCAGGTAACCCCTCAACTGTATTCAAAAGTGAATTGGAAATGGATCAAAGACCTATATTTAAATTTAAAACTCTAAAATCTCTAGGATAAAACACAGGCAAAGATTTCTTGGAAAGGACATGAAAAGTATGATCCATAAAAGAAAAAAGTTGATAAATCAGATTTCATCAAAACTTCTCCTTAAGTGATGTTGCAAAGAAAATGTAAGGACAGTCCACAGACAAGGATTAAATACTTACAGAACATCCACGTGATAAAGGAATGATAACTAGAATATCAGAATTTTTGACATTCAAGTAATAAGAAAACCAACAAACTATTAAAGTGACCAAAAGATTTTTTTTTTTTTGGCCAAAAGATTTGAATAGATACTTCATCAAAGAAGAGATATATGTGGCCAATAAGTATTATGAAAAGATGCTCCGTATCATTAGTCTGTAGAGAAATATAAATTAAAAGCACAATGTGATACCACTACGCACCAGTTATAATGGCTCAAATAACAACAAACTGACAATACAAAATGCAGGTGAGGCTCTTGAGTAACTGGACTTCTCAGACTGGTAGGAATGTACAGCCAACTTTGGGAGAGTCTGACAGTTTCTTATAAGTCCACACAGTAACCCATGCATGAATGTTTACAGTATCTTTATTCATAATTATCCCAAACTAGAGACAACCAAATACTGAATGGATAAATAAATTGTGGGACATCCATAATAATCACAATAGAATACTATTCAGCAATAAAAAGGAATGAGCTCATATGCAACGTTGCTGAATTTAAAAGCATTTGCCAAGTAAAAGAAGTCAGATTCAAAAGGCTGCATATTGTGTGGTTCCATTTAAATAGCATTCTGGGAAAGGCAGAAATAGAAATCAGATCTGTGGTTGCCAGGTGCTATGGGCTGGGACTGGGGTAGGGGATTGACTACAAAAGGACACGAGGATATTTTTAAGATGAAAATATTCTCTACCAGGACTTGGGGTGGCGGGGGGGTTTGAGGGTGGTTTACATGACTGTAGAAATTTCTTAAAATATATAGAACTGTACATTTTATTTTATTGTTTTAGAACTGTACATTTTAAAAGACAAATTATACTGTTTGTCAGTTACAGTTTAATTAAAGAACATTTTACAAGCCTCCTAAAGAAAGTGGATATGAATGAAATTATGAGAGAATGAAAACCAACTCAGTGTCGCTGTTCCAATGTCTCTTCTGCTCCAGCTGCTGCTCCAAACGCTATCCCACCTAGAGCTGGGCTTATGGGCATGAGCAGGTGGGTTCAGGAGGGAAGGAGGAAACTCTACTTCCTGAGCATTAGCTCAATACTCTTTGGCTGAGAATACCTTGTTTCAACCAGGCAAGACAGCATCAAAAAAACAGACAAAAAACTCCCCTCCTCTGCTTGAAAAAAAAGTAATTAAAAAAAGAAATTGTCTATCAAATTTATAGGGACCTGTCTGACCTTAATAGTTTTTAATTAACCCAGTTTGCTAACGAGTTAATGCCATATTCAGAAGAAATGTTTGTCTTTCCCAATGTTCACATTTCATTAAACCAATAAATTCCACATTCTCTGTCTCAGATACTTTCTTCCCCACATCTCAATATGTTCATCTCAAAAGAAAATAGTCTTATCCTTGAGGTATGAGGAAAATTTCCAGCACCCTTTGCCAAAAAACAAAAACAAAAATAAACCCTGAACACCATTTATTTTGGTAGGGAGCAATTGCACAACAATGAAACATTGTGAGGTAGCATGCGAGCGATTCCTGCAGTTCTCCAAACCAGAGTTAACAGCTGTGAAGAGCTCCAAGGAAAAAGAGTGCGGGTCAAATATTATCCTGAATATGACATTTGGGAAGATTTGCCTTTTTCCCTGTAATGGTCTCAATAGGAGGTCTCATCAAACATGTTGCATATCCATATTGCCAAACCTTCTGAAAATTCAAAGAACAGCACCAAGGTGTTTTATTTCAAATATTGGGCAACACCATTTCCCATGACTGTTGATTATTTTCCCTTCTGTGCTTGAGGCTTGACCTCTTACAAAGGGATGGGTAGAGACCTGGGTGAGCTTCCCATGCCTGAGGATCTGACATAGAGGTATATGACAACCATACTTTTAAATTTTTCTTGGACTTCCACAATTAAACATTTTTTTCCTAGTAGTCAACCTTGTGTCCCATGTTTTGATCATGTTTAGAAAGGTACAGAAGATGGCTTAATCAGATCTAACCCGCCAATTCTGTGTCCGTTCTCAACAAACTATACCTTACCCACCACAGGCTCATTCTTTGTGACTTTTGTGAAATCAATATGATAGTATTTAATGGCATGAAAATACTGGGGAGAATGTGATTGTATGAAAAAGAAGCTTCGAAAATGTATAAGTAATGATTACTGAATAGGCTTAACTGCCCAACTAAGGAATAGGATGGCTTCTCAAACCATCAAAAAATTTCTATTATCTTCTGTTTGCCTGTATTTGCCCATTTGCTTAAATTTTCATTAAAATGGACTGAATTGAATTATATTTGGGAGAACTTTACGTAAGATTCAATGTCCCAGAATATGCTGATTCTTACCAAGTGGAACAGATTATAACATGGAACATAAGGAAAGCCCCCGTACTATAGGATTTCCATATTCTAACAAGAGAAGGGCAATGATATTAATGATCTCTTTGTGTCTCTAGGATATTTAAACTCCAGGTTGCCTGGGCAGAGCACTTGGACTTGACTCTCTAATACCAACTTTTCCATCTTTTTAGGTGCTTATGTTTAAAGGTCATTGTTCATCTGTCTCTCCTTCTCCCAAATTTAACCCATCCGCAAATCTCAAATATATCTTAAATCACTCCACTTTTCTTTTCTTTTTTTTTTTTTTCACTCCACTTCTCTACATCCCTGGGGAACTGGTCTAAGCCGCCATCTTCTGGCATCTACAGCAGGGGTTGGCAAACTTGCTTTGTAATGGGCCAGATAGTAAATACATGTGCCTCTGTGGGCCATGTAGTCTCTATGGCAACTGCTCAACCCTGCCATTGTAGGACAAGAGCAGCTGTAGACAATACGTAAACAAATGGGTGTAGCCGAGCTCCATTATAATTTTATTTATGAAAGCAGACACTTGGAAGCGGTTTGCTGACCCCTGAATTAGACAACTTCAATAAGTTTCTTACCCCCTGCATCCAGTCTTGCTCCCCTCCCATTCCTTCGTACTGCAACCAGAATTCTCTCTTTGCAACTGAAATCTGATCACTTCGCATCTACCAATGACTTTCTATTGCTCTAAGGTCTAAATTTCTTATCGTGGCCAAAAGGTCCTGCATATTCTGATCTGACTACCGTTCCAGCCTCATGAACTATTATCTCCCTCAGTCTCTGTATTTCACTCACGGGGACCATTCTTCCCTCTTGGAATGCTCTCTCCAACCGTCACTTCCCAGTTTATACTTATTTATTCAAATCTCCGCACATCACTTAATTTAAAAGGTCTTTTCTGACCATTGCCTTCACCCAGACTAGTTTAGTTACTTCAGTATTTATCCTTCATAGCAGTTGTAATTAGTTAATTTTGTAAATTGTCTGTTGAATGTTCCTCTCACGTTTAGGATTCTCTCTCTAATCTCTTCCTCTGCTCCTCCCCTTCTCCCGGAAAAAAAAAAAAAATGTGTAGGAAAGAATTGTGTGTTTTTTTCTTAAAGGAGAGAAACACATTTGGTAGTATCTTTGACTTTTCTGTCTCAAATGCACATGTAATTCCTAGAATTGAGGCAGCCGTTTTGCAACCATGAGGATGCAGAGAAGAAAAAGAAATAGATCACTGAGTCTCATGATATTATGGAGATACTGTACCAGCCCTGGACTGCCTATCTTCAGTCTTTTTACTATGTGATAAAAATTGGGTTCTGTTAATGCAATTGGGTTCTGTTATTTGCAGCCTGGTGTACTCCTAACTGACCTAGGTACTATGTATCTGGCACTGTGTTCAACCTAAGAGGGATAGCCGTGAACAAGATGCAGTCATTAGCCTCAGGGAGCTTACTATTTAGTGAGAGGAACATTCAACAAATAATTACAAAATTAACTAAACTAGTCTCCTAGAGCCTGATTTAGGGCTCACCTCATGACCCTGAGATAATGACCTCAGCTGAAATCAAGAGTCAGATGCTTAATGGACTGAGCCACCCAGGTACCCCAATGTATACATTTTTTTTTTTTTGTCTAGACCTGGTCACATGGCAAACTCTAGCTGCAAGTGTATCTGAGAAGTTAAACAGGGTTATCTTGAAAAAGATGGGATTATATTAGTAAGGAGTAGAAGGAAAATGACTGTTTAATAGACAAGTACTGGGTCTGTCCTACTAGGCAGGTTCAATAAATATTTTCTGAATGACCAGATAAAAATCTCAAAACTTATTTGAAGTTGAAATAATTCTACTACTTGGGACACCTAGGTGGCTCAGCAGTTGAGCATCTGCCTTCGGCTCAGGGCTTGATCCCAGTCCTGGGATCGAGTCCCACATCAGGCTCCCTGCATGGAGCCTGCTTCTCTCTCTGCCTATGTCTCTGCTCTCCTCTGTATCCCTCATGAATAAATAAAATCTTTAAAAATAATAATAATTCTACATAAAAAGAATGTGAATAACAATAGCACTTGGATCTATATTAATTTTCTTGTTATTTTTAACCAAGTTCCCTCTTGTGTTTAACTTTATTGGTCTCCATTTGCTGTAACTGTTTTGAAGGGTCAGAAAAAAAGGAATTAAGTGGGGGGAAGCTAAACTCACAGTAAATCGGTGTTTTTGGCTTTTGCTGCTTCAGCGATTTTTCAAACAACACTCTGCTGGAATGGCTTTAATAACATGAGCATTTTAGGCCAACATTGTTTTCTTTGGAAATACCTTATTACAAAATTATAATATATAAATATTTTAGCAGTAATAATATGGGTAATAGTTCTTAATGGCCTAATCTGCCCGTGGGCTTCTAATTCAGTACATGGTATTTTTTTTTTTTAAGACAACATTGTAAAAATCCGATTTTATGTTGCCCTGCTGTGAACATCTTCAAGTCAAATGGCAGAAGCAATGCTCTTCTCTTATTTAATTTTTTAATAGCTCCCTAACCTACATTCAGAAGAACCTACATATAAAATGTAACCAGAAGACAGTCTTAATAGCAAAACCATCTAGTCTTCTGCTGGGTTTTTTTTTTTTTTTTTTTTTGCAGTTCTGAAAACTGAAAATTGGATTTTTCTAAAGTATTAAAAAATTGGAGCAAAGATGTGCTTTTAAGATAAAGGTACAATATTAACAATTTTACAGTGCTTAATAGCACTTGAGAACTTGTCAACTGGAAAACTTAAATCTTTTTACAGGTATCAATCCCTTGGCCAATGTCCTAGACCTGTTGTGTTGCTCAGCACCTTGGCCTCTTTTTTTGGTAGGCACTCTCTGACTTCCTTTTGGGGAGTCACCTTTCCCATTGTGGGCCGACTTGGTAGGATTGCTAGGATCCAATGCAGTACTTGGACTCTTCTCCTAATTCTTGGTACCACTTCTGTGTTTGGGGTTCATTTGTCAGATCACTGCCACCAAATGAGACTACTCAGAGGCTGCCCCAGGTCTCATCTTTCTATGACCTGAACCTCCAATTTCCCTTTGATTCTGTGAGCTGGTTTACATCATTCCAACAAATTCCTGTTCTCCTGGCTCCAGCTGCCACCACCGTAGAGCCCTAAAGATATAATCTGCTAGACAAGAATATGAGCTCCACGATGCACGGCCTATGGCAGATACTGCTAGAGAACTACAGGGTGCCCCTTCTTCCTTACAGATCCCAGGTTTCATTTGGGGTGGAAATATGTCCAGCTAAGAATGCTTACTCTCACATTCTGATTTGCAGCTAGGGGTAGCCATGTACTATACCTCTGGTCAGTAACATGTGAGCAGAAGTCTGAAATCATACCTGTATTCAAAACAAGCAGAAGGAGAAAGAAGGAAGGAGCAATGCCTATATTAGGAAAGTAAAGACTTCCCAGAAGTCCTTGACAGGCTTCTGGAATAGATGTCTTGTGATTATGAAATTACCAGTACAAAAACTAGCCCTGTAAGGAGGCTGAGGAGAAAGCTAGAGAGAAACAGGGTCCCTGATGGCATCATGGCACATCCTACCAGCCCTGACGACCTCCCTCATGATTTCTTGTTAAGTGGAAATCATGCTACCCTCTTCAGTAAAGCCACTGGGGTGGGGTGGGAATTTTCTTTATTTTGAGCTATGTTGGTTCCTAACTGATATGGGTGCTTGGTCTATTTTATTACTTTAACCCCATGCCTGGCATGTAGTAGACGTTACATATATTTGTTGAATGAATAGATAGTAATCGCTAGCAAGCGAGTCCTCATTTCTGCATATAATTCCTTAATCATCACCATCTCACAGAGGGGGAAAATAATACATATGTTTAATGGTTGGTAGCTGTATCACTTGATTTATCCATTCTGATGTATGGTCTTTATCCAGGTAAGTTGCAGAAGAGAAAATGAATCTCTGAAGACAAAGAACATATGTGGAGAAGAGAATGAATCATTATCTAATAATAAATTCTGACGTAGGAAATATGACAAACTGAGATATTTCACAATGTCACCAGAGTCACCAAGACCTATGAGATTTTTCAAAACCTAAAGCTGTCATCTCAGTATTCTCTTAGCTGGTGGCAGGGCTTTCAGTGTCTCCTCTTGCCCCATGAAAATCCTGACCATCCCTTCGAGTCCAGCTCTACTTCCATTCCCCTTTAGAGAGCCTTTCCTAACCACGCTAGCTAGTACTCTTCTCTCTTTTGTAAATTCATATGTCATGGGTCAATTCACTTAATCCAATACACCACCCTTCTCCATCCTCAATGGTAAGAGTCCTTAAGGTAGAGAGCAAAGACTAA
The DNA here is from genome assembly GCF_048418805.1 of Vulpes vulpes. Classification (NCBI taxonomy): domain Eukaryota; kingdom Metazoa; phylum Chordata; class Mammalia; order Carnivora; family Canidae; genus Vulpes; species Vulpes vulpes. The sequence goes on from NC_132787.1 coordinate 8,751,523, forward strand.
TCATTTGCATTTCCTGTCGAGGTGGCACTTGGTCCTGTGCAAAAAGGCAGCCAAAAGTAGGAGAAAGAGCAAAGAAGGAGAAATGAGAAGATCTGGATTCCTGTAGATCATTCAGTTCACCAAAATTCATAGAGCACCCTCCTGCTGTGACCACTTTCTTGAGTCTCAGTTGGATCATCCGTGAAGTCGGGTAAATAATACCCATCTTACTGGTTATGTTGGGTTTGAATGAGATAGTAGATGCGAACTGTTCTATAACTATTAATTGCTGTGTCATAGTAAGTGCTCTAAATGTACCTGTTGAATTAAAATTTATATGGTCTGAAGGCAATTATATGAAAATGCTTGAGTGTTTTCTCTTCGTCACCTGATCTCTCTAGAGTTTTATGACATTCTAACTTGGTTGTGTCACTTGCAACAATCATTAAGGGCCTTAAGTATTCCAACAAATACTGGCTATTACCCCCACATTGTTGGACATGCAGCCAAATGCCCATGATATGGTTGCTACAAATTATCCATTAGCCTCTGGAACTTTGCCAAGACCTCATTCAGCCAAAGATCTCAGGCTTGAATTAATCAGACATACAAGTAGTTACACAATACATGTTCTTAAGGCCTTGCGTCAGAAAGAACTGAACAAGGGCCAATGATCACCTGGCTCATCCATGCAGAACATGGGAATATTGGTCAGCTACTGGTTTTTCTCTTCTTTTTTGTCTCCTCTAATTCTTTACAATTTTTTTAAATTTTATTTATTTATTCATGACATACAGAGAGAGAGAGAGAGACAGACAGACAGACAGACAGGCAGAGGGAGAAGCAGGCTCCATGCAGGGAGCCCGACGTGGAACTTGATCCAGGGTCTCCAGGATCACGCCCTGGGCTGAAGGTGGCGCTAAACCACTGGGCCACCAGGGCTGCCCATACAAATTTATTTTCCACAACTTTTTTATGGTTTCACAGAATAAAATATTTTGAATCTTATTTTACAAAAGGTCCTTTCTAATAAGGCTCTCTCTTCCATTTAAAATATTTCTACTCCAAAACAAGATAATCTGACATTGCTGTGTGTTGAGGAGCACCTATCTAAAGTATTTCTAGTTTATATTTCTGGAAATCACCTAGACTGAGGAATGCAATGCTTTAATTTGGGGTCTCTTAAAAGCAGAGCCTGAGACAAGGATTTGGGTACAGGTGGTTAATTTGGGAGGTGGTTCCAGGAAGAAAGAGTGAGGGTGTCAGGGGAATAGGAGAGGGGAGGAGTAATCTGCTGGGAACAGTTACTATGGGGAGGGCAGTTCTACTGAGATCACCTGAGTAGCTCACCCCTGGAGTTGTCCTGAAATACAGTGGCTCCTGCCCCCCATAAATTGAGAGTTTCTTTACAAGCTTGTCCTGTTCTGTGCTTCCAGGCTTGCCTTGCATATCCAGATGAGTAAACTCCAAGGTGTGGTGCAGAATGCTTAATGTAATATCCCATTTGCATTAGTATCTCCACTGGTAGTGTGAGGTAGGAGAGCTTGCATTTAACTGTCCATTGTAGCCATAGCTGATATTAGAGATGGACAGAGAACATGTTATAGGGATACCAGAGGCACCTGCTGCATGAAATTCTGCTTTTATGCTATAGATTATCCTGATTTTGAAATATTTACATGTAATTGTAGTTGATAGTTGTCTTCAACAACAACCATAATATCCTCTAAACTTTATTGAGTATTCTGTATGCCAGGCTCTGTTGTAAGCATTTGAGAAAAGATTTTCTCCATGTAACTACCATTACTATGGTTGTTATTATTATTAAAAAATTACAGTTGTGTGCAGTTAATTCCCAATTAGAATAATTCTGGCCATTTTTATTATCACTACTAACAATAAATGCATATTATAAACACAGACCAAACAGCTTTAGCTTCTGAATTAAGGAGGATCCAGACTCCTGTGCCAGACTTTATTCTAAAATATCCAAATATTATCCCAATTATGGTGGGTGGGGTTTTTTTTTTTGCCTTTACTTATTTCTCTTCTTTATTGGAATTTTTCCCTATTTTTTTAAAATTTAAATTCAATTTGCCAACATATAACACCCAGTGCTCATCTCATCATTAACTAATTATGGTGTTTTATCAGTAGCAGTATGGAGACAGGGTGAAGTTATATCCAGCAAACCACATTCTGTGCAGAAACTCATACCCTGTTGTGACTGTTAGAGTTGGGACATGTGTTGTGTCAGAGAAAAGTCAAGAATTTTTGCTCCAGGCTGAACGTACTTTTCTCCTTTCTAAGTTTTTTTAACCTTAAGCTTAAAAAAATAAAACCCCAAAATGTCCTTTTTAATGTCATGTATTTTTAATTTGCTACTCAGAAGGTGTTAGTTAGATCTAATTGTGTTGAACATTTTCCACTTGGCTGTTAACTGTAAAATTCCCTCAGAAGAATAGTGTTTAAGGGTCTCCTACCCTGGGGACATGCACTGAAGAAAGAGCCAATCTGGCTCTTTTCAGCCAATCAGGCCACTCCTTCAATGTTGGCACCAGGAAAATGGCAGGCTGTAGTGCTGTCCCAGGAAACTGGTGCTGTGGCGGGAGCTCCTCTCCTGACTTTGTCTGTTATCTCCTTTTTAGAGAGCTTCCCGTGTGAACGTTGAAGGCATAGGACAGCCCGAGGACTAATAGCTAGCTGTTTAAGCAGTGCTCAAATGATTGTGGTTACACATCTATATGTAGATTTTATCTTGCTGCCTCCCTGCCTTGATGTGTAAGTCATGACCACAAGGCACATGAACAAGTATAACCATGTTCTTGATTTGTGATGTTTTTGTGGTGGGCACCTTGTGCTAAGAGGCAGGAGATCTGCATTTCCTGGCTCAGCTGGTCACTGACGTCTGATCTTTAGCAAATTACTTCCTTTTTCTGGCCTCAGCTTCCCCAGTAGTATATGCTGGAGTCAGACCAGCTGAGTTGTAAATTCTCTTCTAACTTTGCATTCTGTGGTTCATCGTATACAGTTCAATAATATATTTCTTTATATTTTCTTGTTTAGGATAGAGTTCATTATGGAAGGTAACCATGACAGAGAAATCTCCAAATTGCAAGTCGTATTTCGTAAATAGAAATATGTTTGATGGCAGACAAACGTACACACTTTTGTTCCACTTAGATTATTTTTTCAAATATTCAGATTTATTTAAAATTAAAATTATATTTTAACTAAAATATATTCTATGCTCATAATATTTTTTTCTACTCATCCTTATACTTTCTATTACTCATTTTTTTTTGTCTTGAGAGTCTAGTAAAATCCAAAATGGAATGTTTATTGATTTATGTCTGTCTCTTTCCAAAAGAGCTTGGAGGCAAGGCTTCTTGGTGTGTAGGTGGTGGTGGTATTAATAGAACTGGCATTGTTACCCTATTGATCCTTCACCTGGCTGTTGGTGCTTTAGGATTTTCTAATCCTTCCATCTGGTGGTTTTGTCTGTGCTCTCTTTATTGTTTATTTTTTAACTTCCGAACTCTTCAATTCTGAACTCTTTCTAGTTGATGCTCTTTAGAAACATAATTTCTAAACCCATCAATTGCAGTTTTTTTTTTTTTATGGTAGCTTCAAATCAGTTCAGGTGTCTCAATACAGCAACCCAGAGAAAAACAAATGGATCTTCTTTTCCTCTTCTTATCTGATTTTTAAGTAGGTAATTTTAGATGCTATTAAAATTGAACAAACATACTCAAAACTAAGTGAGTTCTTTGACAAAGTACAAAACATCGTCTAACAAATGAGAGGCAGCATCATAGCATATTGTCTTCTTAGCAAAAAAACAGGACAATATGCATGTCCCCAAACAGGGATTTGATTAAACAAATGACAGTACAATTATACATTGGAATTATTGGATTATTCCTGTGCTATTAAAAATATGTTGTAGAGAATTATTTCATGATGTGAAAAATTGTTCTAATTGTATTGGTAAATAACCAAACCAGATTATATAACAGAATTTATCGTATAATCTTTTAAAAATAATTAATGGATTGTGTGCAATGCATAGAAGAAAAGACTGAAAGGATATAGAAACATTCACAGGGTGTTGGCAGGTGGAAAATTAAGAGTAATTTAGAATTGTTTTCTTATTTATTACCTGAAGTTTCCTAAAATATCTACAAGGAACCTGTATTATTTTGTGATAAGAAAAGAAACAATAATATGAAATTTTTTTTCAGATGAATAAAACAGTAAATGTAAAAATAAAATAGTAAAAATCTTAGAAAAAAATTAGGAGACTCTATTTAAAATGTGGGAATAGGGAGATCAAACAAGCAAAGAGAAGTGGCCCAGAAACTATAAAAGAAAAGTATATTTAACTTTATAAAGCCTAAAATGTTTTGTCTTATGAAAGATACCATAAAAATAGGCCTCAAATCACTTTTTAATGTATCTGAACGTTGAATAACTATGATGTATACTGGAAACTAATATAATACTGTATGTAAGCTAGATGTCAGTTAAAAATATGACCAAAAAATATATGGGCTGGAAAATATTTGCAATGCATACAGCAGATAAGGGGTTAGTAGCTGCACTATCCACACAGCCTCTGCGAACACATTAGCAAGAGAAACCCAAACAACCCAATGGCGAAATGGACAAAGCACAACCATAAGACAAATGACATATGAAAAGATGTGTCCCATCTTCCTAGCAGTCCGGCAAATGCAGATGCAATAAAAATGAAATATCTGGTACCTATCAGAAGGGCAGAATTTGAAAACAGAGATCGTACTTAGTGCGAAAGTAGAAGCCGATCGGCTCACCATTGCTCGCAGGCATTTTCACCTTATTTGAGAGCAATCTGGCAATAAAATCGGAAGTCGTTTGTTCCAACAGTCTGACAGGAGGGCACATTATCTCCCTCTTCTAATGTTTTTTCCACACGGAGAGAGTTCTATTTGGGGGGCAATCCTGGCTTCTCCAAACTCTCTTCAACAGTTGAGGAGCAAGGAATCATCTGATTGGGGAATCTGAGGATCAGGACCCTGGCAGGTGTAGCTTAGCCCCTCTCCATCTGGCTCTTGGATCCGCCCACTGCAGAGAACATGTGCTCTGATATTTTTTTGGCCATGTGGGAACCCCAGTGGGCAAGGCTCTGTCCCAGTAGGGGGCCTATGGTTAATTAGCACAGCCTGCACTGGGTGGTGGTAGGGGAGTGAGGTGTCTATGCAGATGAGCTCTTTAGATCTCCCCTCAAGATAACTTGCTTCGAGAAGGTTACACCAGCTGCTCTACCTTCAGATCTACCACAGCACTCATGCTGAGGTCACAGGCTCCCTGGGTTGGACAGCTTTTATTGTGGGGCCCTCCAGTGGCCTGGATGAGACTTCTCTAAGTTATACTGCAGCCAGAGGCTTTTTTCTATCCAATCCTTCTTTCTCATCTTTTCTTGCACAAGTGCCAGACCTGCATTATAATCTGTAACCTGCATCACAATCATGAGCGTTTCCTCCAGTAAATTATTTGCAATTCTAATTCTGTCTTGGTGGCTGCTTCTCAGAGGACTTAACCACGTCATTGGTGGTACTAGGAAAAGTCTGAGAAAGCAGTAAGATGTGGTTGGGCTGGATCATTTGCTGCTGGCAAGGAAGACCTAACCTGGTGTGTAACTGTTTTCTTTTGCTGCTCTAACAAATTATCACAAGTTTAGTTGCTTAAAACAACTTATTCTCTTAAAGTTATGGAAGCTAAAGATCCAAAATGGGTTTCACTGGGCTACAATCAAGGTGTGGGCAGGGCTGTGTTCCTTCTGAAGGTGCTAGGGGAGAGTCTGCTTTCTTGCCTTTGCCATTCTCGAGAGGCTGCCAGGATTTCCTGGCTTATAGTCCCTGCCTTCACCTTCAAAGCTGGTAGCATAACATCTTCCAATCCCTCTTTGACTCTGACACTTCTATCTCCCTCTTTCTTTTTTTTTTTTTTTTAAGATTTTTTTGTACATTTGAGAGAGAGAGAGAGAGAGAGAGAGCGCGCGTGCGTGTGCAAGTAGGGGGAGGGGCATAAAGAGAGGAAGACAAGCAGACTCCCCACTGAGCAGGGACCTGGACATGGGGTTGAACCCAGGACCCTGAGGTCATGACCTGAGCTGGAACCAAGAGTCTGCCGCTCAACAATCTCTTTCATTTATAAGGACTCTTGTCGTTACACTGGACCCACCAATATGCAATTCAGGATAATCTCACCATTCCAAGATCCTTGGCTTAATCACATCTACAAAGTCCCTTTCATAATGTAAGAAAACATATTTACAGGTTCTGATGATTAGGATGTAGACATTTTTTTTCTTTTGATCAGGTTGGGGAGCATCATTCTTTTCTGCCTATCATCATGTAATATGTAGGGCACCAATAGTCTCGGCCATACGGTAGCAGCCCAACTGCTAAAAATTTCACTCTTGGTGACCCAGGTGGATGGGAATAATCTTGATGATTCAGATATTTGAAATGCAATGGGGCCAGAGGGGAGAGAGGAACAAATGCATATAAAGGCAATGGTTTTGGTTGGTGTTTAGAGGTTGTATTAATGCCCTGCAGAGAGCTAATGAAAAGCTGAGAGCTGTTAATACACCACTAAAGGCTGAATGGGGGAACTGGCAGGACTCTCTGTGGGAGTTTACCCAGAGGCCCTACCCCCTCAGTGGAAGCTTGGATGTAGCTGAGGAGCAAGTGTGGGACTTAGTTTAAAGCTCCAGGAGACCTTTAATTTCTCAAGCCATGTCTGTAGTGCTAAGGTCAGAGCCCTGGCTGGGAAAGCTTGGGACCTGGATATATGAGATGTGGGCATCAAGGTAGACACCCACAAGGACCACGGCTCTGTAAACTCCTCTGAACCCACAGGCTTTCAGCCCACCACCCTCTATGAAGAACCAGCACTTCTCTCATGTAGGAAGGCACTGCGGAGGCTCACCTCCACGGGGCAGCAGGTGTCCCTCTAAGGGGTTGCACCTGCTGCTTCTCTTCGATGTCAGTGCCATAACCAGGGTTAACTCCCAGAAGATTCCAGCTGGGAGATGTGCTAGGCTTGATGCAAGGAGAGAGATTCTACCTCAGAGGAACTGCAACAACTAAGTAGCACATACTGACAGGAGCAAGGGCAGTATGCCCGGGAATAAATTTTGGTGGGGGCCTAAGGCGTTAGAACGTAACATTGGATGAGTAAGATGTCACAGACTTCAGGGAACTATCTCCAGATGTGAGATTTAACACCAGCAAAGACCTCAGGGGATGGGGCACATTTACTGCCTGGGGAGGCTCTTAGAACCCTAGGCTATGGCCAGTGGCCCAGCTGGCTGCTCAGGGGCCTGGAGGGGACAGGATGAACACTATTCCTCAAGGAACCTACCAGTGCCTTGGTGGCAACTCAACTACTTTGGGTCCCTTCCATCCTGGAGGGATCGGTATCTTGTTCTGATGGCGATAGATACTGTTTCTCAGTCCAGGCTTGCCTTTCCAATCTGTAAGGCTGCAGCCAAAACTCATTCGGGGGCTTACAGAAGGCCTGATCCACAGGTGTGAAATCCTGTACAGGCAGTGTAGCACCTGACCCCACTTCCCAGGAGGCAAGTCCAAAACAGTTGACTTGAATATATTTCCTCAATGTATTAAGTGCAAAAAGTATATGTAGGTAGTGTGATCCCATTTTTGAAACAGAAAATAACAATGCTACTTTATATCTGTATTTATGTTTGTCTTTGATTCTAGCAGCATGGAAATGTTATGAAATGACACATACCAGGCCATTAACGCCGATTACACTGGGGTTGGAGCAGAGGGATGTCTGGTGGAGAGGGGGAGGACAGAGAGGAGGAGGAATTTTGAAAAAAAAAAAAAAAAAAAGAACTACAGTTTTAGAAACTATTCATGATGGAAAGGAATATTATGCTATTATCCCATTTGTACAAGTTGCATGAAAGATGGCCACTAAAACATGAAGAGTGGTTATCTTAAAGTGATGGAATTCCAGAACATGCCAGCTTCTATCATCATCTGTTGCTTTTTGGCAATCACTCAATCTTATATATGGAAGCCTCTGTCCCTTAACCACTCCAGTTTTCGGTGTTATCATCTGTGAAATAAGAGAGCTAAGCCAAGGCTTCTGTGATGCGCAAAGGCAGTAACAGAGTTTCAATATTTCAGTTTAATTTAAGCGGTTTAATTCAGTACAGGAAAAAAAAAAAAGGACTGAATGTGTACTATGTGCCAGGTATGTTGCAGAGTGCTGGGGTGTGAAGATGAATAAGACATAGTTTTACAGCATGGAGGGTATTCTTAGTCCACTCATGCTGTTATACTGAAAATACCGTAAATGGGGTGGCTTCTAAACAACATACCTTGATTTCTCACAGTTACGGAGGCTGTGAGGTCCAAGATCCTGGTGCTGGCAGGTTCAGTGTCTGCTGCAGACCCGCTTCCTGTGCATTGATAGCTGTCTTTCCTTCAACTTCACATGGTAGAAATGGCAAGGGATCTCTCTGGGGTTTCTATCATAAGGGCGCTAATCCCACTTATGAGGGCTCTAGCCTCATGACCTAATCACCTCCCGAAGTCCCCACCTCCAGATACCATCACACTGGGGATTATATTTCAACATAACAAAACTGGGTAGACACAAACATTCAGTGCCCAGTAGAGAATCACATGTAAAAACAGATTAATTTAGTACCATATGGGAAGTGCTATGATATGAATATTACAAGGTGGTATGGGATCTCCAGGTGCGTAAAGGGGCAGACTTTGGGAAGGATAAATGATACTCAATACCCCCACCTAAAGAAATGTCCATTTTCTTTACTTTAGGAGTATGCAATGTGATCTTGACTATTTTAAAACAGTGCCTAAAATAGATTGAAAAGACGTATGTCAAAGTCTTGACAGTTATTCTACTCCTTTATTCTTTTCCATTTTTCCCTAATTTTTTCAGTAAGTGTTTAATAGGAAATATTTATCTTATTTTGGTTGGATTATAGCAGCTCAGAATGGATGCTCCCACCTTACATGTATGAAATGCTCTCTAATGAATCTAAATGAGGAATTTATCAGTTTGTACTTATATGATCAACATGGTAGCTCGAGTATTTAAAAGCAGGGAGCTCATGATAGACAACTAGTAAAAGGTATCATTAGTAGCAAAATGTTTGGAAGCAACCAGACATGAACCCAAAGATATTTTCTGGCCCTGGGATGCCATGGAGAAGACCCCTGGTGTTTATGTGTACTCCTTTGACATGATCTCTTTTAAAAAAAGAGATGTGGTTGATCTGACAATTACCCACTAATTTCACTGCCAGGTTTTCGTGCCCTAGTAGATTCTTCACAAATCATGGAAGCCCACACAGTAGTTTTAATTCCTTCCCCAGAGCAACTGTAAGGGATTGGCATTTCACGTGTACGTAAATGGAAACCCAGGAGTCAAATGATTTGTCCAGAAAGTTTCAGAATTAGGACTCTTAGTTTTCTTCATCTATAAGCTTTAAAAATGGCTTTAGAGCTGTGGGTGAGAATCTCTCTTTGCTGCTGCTAATGTTTCAGGTGCAGCTGGGGTCCAGTTCAGGCCCTGGCACTACCCATCCCTTACCTGGCCCTAACCTCTCTTCCAGTGTGCTGATGCCTGCTTCCTCTGTCAGAGTACTCAGCACATGTTCATGAGAATCACATAATATCTATGTTTCCCAATAAACTATAAGATCTTTTTAAAAAAATATTTAAAATTTTTTTTATTTATTTGAGAGAGAGAGAGAGAGAGAGAGAGCAAGCGCAAACTGGGAGGAGGAATAGAGGGAGAAGGAAATGCAGATTCCCCACTGAGCAGAGATCCTGATGTATGGCTTGATCCTAGGACCCTGAGATTGTGACTTGAGCCAAAAGCAGACACTTACCCGACTGAGCTACCCAGGCACCAGATCTTTTTCATTAGTTTCCCCCAATGCCTAAGACAGTAACTGACAGTGACAATTAAGTAATTTATAAATTAATAAATAGAAATGTGACTTTGGGTCACATAATGGCTAATACATTTTAAGTGCTTATAATGTGCCAAACACTTATTCTAAGTGTTTTATATGTATTAACTCATTTATTTCTCCTAATAAACCAAGCAGGGAGGTACTGTGATTATCCTTGGTATTACAGCAAAGAAAGTGAAGTTAGTTAGCTTGTGAGGTCACAGAGCCAGTGAGTGGTCAAGGTGAGACTTGAACCCAGTCAGTCTGATTCTGCAATCTGTGCTCTTGACCACTGTTTCATGCTACTTTTAAAGTCATTTAACCTCTCTATATCTCAATTTTTCTAATAGAAAAGTGGATTGAAGTATCTACGCCTGGAAGGTTGGAAGAATGAAAAAAAAAACAGAAGTACACGTGAAGCTATATACACATTAGGTATTATTTTTTATTATCATTAATGTTAACATGTAATCACTAATCTCGTTAGCCACTAAATATCACTTTGATGGCAAGAAAAATCAAATAGTATGATTACATATTGCTGGGTAATCGATACTATTAGAGGGTTATAAACTGTGGTTTCTTAATCTTAACTTGTTTTAGATTTCCTGAATGACTTTAGGGAAATAATTTCTCATTACCTTGTTGGGTGTCATTTCCCCTTCCCATAAGTGGTCTTTGCTGCCTGCCGGAATCTGCTTATCAATTTCTTGATACTGATCATGAGATGTTCATAGAGTGTTGGGTGGGGACTGAGCAAGGGGATTTACAAATCTTTCTCAGCTGAGAAGGAGAGAGTCTCCCCCTAGTGTTCGTCTTTGCGCAGAAGGCTCTGAACCCCACGTCAGAATCTTTACCCAAGCTTTTGGCTTAGTCTCATTCTCATGATCAGAGTGATTTTTGGAGCTAGAAGTTCAGAGTTCCAATCCTACAGCAGCAGAAATGGGGACTTAAGTCTCATAATAAGTGTTTTACATGAACTATGGATGAATGCAGCCACGCACAGGCAAATAGCTATATACTCACAGATGGGCTGCCCATCTTTCTTTGAATCATTTTAAGATGCTTGACCCCTTACGGGTTCGAGATTAATAGTGATTGCTCCATGGCCCAGTACAGGGTTGACAAGCCCCCTGGGAGTACATAAAGAAACTAGTTTTTATTTGGTACCTAATAAGTGACAAGTTTCTTAACAATCACCATCTTTTCAATTCACACAATTAACTTTTAAGGCAGCCTTCATACCCTTAGATATGAAGGCTGAGGCTCAGAGATCTTTGGGAGCTTGCCCAACGATTACACATTATATACATGATAAATGTAGCCTTGAAACCCAACTCCAAGACCCATGCTCTGTCCTTTACATACTGCTGCTCAGCCTGTGGCCCCTGGCTCCTCAGGAGGCCTATGATGGTGTCTCAACAGTTCTAGCCTCCACTGAGTGGAGGCCGATACTTACTGTTTCTCTGAATTCTTTCCTTGGTTACCTCACCAATGCTGGTATCCATAGCTTGATAGTTAACCTGATAAATTGTCAATGTAACTATTCATGCATAATATTTTGGTTCATGGATAATAATTTCAGGGAGCGTCTTGACCCAAGAGGGGTGAATAGAATCGTAGGAAATTAGACCTGGGTATGGCTTTGTTTAAAAACATCCTTTTTAAGAATAACCTTACTATTGAGAGATCAAACCTTTCAAAACCTGGATTTATGGTGGCAAAATAATAAAAGTGATGCTTTCCTGGTAAAAAAGAAGGTCTCTTGCTATGTCTTAAATCACGGCTTTTTCATTCTACATGGGGGGCATGCCAGGCCAGTAATTGATGATGAACCTATGCATTATCTTATATTCTCCTCACAATTTTGTATTTAACTGGAAGTAGGGGAGTGAGGGGAAGGAGAGGAGGGGAGATGCTGTTTGGCAATTGGCCAGTTCTGTGAGCAAGTTTTGGTTTTTGTGGTTCTGTAGTTATTTCAGTGAATAAAGCAACCCATTCATATAGCCTAGACTAGTTATAAGCTGGTATTGAGTGATGGCCAATTACAAGTTATTCACATTTGGATCGATATCCCAGACATGAGCTCATTAACCCCAAATCCTATTATCTCACACATGTGAAGCAGATTGTTTTTAATGTGATGACATTTTCACTGTCTACAAACCTGGGTTCTGATGTTGTAAAAAAGCCTCAGCAGATAAAAGCAGAAATAAGCAGCTGCGCTGGTATCCACACAACCAGTGAAATGACATGTGTGAATTAGTAAATGTCTGCTTGCGCCGTTCAGGGGTTCAGCCTCAGAGTCGATGACTTTGCTGGATTTCCTATAGTTTTTCTCCTTACTCTCCAACTCCTTGGGATATTCGAGCCCTTCCTGGTATCTAGAAACGTCTCCTCTTTTAATGTCTGTAGCTTATGAGCCCCTGTCTTCAGGCAGTTTCTTGATTTTCCAAGACACTGGTTTTTAGGCCTGTTGTTGCTACGGGTTTTATCTATTTTAATCCTCTCTGAGTCTCTCCATAACAATTTTAATTAATGGGCAGACTTTCTTTGTAGATTGAGCGCTCATACCTCTTAAAGATCTATCATTGCCGTGATTAGAATCATTTATTTGCATGCCATCCCATTTTCCACCTTTGCAAGAGCAGGCAAATTTTTCTTCAAACTATTATCTCTACAGCTAATGGATTGAACCCAAAATTAACTCTGAATTACACAGCTGAATCTTAGACTTGTCTTTTGTTTAGGGGTCCTCTTTGAGGCTGGCTGCCTGGACATGCCCTCGGTGGTCTTCAAGTGAGAGGGAGAAGTTTTGACTTTTTACTAAAATACGCTAAAACAAAAAACAAAAACACGGACTATTTTCTTCTGGTCTGACTCACGGTGTCATCTCAGTGGTTCAAAATTTAAATTTTGATTTCACAACATTTGGTATTGTAGGATCATGTTTTCCCCATGTATAAAGTGAAAAATATCTTCCCAGCATACCCACACAACCATTGTAAATATGAAATGCATTTGCAAAGTGTAACATGTATATATTTATCAGTGGTTTTCTTTTGCCCCCAGACAACATTAGCAATGTCTGGAGACATTTTGGGATATCAGACTTGGTGGGAAGAGATGCTACTAGCATCAGATGTGTAGAGGCCAGTGATGCTGCTAAGCATAATGCACAGAACAGCCCCCACAGCAAAGAATTCCCTGGCCCCAAATGTCCCTAATGTCAAGGTTGAGGAACCCTGAATAAAACAACTGTGATATAAGAAGCAGAACTTGTGCCCTGTTCAATAATCATCCCCTCTCCTGCTCCTCTCCTATGTCGATTTTCCTAACTAATCTTTCTCTAGCGTGGGCAAGCTGAATGAGGTAATGAAATGCTAATCAGAAGCGCCACTCCTTTTACAGGTCATTAGACAAGGGAAGCAAACTTGATAGACACTATTTTTAACCTTTCTCATTAATTAAAAAACATCATGTAGATAATTTTTAGTGACTGGAAGGATCAGGACAAGTAGTGATTCCATGCTTTTATTTCTATGCTCTAATTTATCTTTTAGTACAATCCCTGCTCATTAAAGAGTAGAATTCTAGAACCTAAGGTGGTTGCCAGAGACATGACCTAGGTCAGTGACTAAGTCATCAAAGACAGATGGTGTCTAGATTCTTCCTGTTAATTGCTGTCCTAATGATAACGATAGGCAGCAACTATTGAGCATTTATATGGGTTCATATAAATTATATGCATTTACCTTATTTTGTCTTCACAACCATCCTGAGAAATAGTTATGTCATGCTAGTCAAAACATTTTTTAGAACTTTTAAAAAAAGTTTACAAATTGAACTTTCAACAGTTAAAGCTTGCTTCTGCTGCTTGTTCAGTTCTCCTAAAATGGTCAATCAGTCAGTCAATTTACACATTCAGAAATTCCTATTTGCAGAGCTCTTTGGGAATTCAATGACACTTCCTTCAAAAAACATGAGCTTTAGCGTGAACAGTACAGCCCAAATCTTTGTGACTACTATAGTATTCACCCGTAAATGGCCTAAATGTCTGCTAATACAATAATGGTTATATAAATCTTGGAATAGATCTTAGGGTATTTACACAGATTATCTCAATACATTGAATTTTATGAGTAGGCTCTTAGTGGAACAGTGTGTATATTATAATAAAATTATGTTAAAAATATATCTACACATTCTTAAAAACACGAATTGTTATGTGGAAGGAATTTTGCCAAATTGTAAATTATGGTTATCTTTTGGGATCAGATTATAGAGAAACATTTTTTTTCTCTACATAATGTAAGTCTTTAAAAATCATGTATCATTCTAAAGAGCAATAAAAATATTTCTATTTAAAATATACATTAGGGCAGCCCGGGTGGCTCAGCGGTTTAGCGCCACCTTCAGCCCAGGGTGTGATCCTGGAGACCAGGGATCGAGTCCCACGTCGGGCTCCCTGCCTGGAGCCTGCTTCTCCCTCTGCCTGTGTCTCTGCCTCTCTCTCTCTCTCCCTCTCTCTGTGTATCTCTCATGAATAAATAAATAAAATCTTTAAAATGTATATATATACATTAATAAAAACTGGTAGCTCAAGATAGCCATACAAAATGGAATTTATAACAAAGTGGCAATAATAAACCAAATAATAGCTAATATTAATTGAATGCTTGTCCTGTATCTGGTACAATCTAAGCATTGCGCATAAGTGAACTCATTCAATCATCACAACAGCTCCATGAGATTAGTTCAGTTTTTATTCCTATTTTACAAATGAGGAATTGGAGGTGTAGAAAAGGTAAGTAAGTTGCCCAAAGTCACAGAGCTAATACTTGGTTGAGTCAGGACCTGGACTCAGGCAACCTGGTTCCGGAGCCGGTAAATTGAATCTTTATTTGGAAGTGCCGGATGAATGGCACCAGTGAGGATTCTAGAAAACTTTGCAAAGGAAAGGTCTTGAGGTCACACTGTGTTCTCTCTGTAGGTCATCACCAGGTTCCTCCTACCAGATGATAAGCCCCTGCAGGGCAGACACAGTGTCTAGGGTACCTTTATTTTGCCCTCAGTACCCAGCATAGGATCTTCCCATTACAGATGACAGATGCTTATTGTATTTAAAGTTTTTAGATATCCTAAGATTAATCCATTTTCTGGGCATGATTAGAACCCATTTCCATGCCATTTCATAGACCAATTCTTCATGTGAAATAAAGATTTACTTTTTTTTGTGCCTGGTAAGAGGTGAGAGGCCATGAGGTTTGAGAAGGTGTGCATTTTGTCCATCATTCATGGTGCATTCTTGAGCACCTGCCACATGCAGGCAGTGTTCCACGGATACAAGACACACAACATCTCGCCTTTTGTAGTGTTTACATCCCAGTGGTGAAAGCTGTCAGAAACAAATAAACTGAGAAGACACCAAGAACACAGCATCCAACCCTTAGGGATGTCACAACCCCAGGGTTTTGCAAGTTATACGAAATGTACATTTTGTAATAAATTAAAACGTTACTCTAATAGATAACTGGAAGAGAAAAGTTCTTATATCAGGCAAGTCACTGGTGCTGTATTATTAAAACAAGGAAATTAAACTTAATGGCACCAGAGGGAAAATGATAAAAATGATTTTCTGGTCACGTGTTATTAACCATAATAAAATAAATAGAGGAATGGTAAGTGGGGAAAAGGGCTGGGCTGTTCATCCCCTCAAGGCAGGGCACGGTTAGAGAAGAAAGATGCTTCTCCTTTCCAGCTTAACTCTTTCCTGGCCTTTCCATAACACCCAAAAATGTGTCTGCGACTTTGTATTCCTAGGGGCATGGAGTCCACCTTAACTGATTCTCACACAAGCTTCAGAGTTACTTTATGTTGTCCTTGGAGATAGAAAATAAGCTTTTACCTCTCGTCTGGATTCATTTTCAAAAATGATTCTTGGAAATGAGTTTTCCTTAGACACATTTATATATAATGACAGGCTAATATCTTACACACCATTACTGTATGTAATAACAGTGTGACAAAACTGACAAGAACTAGACTATAGATGTAAGGCAATTAGCTGTGGAGGGAGAGTTATCCAGCAGAAAGGATGAGCATCATCACACTGTGTGGTGACTTAATGGTTACTAAGTGATAAATGTGGCCATCTCCCGAGGCAAAACTTCAAATAAATGAAATTTGTCCTTACAGCCCCACTTTTCTTCTTTGGCAGACGCTTTCCTGCTGCCAAGTCCTTCCTACCGTGGAGAAAAGTCCTGGCCCAGAGCCTAACACCTAGTAGGTGATCAATAGCTCTTATGGAAGAGAGATAGCTGAACTCATTCACCAAAAGGTGTTAGGAGCTTTTCAGATTCCCCCACTTAAGTTTCTGACAGTGCTTGTGACAGGAGTGAAGTGTTAATGATGGGATTTTAGGGATTAGCGAGGAGATGGTTTTAGATGGAAAAGACTTCTTTCTGGGACTCTTCAGCTCCCTGTACAGTCCAAGGTGTGGGGAGGAGTGGGGAATGAGCAGACTCTGGGGCTGGATTGTCTCAGATCGGATCTCAGTCTGCCCCTCCCTAGCCGTGTCATCTTGAGTATTTTCCTCACCTGCGCAATGGGGCTAGCTGCCCTATTGACCTCCCAGGGTCGTTTAGAGGATCATATGAGATAATTCATACAGCTAGAGTGCAACAAACTCTAGCTCTTCTTCGGTGACATCATGTGTCAAGAGGAGTCATGGATGACTAAGGTTCCCAGGAGAGCCAGCAGCCAGGTGTGGAGAGAGCATTTCCAGTCTGTGACCAGGCTCAGGGCTTACCCTGCACCCTATTCCCTGCTCACTCTCCCTTTCTTGTGAGAGCCGTTTCTCCCTGTAAGATAGAAGAATCATCCCCTCTTACTTGTTCTGTTGCTCGCCCTGCTTGAGTCACACCACCTCCTTGCTTTTCCTCACACGCACCAGTGTGTTCCCATGGTCAGGCCTCTGTACTAGCTATTTCCTCTGCCAGGAATGCATGTCCCCATATGTCTCCAGGAATGATTCTTTTACCTCCTTTAAGTTTTTGCACAGATGTCACCTTTTTTTTTTTTTTAAGTTGTTATTTATTTTTTCATGAGAAGCAAGAGAGAGAGGCAGAGATATAGGCAGAAGGAGAAGCAGACTCCCTGTGGGGAGGCTGATGTGGGACTCGATCCTAGGACCCTGGGATCACGCCCTGAGCCCAAGGCAGACGCTCAACCACTGAGCCACCCAGGCGCCCCAGATGTCACCTTCTAATTGAGATTCACTATGGCCATCCTGTAGGAGTTGAACTCCACCTTCCCACCCTCAGTATTCCTGCTACCACTTACCCTGTTTTTTCATTTTTTTTTAGTAGCTCTCACCACCTTTTAATATACTCCAGACTTATTAATTATGATTATCATTTATGTATTTGTCCCTTAACTGGGAGGTAAGATCCTAGAGGGCAGGAATTTTTGTATTTTGGGTTCATTGATATAACTCAAGTGCTACAACAATAGGCAGGCATATAACAGGTACTGAGTAAATGTTTAGTGAGTAGATGGATGGTTAAAACAAATGAATATATTACGAAGCAATTGTAAAGTAGAAATGTAAATCCTTACAATTGCCAAAGCTAGGAAATCTAGAATTCACCTTTGGATCCTTTCTCTCCTTCCCTCTCCCTATCCAACAGGTCATGGCCCTGAGGAGTCTGCCTCTGAAATATCCTATCACTACTCCCTTTTCTCCATTTCTGTAACTGCCGAATCATTAATTCTTACTTAATGCCAGTATTTTTTCTTCTCCTCCAGTTCCTTGTTACATTCTGAGTCAGGGATTGTTGATGTAAAGTACAGATCTATTTAGGCCACTCCCGTATAGGAAAGCCTTCAATGCCTATCAACTCAGTATGAAATCTAAATTGGCCCTAATCTAAGAGCTCCGCCAATAACAAACACTGTGAGGTAGGCAGAATAATTACCCCCTACCACCCATGCCCACAAGAGATGTCCATGTTATCATCCCAAGAACCTTTGAATATGTCAGGTTACATGGCAAAGGCGAATAGGGTTACAGATAGAATTAAGTTTGATAATTGACCTTAAAATAAGGAGACTATACCAGGTTATCTGGGCCTGATATAATCACAAGGGTTCTTAAAAAGTAGAAGAGAGAGTCAGAGTCAGAATCAGAAGGACTTGACCAGCTGGTTTTGAAAATAGAGGAAGGAAACTATAGGCCAATAGTATGGACAACTTCTAGAAGCTGAAAGACAAGGAAATGGATTCATCCCTAGAGCCTTCAGAGGGAACATTGCCCTCCTGACTTGATTCTATCTGGGAAGATCTGTGTCAGACTCCAGACCTCTAGAATTCTAAGATAATTCGTGTGTTTTAAGCTAATTTGGAGCAATTTGTTAAAGCAGCAACAGAAAACTAATACACTGTGTAACTTTTTTTGCCTCCTTGGGCTGAACTCTTTGTGGTTATGCTGTATAATGGGGAGAAGGATACTAACCTTCTAAGGCTCCTGTGAGGATCAAAGATAATATTAGCAAAATGCCTAGCCATGCTGCACACATAGTAGGTACTGAACAAATAATATTTGTTAGCTCTTTTCATCATTTCTTTCTAAGCCACAGATCATTTCCAAGGACAGCCCATCACTCACTATTTGATATGCCCACAGGGAAGAACCCAGTGCCTGCCTAGTAGATTTCTTATCTTTTAAGGCCCAGTCTGTAGCCCCTCCTTAGGTAAGCCTTCTCAAATGCCACTCTCAAGCCAGGCAAATGTGCTTACCCTCTCCCTGCCTCCTCAACTCCATGATTCATACAATAACTATGTGAAATAGGTATTATTATTTCCAGAGGTCAGGATGAGGGCAAGGCAAGCAAGGTGCCTAGAGTAGAGAATTTAAGGAGGTACTCACTCTTAGGTTTATGCAAGTATCTTAGCATACCTTATCCTAGTTCTGGTCCCGATTTGTCCCATTTTTTGAAGAGGAAACCCAAGTTCAGGGAGATAAAATGTCTTGTTAGTAGATGGCAGAGGAAACAAATTCTATATTCTTTACTATCCATAAGCTCTTAGAGAAAAGCCTATTACACAATAATTTGTCAAATGAATGAACAAAGTTGGTAGGATGTGTAGCAAGTTGACTATTTGATGTAGTAGGAGTGGTGTTGATGATGATGGTGGTGGTGGTAAATATTCATCCTTTGCCAAATGTGTACTGTGTGCTAGACACTGTGTTAAGTGACCTCAGAATAATCAAAGACTGGTTGCCCATCTAAAGGTTAGCTCTGAACTTTCAAGGGTCTAAAGGTGTTTCAAACCCTTTCTGAGGAAGACAGACCTGTCCTATGTCAGCAGGGCTGATGTAGGAATGAGATATTTAAGGAGGCATTGAGGCTGAAGGAGACAAACTCAGGCTAGCAGACGTGCCAACCCTGTTCTTGTGAAGTGTGTTTACTCATCTGTTATGAGCTCACTCTAATGCAACTTTACTTTTGGTGTAATAAATTGTATTAACTTTATGCTTGAGTGAGTTATCGTTCAAAATAGAAAAATGTGTATTTCCAGGAGTCTTCTTTCATTTATACATAGAAGTCTATGGGAGTTTAAAAAATGGATTTTAAGAGCCTTGGTGATGGCTAAGAAATTGCTATTTCAGTCTTGAAAATTGCCTTTTCTACCAGAAACACTGAGCTAGGAAATCAGGCTATCTGATCTTGCTGGATTGGAAAAAAATGACTCAGGTGCTGAGATGGCCTCTAACATTTGATCCCTTCTCTCCACTGGTATTATGATAAAAATTAAACCTCAGGTGCCCTCATCAGAATCCCTAATAAACAGAATAATGCAGGAAACCAAATTATATCATTTCTTTTAATGAAAGACATCACTCAAATATTCTAAGATTTTTTTTCACCATAGTGGCGAGATAATTCAATTGAAGAGTCTATTAAAAATGGGGAGCCTAAATAAACTCATGAGTTTAGTGTTAACTTTCTCTATACAACAAATGTGATCTCCCATCTTTGGACCATGGTGGAAGTAAAATAATAAGATGGGAATAAAATAAGAAGACGACTTTGCTTAGGTTTAGTGACACACAGCTGTGATAATTTGGCTATCTCCCTATAATTTGTGTAGCCCGAGTCCTATAGCAACATCCAGTCACTCTTTCCTTTAACAGCCACCTAAAATTAGTTGAACTCTCCTTTACACACAACTGTGGAGTCAAAGAATCCACCCCGCCCGCCCCCCCCCCCCCCCAAATCTCTCCAGTGTGGGAAGAAGTGCTTGGATACTCCTGGTGATTATCTTTTATACTTGATTGGAAATGTCTGCTGTAAACACAATTTTTGATCTCTTCTTAGTCATCTGCCAGGTATTATCCTCTCTTTCTTCCTTTTCCCTCCTTTGCAAAGGGCCCTCTAACAATGTTATAGAATGTAATGGACCTTTACTCAAAATTAGACACTCAGTGGGAGATTATAGCATAGAACAGGAAGCAACTCAAAAGTAAATTTTAGGAGTTCTGGTTTCCAAGTAGGATGAAAAAAGCTGGGAACAGTGCTAGTCTCACCCACCAATAAGAAACAAATAATTGACAAAGTCATACATTTTCTTGAATCTATCAGAAAATTGAGTTCACAGGGCAAATAACTATCCTGAAGACTAAGAAAAATGGAGGGTCTCAAAGAAGGGGCATCTGATAAGAAAAGTTTAGTTAAATATTTTAACAAAATACTAAGGACTAGGGGTGGGCTGTGTGAAAATATAGAACATTTGGGTATCACCCAAGCAGGGAAAATCCATACCTACCTGTAGGCCTTTACCAATGTTCACACAGAGATTAGGGGCAGAGTAGGAGCCTAGGGAAATCATACCTCAGTGATGTAGGCTTAGAGAAGGGGAGCAGTTTCTTCAGAAAAGCCATGAAACTTTGTTTGAATCCTTTTTTCTTTGAAGAATGGAGGCCTTAGGACACGATGGGGAGAGCAGCAAACCTTGAAACCCCTAAGGCAGGTGAGGACCCATGTAGCTGAGGAGTGGGTAAAAGGGGAGAAAAACCCTCCATTTGAAGAAAAGGGGCAAGAAACCATCTGGCAACCAGGACATTAGATGTCTCTTATGCTGCTTATTTCTGGTGAAAGGAATGATCATTAAGAAAGTCTTACCTCTGAGATCCTAAGACTGGGGCTTAGGGCTAAGATAATAAACAATCCCCCTCTCTCCTTCCCTACTGCCATTCCCACAAGCTGGAAAGCACTGAGTAATAAGCAGCAGAAGTCTTCTGGGGGAAGGCAAGTCCTTTCATAGATCATAAAATGGAGCAGAAATGTTGAAAAAATCCTCCCATAAAGTCACCCTCTCCATAAGGGCAAGGTAATGGTAGAGGAGTTTGAAGCAAGTGGTGTATTGGGGATAGCCAGAGCAAGAACAGAACCTAAATCCAGTTCAACTCCTGACTAGATTGACTACCCTCTTCAGCCCTCCATCACTTCTCTGCCCACCAGACACATACCCACGCTAGCAGAAGAAAATGTGTGTCCATTTCCACTTTCCAAGCATAAATGTTATTTATCTCAAGCTCTACTGTGATCCATATGCTGTCTGGCATTCAATGAAAAATTACAAACATGTGAAAGAGAAAAAGTCACTCTCAAGAGACAAAATAATAAACACAATCAGACTCTAAGATGACCCAGAATTATTGGACAGGGAATTGAAAGCAAGTATGATTAATATGTTAAAAGTTCTTTTGGGGGAAAATGCATAATATGCATGATCAGAGGATGAATATTAGCAAAGACATAGAAACCATAAGAAATAGTCAAATGAATAATCATCATATGGTTTTACTCATATGTG
The DNA here is from genome assembly GCF_048418805.1 of Vulpes vulpes. NCBI lineage: Eukaryota > Metazoa > Chordata > Mammalia > Carnivora > Canidae > Vulpes > Vulpes vulpes. Next base: position 8,773,391 of record NC_132787.1, read on the forward strand.
GAATATAAGAAATAGTGAAAGGGACTATAAGGGAAAGGAGGGAAACTGAGTGGTGAAAAATTAGAGGGAGAGACAAACCATGAGAGACTCCTAACTCTGGGAAACAAACAAAGGGTTGCAGAAGGGTAGGTGGGTGTGGGGATGGGGTGACTGGGTGATGGGCTTTTAAGGAGGGCACTTGATGGGATGAACACTGGGTGTTATACTTTATGTTGGCAAATTGAATTTAAATTTTAAAAATTCTTAAAAAAAAAAAAGAATAGTCAAATGAAAATACTAGGGGAAAAACATGGTTCCTAAAATAAAGAATGCTTTTGACAGGCTCATCAGTAGACTTAACACATCTGAGGAAAGAAAAAGTGAACTTGAAGATAGGTCAATAAAAATTACCTAAACTGAAATACAGAGAAACAGGAGGTGGGGGAGAAACAACGAGAACTGAGCATCTAAGAGCTACAGGACAATATCAAACAACCTAACATGTGTGAGTTTTGGAATCTCAGAAGAAGAAAGTGAGGATGAGACAGAAGAAATATTTGAAGAGATAATGGTTGAGAATTTAAAAAAAAATAATGAAAGGCATCAAACCAAGAAGCACAGAAACTGCCAAGAAGGATGAAACTACATCTAGACCATCATATTCAAACTACTAAAAATTGATGAAGATAAAAATCTCAAAAATAGCCAGATAAATAAAACACACCTACATACATAAAAATAAAACTATGGGGGCACCTGGGTGGCTCAGTTGTTGAACGTCTGCCTTTTGTTCAGGTAGTGATCTTAGGGTCCTGGCATCGAGTCCTGCATTGGGCTCCCCACAGTGAGCCTGCCTCTCCCTCTGCCTCTCTCTCTCTGTGACTCATGAATAAATAAATACAATCTTAAAAATAATAATAAGAAAAAAATAAAACTATGAATTCAGAGATGTTTTAGTTTACTAGAGCTGCCATATCCAAATACCACAGACTGGGTGGCTCAGAAACCAGAGAAAGAGGCTAGAAGTCCAAGCTGAAGGTGCTGGCAGAGTAGTTGATCTACTTAGCTTGCAGACAGTTGCCTTTTTGCTGTGTTCTCACATGGTCTTTCCTGTGTGTGTGTGTGTGTGTGTGTGTGTGTGTGTGTGCATGCACATGCGTGTATCCCTGGTGTCTCTCTGTTTCCACATTTCCTGTTCTTAAAAGACCACCAGTCACATTAAATTAGGGCTTACCCTAATGGCTCATTTTAACTTTATCATCTTTTTAAAGGCTCTGTCTCCAAGCATAGTCACATTCCGAGATACTGGGGATTAGGGTTTTAACATACGTATGTTGGGGAGATGCAATTCAGCTCATAACAGTAGACTTGCCATCAGAAACTGTGTAATCCAGAAGACAATGTAGTCTTTAAAGTGCTAAAAGACAAAAATGTTAACCCAGCATTCAATGAAAAGAGCTATCAAGAAATGAAGACAAAACAAAGAATGAGAGGATTAATTACCAGCAAACCTACACTACAAGAAATGTTAAAGGAAGTTCATTAGATTGAAGGAACATGAGACCAGATAAAAGCCTGATTTTGCACAGAGAAATGAAGATCTCTGGAAATGGTTAAAATAAAAGTAATTATGAAACATTTTTTAAATTGCCCTAAAGGTAAATGACTGTAAAGAAGCAGCAATGTAGTTTGGCTTTTAAAAAAGTGTAAAATAAAAAATAAAAAAATAAAAAATTAAAAAAGTGTAAAATAAGATATATGAAAATAGCACAAAAGATGAGAGGAAGAAATTAGGAATATACTATAATAAGATTAGGTTTTTATACTGAACATGTAGCAGTATTATTTGAGTTTGTATATTATAAACCCTAGGGTAAGCACTAACATTATTTAAAAAGATATTTAAAGAGGGCACCTGGCTGGCTCAGCTGGTAAAATGTGTGACTCTTGATTTCAAGATCATGAATTCCCCCATTGGGTGGGGAGCCTACTTAAAATTTTTTTTAAATTTAAAAAAGAGATTTTTAAGAAGCCTGTGGAGTTATAAAGCAAAAAAAAAAAAAAATCAGGCAAAGAAAGGAACAAAGAATGGATGGAACAAATAAAAAACAGTAAGATTGCTGACTGTTGCCCAATCATACAATTAATTAGATTAAATGTAAATGGTCTGAATATACCAGTTAAAAAACAGGATGGTAGAATGTTTTTATTTATTTATCTTAATTATTTAACAAATTTAAATTGAAGTATAATTAACAGTGTTAATTATTAGTTTCAGGTATACATTATAATAATTCAACAATTATATACATTACTCAGTGCTCAACACCGTAAGTGTACTTTTAATCCCTTTAACCTGTTTCACTCAACCCTCAACCCAACTCCCTTCTGGCAATCATTAGTTCTCTGTATTTTAGAAGGTTTTTTTTTGTTTGTTTCTTTCTTCTTCTTCTTTTTTTTTTTTGCCTCTTCTTTGTTGCTTTGTCTTCTTTCTTATATTCCACATGTGAGTGAAATCATATAGCATTTGTCTCTCTCTGATGTATTTCACTTAGCATTATATCATCCATGTTGTTGCAAATGGCAAGAACTCATTCTTTTTTGCGGCTGAGTAATATTCCATTATATATATATATATATATATATATATATATATATATATATATCACCTCTTCTTTATCCATTCATCTATTGATGGACACTTGGACTGATTCCAGATCTTGGCTATTGGAAGTAATGCTGCAATAAACATAGGAGTGTATATATCTTTTTGAATTAGTGTTTTCATTTTCCTTGTATAAATACCCAGTAGAGGAATTATTGGGTCATACGGCAATTCTATTTTTGATATTTTGAGAAATGTCCATACTGTTTTCAATTGTGACTGCACCCATTTGCATTCCCACCAATAGTAAATGAATGCTCCTTTTTCTCCACATTATCACCAACACTTGTTATATCATGTTTTTTGATTGTAGCCATTCTGACAAGTGTAAGGTGATATTTCATGGTGGTTTCAATTTGCATTTCCCTGATGATTAGTGATGTTCAGCTTCTTTACATGTGTCTGTTGGCCATTTATATGTCTTCTTTGGAATGGTGTCTATTCCGGTTCTCTGCCCATTTTTAATAGAATTATTTGTATTTTTTGATATTGAATCATATAAGTTCTTTTTTTCTTTTGGATATTAACTCCTTTTTGGGTACATCATTTGCGAATATCTTCTCCCATTCAGTAGGCTATCTTGTTGATCTGATGTGCAAAGCTTTTTAGTTTGGTGTAGTCCCAATAGTTTACTTTTGCTTTTGTTTCTGTTGCCTGAGGAGACATGTCTAGAAAAATGTTTCTATGGCCAATGTCAAAGAAACTACTGCATATCTTTTTTTAAGGTGTTTTATGGTTTCAGGTCTCCATTTTGACTTTATTATTGTATTTGTTGTAAAAAAGTGGTTCAGTTTTATTCTTTTGCATGTAGCTGTTGAGTTTGCTTGCCTGGTACCATTTTGTTTCTCCCCATGTGTATTTCTGCATCCTTTCTCACACATTAATTGACCACATAAACATGGGTTTATTTCTGGGGTCCCTATTCTCTTCCATTGAGCTATACCATACTGTTTTGTGCCAGTATCATACAGTTTTGATTACTACAATTTAATGGTATGCCCTGTAATCTGGGATTTTCCTATCTCCAGCTTTGTTCTTCTTTTTAAAGATTGCTTTGGGTAATTTGGGGTCTTTTGTGGTTTCAAACCAATTTTAGGATTATTTGTTCTAGTTCTGTGAAAAATACTGTTGGTATTTTGATAGGAAGTGCATTGAATCTGTAGATTGCTTTGAGTAGTATGGATATTTTAACAGTATTGGTTTTCCCAAACCATGAGCATGGAACATCTTTCTATGTCTTCAGTTTCTTTCATTTATGTTTTATAGTTTTTAGAGTATAGGTCTTTCATCTCTTTTGTTTAGTCCTAGTTGTTTATTTTTTTATTTTTTTGGTGCAATTGTAAATGGGATTGTTTTCTTAATTTCTCTCTCTGCTACTTCATTATTAGTGTACAGAAATACAATAGATTTCTGTATATTATTGTATCTTGCAACCTTACTGAATTCACTTATTATTTCTAGTAGTTTTTGGGGGGAGTTGTTAGGTATATATATATATATGTATATATATATTTCATATATATGTATATATACATTTATATATATATGATGTATATATATACATTTCATATATATGTATATATATACATTTTTATATATGATGTGTATATATATACATTTCATATATATATGAAATTATGTCCTCTGCAAATAGTAACAGCTTTACTTTTTCCTTACCAACTTGGATGCCATTTATTTATTTATTTATTTATTTATTTATTTATTTTTGTCTGATTGCTGCAGCTAGGATTTCCAGTACTGTGTTGAATAAAAGTGGTGACAGTGGACATCCTTGTGTTATTATTTTTTGAGATTTTATTTTATTTATTTATTCATGAAATACACACAAAGAGAGGCAGAGACACAAGCAGAGGGAGAAGCAGACTCCATGCAGGGAGCCCAATGTGGGACTCTATCCCGGGACCAGGATCACACCCTGAGCCAAAGGCAGACGTTCAACTGCTGAGCCACCCAGATGTCCCACCTTGTGTTATTTTTGACCTTAGAGCAAGCACCTTTAGTTTTTCACTGTTGATTATGATGTTAATTACAGTTTTTTCATATGTGGCTTCATTATGTTGAGATATATTCCTTCTCAAGCTACCTTGTTCAAAGTTTTTATCATGAATGGATGTTGTACTTTGTCAAATGCCTGGTTTCATTGATCTATTGATTTTTTTTTTTAAGCCTTTATTTAATCTATTTCTGTTCTAATCTTGTTTACTTCCTTCTACTGACTCTGGGCTTTGTTGTTCTTCTCTCTAGCTCTTTTAAGCATAAAGGTTGATTTGTGTATGTGAGATTTTTCTTGTTTCTTGAGACAGGCCTGTATTGCTGTAAAATTCCCTCTTAGAACAGCCTTTGCTGCATCCCAAAGATTTTGGATTGTTGTGTTTTCATTTTCATTTCTCTACATGTATTTTTCATTTCCTCTTTGATTTATTGGTTGTGCTTAGCAGCATGTTACATAGCCTCTATGTATTTGTGATTTTTCCAGGTTTTTGTGTGTGATTGATTTCTAGTTTTATACTGCTATAGTCAGAAAGATGCATGATATTTCAATTTTTAAAATTTCATTGAGAATTGTTTTGTGATCTAACATATGATCTATTCTGAAGGATGTTTCATGTGCACTTGAAAAGAATGTGTATTCTGCTATTTTGGTCTGGAATGATCTGTATATATCTATTATATCCATCTGGTCTAACTTGTTATTTAAATCAATCGTTTCCTAATTGATTTTCATCTGGATTATCTATCCATTGATGTGAGTGGAACATTAAAGTCCCCTACTATTATTGTAACACTGTCAATTTGTTCCTTTTTATCTGTTAATAGTTACCTTATGTATTTAGGTGCTTACACATTTGGTGCGGAGATATTTAAATTGTTATATCCTCTTGTTGGATTATTCCCTTTATGATTATGCGATGTCCTCTGTCTCTTATTACAGTCTTTGTTTTAAAGTCTATTTTGGCCAGTATAAGTGTTGCTACCCTGGCTTTCTTTTACACTTCCATTTGCCTGGTAAATGTTTTCCTATTCACTTTCAGTCTGCAGGTGTCTTTAGGTCTTTGATGAATCTCTTGTTGGAAGCAGATAGATTGGTCTTTTTTTTCTTTTTACTTTTTTTTTACTACTTTATCATCCTATGTCGTTTGGAGCATTTAGTCCATTTTGATTTAAAGGAATTATTGATAAGTATGTACTTCTTGCCATTTTGTTACTTGTTTTAATTGTTCTATTTTGTTTAGCTCTTTTGCTGTGGTTTTGCCCTTTCTTTCACTTGGGACATATTCCTCTGTCTCCTTATTTTAAGCCTCTGGGTTTTTGTCTATGTATTAGGATGATCAGCTGCATCTCCTGATCTTGCAAGTAGCAGCCTTTTGAAGAAGAGGTTCTGTAGTGCCCTGTAGTACAATTCCCCTTATTCACCAGACTCGGACACTGCAGGGGTGTCCCCTATGTGGGCTGCATGTGCCCTACTGTTGTGGCTGAGTCACATTTACCATCTATGTGGGCTGCAGTGGCCCATTTTGCCTGTTGTGGGCACACAATTTTAAAAATGACCCAACTGTCTATAAGAAATTCATTTCAATAATAATGACATAGGTTGAAAGTGAAGGAATAGAGAAAGATATACTATGTAAACACTAATCAAAAGAAAGCTGAAGCAGTAATATTAACATCAGATTCAATAAAATTCAGAACAAGGATTATTATGTGATAAAGAAGGGTATTACATAATGATAAAGTATCAGTTCACCAAGAGAAGATAACAAACCTAAATGTGGATTCACCTAACAACAGAGCATCAAAAACTGATAGAGAATTAGAAAAATCCACAATTATACTTCAAGGCTTTAGCACTCCTCTTTAAATAATTAATAGGACAAGGTGGCAGAAAAATCAATAAGGATATAGAAGACCTGAAGAGCTCTATCAACTAACTTGACCTAATTGACACTTAGAGCACACTGAACTCAACAGGAACAGAACACACATTCTTTATTTCACATGGAATATTCACCAAGATAGGCCATATTTTGGGCCATAAAACAAACTTCAGCAATTTTAAAATAATCGAAACCATACAGAGTAAGTTAGTTCTCTGATCATAACAGAATTAAATGGGAAATCAAAAACAAAAAACAGCTGGAAAATCCCCCAAATATTTAAAAATGAACAAGTACACTTCTAAAGAATCCATGCTTATGTCAAAGAGGAAGTCATGAGGAAAATTAGAAAATACTATTAATTGAAAATGAAAATAAAGCATATAAAAATCTGTGGAATGCAACTAAAGCAGTATGAAAAGGGAAATATATAGCATGTAATTATCAACAAACATATTTTCCTTATATTTTTTCATTATCATATTGGCTGTGATCTCCAATACTATATTCCATAGTATAAATAATAGTGGTATCTTTATGTTATTCCTAATCTTAAAAGGTATGCTCCTAAGTTCATTTATTAAATATAGTATCATGGTTTTGTTACATAAATTTTACTAAGAATATTCTTTACTATTTCTAGTTTTTTTCCTATTTTAAAAAATCTTAACAGACTAACCTTCATCAAATATTTTCCTGTGTCTATTCAGATAATTACATGATTTTTCTCCTTTAGTAATGTCACAAATTACAATAATACAGATATTTTTAGAAATACTTTTTTATTGAGATATAACTGATGTGTAACATTATACTAGTTTCAGGTACAACATAAGGATTCAATATTTGTATGATCATCATAATAAGCCTAGTTAACATCCATCACTACCCATAGTTACCAATGTTTTTTCTTGGTGATAACTTTTAAAGTCTACTCTCTTAGCAACTTTCAAATATACAGTACAGTTTTGTTAACTGTAGTTACCATGCTGTAAATTCCATGTTCAATAATATATTTTCTGATATTGATTTTCTGATGATGTTCCCTGCATTACTGATTATGATACATTAAATTCATTTTATTTATTTGTTTATTTGACACACTTCACCAATTAAATATCAATGCATTTTATGTATTATATCTATCTAATGTTTAGAATTGGTTTACTAATATTTTACTTAGGAGTTTTGCAACTACATGCATAGATAAAGTAGGACTATAGTTTCCTTTTTGTATTCTCCATACTGTCTTGCTTTTTGGCTGTCACCGTTTTTTGTGCCCGCTTTCTCTCAACAAAGATGTTTCCCCATCTCCCTGCTTCCTCAAGTCTAGAAGTCTCCCTTCTTGATATTTTGGTGCAAACAGAAAATTTTTTTTAGTTTTTATGCTGAGCAATTTAGTTTCCTTAGCCTTAACACTCTCATTACAGGATAAACTCATTGTGTTGTCATTCAGTCCAAATCCCATTAATGTGTTTCCTTGGGTTTCTTTTTTAAGTTCTACAAAGAACCAGAAATGACAGCTTTTCTTTAATACTTCAAAATTCAAGATTACATTTTAGAAAGGGCTCAGGTCAGAGAACCTTTGCTTCTCAACCCAACTTACAGTCTCTATAAATGGAAGGGGGCACCAGAGTTTTTGTCCATTTCCAGAGCAAATCCTTGGAGGTTTGCCCCCACCATTATCACAAAGTAGTTAATCATTCAAGTGGAAAGGGGGTATAGACAAAAGCACTCAAAGGGCTGAGTTGAAGGTTCCATGTTTCCATTTCTTTAAAAGAAAAAACGAAAATACTAGTTTTTCTACTCCATGAAACTGGAAGTGCATTAATTCATTCTTCCATTCAGGAAATATTTTAGGGCCTAGTATGTGTCATGCACTTTTCTAAGAGCTAAGGATAGAAGGCTAAAAAACAATGAACAAAATGATAAAGAAGCTGGCTTCGTAGAGCTTATCTTGTAGTGAAAGAGACAGACCCGAACACATCAACACATAACTTAATATCAGTAGTGATACGTGCTTGGAAAGAAAATAATTCAGGTAAAGAAACAATAAATGGCGTGGAATGCTATTATGAATTACAGTCTAGAAATGACTCTCTGAGGTTTCTTTTTCTGTCCTTATTCTATTCCTTATTCTACATCTTTCCTTCATCTCTGAGGAGTTGACATTTGAGCACAGATCTGAATGTAGTGAGGTAGCCAGCCATATAGATGTCTGATCGAAGAGTCTTCCAGGCAGAAGGAAGGACAAATATCCTGGTGCAAGTGTATGCTTGGCTTGTATGAGGAACAGCAGTGTGGCAAGCCTGGTGGAAAAATGTGAGAGAGGAGAAAATGCAGTCTGATTGGATCCGAAGCACAGGCTGGGGCCAGATGGTGTAGGACCTTGTAGGCTGTGGTAAGAAGTTTTTGGAGTGCTTATTTTCCCTGAAATGCAATAAGGAAATTATTCTTGGATACACACACACACACACACACACACACACACACACGTCAGATGTAGCTTCCAGTAGAATTTTTGAGTGCACACTGTTGTTTTTGTTGTATTTTTTTATTGTTAAAAGAACTCGCTTGCACTGATATAAGGGGAAATTACATGAGTTGGATGGATGCAGGAATCCATTGCTAGCCTAGCCCTGCAAATACCACAGGAAGGCTGATGAAGCTGGGTCGGTATAAGGCCTGCTTCAGGGGGTTTCGATGAATATTATATGCCTTCATTCTGGGTGCAATAGCAATAATGGGGTCACTCTGGCTTTTTAAAAAAATACTTTTTTCCATCCAGATTACTACTGGCTTTCCTCTTCTAGCAAAAGAGACATCTGCTTCTATGTATAGAAATAGGCTTCAGGCCCTAAATTATAGTGTGGTAATTCATGCTTAACTGTTTGAATGGCTGCATAGCCCTCAGCCCTGAATCTCCTAATGCACAAGATACTAATTATTAGACTATAATTCACACTGTGTGAGTTCTTATTGCTTATCTTTCTTGTAGGATACAGATAGCTAGGAACATATAGTGCCTGTGAATGACCAGTATGCTCACTCAGATAACATTAGGCAAGCAATTCTGCATAACACTGAAGAAGGTAAGAGTGTAGAGAGAAATAACAAAAAGGCCTTAGAGAGACAGAGATTGTTTTTCACAAAGTGCATTAACTAATTGACAGTGGTAGCAATGGCACACAGCCTGCTCATACAAAAACTCTCTATCAAACCTTTAGTCTCTCTTGTACGACAAAGGTTCTATAAACTAAACGGGCAGCCTTTTAAAGAGATTATTTTTTAAAAAAACACTCACATTTGCCTATGAATTCACCTATAGATCTGATGAAACTTTTGTGATGGATTTGGGAAACTCATTATTTTGTCATAGCTTAAGGAAAAAGCTGTGCTATCTCTTGATGGTTCAAGAACTAGAACTTGTGAAACCATGGGAAAAATATAAATTGGTACAAAACAATAACATTCTCACAGCTGGACCATCTGGTAGGTTATTCAGACATAACCATGTATATGACTGAATGGCTGCCATAAAACACCAGATGAAGATAAGGGCTGGCATCTACTTCTAATTTTCCAAGACTTAAATTGCTTTTAGTTCCTTAAGCTTTGGAAATGAAGACTTCATTTGCAATGGTCTCAGCATCTTCCAAAATGTGATCTTTTTAAACAAGTTATGGTGTTACTAAATGTTAGGACAAGAAGCTTATATTTTCATTGTCAGTTCCTGGCTAGCAAAGTGTGTCCCTGAAATAATTGTCATGGGCTCTACTATACCCTGTCCTGTATAAAGAATACTTTCTGCTTTTATTTAACTTATTTTTAAAAGTTCTCCTTTCTTTAGCATAGCATAATGGGTATAAAAATACCTTTAGGGATGCCTGGGTGGCTTAGCAGTTGAAGGTCTGCCTTCGGCTCAGGGTGTGATCCTGGAGTCCTGGGATTGAGTCCCATGTTGGGTTCCCTGAATGGAGCCTGCTTCTCCCTCTGCATATGTCTTTCCTTCTCTCTCTCTCTGTGTCTTTCATGAATAAATAAATAAAATCTTAAAAAAAAAAAAAAAGAAAACCTTTAATACCACATTGCCAGCATGGGAATCCTGGTTCCTTATACTGGCTTTGTGACATGTTATGCATTTTTGCCCTCAGCTTTCTCATCTTAAAATTGGGATAATAACAGATAGCACTTAACCCACATGCTTGTTGAGAGGAATAAATGAGTTAAGAGCTTAGAACACTGTCACATAGTAAGCACTATACAAATGTTAGTCATCATTTCAGGAGTAGTAATAATCATTGTTTTCATTGCTAAGCTGAATTGGATATAGGTTTACCTGCTAGTTCTTTCTTAATGACCTACACAATGGTTTACACATAAAGATGTCTCAAGAATAGTTAATAAATCCACATCATAGTATATAGATATGAACAACGACAATAATACTCTTTTTAAAAACGACAATAATACTTAACGAAACAACTCATTTATTGTGCTACCCTTATGTGGCAGGCACTGTTTTAGATGCTTTACATAATCCATGAGTATTTGTTAAGTGTCTCCAATGACTAAGATATTGGGGATGCAGCAGTGAACCAAAGAGACATGGGTCTGATCCTATTAAGTAGGCATTATGAGAATTATTTTGTAGGTGAAAAAAACGGAAGCTCCATGGATTTAAATAGCTTGCTTACTGCCACACTATTAGTAAGTGGCAACTTCCTGAAGAGCCATTTAGCTTGAAAGCCTGTGTTGTTCTGCTCACTACATTTTGCATTCTCCCTTGGTATAATACCTAGAGTCTTTGAAATTCAATAATACAGTCAAATTTGGGACATTTTGAGTGCCATAAAGCATAATATTTATGATGGGTTGCAACATGTTGAATTAAAAAAAAATCCACCAGTCATAAAGGGGAGGTGGGAGAGAAGAAAAAGAAAGCTCTTTATTTTTTTTTTTAAGATTTTAAAATTGATTCATGAGAGACACAGAGAGAGGCAGAGACATAGGCAGAGGGAGAAGCAGGCTCCCTGCAGGGAGCCTGATGTGGGCCATGATCCCAGTACCCTGGGATCACACTCTGAGCCCAAGGCTGATGCCCAACCACTGAGCTACCCCAGGTGTTCCCAGAAAGCTCTTTAAAGAAGTATGCCAAATAATACGTAGATGGAATTAGAAAATCACCATTTTGCAACTCTTAATTTAATAATTAAAGCAAGATCCTCCCTAATATCCATCACCCAGTTATCCCATCCCCCTACACCCCTCCCCTCCAACAACCCTCAGTGTGTTCCTATGATTAAGAGTCTCTTATGGTTTGTCTCCCTCTCTGATTTTGTCTTGTATTAAGGAGCACATGATGTAATGAGCCTTGGGTATTATATAAAATTGATGAATCCCTGAACTCTACCTCTGAAACTAATCGTATACTATATGTTAATTAATTGAATTTAAATTTTAAAAGAGAAAAAAATAAAGTAAAATTCTATAGATAAAAAAGATCTTAATAGATCCTAAAATCACTGGATAAAAGTTTATTGGGGCTTGGATTATTCACACTCTTTCAAAGTATCACCTCATAGACTACTTACTAGTAGTAGTAACTGGATCAAATTTAGCATCTCCAGCAATAAACGTACCTTATACAGTACAGTGAAGAATATAAAACATTAACAACAACAACAAAAGAATGTAGAGCATTACTGATAATATTTGTGCAATATTCTGACTCTAATCATGAGGAAACAACCAGAGAAATTCAGAATGAGACCTAACAGCCAAATACAATGCTAAAACTTTGATTATATTCTGGATCAGAAATTTAAAAACAGTTTTAAAAGACGTTTTCACATCAAATGGAAAAATTTGAATATGGACTGTATACTGGATGATAATGAACTAAGTTTCTTGGTTGTGATAATTTTACCACAGGGTTACAAAGGAAAATATTCTTAAGGTAAGCATGCTGAAGAATTTAGGGATAATGTGTCATCATGTGTTGTGATATCTGCAATTTAATTTCAAATGTTTCAGCTCAAAATGTATGTGTATACATACATGTATATATGCATTATATATAATATATAACATATATTTACATATGTATGGAGAGACAGAAAGAAAGGTTAAGCAAACAGATGTGGCAAAACAATGATAATCTAGAGGAAGGGTATATAGGTGTTTGTTGTATTATTTTTTTCAACTTTTTGTGTGTTTAAAATTTTTCACAATAAAAGATGAGAGAAAAAAATGCAAACACTGAAGTTCTTTATAGTCTAAAAAAAGCTCTTCCCGTAATTCCTCTAGGAGCAAAGCTAAGCAAAGATGAAACCCCTTTCCCTGGTTCTAGGAGGAAAAGGCCTACCCCATAGATTCCAAGTTTATATGCCTTTGCTTCTATTGATAAACAGTTTCATTAGTGTCTCTAAATTTAAATTTCTGAGAGATAGAATATAGTCTAACTTTGTTCCAGTTCAGTCTAGTTCTGGATTGTGGGTAACCAAGGTGTATGTAACTTTTAAGTTAACACAAATGTGCTGTAGGGCCCGTTCCTCCAGATGGAGGGACGATTGAAGGTACCTGCTGGTCAGAGTCCTTGGAAGGGACCCTCTGTGACAGAGGATGGGCTACACTGACATAAAGGATGAATAGGAGTTTGCCAGGAAAAAACATGTGGCAAGTAGCACACTTCAAGTAGAAATAGACTCTGCTTAGGCATTATTCTCCAAGCTGGTAGCAGTCTGCATTAAAAAACAAACTCCCATATTTATTTATTAATAAATTTCCCATTTACTCTATTTCACTAATATTTTACATTATATATCAACATCCACAAAGATCAAAATTAACATGTATGAGATAAAATTAAATATAAACAAAAGTTTATATGTTTTTTTCTCTCCAATGTTTTGCTCACTCCATTTTGAAATTTAATATTGAGACTTGGGGCACTTGGGTGGTTCGGTCGGTTAAGCATCTGACTGGTTTTGGCTCAGGTCATGATCTCAGAGTCCTGAGATGGAGCCCACATCTGGCTCTGTGCTTAGCTCGGAGCCTGCTTGTCTTTCTCCCTCTGCTCCCCGTCCCCTGTTTCTCTCTCTGGAACAAATCAATAATATCTTTAAAAAGGTAATATTGAGATTCATTTACAGGAATCTGTACATAGATTTATTTATCAATACCTCAAGGTACTTTTAATTCAATTTTATAAACCAAAAAGAACAAAGTAATTGAAATCTTAAATTTATGTACTTTAGAATAAATTATATATAGTTCATATATTTTTATATAAATTATTATATAATGTTTATAATTACTCTAAGTAATGTTTATCTTCCTCTGTCAACATCTTAATCTTATCAATATCTTTGTCTTTTCTCAAAATAAAATAGACACCCTAGTTTGCATTCCTTCCCATTGGCCTGCACTTTTCCACTTCCTTCCGTTTTGGTATACACTATAGTTTTCATTATGTACTTTTATGGATGTGCTATTCAGTCATTGTTTAGACTAGTAATCTACAAACTTTTTTGATCATGTGCCTGTATTAGTTTTAAAAAATTGAAGCAAAAAGAAGCAAAAAATAAATAAATAAAATAAAATAAAAATTGAAGCAGAAAAATAAAAATTAAAAATTAAAAAATTAAAAAAATTAAAAAATTAAAAAATTGAAGCATGAACACATACATACACTTAATTTTAAATTATATCACCTACAATGAATTAATAGATTATGCAAATTATAAAAGTTTCACTACCATAGACTTTTTTAAGAAAATAGATATAAAAATAAATATAAGTAGATGTTTTATTTATTTTTATATAAAAAAATAAATATTTTATTCTTATTTTATTCTTATTTTTTAAAGATTTTATTTATTTATTCACGAGACAAAGAGAGAGAGATAGAGAGAAGCAGAGGGAGAAGCAGGCTCCATTCAAGGAGTATGATGGAGGACTCGATCACAGGACCCGAGGATCATGCCCTGGGTGGAAGGCAGGAGCCAAACTGCTGAGCCACCCAGGGATCCCCTAAATAGATGTTTTAATATCTTTGTATAGCACATCACCTATATTAGTCAAGGTTTCATAGAGAAACTGAGGTAAAAAGGCTTTTAAGGAACTGGTGTACATGATTGTGGAGGCTGGCAATTCTAAAATCTGCAGGGAGGCACATAGGCTGGAAACTCAGGGAAGGGTTCACGTTGCAGTGCAAGTCCAAAGGCAGTAGTATTCCAGCACAAATTGTTTTTCCTCTGGGGAAGTCAGTGTTAAGGCCTTCAACTGATTGGATGAGGTCCACCCACATTATGGAGGGTAATCTGCTTTACTCTATCTCCTTATTTAGATTTTAATATCACCTAAAAAATACCTTCATAGCAACATTCAGATACATTTGACGAAATATCTGGGTACTGTGGCCTGCCCAAGTTAACACACAACCATCACACCACCACCACCTCTTATGTTGGTTTGGCTTTCATTTGTCGCACTTTGGAGTCCATTAATTTAACAATAATGTTTACTAAGTTATCAACGCTATTTCTTGCCCTCTCTTAATGCTTGGCTTTGTTTTCTGGATTTATTTGTTTCTCATTGGATTATTTCTCCTGAGAGGGCTCTCAAAGGGGGTCTTCATGTGGTAAGCTTCTTAATTATACTTGAGAATATCATTATTGTGCCCTCCCATTCAAACAAAATTTAGTTAGATATAAAATCCTAGCTTCAATAAATGTTTTCCAACATTATTCCATTATTTTCTAATGTTGAGTGCTGTTTTTGAGAAGTCTGATACCAATCTGATTCTGTTTGTAGGCAAGTGATTTGCTTTTCTCACTGGGAGACCTTTCAAATGTTCTCTTTGTCTTTGATTTCTAAAAATTTCACCATAATGGATTGAATTGTAAGTTTTTTTCTTGAGTTTCCTCTGAGCCCTATTCTCTGTGAATTCTTTACATTTGAGGTCTTACATCTTTCTTCCATCCCTTGTCAGTATTTCTTCCAGTATTTCCTGCCCTGCCCTCCTATCACAATCTACTTTTATCTCCTTTTAGAGCTTCTAGTATATAGATCTTGACATTTTTACTACCTTCCTCCATATCTTTTCAATTCATTTTTCATGCTTTCTCTCTTCAGTCCTTTCTGATATTTTTCAACCTGGCTTTTCAGCTCACCAATTTGTTCTTTGGGTCTGTTTTGTCTGCCATTTGGTTAATTGATTGAATTGTTTATTTTAGCAATATATATATTTTTGCATCCAGTGTTTCTGATTGGTTTTCCTTCCAATTCCTTTTTCTGTTTTACGTTTTCTAATGTTCTCCCTTATATCTCTAAGGATTTTTATTTTATATATTTTAAATTCTTGTTCACTCTGGCAAATTAATTCTGCTTTCTCTTATATAGGTTGTTTAATTTGTTGTTTTTCTTTTACAGTGCCTGTGCTCCTCAGGTGTCTTCTTTTATCCTCCTCGGAGTTCATCTTCACTGTGGCCTACCAGAAGACTGAGCTGGTACGTGGGAGGATGGACTTGCAGAAAACATAAACCTTAGCTTGTGTCCATCTAAGTGAATGAGGGAAGGGTATGAATCAGGATGTAAACCTCTGGTATTGCAATCTCTCCCTTTTATCTTCCCCTACACACACACACACACACACACCACTTGGGGCCCTTCCCTTCAGGGAATCTCCCAGTAAAATCCTGTCTATATTCCCTCCCAAGCTACCTCCCTATGTTGTAATTGGTTTATAGTGGAGTGGGGAGAGAAGCTGCTCGGGGCCAGTTAACCCACCTGCACCTGTTAACATCTACTTCTTATCCCAAACAAGGTTCTAATACTGACCTGACCTTACTTCATCTTCTGTCCAGGTATTGCTGTTTGTTTCTCTCACAGTGGCCATAGGACAGGCCAAAGAGAGTGTGGACTATATTTAAAAAAAAAAGCACAGATAGAAAATGCTTTTTCCAAACTATTCCTATCCCTGCTACCTGGCTCTTTGTGCTAGGCTGTCATTTCCTCACCAAATTGGGATTCTACTATGTCTGTCTCCCCAAATATTCCTCATTGTCTGGAGACCCATTAACCATTTGTATGGTTTAAGGGTCTGTTTTTGAATATTTATTTCTTTTATTGAGAGAGAGAGAAAGAGAGTGGGGGAAGGGGGAGAGACAATCTCAAGCAGACTCCCTGCTGAGCACAGAGCTCGCCTGAGGGCTCTATCCTACGCCCTCAAGATCATAACCTGAGCTGAAACCAAGACTTGGCCCTCAACCTACTGAGCCACCCAGGCACCCTGATTTAAAGGTTTTTATTCTGCTTTCAAGGTAAGCTGTGAATCTCCTAAAGATATAGGTAAAAATCTGTGACTATTTTGAGAGGATTTGTAGCTTTCATCAGATATTGAAAGGAGTTTGTATTTTATGAAAAGATAAGAGTTAATACTCCAATTATTTCCACCCCTACTTTCTAATTCATAAAAGTATTAGGTAAAGCACCTGGAGGCATGTCTTTTCTCTATAAAATGTAGGGACAGATTAGCTCTGGGAGTAGAGAGAGGAAAGGAAGGCAATGAACAGAGAGGCAGGTAGCCTAGAGATGAAAAGCAAGAACTTGGCCACTAGTTACTCTGGATTTTGAACCCTGACTTGGGTTTACTAACTGTCTAATCTTTGACAAATTACTTAACCTCAGTTTTTGTAAAATGGGAATCATAATGATAATCCTTTCTATATCATAGTGTTATCTTAACAACTAAAAATAATTTTAAAGTAAATTTTACCCCACTCTGTAGTATATATTTGCATACAGAATGGTAGCTGGTATCAATTATATATAATTGCAGTTATTTTTATTATTATTACATCTCCAAGGGTTCTAACATAGGACAGTAGGTAATAATAATGATGCTATGAATATTCAGTCTTGAATCCCATATAGGCCTACCCCAATACCCTGCATATCAGAGAAATTTTGTAAAGATTTGTTGAATATGATACAACTGAATCTTGGTGTTGACGTTCTAAAAGTCTATTCTTATCCTCTGATTCAATTTGCCTATATTCTTCTGGCTCACTCTCTCTATTTTAGGGCACTTCATTGGATCTGGAAGAAACCAGAAGTTTTGGGGACCAAGCTGGTGCATTCTAGGAGAGGAGGGGAATAGCACCTCCATAGAAGTCCATGTCCATGCATTAGGAAACCTGCTTTTTTGAAAAACACCTATGGATGGGAAGGGAGTAGAAGGATTTATCAGCAACAGTTAAATCATAAAGGTCTTAAGTAGTCTTAAGAGAAAAATGTATTTATGTGTAATATTTACAAAACATAAGTCTAGAAACAAGCATTGTGAATACTTCTTGTATTCAGAAATTGTTATGGGAACAAAGAATTAAAGCAGAGAATCTCAAAGAAATTCAGAATGTGGTTTCTGTCATAAGAGGTAGGGTTTTCAAGAGAAACGGAAACAATAGGATCTGTTTATAATAGGACCAATATAGAGAGATTTATTTTTTAGGAATTCACGTATGTGATTATGAAGGCTGGCAAATCCAAAATCTGCAGGGCAGAGAAGCGCCAATGCTGTGGTTCAAGTCAAAAGGTCACCAAGTTGAAGAGCAAAGAAAGAGTCAGTGTTACAGTTCAAGTTCAATTCCCCCTTATTCAGAGGAAGTCAATCTTTTATTCTATTCAGACCTTCAACGGATTGGGTACAGCCCACAATGAAGGCAATTGGCTTTACTCAGAGTTCACTCATTTAAATGTTGATCTTATCCAGAAACACTCTTACAGAAACATTCAGAATGATGTTTGACCACTACCTGAGCATCACTCCAGGAAAGTCACACATAAAATTAACCATTGCACTGTTTTAAAGGATATGAAGAAACAATGTGGGGTCACACACAAAGCAATAAAGAAGTGTGATTAAGGGCAAGTTTTAGATTCAGAAGACTTGAGTTCAAATTCTCCCTCTACCCTTTGGTAACTGGGTGGGGACCTTGGGGCAGATAACACAGATACTCAAATTAGGCAAACTTGGAAATGGTAAGTTTTTACTTTCATAGTCAGAGGGCCTCAAAAATAAGTTTTTGGTCAATGTTACTATGTAAACAGATTCAATTGTAAGATATAATTTGTAATATTTACACACTTAGTTATATGCACATACTTAAAATTCTGTAATATATGAAATTACTTATTAGTTTACAAGTATTGATTTTTTTCCAGTCTCATACTTTGTGAAATACTTGGATTTCAAACTCCTCCCAAGTTCCTTTGACATCAGTGTCTGCTCATTTTCAGCTGCTTTCTGAGTTGCTGCACACAATTTTTTTGGGTTATACCTTCACACCCAACCAAATTACATGAGACTCCAAAGTTTCTGAATCTGTTTCATGATGTCACTAGAAATTTTACCCCACTCTGCAAGTATATATTTGCATAGCATTGTGAAAGTGGATTTTAAAATTCATTAGGTAAACAATCATTATGTATGCAATGTACTCTTAGAGTTATCTAAAAAGACTTGAGTCAGGAGCTTTAGCTTTATTAGCTGTCCCTTGGGAGTAACCAGTTCTACCACCTTTCTTTTGTGAGCATTCAAAACTAGCACAAATTATGATCAGGTAAATATGTCTTCACATCAATATGTCTTTCTCATACTACACTGATGTTCAAAATTTAGTAACTAAAACCACATCTTTTAATATGAGAGGAATTTCTATAGAATTAAACAGGAAGCCACTTTTTTTCTGACGGATAATTTTGGGAAAAATATATATGAATGCATATTGTATTTATTTTTCCTTTAGGAAGGTAATGGCAGTAATTACCTCATTGGGTTGTAATGAAGATTAAATGGGATAATCTAAGTAAATCCATTTGGTACGATGCTAGTACGTTAATAGTAGTCATAGTATTATTTTGTTGTTAGTGTTATTATTGAGCAATGTGAAAGTATGTTGTAGATGGGCCCTCCTTAATATGGAGTAAGTGAGAAACAAGAGAAAATGGCTTTGGAATTTCTTCTTTTCTCCTTTCTCCAGTTGTAGATTATATGCCTGGCTTCTTTTGACTATGCAGTCTTCCTCAAGGCTGTCAGAAGATTTCACTGGGGTCCGTAATGCATCATGGATGTGACCACCAGTTGCATCCCATTAAGACACTAAAAACTGCTTATGTCCTTCCTTATCTTGCCATATTCGGACAGCTATAGTTCCTAAGTAACAGCTGCTGCTTGTAGGCAATTTAGTCTTCTCACATAATCCAACATCAGAATCCTGTGTGTATGATTAGTTACCAGGAAATAGTTTTGCCTCCTTCTGAAAGGGACTTCTTTCTTTCATTCAATTTAGCTCCAAGAACTTCTTTCTTTCATTCAATTTAGCCCGGTTGGCAAAATTAAGCTAGATAACAACTTCAGAAGTCACTTTTGTTAAAACTCAAAACACAGATAAGGAGAAAAAAACCTCAAACTTCCTTCCTAATAACAATAGTAGCAGAGTCATTATTTTAGTGCCTCTGTGGTTTGCATTTCAAGGGAGGGGGAAATATTTGTGTCACCCTGTTGGTCTCCCTATTTTTATTCTAAGACTATGAAGAGACTGGCCAATTATAAGAATAACACCAAACTTGGAATTTTTCCCTTAACTATTATCTTCTTCATCCCATAAATTTAAAGATCAATTTGAGAACAACTAGTATTGCAGTGTGAATCAAGTAAGTGCAATTATCAGGGTGAATCAAGAGAACCTGACAATGTGATTTCTTGTCACATTACAAGTACTATCCTTATGGTTCATAGAATGCAGGATACTTTAAGGCAATTTGGCTCAAATTCAGAGAATATTTCACTATAAGAATGGATTTTAGTTTGACATGGACAGCAGGCAGACAGATGTGTATCAAATAGCATTTGCAGCATATGAAAATTAATTTTTCACAACCAGTAAGATATAAATATACTAATGTTTCTCATCTTAAAGTGTCATTTACATCAACCAGAAATGTGATATATTAGGAAAAAATTCACAGTCTATAAATAGTACCGCCTGAGAGTCCTCATCTGTGGGTAAAAGGACAAGGGTGCTAGGGATTCTTTTCCTTGGATATGAGCTTAAATCCAACTTTCCATGAAACATTTACATTTGGTTGTCTTGAAGGCACATTTTACTCATCATTCTCCCTCTCAAACTTGGTCCTCTTCCTGGATTTTCTTTGTATGTGATGCCATCATCCATTTAATTGAAAAAGCATAAACCCAGAAATCATCCTAGATACCTTTCTCTTCCTCACCCCCTTATCCAATCCATTTTACCTCTTCTATAACTGTTTTTCTTTTTCTTTACTAAGACCATCCTAGTCCAAACCACTATCAAAAGTCCTGTGTCTTACCCCATGGCCTTGTGTTTTAAATGTACCTATGATTTATTTTAATCAGGTACAGTAAGACCTGCAGTCACAGAAATGACTATGATGAATGAAGAAGTTTATAGTCACAGATCTCTTGGAATAGGAGGTCTGGCATGCCACTCAAGGGGCCCACATGGAGAAGCCCTAGGATTGATCAGGAGACAGAGCTAGGGGACAATGGAAGCAAGAGTTTTTGTTGTGGTTTCCATGGAGGAAATAAGTGAAGCAGTGTAAGCAGATTTAGGATTGGCTAGTTGAAATAATTTCTGTGGGTTCTGGGGCACAGGGGCTGCCTTTATTGTCTGGGACCTGTTTGTGGGGTGATTTGGTCAGATGGATAGTGACCTGGAGTATAAGAGCTCAATAAAGGAGGTGGTTGGGGGGCTTGGCCTTTGGATTGGTTGGTTTGCATGTGACAGGAACATGTATAGGTGAGTCCTTTATTATCTCTAAAAATTGGCTACATCTGGGAGGAGCAGTCTCTCCAGGGTCAGCAAGGCTCCAAGTGTCAAAACATCACAAACACATGGTTAATACTTGTAACCAGTCTTTTTGCCTCCACTCCTCTCTCCTAACCAAGCGACCAAAGCAAAAAAAAAAAAAAAAAAAAAAAAAAAAAAATCCTTGAAAAAGACAAATATGAGGCCTCTTCAGTCCAAATCCATCAATAGCTTCACCTTGCTCCTCCTAGAAGTGTCAGAGTGATCTGGTCATTACCTTCCTATTGGATCTGCCTCATTTTGTACCCTCTTCCATTTATGACTTCAGCCACATTAGCTTGCTTTCAGCTTTTTAAATTGTCATGTTCCCTCCCTATACTTTTATGTAAATGGTTCTCTCTGAATGGAACTTTCTTCCCCACTTCTCCCCTGTGTTGATACCTAACTGTGCTGGAGCTATCAGCATAAGCATCACTTCCTCAGGGAAGGCTTCCTCTCTTTCCTTAGACCAATTCATGTTCCATTTTAGACTCCCATGGCATTTCATGATTCTCTAGTGTACTTATCAGAATTTGTGATTATATGGTTGTGTGATTAATTTCTGCTGCCTGGGATCCATAAAGGCAAGACTGTGTCTTTTTTACTCACATTGTTTTTAATTCCTATCAGAGTACCTCAATAAATATGGGGGCCTTTAATGTATTGAATGAGTGAATAAATACCAGTCTTGGTTTAAGATACAGACAATACTTTCAACTGAAAGACTGCATTGGAAAAACAGAAATGGTTTTCCTGAGACTGCCTTTAAAAAAAAAAATCACTTGGAGCTGATACATAATTGCTCTGAGTGATGTGTTATCAGAAGTGATGGGAGCCATACTGAACTGTCTCTACTGGGCATTGTGTGTCATGGCAATAAGACATCTGACATGATTTGAAACATGAAGAAAATAGATTGTGAAAAGTCATAAATATATGGAAGTTTTTTCCCTTCTCATGAGGATCATCTGAAAATTGCTCTTAGTGGCCAATGGCAGTTTTATGACTGTCTTTTCAGAAAAGATGAGAAAAGACGGTTTTTAGAAAAATCTTTTTAGATTGTATATAGAAAAGGAAACTGACTTGCTTTTCTTTTAATCGCTCTTTTAAAAAATTTAATTATAAAAACATGACACAATATTAAACATTCCCCAGATGTTTAATGTGGGAAAAGAATCCTGAAAAACAAGACATCTATTTGTTCAAATTAGTCTTGAGCTCTGGGTACTCTGGAAAGAGTGATCAGATTTCAATTTTTTAAAAAGATAGAGGATGTCAAATGAGTAGCCTAGCATAACTAAAGTGCCAGAGAACAGAACAGACAATTCTCTGTCAAGAAGACTCCACTGTCCTAATGGGAGATGTCAAAGCTCTTTTCTTTATATAATTTCTGAAGGTATAGTGGATTTTAAAAATCTTTTTTTATAGTACAACTCTCTACCCACTTCTCCCTCTTGTGGGCTTATCTTCTCTTTGCATAGAGGAAGCAATACAAGAATTTGATTAGTTGAAGCATAGAAGTGATGTAATAAACTAGATCAGATGTTGCAACTGAATGGTCAGGGTCATTTATGAGTAATTTGCAATACTTAAAATTAAAGGACTGTACATTAATAACCTTATCTTTAATTGAAAAATGGGACACCCTGGGAGTTCTGAGCCTATATACCTCCATGGCCCTATTGCTCTTGCTGAGCAGAGCCCTTAAACTCTCCAATGTACCAGCATCCCTACATGGCCCTTGTCACATTTTTATATTACCTGCCTGGTCCCTGTGGACATTTGACTTTGATTCTTAAAATACAAGATACAAGCAATTACATTGATTTCTCCATTTGCTCCAAGTATAAAGAGGGTCTTTTTATAGTCCAGTCTACATAAAGAGCTCCTTTCTGAAATCCAGAAGGCTAGCACAATTTACAGTGAGCAGGTTTTGACAACGCATCTTGTGGATCACCTCTCTGTGAAGTTTTAAATATGTAATTCCGTTAGACCTTATTTTCTCAAAGATTTAAAAAAAAAAAAACTTCCTACAAAATTGTCAGGTGTTTCTCTTCATTTTTGTGCCACAAGAAAAAAGGCTACTGAGCTATTTAACTCCTAAAACCTAAAAGATGCTATGTAATGGCTATTTATAATGTCAATGGGCCATTATCCTTTTTTTAAAGCCCTAAATACCTTAGCTGAATACCCTAAAGTTGTCATGGGAAAAATCACAAATGGGCATGATGCTTACCTAGAAGTGGGCTTGTTATTGTTTGCTTTACCTTTCACTTCTAGATACATGCTCAAATACTGTTATAAAATTATAATAATTACACAACCTAAAACAAGGAAGTGGAACCAAAATATGGATTAGGGAAAAAAAGTATAAATAAATCAAGAAACACCGTATCTACAGCATGGATTCTGTGGGACAAAACTTTTCTAATGTTATTGTGTTCCTATTGTTCTTATTTAATTATATGGTGATGAAAAGTTGCATTCACAAAATTGGAAATTAGATTTTTTTCCCCATTGTTTCCTTAGCATGGGAAATAGAAACTAGCATGTAATAGGTACTCAGTACCATAGAAAAATAAATTAAAAGCGACTTTTTAGACACACAAATGTAGTGAGTTATAGTCATTTTTTGTGAGGGACAGATCAAGGTTATACATACTTTAACACTGGGGTAACTTAGAATACTTAAAAAAAACCAAACCTCTGAATAGTGTAAATTGGCTTGGTTTATGTACCAAAATATTAGGCTCCCAAAATGTACACTTCTATGTCCTCATCCATGGATCCATGATTCTATGGAAAACCAAAATATCTACTTTCTACCCTAGAGCATTGCTCTACATTCAGTAGTATCTTTTATCACAATACTTATTGACTGGTAAACTATTCCCAGCCTATTCCTATAGTACCGTAACCAAAACCAAAAAACTAACAAAACAAAACAAAGCTTATATTGACAGGGTTACTGACTTGGTTGGGTTCTGCACAATGCTACTTGGCCAAGAGCATTTCAAATCATATTTCAGTGGTTACAGAGAGCCTCACATCCAATCCATCCTAATTGACCAACTTCCTCTACTCCTATTAGTATTTTTCTTGCACATCAACTAGCTTGGCATCAGTCTATTTCTATAACTTGAGCAATTAAGTACAGATTAAAAAATCAACAACTCTTCTAGAATCTATAAAAAAGAGAGGATACAAGGAAAACTGCTGCCTGCACATTTGGAGATACAGACAGGTGAATGTAGGGTGACATAGCTTGCTGGAGTAGAGACTCACAAACAGAAGTTGCCAGAGGAGCCAGTGTTGGGGTAGAAAAACTAAACTGTAATTGATAGATATTAATCTAACTATACCAATAATCACTTTGAACATCAGTGATTTAAATGCATTAATTAAAAGACAGTGTC
Organism: Vulpes vulpes; assembly: GCF_048418805.1. Taxonomy (NCBI): domain Eukaryota; kingdom Metazoa; phylum Chordata; class Mammalia; order Carnivora; family Canidae; genus Vulpes; species Vulpes vulpes. The sequence continues at coordinate 8,798,238 of NC_132787.1, forward strand.
TGAGTGCATAAAAAACCCCCACAAAAAAACAAGATCTAACTATATAATATAATATATAAAAAACTATCTTTAAATATAAAGATAAAATATAAGATAATATATCTTTAGTATAAAAGATAATATATCTTTAAATATAAAGATTAAAAGTAAATTAATAGAGACGGATATACCATGCTAACACTAATTAAAAGGAAGCAAGAGTAGCTATATTAATTTCAAGCAAAGCAGACTTTAGAGCAAAGAAAGTTTTCAGGGATAAAGGAGTTAGTTTTCTAAGAAGGCATAGTAATCCTTAACATGTATGCACCTAATAACAGGATATCAAACTACATGAGAAAAAAGAGAACTTCAAGGAGAAATAGATAAATCCACTGTCATAGTTGAAGACTTCAACACTTTTCTATTAGAAATGGACAGATACAGCAGACAGAAGTCTTTAAGGATGTAGTTGAACTTAACCATACCGTCAATCAACTGGACATCTATAGACTATTTCATTCAACAGCATATTATTCTACATCATTCTCAACTCACACAGAACATTCACCAAGATAGACCACATTCTGGGAGATAAAATACACCTTCAAAAATTTAAAAGAATAAAGATTATGTAATGTCTTCTCTCAGATTAGAATGGAATTAACCTAGAAAGATAATTGGAGAACCCCAAAGAAGTGGAGATTAAACAACACACCTCTAACACAGAGATAAAGGAAGAAATCCCAAGAGAAATTTAAAAATATATTGGGCAAAGTGAAAATAAAGTAGCAACTTATAATAAGAATTTGTAGGATGTAGTGAAAGCAGTAATTAGAAGGAAATTAATAACAGTGAATGTACATATTAGGAAAAAAAGATCTAAAATCAATTATTTAGGTTTCCACTTTAGGAACCTGAAAATAAGTCCAAAATAAGCAGAAGAAAGGAAATAATAAGAATCAGAAGAAATCAATGTAATTGAAAACAGGAAATCAGGGTCCCTGGGTGGCGGAGCGGTTTGGCGCCTGCCTTTGGCCCAGGGCGCGATCCTGGAGACCTGGGATCGAATCCCACGTCGGGCTCCCGGTGCATGGAGCCTGCTTCTCCCTCCGCCTGTGTCTCTGCCTCTCTCTCTCTCTCTCTGTGACTATCATAAAAAAAAAAAAAATTAAAAAAAAAAAAAGAAAACAGGAAATCAATAGAGAAAATTGATGAAAACAAAAATTTTTTTTTAAAGATCAATAAAATTAATAAGCCTTTAGCTAGGTTAAATAAAGAGATTGAGAGAGGCTATAAATTACTAACATCAAAAATGAAAAAGGGGGCATCACTACATATCCCATGGACATTAAGAGAATAATAAACAGGGATTCCCTGGGTAGCCCAGTGGTTTAGGGCCTGCCTTCAGCCCAGGGTGTGATCCTGGAGACCAGGGATTGAGTCCCATGTTGGGCTCCCTGCCTGGAGCCTACTTCTCCCTCTGCCTCTCTCTCTCTCTCTCTCTCTCTCTCTCTCTGTGTGTGTGTGTCTCTTGTGAATAAATAACATCTTTTAAAAAAAGAGAATAATAAACAGAATAAACAGCTCCATGCACACAAATTTAATGTAGATGAAATAGGCCAATTTGTTGAAAGATACAATCTATCAAAACTCATACAAGAAGAGATAGGCAATCTGAATGGGCCTATATCTATTAAAGAAATTGAACACATAATTAAAAACTTTGCAAAAAAGAAAGCACCAGGCCCAAATGCATTCAGTGGTGAATTCTACCAAACGGGTAAGGAAGAAGTTATTCTAGTTCTCTACAATCTCTTTCAGAAACTAGAAGCAGAGGGATACTTTCTGACTCATTATGAGGCCAGCATTGGCCTAATAACAAAAGCAAAGACATTGTTTATTTTATTTTTTTTAAGATTTATTTTTATTTATTCATGATAGACATAGAGAGAGAGAGAGAGGGAGAGAGAGAGAGAGAGGCAGAGACATAGGCAGAGGGAGAAGCAGGCTCCATGCCGGGAGCCTGATGCGGGACTCGATCCCAGGACTCCAGGATCACGCCCTGGGCCAAAGGCAGGCGCGAAACCACTGAACCACTCAGGGATCCCCCCAAGACATTGTAAGGAAAAAAAGCCCTACACACCAATGTCTCTCAAGAATATAGATGCAAAAAGTCTTCAACAAAGTATTATCAAATTGAGTCCAATAATGTATAAAAATAATTATATACAGTGACTGAGTGGGATTTATCCTAGATATGGAAGCTGATTCAACATTTGAAAATCAATAAATATAAGACATCACATCAACAGACTATGAGAGAAAAACCACATGATGATATAAACAGACTCAAAAAGAGTATTTGACAAAATCCAATACCCATTCATGACAAAAACTCACAGTAAAGCAGGAATAGAGGAAGTTCCCTCAACTTGATAAAGAATATCTATAAAAAACTTACAGTAACATAATATAATGGTGAAAAACTTGAAGCCCTCTCACTAAACTCAGGTAGAAGGCTAGGATGTCCTCTCTCACTACACCTTTTCAACATCATACTGAGGTCCTCGTTAATGCAATAAAACAAGAAAAAGAAATAAAAGTGATACATACTGGGAAAGAGAAAGTAAAATTTTGTTTGCAGATAACATGGTCATCTATGTAAAAAATCTGAAAGAATAAACATAAAAACTATTAGGACTAATAAATGATTATCACAAGGTCTGAAGATATAAGATTACTATATTTCTATATGCCAGCAATGAACAGGGGTGGAATTTGAAATTAAAATACAACATAATTTACATTAGCACTAATAAATGAAATACTTAGTTATAAATCTAAGAAAATAAAATATGTACAAAATCTATATGAGGCAAACTACAAAATTCTGATGAATGAAATTAGAGAACTAAAGAAATGGGCAGATACTCCATGTTCATGGATAGGAAGACTCAATATTGTCAAGATATCAGTTCTTCCCAATCTGATCTATAGATTCAATGTAATCCCAATCAAAATCCCAGAAAGTTATTTTGTGGATATCAATAAACTGATTCTATAGTTTATATATAGAGAGGCAAAGATCCAGAATAGCCAACATAATTTTGAAGGAGAAAAACGAAGCTCAAAGCATATTACCCAACCTCAAGAATTACTATAAAGCTATAGTCATCGTGACAATGTGATATTGGCAAAAGAATAGATAAATCAATGGAACATAATAAAGATTCCAGGAATAGACCTACATACAAATAGTCAACTGATCTTTAACAAAGAAACAAGGCAATGGAATGGGGAAAAGATAGTCTTTACAACAAGTGGTGATAGAAAACTGGGCATCCATATACAAAAAAAAAAAAAAAAAAAAAAAAGACAACATTTCAGAGTTCCAGGGAAGATGCAGAGTAGGAGGATCCCAGGTTCACCTCATCCCATGGATATACCTAAATAACACCCACATCAGTGTAAGTAACCAGAAAATGGCCCAAAGACTGAAAGAACGGATTCTCCACAGCTAAATGTAGAGAAGAGCCCATATTAAAGATGGTAAAAAGGGTGGAGATGCTGTCAGCAGGAAGACTGACGCATGGGACCATCTGTAAGAAGGAGGGACACCATGGACCTTGAGAGAGGAGGGGAGACCCCACACGAGGCCCAGACATGTGGGACCTGCACAAGGAAGATGAATCCCCATAACATTTGCTTTTGAAAACTAGAGGCACTTAATATCTGGAACTTTAAAAATCAGAGAACTCAGCTCTGGGAGAGCCTGAGGGCAATAGGAAATGGAGTCCCTACCCTAAAGAGACAGCATAACAAATAGCCTCACTGAGATACAGCATAGAAGCAACAGTTTGAAAAATGCCTGGGGTATACAGGAGGGAGATTTGTTTACTAATCTCAGAGTGTGTGCTGGAGAGGCAGGGATCTTTGGGGAACTTCTCTAAGAGCAAGAGCTGGCAAGAGCCATGTCCCTCCCCTGCCCCCCCCCCCAGGCTAAATATATAGACACCTGTGGGAAACAGCCCAGCAGGAACACTTTCCACCTAGCTTGGTAATAGCACACTCTGCTCATACACTCTTCTGTGGACCTGCTTCCACCAACTTAAGCTCAGTAGGAATTTTGCAAAGTGGCTCCAGGTCCCCTCTCACAGCAGACAGTGCAAACCTTGCTGACACCTTGCACTCTGCTCTTGTATTATCCTACAGATCCACTCCCTCCAACCTAGCCTTAGCAGGAGTCACTCAAAGCCATGTCATAAATGTGTGAAAGCAGCCCTTACAGGGGTTAGCACTACCCCTAAGTGACTCCTGCCCTGGGATAGAAAAAGAAAACCACATACACCAGTTTGATTGTGGCTCCAGTAGTGGGCTGTGGGCAGATATCTGGTCTGACTGCAGGCTCTGCCCACTAATGAAAGCTTCTCAAGGGACAAAACAAGGAGACTTCCTTGCAGTTATGTGTTGCTGCAGCTCTACAATGCCTGGTCTGACCTAACTCAAGCAAAAAGTGGCCCCAGACTGGTTCTCTAACAACGCAGGGACCAAATTCCACTCACAACAGGCAAACAGAGGCCATGGCCAATGATTGGATTGAAGGTAAATGAGGCTCAGCCACAATAGTTGGGCACATACAACACACATGGGAGACACTTTTGAAGTGCCAGGTTCTGGTAAACGGGGACATTGCACTGCAGGGCACTATGACATCTTTAATATAAGGCCAGTACTTTCAGAAGCAGGAGATGTAACTTTCCTAACACATAGAAATAGGCACAGAGAGTTAGACAAAATGAGGAGACAGAGAAATATGGCTCAAATGGAAAATGAAAATAAAATCATAGCAAGAGAGCTAAACAAAATGGAGATAAGTAATATGCCTGACAGAGTATTTAAAGCAATGATCATAAAGATATTCACTGGACTTGAGAAGAGAGTGGAGGACCTCAGTGAGATCCTCAACAAAGAGATAGTATAAAGGGACACCTGGGTGGCTCAGCAGGGCTCAGGGCATGATCCTGGAATTCTGGGATTGAGTCCCACATCGGGCTCCCTGCAAGGAGTCTGCTTCTCCCTCTGCCTCTGTATCTCTCTGTCTCTCATGCATAAATAAATAAATAAATAAATTTTTAAAAATATATTTAAAAGATATTGGGGATCCCTGGGTGGCTCAGCAGTTTGGCGCCTGCCTTTGGCCCGGGGCATGATTCTGGAGTTTCAGGATTGAGTCCCACGACAGGCTCCTGGCATGGAGCCTGCTTCTCCTTCTGCCTGTGTCTCTGCCAATCTCTCTCTCTCTCCCTCTCTATGTCTATCATGAATAAATAAATAAAACCTTTAAAAAAGATATTATAAAAAAGAACCAATTGAAAATGAAGAATTCAATAACTGAAATTAAAAATATACTAGAGGGAATAAATAGTAGACTAGAGCATTCAGAAGAATGGATTAGCAAACTGGAGGACAGAATAAAGGAAAGCAGAATAGGAGAGAGAGAAAAATATAATACATAAAATACATTAAGGAAACTCAGTAACATCATTAAGCACAATAACATTCACATTACAGAGATTGGGAAGAAGAGAGAAAAGGGGGCAGAAAATTTCCATGAAGAAATAAGGTGAAAACTTTATGAATCTGGGGGAAGGAAACAGAAATCCAGATCCAGAAAGGAAGCACAGAGAGCCCCGAATAAAATCAACCCAAGAAGGTCCACATCAAGACACATAGAAATTTAAATAGCAAAAAGTAGTGATAAAGAGATAATTTTTAAAGCAGCAAGACAAAACATTTATGTACAAGGAAGATCTCTTAAGGCGATGAGCAGATTTTTCAGTGGAACTTTGCAGGCCAAAACTATACATAGCATGGTATATTCAAGTTACTGAAAGTAAAAAACCCTGCAGCCAAGAGTACTACATCCAGCAGGGCTATCATTCAGAAGAGAAGGAGAGATCAAAGTTTCCTAGACAAACAAAAGTTAAAGAAATTCATCATCACTAAACTTATAAGAAATGCTAAAGGAGACTCTTTGAGTGGAATGGAAAGACCCTAGGCAGAAGTAAGAAAAGTAGGAAGCACAAAAGCAGTAACATTAAGTATATCTATAAAAACCTGTCAAGGATTCACAAAATAAAAGGATGTAAAGTATGACACCATATACATAAAATTTAGGGGTGGGGGAGTAAAAATTTAGTGCTTTTAGAATAGGTTCAAACTTAAGTGACCATCAATATAATATAGACTGCTATATGTATAAGATGTTATATGTAATCTAAACACTAAAAGTGGTAACAGATATGCAAAAAATGAAGAGAAAGGACTCCACATGTATCACTAAAGGAAGCTGGCAAACTAAAAGAGAAGAGAGCAAGAGAAGAAAGGAATAGAGAAGAATTAAAAAAAAAAACCCTTTATAAAACAGGTAACAAAATGACAGTAAGTACACATCTATCAATAATCACTTTGAATGTAAATGGACTAAATGCTCCAATCAAATGACAAGATGATAGAAAGGATAAAACAATTAAGACCCATCTATATGCTACTTATAAGAAACTTATTGCAGACCTAAAGGCACATGCTGATTGAAGTTGAAGGGATGGAAAAGCATTTGTCATGCAAATAGAAGCATAAAGAAAGCTGAGGTAGCAATACTTGTATTGGACAAAATAGACTTTAAAATAAAGACTGTAACAAGAGACAAGGACATTACATAATGATAAAGGGAACAATTTAACGGGAAGATATAATAATTATAAATATGCATCCAATATGGGCACCCAAATACATAAAGTAGCTCATAACAAACATGAAGGAAGTAATCAATAGTAATATGGTAACAGTAGGGGACTTTAACATCTCACTTATGTTAATGGGTAGTTCATTCAAACAGAAAATCAAGAAGGAAACTCTGGCTTTGAATGACACATTAAACCAGATTGGTCTAATATATTCAGAACATTTTATCCTAAAATAGTGGAATACATATTCTTTTCAAGTGCACATGGAATATTCTCCAGAATAGATCACATGTCAGGGAACAAAAGTCTCAACAAATTAAAAAAGGTCAAAGTCATACCATGCATCTTTTCCAACCATAACACTATAAAACTAGAAATCAAACACAAGAAAAATCTGAAAAGGACACGGAGGCTATATAACATGCTATTAAAGAATGAATGGGTCAACCAAAGAATCAAAGGGGAAGTAAAAAAAATACATGGAGACAAATGAAAATGATAACACAATAGTCCAAAATCTTTGGGATACAGAAAAGGTGTTCTAAAAAGGAAATTTCTAGCAATACAGGCCTGCTTAAGAAACAAACAAAACCCTCAAACAACCTAACTTTACACCTAAAGGAGCTAGAAGAAGAAGAACAAGCAAAATCAAAAACTAGAAGAAGGTGAAATTAAGAAATAATCCCATTTATAATTTCACCAAAATTATTAAGATATCTATGAATAAATTTAACCAAGGAGGTAAAAGACCTGTACTCTGAAAACTATAAAACATTGATAAAAGAAATTGAAGATGAGACAAACAAATGGAAATATACTCTATGCTCATGGATTGGGAGAACAAAGATTTTACCTTTTAAAAGATTTTTATTTGAGGAGGGGAGGGTCAGATGGGGAAAGAAAGGGAGAGAATCTTGAGCAGATTCTGCTGAGCATGGAGCCCAATGTTCAGTAGCTTGATCTCAGGACCCTGAGATCATGACCTAAATCAAAATCAAAAGCAAGAATTGGACACTTAACAGACTGAGCAACTCAGGTGCCCTGGAAAAACAAATATTTTAAAGGCTGAACTACCTAAAGCAATCTACAGATTCAATGTACTCCCTATCAAAATACCAACAGCATTTTCACAGAAGTAGAACAAATAATCCTAAAATTTGTTTGGAACAACAACAACAACAAAAAAGCCCAAATAGGCAAAGCAATCTTTATATAAACAAAACTAGGTATCACAATAACAGATTTTAAGATACACTACAAAGATGTAATAATTAAAACAGTATGGTGCTGGCATAAAAATAGACACATAGATCAATAGGACAGAACAGACAACCCAGAAATAAACCCACAATTATATGGTCAATTAATCTTTGACAAAGGAAGCAAGAATATGCAATGGAAAAAAAAAAAAAACCAGTGCCTTTAAACAAATGGTACTGGGAAAACTGGAAATCTACCTGCAAAAGAATGAAACTGGAACATTTTCTTGCATCATACACAAAGATAAACTCAAAATGGAGTAAAGATATGAATGTGAGACCTAAAACCATAAAAATTCTAGAAGAGAACACAGGTAGTAATTTATCTGACATAGACCAAAGCAATATTTTTCTAGGTATGTCTCCTAAGGCAAGGGAAACAAAAGAAAAAACAAACTATTGGGACTACAACAAATTAAAAAGCTTCTGAACAGCAAAAGAAAAACCCTCAAAAGATAAAGACCACTCACTGAATTAGAGAAGATATTTGCAAATGACGTGTTTGACAAAGGGTTTATAGCTATCCAAAATAAATAATGTAAGGAGATAAGGTGGTTGCATAGTATGAGGACTCTAGGCTTGCCTCATCCCTCAAACAGCTAGAGAGCTATTAAATCATTCTGAATACCCAAGAAGTAAACCTGAGGACTGACAGAATGAATTGAACATCTAGAGGTAGAGAAGAGGCCACATTGAGGAAGGTAGAAAGTATGGAGATGTGGTTTGGGGGAGAAATGGATGATCTTGGGTGCTGTGGAGGGGAGGGAGCCCTGGTTGAAGAGAATGGTGAGAGAGAGGGTGGAGTGCACAGGGATATGCACAAGGAAAACAAGTTCCCAAAGCCATTGGCTGGGATAACAAGAGGGGCTGATTTTCATGAGTTTTTGCAACCAGCAGGAGCTGTTTGCAAAATTTAGGCTTGGCTGGGATAGAGACCTTGAAGGTGCTACCCTATTCTTGGAGATAAGCCCCGGGGCAGATGCTGCAATCTGAGAATTGCCTAAGGCACATGGGGAGACTGCTCTTCTTGGAGCACATCTGTGAGAGGTGATGTTCACAGAGACACCTCTCTAGGGACAAAATTGCTGGGAGGCAGCATTTCCCTCTGCCACCCCTCAGTACTCAGACCCTGGCTACTATGCCTGCTTTGCTCCAAATGCCATGCCCCTGCACTCTGGCATGACTGCCTTTCTTGTTCAAACTTTCATCCATCCAAGTACAGTAAGACATTCCTCCAGAAAACCACTGCAGGCCCCTGTCATAGCATGTCCCTAAAGTTTGGAGTTTTAAAAGTTGGCAGGCTTGGCTGGGACAGAACACAAAGTGCACTGCCCTGCCCCCAGGCAAGCAAGCAACTCGGACAGAAAACATGTAAACAGTGATCTGAAAAATGCCTAGGATGCATGAGGGGAAATTATTCATTCTTCTGGGAGTGCTTCTCTGAGAGCAGCATGTACAAAGCCCCCTTTCTGGGGACAGAAGAGGTGGCTTGTGTCATTTCCCTCCCCTGCCTCTCGGCAGAAACAAACTTCAGTGTAGAGCACAGTGCCAACACTGGCTACCTAACTTGCTTAAACCAAGTCCTGCCCACCCTGTGCTCTGCTGGTACTGCTTTTGTCGGGCATGTGTCCCAAAGGACCAGTGCAGCAGGCCCCTTCATGGGAAAGCCAGGAGAAACCTCCACATGTACCACATCTACCAACCACAGAGATCTGAAAAGGCTTCAGTTCTAGAGATAGTAGCATCAAGTCTCATTTAACAAGCAAACTAGAGTGTATCTAGTTAAAACTTGCCACATTCTCACTAAGGTCCAAACACTACCCACTGCAGGCAAGAAGAGCCTCTGCAGATGACTGACCTGAGGATAACTAGAGCAGCCAAAAAACAGCAGCAGAGTGCATGCAGCATACACTAGAGACACTCCCTGAGTGCCATGCCCTGGACACTATATGACCTCTTCCTTATAAAGCCATTACTCTTAGGAGCAGGAAGCACAATAGGTTTCTCTAACACACAGAAGAAGACAGAGACCTAGACAAAATGCCAAAACTGAAGAATTCATCCCAAAAGAAAGAACAAGAAAAGGTCATGGCCAGAGGTCTAAATGAAACAGATATAAGTAATATGCTTGTTCCAGAATTTAAAGTAACAATCATAAGAATACTTGCTGGGCTTGAGAAAAGCATGAAAGACATAAGGGTGATGCTTACCACAGAGATAGAAAAGCTAAAAAAACAATCAGGCAGAAATGAAAAGTTCAATAACTGAGATTAGAAACAGACTGGATGTGATGACCACAAGGATGGAAGAAACAGAGGAATGAAGAAGTGATATAGAATATAGAATAATGTAAAATAATGAAGCTGAAGAAATGAGAGAAAGAAGAACTATGGATTATGAGAATAGACTTAGGGAACTCAGTGACTCCATCGAACATAATAACATTCATATCATAGGAGTCCCAGAAGAAGAAGAAAGAGAAAAGGAGGCAGAAGTTTTGTTTGTGGAAATAATCACTGAAAACTTCCCTAATTTGTGGAAGGAAACAGACATCCAGCTCCATGAGGCACAGAGAACTCCCATCAAAATCTATAAAAAAAAATCTATAAAAACAGGCCAATATGAAGATATATTATAGTTAAATTTACAAATTTAGTGAGAAAGAAAAAGTCCTAAAAGCAGCAAGACAAAAGAAGTCCCTAACTTATAAGGGAAGATCCATAAGGCTAGCTGGAGATCTCTCCACAGAAACTTGGCAGGCCAGAAGAGAGTGGCATGATATATTCAATGTGCTAATGGGAAAAATCTACAGCCAAGAATACCCAGCAAAGCTATCATTCAGAATAGGAGAGATAAAGAGTTGCCCAGACAAACAAAAACTAAAGAAGTCTGTGACCACTAAACCAGCCCTGCAAGAAATATTAAAGGGAACTCCAAGTGAGAAAGACCAGAAGTGCCAAAGAGTAGAAAGGAACAGAGAAAAATCTCAGAAACAATTAAAAAAAAAAAAAAAAAAACAGAAATGGGCAGCCCCGGTGGCGCAGCAGTTTAGCACCGCCTGCAGCCTGGGGTGTGATCCTGGAGACCCAGGATTGAGTCCCACATCGGGCTCCCTGCATGGAGCCTGCTTCTGCCTCTGCCTGTGTCTCTGCCTCTCTCTCTCTCTCTGTCTCTGTCTCTGAATAAATTTTAAAAAATCTTAAAAAAAAAACAGAAATAAAATGGCACTAACTACATATCTATCAATAATTACTCTGAATGTAAATGGACTGAATGCTCCAATCAAAAGACATAGGGTATCAGAATGTATGGAAAAACAAGACCCATCTATATGCTGCCTACAAGACACTCATTTTAGACCTAAAGACACCTGCAGATTAAAAGTAAGGGGATGGAGAAACAACATTTATCATGCAAGTGGACATCAAAAGAAAGCTGGAGTAGCAATACTAGTATCAGACAAACTAGGTTTTAAACCAAAGACTGTTATAAGAAATAGGACAAGAAGGACACTATACAATAAAAGGGATCATCCACCAATGAGATCTAACAATTGTAAATATTTATGCACCCAACATGGAAGCACTGAAATATATAAAACAATTAATAACAAAAAGAAAGGAACTCATTGATAATAATATAATAATAGTAGGGGAATTTAATACCCCACTTATATCAATTAACAGATCATCTAAACAGAAAATCGACAAGGAAACAATGGCTTGGAATGACATACTGGACCAGATGGACTTAACAGATATATTCAGAACATTTCATCCTAAAGCAACAGAATACACATTCTTTTCAAGTGCACATGAGATATTTTCCAGAATAGCCCATATATTAGATCACAAATCAGTCTGCAACAACTAAAAAATGATTGAGATCATACCATGCATATTTTCTTAACCACAATGCTATGAAACCTGAAGTCAACCACACACACACACACACACACACACACACAAGAAAGAAAAGGAAAGATCACAAATACGTGGAGGTTAACTAAAGAATGAATAGATCAACCAAGAAATTAAGGAAGACATTTAAAAAATACACAGACACAAATGAAAATGAAAACATGACAGTCCAAAACTTTCGAGATGCAGCAAAAAAGGGCCCTAAAAGGGAAGTATATAGCTATACAGGCTTACCTCAAGAAGCAAGAAAAGTCTCAAACAGCCTAACCTTACACTTAGAGAAGCTAGAAAAAGAACAACAAATGAAGCCTAGAGCCAGCAGAAGAAGGGAAATAATAAAGATTAGAGCAGAAATAAAAGATCTAGAAACTAAGAAACCCCACCACCACCAGCAACAACAACAAACAGTAGAACAGATCAACAAAACTAGGAGATGGTTCTTTGAAAAAATTAACAAAATTGATCAACCCCTAGCTATACTTATCAAAAAGAGAAGAGAAAGGATCCAAATAAATAAAATTATGAATGAAAGAGGAGAGATTACAACCACTGTAGAATGACAATTATAAGAGAATATTTTGAGCAGTTATATGCCAACAAATTAGGCAATCTGGAAGAAATGGATAAATACATACAAACTACCAAAAACTGAAACAGGAAGAAATAGAAAATTTGAACAGACACAGAATCAGCAAAAACATTGAATCAGTAATCAAAAATCTTCCAACAGGGGATCCCTGGGTGGCTCAGGGATTTGGCACCTGCCTTCGGCTCAGGGCATGATCCTGTAGTCCCAGGATCAAGTCCCATATCAGGCTTCTTGCATGGAGCCTGCTTCTTCTCTATCTGTGTCTCTGCCTCTCTCTCTCTCTCTCTCTCTCTCTCATAAATAAATAAAATCTTAAAAAAAATTCTTCCTATAAAAAAAAACTAAAAAATCTTCCAACAAACAAGAGTCCAGGACAGGAAGGCTTCCTAAGTGAATTTAACTAAACATTTAAAGAAGCGTTAGTACCCACTCTTCTCAAACTGTTCCAGAAAATATGAATGGAAGGAAAACTTCCAAATTCATTCTGTGACACCAGCATTATCTTGATTCCAAAACCAGACAGAGACCCACTAAAAAGGAGAATTACAGACCAATATCCCTGATGAATATGGGTACAAAAATTCTTGACAAGATACTAGCAAATAAAATCCAACAGCACATTAAAGGAATTATTCACCACAATCAAGTGGGATTTATTCCTGGGCTGAGAGGTGGTTCAATAGCAAATCAATCCACATGATAAACCACATTAATAAGTGAAAGGATAAGAACCATATGATCCTCACAATAGATGCAGAAAAGACATTTGACAAAGTACAGTGTACATTCTTGATAAAAGCCCTTTTCAACAAAGTAGGAATAGAGAGCATGTCCCTCAACATCATAAAGGCCATATAAAAAAACCCACAGCTAATATCATCCTCAATGGGGAAAAACTGAGAGGTTTCCTCTCTGGTCAGGAACAAGGCAGGGATGTCCACTCTAACCACAGTTATTTAACATAGTGCTGGAAGTCCTAGCATCAGCAAAAAAAACATCAAAAAGAAATAAAAAGCATCCAAATTGGCAAAGAAAAAGTCAAACTTTCATTATTTGCAGATGTCATGATACTCTATATAGAAAACCCAAAGACTCCACCAAAAAATTGCTAGAACTGATACCTGAATTCAGTAAAGTCACAGGAAACAAACTCAACATACAGAAATCATTTGGATTTCTCTACACCGATAATGAAGCAGCAGAAAAAGAAATCAAAGAATCGATCCCATTTAAAATTGTGCCAAAAAATCCAATAAGATACCTAGCAATAAACTTAACCAAAGAGGTAAAAGATCTATATTCTAAAAACTATAAAACTCTAATGAAAGAAATTGAAGATGACACAAAGTAATGAAAAAATATTCCATGCTCATGGGTTAGAAGAACAAATATTGTTATAATGTCTACACTACTCAAAGCAATCTACAGATTTCATGCAATTTCTATCAAAATACCACCAGCATTTTTCACAGAACTAGAACAAACAATCCTAATGTTTTTATGGAACCACAAAAGGCCTTGAATAGCTAAACCAATCCTGAAAAAGAAATGCATAGCTGGAAGCATCACAATTTTGGACTTCAAATTATATTAGAAAGCTGTAGTGATCAAGACAGTATGGTACTGGCATAAAAAACAGACATATAGATCAATGGAACAGAATAGAAAACTCAGAAATGAACCCACTGTATGGCCAATTAACCTTTGAAAAAGCAAGAAACAGTATGGAAAAACAGTCTCTTTAACAAATGGTGTCGGGAAAAATGAATAGCTACATGCAAAAAAATGAAACTGGGCCACTTTCTTACTCCATATAAAAAATAAATTAAAAATGGATGAAAGACCTAAATGTGAGACAGGAAACCATCAAAATACTAGAGGAGAACACAGGCAGCAACCTCTTTGACATTGGCCCCAGCAGCTTCTTGCTAGACATCGCTAGAGGCAAGGGAAACAAAAGCAAAAATAAACTATTGGGACTTCATCAAAATATAAAGCTTTTGCACTGCGAAGGAAACAATCAACAAAACTAAATCACAGCCTTGGAATGTGAGAAGATATTTGTAAATGACATATCTAATAAAGGGTTAGTATCCAAAATATATAAAGAACTTATAAAATTGAATACCCAAAACCCATAATCCAGTTAAAAAAATGGGCAGAAGAGGTGTGCCTGGGTGACTCAGCCAATTAAATGTCTGACTTTGGTTCAGATCATGATCTTAGGATCCTGGGATCGAGCCTCACATCAGGCTCCCTGATCAGCAGGCAGTCTGCTTGTCCCTTTCCCTCTCCATGGCTCCTCCCCTGGCTCATGCTCTCTCTGTCTTTCTCTCAAATAAATAAATAAATAAATAAATAAATAAATAAATAAAATATTTTTAAAAAATAGGCAGAAGACATGAATAGACATTTTCCCAAAGAAGACATGCAGATGGCCAACAGACATATGAAAAGATGTTCAACATTACTCATCAGGGAAATGCAAATCAAAACCCCAATGAGGTATCACCTGAAACCTGTCAGAATGGCTAAAAACAGAAGAAATGACAAGTGTTGATGAGGATGAGGAGAAAAAGGAACTCTCATGTACTATTGGTAAGAATGCAAACTGATGTCGCCACTGGAAAACAGTATGCAGGCTTGTCAAAAAATTAAAAATTGTATCATATGAAATAGCAATTTCATCACTGGATATTTACCCAAAGAATACAAAAACATTAACTCAAAAAGATATGTGCACCCCTACATTTATTTCAGTGTTGTCACAATAGCCACATTATGGAATCAAACCCAAGTGTTTATCAATAGATGAATGGGTAAAGAAGAGGTATATATATATATATACCACACACACACACACACACACACACCATGGAATATTACTCTAAGAAAGAATGAAATCTTGTCATTTGCTGTTGCAAATGGATGGATCTAGAGGATATAATGCTAAGTGAAATAAATTGGTTGGAGAAGGACAAATACTATATGATTTCACTCACATGTGAAATTTAAGAAACAAAACAAAGAAAAAAGAGACAAAACACCAGACTCTTAACTGTAGAGAACTGATGGTTACCAGAGCGGAAGTAGGTGGGGGATGGGTGAAATAGGTGAAGGGGATTAAGAATACACTAATGATGATGAGCCCAGAGTAATGTAGAGGATTGTTGAATCACTAATTTGTACAGTTGAAAGTAATATACCACTGTATACTAACTTTACTGGAATTAAAATAAAAAAAAATAAATGTCCAGAAAAAAAAATTTAGACCCTTAACACCCTTCATAAACTGTAACAAAAAATGGATCATAGAAGATAACATAGGAGGAAACCTAGATGACCCTGAGAATTGCCCTGACTTTTTAAATATAACACAGGGCATAATCCATGAAAGAAAGAATTGATAAGCTTATTCCTTAAAAATGAAAAATTTCTGCTTTGTGAAAGACCACATCAAGAAAGTGAAAGAGGTAGAGTGATAGAAGTTATTTGCAAAAGACACATTGGGTACAGGATTATTATTCAAAAAATATAAAGAACTCTTAAAATTCGGCTATATGAAAACAACCTAAGTAAAAATGGGCCAAACCTTAACCAATACCTCACCAAAGAAGATACACAGATGGCAAATAAACATATGAAAAGATGCTCCACATTAGGGGACTACAGATTAAAATAATCAGATACCACTAAACACCTATTAGAATGACCAAAATTGGAACACTGACAATGCCAAGTGCTGGAGAGGATGTGGAGTGACAAGAACTCTTATTCACTGCTGGTAGGAATGCAAAATCACTCAGCCATTTTAGAAACTGTCATTTTGACAGTTTCTTATAAAAGTAAACATGCTCTTAGCATATGATCCATCCTCCTTGCCATTTGCCCAAAGTATTTGAAACTTATGTCCACACAAAAACCCACAGATGGATGTTTATAGCAGTTTTATTCATATTGTCAAGACTTGGAAGCAACCAAGATGGGCTTCATCAGGTGAATGAATAAATAAACTGTGGTACATCCAGACAACGGAATATTATTTGGTGCTAAAAAGGATAGAGCTTTAAGCTATAAAAAGATATGGAGAAGCCTTAAATGCATATTACTGAAATGAGACAATCCGAAAAGGCTACACACTGTATGATTCCAACTATGAGACATAGTGGAAAATGCAAAGCTATGAAGACGTTAAAAGAACAGTGGTTGCCAGGGGTCAGGATCAGGAAAAGTATGAACAGGCAAAAACAGAGGATTTTTTGGGCAAGCAAAACACTCTATGTGATATTATAATGGTTAATACATGTCATTATATGCTTATCTATACCCACAGAATGTGTAAAACCAAGAATAAACCCCAAAGTAAACTATGGACTTTGGGTGATTATGATGTATCAGTGTAGATTAATCAATTGCAACAAATACATCACTCTGGTGTGGGACACTGATAACAGGGAGGCGATGCATGTGTGGGGGCAGAAGGTACGTGGGGAATCTCTGTACTTTTTTTTTTTTTAAAGGATTTTGTTTATTTATTTATTTGACAGAGAGAGAGCACACAAGCACAAGCAGGGAGAGCTGCAGACAGAGAGGGAGAAGCAGGCTCCCCATTGAGCAGGGAACCCGATGGACTCTATCCCAGGACCCTGGGATTATGACCTGAGCCAAAGGCAGACCCTTAATGACTGAGCCACACAGGCACCCCATCTCTGTACGTCCTTTTCAATTTTCCTGTGAACCCAATACCGCTCTAAAAAATGAAATATTTAAAAACAATAATAAAACAGAACAAAGGGATCTAATCAGTTCAGATTTCTCTGTGAACCCCTCTTTCTTTGGGTCAGGTGTTCATTTTTTACTCAATGAATTGTGATGAGAAGTCATGAGGCCCCCTGCCCATTCAGCAGAAGCTCTGTGTAAAATAGTATATAACGATGTCTTTAGTCTGTTTGGGCTGCTATAATAAGCTACCATAAATGTGGCAGCTCATAAACAAGAGAACTCTCACAGTTCTGGAGGCTGGATGGGCATGGTTGATGGGTGAGAGCCCTCTTCCTGGTCACAGATTTGTGTTGTAACCTCACATGGCAGAAGGTGGTAGGGAGCTCGGTGGGGTCTCTTTTATAAGAGCATTCTGTGTCGTGACTGAATCACTTCCCAAAGGCCTCATAACCTAATACCATCACCTTGGGGATTCTGTTCTCTATGAATCTTGGGAGGACACAAATATTTAGACCATAGCAAATGGTGTAGGTGGAAATTTGAGCAAGGCGACCACTGAGTCTCGCTGCAGCTAAAGGACATGTGTTCCTCCAGTGGTGTAGTTGATGGAGAACTCTGCTAATCTAGCCCTGTATGAGGCTCATGGAACAATGGAAATTCAAATACCTAACTATCAAAGTTGGGATGAGGCTTCCATTCACTAACGCAGCTATAATATTCAACTGGTGTGATGAATAATGGCAGCGTCATGGCAAATTAGACCATTAACACCCGGAAGAGGTAAGAATCATTATGGATAGAGGAAAGGTTCCTCTTCTGTAGCATAGTAAATGGTGACTGAGGGGTCACCAATTCAGATGCTATTGTGACTTAAAGCAGGTTACTCAAAATGTGATTTGTGAGCTTGATGGAAATGCACATTCTCAGACCTAAAGCTGGACATAATGAATCAGAATCTCTAGTGGCAAGGTCCTAATTTTCCAGATGATTTGGTGCACATTGAAGTTTAAGAAGCACTGCCTGAAGAGTCTTCCCTTTCTGATTGAAGGCTACATAGAGGAGCAGGGAAGGAACCATCATAGGAGGGGTGTGAGTGGGTTAGTTCTGGGGTTGAAGAGATAGAGATCTTTGGGGAAATGGCAGTTTCGCTGTAGCATCCCAGGACTGGTAAGGGGAAGACCATTTACTCTTGAGAGCATCTTGATATAAATAAGGAGCTGAGCTTCTAGAAAATGAGAAACTTCTGGAAAAAGCACCCCTTGTCTTAGACATCTGGAAAAGTGAATTGACTCATAAGGTCAGAGATAATGATGTCCTCTAGTCAGGCCCATCTATGTGTGGAATCAAGAACATGACTCAGAGTTCACAGACCCATAGACACAGACTTCAAGGAAACCACGTTTATCAGATAACATTCTAGAGGGTCCTCACGCAGAATTTGCCAGATGTAGCAAATGCTTAAAAGTTTCCTTTCCAACACGATTCTTATGAAAGAGGTAGAAAGTAAGGCTTCATTTTCTTTTACAGTGGATGATTATCATGAAGACCTCTCTGATTATCTCAGAAAGTCTAGGAATATGTGGATAAAGAATTGTCTCATGACTAGAGTAGATTTTTTTTCTTTTTTATCTGCACTGGTTTTTCAAGTAGAATGTGATGATGTCTATGGACTAGGGCAGGCATCTTCCTGTGAGTCTAGGCTACTTGACAATTTGTAAAAGCTGCTGGTTACTGCTATTCTCATTTATATTTCCTGGTCTACCTTACTTTTAAAATAAATACAAAGGACACCAGATAATGTCCAGTTACCCTTAATACCATAGAAATAGACAAGATGACCCAAAAGCTTCCTAGCTTGTATAATTACATGAAGATCAAACTCAATCAGAGCTTTGCCATTTATTTCTACCAGTTATGATTTTATAAATATCTTCATTAGTTCTTCAATAACATTCTATCCTGGCCTGGCTAATAAAACTGATGGACTTTGACATATAGTATTCATACATGCAAAAACCCCTGTTATTATAGTCATAATTATGATGAATTATTTTTGAAGATGTATTTTAGGGAGGATGCTCTATTGGACTGTATATAAGTCCAGGTCCAGATCTGCCTGCAGTACTGCTTCAGAAAATATTGATTTTAAATTAAATATGACATTTCATTTTTTCTATCAAAACAGAAGGCCATATGAAAACAAAAAGGAAGGTAGAGATTAGACTTTTGAAAAGAAATGTAAAAAGATGTGACAATAGCTCCTAGATAAAATGGGCAATATTTAAAAGGTAACCCATTCATGAATTAGTGAATTTATGTTTTTTGAATTAGTGAATTTAGATGGCATATGTTTTAGAACATTAGCTTATAAATCTAATTTTTTAATTTTGTGAACAATCTTAGTCGATGAGACAGGTTAGAGAATATCAAATCACATTTATAATTCATAATTTGTATTTTATTGTTCTTAAATGATGTTGTATATGAAAGGACATAGAGTTCCACTATTTTCTCTCCAACATCAAACTGGGATCTCAGGGTACCCGCAGACATGGCTGATGGCTGAATCCAGTCGGTCACAGGTATCTCCTCAAATCTATTTGATAGAAACCTGAAACAATAAGTTATTTTACATAAATAAAATCTCTCAGAACCATATGAAATTCTTTTTTAACTATATAAAACTTTTTGTACTTTTGGTTAGACCCACCGAACGACTTGCCTTTGGAAATGATGACTACTTTCTCAAGTCTTAACATTGGGCCACAAGTGACCTTCATTAATACTTTGATATTTTAATGAAGTCACCTACAACATATTTGACGTTGCATGACTCTGATGTGTCACGATTTAGGCTGGAATCCTTTGTATCAGACTGAGGACAGTTGGAGCTGGCCATGAAGGACACCTGAATATGAAACAAGGAACCATGGTGTCAATCTCTAATGAACAATTCATTAGCACTTGCCAAACAAATCTACCTGGTTTATGGCCATGTCGGTTGTACTTACTTAATTAAATTTGACTAAAAAATTTATTGCAAGGCAATAATTAAGTACAAGGTGCTGTAATCAGTGTGATAAAATATATAATGCAATATGCTATGATATATATCATATCATATAGACAAGTTATAGTTACGTCTTTATTGTTTCTGGCATATTCATTATTTCATTGGGCCTTCTCAACAACCTTACCCCTTCCAGTTGAGGAAACTGAGACCAGAGGGATGGAATGATTTGCAGTGCTCATGGGTGACTGGTCTTTGGTGACAAAACACAGAAAACAGCTAACTCCCACACTTGTTGGGAGTTCACCCCATCACTCTTATCTCTGCCCAGCTTGCAACACAGCCATTGATTTGTTGCTATCCACTCTTTATTGATGAACACTATGTGGTGGAAAACATCATCGTGCACAGGATTTCCCGGTTGCTGAGGCACTTTTCACCCTGGACGTGAAAGATGCTGCCTGCCAAGTGAACCTGACTGAGAAGGCAAGAGGCTCGCAACTTTAACAGGTGCACGTCAAGTTGTCATCAATCTTTGCAACAGGGCTGCTCTCATTCTTTTTAACCTTGCTCTGAAATGTGATGCCTTTGTTAAGACTCAATTTTGGATGGAAGAAAAAGAATATTTCTTTCCTGAAGAGCATGCTTACTTTATCAAATACATTTTAGGACAAGACAAAACCTACTGTTCCTTGACTTTCTGTGAAATCCTCTACCTAGAGCTGACTGGAAGTTCTTACCATGTTC
Organism: Vulpes vulpes; assembly: GCF_048418805.1. Lineage (NCBI taxonomy): Eukaryota > Metazoa > Chordata > Mammalia > Carnivora > Canidae > Vulpes > Vulpes vulpes. The sequence continues at coordinate 8,819,210 of NC_132787.1, forward strand.
CATCAAGTGTCAACATTTGTCTTCTCATTAACGTTTAGCTTGAAACCTAGGAGGACTCCATGATACTCTCATTTTTTCCCCTCCCTTATCTAATCCATCAGTAAATCCTCATGATGCTATTTCCAAAATCTATTCCCTCTGTCTACACTTTATCTCTTCCTGTCCCCTGCTACTCCCTGACTCCAAGCTACCAATGCTTCCGCCTGCCCTTTTCCGGTCAGAGCCACAACTCTAACAATTCCATTTCCTTTCACTCTTACCCATGTTACTATATAGCCCCCACAAAGTAAACAGAGAAGTGCTTTTATTTTTTAATTTTTAAAAGAGATTTTATTTATTTGTTTGAGAGAGAGAGAGAACAGAGAGAGGGGTAGAGGGAGAGGGAGAATCTCAAGCAGACTTCCCGCTGAGCACAGAGCCCAACCCAGGGGCTCAGTCTCACAACGGTGAGATCATGACCTGAGCAGAAATCAAGAGTCAGGCACTTAACTGACTGAGCCACCCAGGCACCCCCAGAAATACTTTTAAAAATGTAAGTCTTGCCACACTCTGTTTAAAATCTTTCACTGGCTGCCCATTAACATTAAACTAAAACCTGAATCCCTTAGCTGGGCTCACAGGCTCTGTCTACCTGGAGTAGGATTCTCCAGGAGTGGATTCTCTGCTGGTGCCCTCAGAGGGGGTGTGGCCCTGTGAGTACCTCATTTTCAGACTTCAGCCTCTAGAACCACGAGGAAATAGATTTCTGTTCTTGTAAACCACCAGGTTTGTGATTTTTTTTTTTTGCAGCATCCAGAGGAAATTAATATACCATGGTTCCTATATTTATGGTTCCTTCTGTTTGTAGCTTATTTTTATGAAACCTTCTTATGGCTGCCTCTTTCTTGTTCCTTATGACTCAATAGAAATAGTACCTCTTGGAGGGACTTCCCTGACCATTGGAGCTAAGGTAAGCAGCTCTTCTCAGACATTCTTTATCACATCACCCATTTTGTTTTCTTCATCACTTAAAAAATTATTCATATTTATTTTTTCTTTGAATTGCCTATTTTCTTATTCCAGCACAAAACCAGTATCTGTCATGTAGTCAGTGCTTACTAAATTATGTGCTGAAGAAAGGAAAGAAGGAAAGAATATTATTAGTTGCTTAACGATAAAGAAAAAGTTGTTTAATATACATCTGGGATTTTATTTATTTTTATTATTTTTATTTTTTATTTTTTTGCATCTGGGCTTTTAGAAGTTCCTTGCCATCTGTGGTGAATATCTTCTGCTATAGAGAGGGTTGCCTATATATAATCCTATAAATAAAATACAGGGAACCCAGTTAAATATGAATTTCAGGTAAACACAAATAATTTTAGTAGAAGTATGTCCCACAAAATAAGTGTATGCAATCAAATATTGCATAGGACATACTTATACAAAGTTATTCAAATTCAAATTTAGCTGGGCATCTTGTTTTATTTTGTTTTTACTAAATCTGGCAACCCTAATTGTAGAACACTACAGCTCTCTGTAATAAACAGACTATTATTACGTAAGGAGATGAGGGAGTACACTAAAAAACGAACAAAAAACCAACAAAAAACCTTCCTCTGAAAATCTTTTCTCATGTGATGATTCTTCAAAATCTCAAAACTATCCACAAATCCCTTCTCTCTGAGGGAAAACTAAACAAATGCTTGTTACCAGGCAAAGGAAGTCACCTGCTCTAACAGCCAGCGCTGATGATGTCATCGTGAATCTGCATGGATGATGCCAGAACTGGGCATTTTCTACGTAGTGCAACTGTTTATATGAGTGAAGGCAACAGGAGTTTCTAGGATATGTTTGGATTCCCTGTTTAAAGAAGAGTTTGGAGAGTTTGTGATGAGATTTTGGGCATGCATCCTTTTACTCACCTTCCCCTGTCCCTCATTCCCCAGGATACTGGCTGGTAAACAGACAAAAGATGGATTGACAGAGGGAATGAAATATCAGTAAGACTTTCTGGTCAGGGCGAGCCAGGAGATTGGGGCCTCTTATCAACCATCTCAGTGGAAGACAGGAGACCTGCAGAAAGTCCCCATTCTTCATGCTGAGAGAGAATTGAGACCTGGTGACCTTGGCAGGGGCAGGCCCCGCTAACTGCGCCCACAGACCAGATGAGCACTTTGGTGCCATTAAGAGTGAGGGGGACATGCATCACATGTACATTGGCTTTTAGCAGGTCAGAGTAGAGAGCATGGCTGGACAATTGTCAGGTCTGATCAGACCTCTTCCCATGGGGTGGGGGGAGAGTCAGGGGTAAGTGGGGGTGGATGCTGCCCTCTCTAGCACTTCCTTTTCATGGGCAAAGTGTCTGTAGATGTTCCCTTCTCTTAAGGTCAACTCAGGAATATGGAAAGAGGAACAATATTACTTCTTCCTAAAATGCTGCTTCAGGGGAAGTAGTATTTGCAGGACAAAGTTGTCAGTACTATCGATAGATGTGACCAGCCTTTAAGCCTGTTAACCTCACAGATTCACTGTGAGAACCAAAAGGTTTCCTCCACTGGGCAGCAGAACTGTTTGAACACCCTGTAAATCATGCTCTAATAGTTGTGTTTACCTTGAAGTGCCTTGGAAATCTAAACATACAAAGTATTTATGTTGAAAGGCTACCTAGGAGTATGGAAAAGAGAGAGTGTCATGCATCCAAATGCAGAGCCACAAACCCATGCCTCAGTTTACCCACAGTCATACAATGGGAGGCTCAGTTCTGCTCGGTTCTTCTCAATGAGTTTGCCCCATCACAATACAGGAAACACTCCAGAAGAAGAAATTGAAATGATGACTAAAAACTTAAACCCACCTCCAGGCAATAGAGTTTTCTTTTTAATATGCAAACAAAATTCCCCTCAGTCGTCTCAGGAGAAAAGGACTTAAAAGAAGGGTCTTACTGAGGACCACCCCCCCATCTTTCAAAATTTCCCTGGAATTTTAAGACCAGAGATTGTCACAGAGATAGTCTTTTTTCTATTCAGCATTAATTTAAATTAAGTTTTGTGATTATTTTGTTTTCTAAAATGCATTAATTTCACATTTTAAAGAAGACACTGAGCCCTAGTGGTTATGAATAGAATAAGTGTATTTTTCCAAGACTCAAAATTCAAGAACTGAGCCTGAGGTAGATTTGCCCTTCTAGATCATTGTTTCATAATTTCCAGCAGGTAACTTGCCCTGTATTATTCTGATGCCTTAAAGAAAGAAATATCAATATAATAGATGAGTGCATGAAATTGGGTTATTTTATTTGTTTTAAATGCCATAAGACCTGTACCAAGTTGTATATAAGAAGAGTCTCTAGTTTAGGTTCACAACATTTTTTACATGCTTCTACACATTTCTAGCAATAATTTAAACATTTTATGAATTTGAAAAATGTCTGTAATGTAACCAATTAATTAAAAGAAGAATTAAAAGTAAAAAAAAGCAATCTGATACATTTTAATTTCATTGTTTTTTTCTAGTTAAAAATATGCATGTTCACTGTAAAAATCTTAAAGTGTATAAAATAAAAAACAGTAATTTCCCTTCCTTTCACTCCAATCCTCCACTCCACAGGAGAACAGTGTTAACAATTTGATATAGATCATTTAGATTTTATTTTCTTATGCGCATAGAAATTTAATTTACTTTAATCTTTATAATGGAAAATTTCTAACTTGAAGAAATAGAGTTATATATTGAGTGAATACTTACCCTATCACTCAACTTCAAGTGTTTTTAATTTATAGTCAGTCTTGTTTCATCCATACTCCCACCCACTTTCTTCATTTCCTTCAATTCCTCCTGGATTATTTATAAGCCAATCTAAGATATAATAACATTTCATTAGTAAATACTTTAGCATTTATTTCTAAAAGATAAGGTCTTTTCAAAACTATTGCCACGCTTAAATTTTTTTAAATAAATAACTCTTAAATAACATCAAATAACTTAGTGTTCAAATTTTCCCTATTATACATATATAATTTTTTTTTAAAAAAAACAGAACTATACTAGACACAGTGCTAGAAAAATTTAAAGGAAAATATTATCAAAGAATGTTGTTGGGATGCAAAGGGACTCGAACTTATGTTTTACACCACTCCTATTTATAAAATCCTATTCATCTAAGGTCAGGCTTATGGCTGTCTTCCTCCATAAATGGTTAGTAATGTCAAACATCTTTACAGATGCTTATTTTCTATCCATATAACCATGGACAGTGAAATATTTCTTTGTATATTTTGCCCATTTTATAATTGGGGTGTTTTTTTTTCAAGTGTAGTTTTGTGAATTCTTTCTACATTAAGATGTAAGTCCTTTGTCACCTATGTGATTTGCAAATATTTTCTCCCACATTCTAGCTTATCTTAACAAGCTCTTACACATAGCAAAAGTCTTTTATTTTGATAAAGTTCAATTTATTAATATTTTTTTCCTTTATGGGTCATGCTTTTGGTTTCATGTCTAAAGAAATCACTAAACTGTAGGTCCCAAAGGTTTCTCCTATGGTATTTTCTAACAGTTTTATAGTTTGTATTTTAAATTTAAGTCTATGATTAATTTTGAGTTAATTTTTTTGCATAAGGTATGAGATAGGTTGAGGCTCATTCTCTTTTGTGCAATTCCACTTGTGCCAGTATTACTGATTAAAAAGACTGTCCTCTGCTGAAATGCTTTTTCACCTTTGTCAAAAATTAGTTGGGTGTCCTTGTGTAGGTTATTTCTGTGTCTCTTTTGTTTCATTGATACATGTATCTATTGATTAATATAAATTTTATGTAATGTTTCAAAATATTTCCTACCTTACAAGGTAGTCACCTGTCCACTATAGTTCATTAGTGTGCTCAGCCAGGGCCTCTTACTCATTATGCTCCTGAAATAAGTTTTTTGGTCTGTCAAAGAGATACAGAGAATCTTGAGTATTAAGATGGTATTGTGTGAATTTCCTTGTGAAAACATCTAGTTCTTTATGAAAATCTTCCGAAGTTCAAGCTTATCTTTATGTTGTTTATTATTTGATGTTTATGTAATCCAAATGTTCCACATTTCATTTCTCTTTAATGTCCAACATTCAGCAACCTAAATCCCCTTTCCATTTTCCTATGGAAATTCCATGTCTTTCTTTCAGGTGTCACTGAGATACTCTCTCACGCTTACATGTTCCACCCATGTATCCTGGTTTTCTGTCACTTTAGCTGGCCATCTGGCCTTGACTTCTGCTTAGTTCCTCTACAGGACTCTCTCACTGCCTTGAGATAAATTTTCTTCTAGGTGCTGCTGCAGTCTTCTCTATACTACTTTGCTTCAGGCATGGGCACAGGTGTGCAGACAGGCATCCTTAAAGTCCCTGTCATAGTAGCTAGGACCAGGCTGCCTGTTTAACAAGATTTTATTGAAGCCTTGAGTACAAGTCAGAGGATTGCAGCCTCGACCACTTGAAATCACATATGAAAATGCTTTCAGTGACATGACCCGAGGACATGGATTTTTAGATCTTTGCCCATAACTTGCATCGCCAATATGCAGTAAATAGAAGTGGTAGCCACAGAGAGAATAGGGAGTCTCAACCATGAAGATGAACATACAACTAAAACTCCCTTACCACTTAGGAAAGCAACACCATGAGAGAGGTCCAGCAAGTAAATTCAAAAGTCAACACTTGAGCAAACAGAGTTAATAGGCAAAAAACAAACAAAAACCTCTTAAAATGTTATTTCTTCAGAGGGGTAAAAGAAGATATTGCATCCACAAATGAGACACTATAAAATAGAGCCAATTGGGGATTTTAGAAATATAAACATAATTATAAAAATCAAAATAGACACACAACATGAATTGTTAGAAGAATGAAATAACTAAAGGACCAATTACAAAGTGGAAGTAAAGGTATAGTGTAAGAGAAAAATTACGAGACATGGAAAATAACAGAAACTACAATACCATTATTGTAGATGTTGCAGAACTGCACAAGTTGCAGAAGAGGAGAATACAAAGAGTTGGGGAGAGGAAATAGTCAAAGAATAACGGAAGGAAATTTCCCAGACATAAATCTTCAGATTGACTGTGCTCACCAGAAGCTAGATAAATGAAAAAAAGACTTACACAGATGTATTATTATAAAATTTTGCATATGAAAGATAAAGAGAAAAATAAAAAATGTTTTCAGTGAAGAGTGAAAACAAAACAAAATAACTGAGGCTATCTACAAAGGAATAAGAACCAGGATTTCATGCTAAGGAAAACTATACCTCTTCCAGAGAACTAATTTTCCCCCTTTCAGTAAAAGAGTTATGAAAACTATCACATTGGCTTTTTTGCTACAAACAACAGGAAGCTATGATGATTAAGCACTGTAGCATGCTAACATGATAGAACATCTGAATTTTCTTTTCTTTATAGTTCTTGGTTGTCAATGACTTTATTTTTACCAGCTTTTTATATAATTTTAAATTTTTTAATTGTAGCAAAATACATATAAATAAAATTTATTATCATAGCCATTTTAAGTATATAGTAATGTTCAGTGCATTCACATTGTTCTGCAACCAATCTAAATAATTCCTTTTGAAAAGCTGTAACTGTACACCTATTAAAAAATAATTCCCCATTTCCTCTTTCCTCAATTGCTAGGGGGTCCCTAGTAACCCCCGTGCTACTTTCAGTCTCTATGATTTTGACTATTCTGGGTACATATAAATGGATTCATACTTATTTGTACTTTTGTGACTGGCTTATTTTTCCTTTTTTTTTTTTTAAAAGACTTTATTTTTTTATTCGTGAGAGACAGAGAGAGAGAGAGAGAGAAAGAGAGAGAGGCAGAGACACAGGCAGTGGGAGAAGCAGGTTCCATGCAAGGAGCCCGATGTGGGACTTGATCCTGGGATGCCCTGGGTCTAAGGCAGGCGCTAAACCGCTGAGCCACCCAGGCGTCCCTTATTTTTTATAATATCTTCAAGTTTCATGCGTGTGGTACCAGGTGTCAGAATTTCCTACCTTTCTAAGGCTGAATAATATTTTGTTGTGTGCATATGCCACATTTTGTTTATCCATTCATCTATTGACAGAACAGGTTGCTTCAACCTTTCAGCTACTGTGAATAATGCTGCTATGAACATGAGTGTACAAATATCTTTCTCAGACCCTGCTTTTAATTCTTTTGGGTATATATTGAGAAGCTGGATTGTTGGATCATATGGAAATTCTCTTTTTAATTTTTTTGAGGGATTGCCATGCTGTTTTCCAGAGTGCTAACCCATTTTAGATTCCCACCAATAATGTACAAGGGTTCCAAATATCTCTACGTCTTTGCCATCCTATTTATTTATTTGTTGGTAGGTAACCATCTACTGGATGTGAGGTGGTAACTTGTTTGTGGTTTTGACTTACATTTCTCTAAGAATAAGTGATGTTGATCATGTTTTCATTTTTTTTTGGCCATTTGGAAATCTTTGGGAAAATGTCTTTTGCCTGCTTGCATAAGTTTATTCCTAACTATTTATTCTTTTTAGTGCCATCATAAATGGAATTGTTTTCTTGATTTCTTTTTAAATTGTTCACGAGTGCATAGAAATGCAACTGATTTTTGCATGTTGATCTTGTATATTGGACTTTGTGAAATTACTTTCTATCAGGTTGTGTGTGTGTGTGCGTATGTGTGTAATTTTAGGGTTTTCTATATATAAAATTATGTTGTCTGTGAACATATATATAATTTCACTTCTTACTTTCCAATTTGGATATCTTTCATTTCTTTTTCTTGCCTAATTGCTTTGGCTGGGATTTTCAGTACTATGTTGAATGGAAGGATGAAAATAAGCACCTTGTCTAGTTCCTGATCTTAGAGGACACCTTTTCAAGGTATAAACACTTCAACAAACTAGGAGTAGAAGGTGACTGCCTCAACATAATAAAGGCCATGTGAAGAGCCCACAGCTAACACCAGTGGTGTCAAATGTTGTCAAATACATTCTCTACATCAGTTGAGATGATCATGTTTGGGGGCCTTGGCTTTTTGTTTGTTTGTTTGGTTTTTGTCCCTTCATTCTGTTAATGTGTTGCATTACATTGTTCGATATTTGTATCCTGAACCATCCTTGAATTCTAGGAATAAATCCCACTTAATCATGATGTATAATCCTTTTAATGTGTTGTCAAATTCCATCTGCCAATATTTTCTTGAGGATTTTAGCAGCAAGATTAATCAGGGATATTGATCTGCAGTTTTCTAGTCTTGCAGTGTATCTTTTGGGATTTGGTAACAGTGTAATCCTGGCATCATAAAATGAGTTTAGAAGTATTCCCTCCTCTTCAATTTTTTGGAAGAGTTTGAGGACAACTGGTGTTAATTCTTTACATATTTGGTAGACTTCACAAGAGTTTTCTGGTCCTGGGCTTTTCTTTATTGGAAGGTTTTTGATGATTCAGTCTCCTAAAGTTTTATGTCTGTTCAGATTTTCTATTTCTTTATGATTTAGTCTTGGTACATTTCATATTTTCAGGAATTTGTCCAATGCAAGTGAGATTTTGTGGGTGTACAACTGTTCATAGTACTCTATTATAATACTTTTTATTTCTGTAAAATCTATTGCAATATCCCTCTTTCATTTATAACTTGTTATTTGAGTCTTCTCTTTTTTTCATCGTCAATCTAGCTAAAGGTTTGCCAAATATGTTTACATTTTCAGTGAGCCAACTGTTGGTTTCACTGATCTTTTTCTATAGTTTTCTATTCTCTCTTTTGCTTATCTCTCCTTTAATCTTTATTATTTTCTTCATTCTGCTATCTTTGTGTTTGGTTTGTTCTTCTTTTTCAGTTCCTTAAGGTGTAAAGTTAAGTTGTCATTTTGAAATCTTTCTTCTTTTTTAAAATAAGCATTTACAACTACAAATTTCCCATTTAGCACTGCTTTTTCTGAATCCCTAAGTTAGATATATTTTCATTTTCATTTGTCTAAATTTTCTAAATTTTTTTGTGACTTCTACTATGACTCAATGTTTTGTTTTTTTTTTTTAAAGTGTGTTGTTTAGGGGCACATGGGTGGCTCAGTTAGTTAAGTGTCCAACTCTTGATTTCAGCTCAGGTCATGATCCCAGGGTTATGAGATCGAGCCCCATGTTGAGCTCTGTGCTGAACCTGGAATTTGCTTAAGATTCTCTCCCTCTCCCTCTGCCCCTCCCTACTCATGCTCTCTCTCTCTCAAAACAATAGTATATTGTTTAATTTCAAAGTATTCTTGCATTTTCTAGTTTTCCTCCTGCTATCAATGTATATTTTCATTATATTTCAATTGGAAATATCATTTATATGATCAACATTTAACATTTATTAAAACATTTTTTTGGCCTAATAATATATAGCCTAACCTGGAGAATGTTCCATGTGCACTTGAGAAAAATGTCTATCTTGCTGTTGGGTGGAGTGTTCTGTTTATGCCAGTTAGGTCCAAGTTGGTCTGGAATATCATTCAAGTTTTCTATTTCCTTATTGATCTTCTTGGGGTTGTCCTATCTATTATTGATAATGTGTTATTGATGTCTCCTATTATTATTGTAGAGCTTTCTATTTCACCCTTCAGTTTTGTCAATGTTTGTTTCATATATTTAGGAGCTCCGATGTTTGTGCATATATTTGTATAACTCATTCCTTCTTGGTAAATAGACCCTTTCATCATTATATACTGTCCATCTTTGTGTCTTATAATAAGTATTGACTTAAAGTCCTTCTCTGATATTAGTATGGCCACCCCTGCCCAACTATTGTTACTTATTTATATGGAATATCTTTTTCTATTCTTTTACTTTCAACCTATGCATATCCTAAATCTAAAGTGAGCCTCTTGTAAACAGCATACAGCAGGATCATATTTTGTAATCCTTTTTGCTAATCTACATCTTTTGATTGGGGAGTTAAATCAATGTACATTTAGATTATTATGAATATGTAAGACTATTGGCATTTTGTTACTTGTTTTCTGTAGGTCTTATAGCTTTATGTCCCTCATTTCCCTCATTATTGCTTTCGTTTTTTAAAAAAGTGATATTTTATTATCATGATTATTTTTCTTTTTTTTAATAGAAGTATACTTGACATGCAATGTTACATTCATTTCAGGTGTACAGCATAATGATTTGACAACTCTATACATTATGCTATACTTATCACAAGTGTGGTTACCATCTGTCACAGTGCTATTAGAAATGGGCTAAGTCCCTATGCTGTGCCTTTTTTCCCTGTGACTTACTCATTCCATACTAGAAGTCTATATCTCTCACTCCCTTTAACCCATTTTGTCTGTCTCCTACACACTTCCTCTCTGGCAACTATCAGTTCTCTGTATTTATGGGTCTGTTTTTGCTTTATGTTTGTTCATTTGTTTTTATTTTTTAGATTCCACATATAAGAGAAATAATATAATTGTCTTTCTCTGTCTGACTTATATTATCTTTTATTCTGTTGGTTTTTTTGTAGTGACATATTTTGATTCTCTTCTCTTTTGTGTGTGTGTGTGTATTCTATAGATTTTTTTCTGGTTGCCAAAGGGATTACATAAAACATCCTAAAATTATAATAATTTATTTTAAACTCTTACTGGTTTAAGTTCAATGGAATGTAAAAATTCTATGTACTTGACTTTGTTTTTGATTGATGTCACCAATTACATTTTGGTTATATTGTGTGCCCATTAACAGATTTATATTTTATGCTTTTGTATTTAAATCCTATAATAAAATAAGAGTGGGACTGTGAATCAAAAATACAATATACATGTATTTATGTTTGCCCATGTATTTTTAAATTTTTTAAAAAGATTTTATTTATTTTAGAGGGGGGAGGGGCAGAAAGATAGGAGAGAAAGAATCTCAAGCAGACTCCGTGCTGAGCATAGAGCCAGACGTGGGGCTCAGTCCTAGGACACTGAGATCATGACCTGAACCAAAATCTAGAGTCAGATGCTCAAAAAAAAAAAAAAAAAAAGTCAGATGCTCAATCAACTGAGCCACCCAGGCGCCCAATGTCCATGTATTTATTTTTATCAAAAAACTTTATATTTTTGTATGGCTCTGAATAACTGTCTAGTGTCCAATCATTTCAACCTGAAGGACTCCCTTTAGCATTTCTTGTAGGGCAGGTCTAGTTGTAATGAACTACTTCAGTTTTTGTTTATCTGGCAATGTCTTCATTTCTCCCTCATTTTCAAAGGGCGTTATTCGCAGTCAATAGTTTTTACCTTTCAGCAGTTTAAATATAACATTCTATTGTCTTCTGGCCTGCAAGGTTTCTGCTGAGGTACCTACTGATAATGTTGTTGAGGTTCCTTTGTACATGGTGAGTCACTTTTCTTTTGATATTTTCATAGTTCTTTGACTTTTGGGGAATTCCCAATTTTTTTTTTTCAGATAAGTTCTCTGCTTTTTCTCTCGTTTTTCTGACCACTTAGTGCAGATCCACTTGACAGTGTCCATAAGCCCCCTAGTCTTTCTCACTTTTCTCATTCTTTTCTTCTGCTCGGACTTGACCATTTCAAATGACTTGTCTTCGAAGTTCCTGATTCTTTCTTCTGTCCTTTCAAGTCTTCTGTTGAACCCTTCTAGTGAATTTTTCAATTCTATTATTATGTTTTTCAGCTGTAGAATTTCTGTTTGGCTCTTTTCAATAATTTCTCTCTCTGTTGATATCTCATTTTGTTCCTTTATCATTTTCCTGATATTGTTTGTCTGTTATGGCTTCCTTTAGCTCACTGAGCATTTTTAAGATATTTATTTTAAAGTTTTTGTGAGATAAGTCTGAGGCCCATGAGTTTCAGTTTCTGGAGTATTATTTTTTCTTTTGAGTTGACCATGTTTCTCAGATTTTTTTGTATGCCTTGTGATCTTTTGTTGAAAACTGGGCATGTGAAAGAATAGCCCCTAGGTTTTTGTGGATTGGGTCTGTGCAGGGATAAATCTTCATTAATTAGTTCAGTGTGAAGTCTCAAGGTCCTCTCAAGCTTTTTCTGACGATGTGTCTTCCCTAGTCCTGTGTGTGTGCTTTCCCCCCAATTTCTCTCTATACATGTTTGCTTTTATTTTTATTTTTTAAAAATTGTATTTATTTATTCATGAGAGAGAGAGGCAGAGACACAGGCAAAGGGAGAAGCAGGCTCCATGCAGGGAGCCCGACGTGGGACTCAATCCGAGGTCTCCAGGATCATGCCCTGGGCTGAAGGCGGCACTAAACCGCTGAGCCATCCGGGCTGCCCACATGTTTGCTTTAAGATGTCTTAATTTCCTGAGTCTTACCCCTGCTATTCTTCTCAAGGACTTAGGTTTCTGTTGTATTCCTCTTCCCATAGTCTCTTAACCCAGGTTTCCACAGGTCTGCAGCCTTCCTGCAGCTCTCATGTGTCCCAGTGACCACCACTGCTATCAGAGGCTTCCAACTTAATATCCAAACTATGCCACCACTCCATCTGTGTCCTAGTAAGGTGAGACAGAAACTAGTCCCTCGGGAACTTCCCAGACAGGCCAGAACATCACAAGCAAGTTCCACTTTTTTCTTTCTGTTCCAAGGGAGGAACCAGTAAGTAGGTATTTTCCAACCTCAGTGCACTGGGGAGGAAATGGGGTGAGGATGGATAGAAACACGGGAAATTTCCTACCCTTTCTTTGTTAGTCATTCACTTATTTGTTACAACTTTTTAACTGGTTTCTAGAATTCTCACAAAGCTACTTTTGCCTGTAAGTTGTCGTATATTTGGTGTTTCTGTGGGAGAGTGGGGTGTAGATTTTACTAGTCTGCCATCTGGCTGATGTCACTCTTCTGTATAAGTCTTCTGATGTAAGTAACCTTATATCTTTTTGGAAATATGTCATAAAAATTTTGAATGAAATAAATCCACATTATTTAAGAGAGAAACAAATTACAGAATATTAATATATTTGTGCCTCAAAGAATTGAGTAGAAGAAACTAAGGTTTTTTTGAGAGCTTAGTGCTCAGAATAAGTGCAAATAAGTGCTAAAGGAGCAGTGAATGGCAGTGATTTAAATAGATATAGACCTGGGGGACCAGTAGTTTCAAAAGGATCTCCAAATAACCTTTAATTAAACAGAAAGTAATAAGGTAATATTTAGCGACTGAGTTCTAACACATGGAGATTAAAGTACTTAATTGGTGCTTAAGAGTTTTTATTTTTTGCAAAGTAGGTTTTTCATCAGTTAGGAGAATGTTCATTTGCAACACAAAGAATATTGTCTATCCACGATTTAATTTATTTAGTTACTTTTTTCTCATATAGAAAATCTAGAGAGAAAGATTCAGGCATTGGTTCAGCAGCTCAGTAATGCCAGAATGTGTGTGGGCATTCTTCTGGCCTTACCCTCATGGTTGCAGATTGGTTCCTGCTGCCCCATATTCAAAGCAGAAAGAAGAGAAAAGTTGGTTCCAATTATCAGACTCTATCAGGAAAGCACTAGGAGACTTCAAATTACAGCTCACTGACCATAATATGGTCACATGGCTTCTTTGCTACAGAGGAGCCTGAGAAATTGAGTCTTATATTTTTCACCCTGTGCTGTAGAAAGTGGCAAGAAAGAAGCTGGATTGGAATGGCTATTGGATAAGCAGAGCAAGCAGTGTTTCCCCAGGTGTATTCAGTAAGGAAAATCCTACTTGGTTCTCAGGTAAGTAAGCAAGAAATTCTATGTCTTTGTTTAGTTATGGACTTCCATGGTCTCCAGAGTAGTATTCTGATGGAGTGCTGCATGTACAAAGTGTATTCCTCGGGGTCTATTTTAAGATAAGATTTTGTCTTTTGGAACAAATGATTTTGTATTTTTCACCCTGTTAACAATTTTAATAATATTTGACCTTTTTATTAACTTATTCAGGCAACATTTATCAGGCATCATCTATGTGATAGTAATTAGAGTAGATATTGATAACTCAGAGATGAATAAGATCCTTTGCCTCAAGTAGTTCATTGTCTTGAAGTTAAATGCTTTGAGGTAAACAATTATATATATGTACAATTATAATTTATTTACTAAAAAAAGCATTGATATGCATATATGGTGATATGTACATCCAGCTCTGATGAAGTACATGTTCTTAGTCTGCAGACAATCTTTTGAGTTTATAGGTTTTGCCAGGAGATCCAGGCAAATCAGTTTAGAGATGACTAGCAGTTCATTAACCAAATATCGCTTAGTAATGATACTACCTTTCTTTAATCTTTGAATTGTCCCTGAAGTCATTGAAGCCTATAGGTCTTTTATATTGACCCAACCTGATGATAATACAGTGGTTTGAATTTAGGTACCAGTGTTATGCTTGAAAACTAAGAATGTCAAAAAAAAAGAAAAAAGAAAACTAAGAATGTCATTGGCATTTGATTTTATGTCTTAAAAAAGAACTGGTGAGTTACTGTGTCTGGTTCATTTGATGTTCCTGGGCCTTGAGTAAGAATAAGAATATGAATCAGAACTGCACCTGGCAGCCTGAGGCATTCCATTGTAGGGCCACTGAGATCTGCTGTTCCTAACCAGACAACGCAGAACGATTCCCCCTTCACTTCTGCTTCAGGAGCTCACAACTGCCCGGAATCATAAGAAACTTTAATACCTCTTGGCTAGAAATCTTCTCCCCTTTTCCTCATTGGATTACATGAGACCAGGACATGGCATTAAAGCTTGCTTTTCTTTACCTATAGTTTCTGATTCTGACTCCTTGTGCAAAATTCTCTCATTTAGAAAACTCCAGTCTATGGGCCATATACTGTGGCTGTAAAGTCTGTGAGCTAAGAACGGAATTTACATTTTTAATTGGTTGAAAAACACAAAAGGAGGACTTTCTCGTGACATGTGAAAATTACATGAAAATCAAAACTTAGTATCCACAAATCCACTTTTATTGAAACATGGGATGTTCATTTGTTAACACGCCCTCTGTAGCTGGTTTTGAGCTACATACAGTGACTGGGTTGGATAGTTGCAACAGAGACCAGATTATCTACAAAACCTAAAGTACTCATTGCCTTGTCCCTTTACGGAAAAATTTTGCCAACCAACCTCATATTTAGAAGAAAAATGACCACCTCTGGGTGCTTCAGACTCAAAATGTGCCTTAATTGGAGCCCTCCGAGCTGTCGCTCAAACAATCTCATATGAAGTAACACTAGCAATTATCTATAATCACACTAATCTATAATCACATTAATCTACTGCACTAAACAGACTGGGATTGTCAATCACCTGCCAGTATACTGAGGTGTAGGGGCATTGGCGCCATGGCACAGAAGTGGTGGTCAGGCATTTTTTGCAGCAGAACTCTTTTCTTCAAGTAATTTTATTAGTTGATTTGTTCAATGTGAATATGTATTCATATATGTGTAACATATATATTTATACATGTAAAAATATGTTATATGTTTACAAAAATAATATGAATACACATATTCTGGATTGGTCTCTAAGTTCCCTAAGGTGGTCTCTAAAGTTCCGTGGCTCCAGCTTTGCCCCTGAAGTCTCAGCATTTATACTCTTGGTTAGAAGGACTCTGTCATTGCTAGGAGGAGCTCCACATGACCCAGGAGTTTCACCGTTTCCTGCCCCCCTTTAGTAAATGGTGCTGATAATCTCTACAAACCAAAAATCTACATGTCAACCATTACAATCTTTCCTTTCCTTTATCCCCACCTTCAATTTACCACCAAGCTCCATCAGTTCTAGCTCCTAACTATCTTGCCTGAGTGTCCTTATGTTTCATTTTGCACCACCACTTCCTTACCCAATAATACTGGCACTTGGGCTCCAGGAAAAGCCATCCAGTGATGTCCTTCTTCATTTTCACTTCATTGAAATTATTCTCTATAAAGCAGCCAGAGTAGGCTTTTAGAAACATAGATTTGGTGAGAGATTCCCCAGTTTCAAACCCTTCACTGTCTTCCCATTGACTGACTCTCAGGCCCATCTCTTACTTCTGTCTGCCTAGAACCCAACCATACTGGTTTCCTCTTAGTTCCTTTATAGAGTAGCGGTCTGTTCAACCTCAGGGTCTCCCCACCTGCTATTCCTTATCCTCTTACCCCCTCTGCCCACTATTCCTTTTTATTCTTTAGTTCTTGGGTTTTGTTTATAAAATGAAATGCTGAGTATTTATCATAATTCAGATACTGTGTTAATTGCTCAGAATATAGATAATTAGAAGACATAATCCTGTCCAACAGACCTCATAATCTAAGAAGGGATACTGGCATTAAACAATTCTCAAAAAATTACTGTTGTGATAAAGTGAAATGCAGGAATATTTCAGGGAATCAAATGGGGGTATTGATCTCATCTTGGAAACACAGGGAAAACTTTGTGGACGTAATATTTAAGCTGGCCCTCATAGGATGAACAATAATTCTTTAGGTAAGATGAGAAAATTCCAAGCCAAGGAAAAAGCATGTACAAAGGTCCTGAGGCTAAAAAGAATCAAAAAACGTCTAGTTCCAGAATGTGAAGAGTAAGAGACTCTTTGACTTAGAATAAGCTGAATATAAATAGATGGGCCAGATCATGTAGTCTTGTAGGCCCTGTTAAGTATTTTGGCCATTAACAAATTTAGGTTTAAGTGTCTTTTTCTCCAGGAAGCTTTCCTTCATTTCCCATACTGAGTGAGGCAACCAGCCCTCCCACCCCCTGCTCTGACATCACACACACACATTTTCCATAGTCTCTGTTCTTTGCTGGCCTTCTTTATTACCTCATCTGTTTTCCCTGCTAGTCTGAGAGCTCCATGAGGGTTTGTCTCCTTCACTGCTGTGCCTCTGTGCCTAGCACAGTGCTAGGAATACAGTAAGAGTTCAATATATGTGTGTTAAATAGGTGAATGCCCCTCCTTTTCTGTCACTGTCTAATTACTGGCTCTCCTAGCGTCAGTGACACATCCCAGAAGTGTGGATATCACCACATTTTCTCGCAATGGCCCTATTAATGTATCATTCTCCTTGATCATTGGGATAGCCTCTCCCCTGTTCTCTTGACTTCTAATCTCTTGCTTCTCCATACCACCCTTCTTGCTGCTGCCTGGAATCCTATCCTAAAGTAAAATTTGGATCATGTCTTTTTAAAAAATGTTTTTTATCCTCACATATCCTCCATCATTTCTCAATGTCCATGGAATAAACTTTAAATTCCTTTGTCGTTGTCCTAGATCATCCATGAATTGCCCCTGACCTTTCTTCTAGTTTTATCTATCATCAGTTCATGTATTCCGACCTCCAATCATAGCAGACTTCCCCAGCATGTCAGATGCTCAGATATGCCCCACTTTGGTTGTTGTGCCAAGCAGGAATGCGCTTCTCTTTCTTCCCTGCCTGTCGATGTCTGGCTCATCCTTTGCAGCCCAGAAGAATCCCAGCATTCAGTCCTTTGTACTCCTTCCATATCTCAGCCGTTCCCAGAGTATGGTCCCTGACCAGCAGCAAACTTGTTAGATAGAAAAATTCTCAGGTTTCTTCATAGAAGTACTGAAAACCTGAAATGGTGGTGGGGGTGGAGGTGGGGAACGACAATCTGTGGTTGAACAAACCTCCTAACTAACATTTGCCCTAGCACATTGTTGTATTTTTAGTTTAGGATTTTAGAGTGCATTAAGTTCTGGTTAATCTTTTTTTTCTGGTTAATTATTTACCTGTCAGTATCCCTTTTTAGAATATAAGTGGCCTGAAGGCAAGAACCAGATTGTATCCATTTTATCTCCACCACAGTGAAATAAAATGGCAATGAAATACAGGATAGTTATGGATAGTTGATGCTGCTCCTTTTATTCCTATTACAATTCAAGGTTTCCTCTGCAGATAAATTTCTTTGGAAAGAAAGAGCTAAATTATAGTATATATTTTATTACATTACACTATACTGTATTTCATCACATACATGCATATATTTGTATGTATCTATTTATCTCTATCTATATATCACTATAGTAATTAATTCACTTGCAATATTCTTAATGATGAATCCTGGATTTGAATCTTAGGAACCTGATAAGAAAGTTTTCTAAGGGGAGATTGACTTGTCTTGCCTAGTTAGGATTTAGGATTTTTAGCACTGCTTCTCAGACCTTAACATAAATATGAATCATCTGGGATCTTTTTATTTTATTTTAATTATTTATTTATTCATAAGAGACACAGAGAGGCAGAAGCAGGCTCCATGCAAGAAGCCCAATGTGGGACTCGATCCCGGGACTCCAGGATCACGCTCTGGGCCAAAGGCAGGGGCCAAACCTTTGAGCCACCCAGGGATCCCACCTGGGATCCTTTTTTTTTTTTTTTTTTTTTTTTTTTTACCTGGGATCCTTTTAAACTGGAATTTCCTGGGCAGTCCGGGTGGCTCAGCGGTTTAGTGCCGCCTTCAGCCCAGGGCCTGATACCGGGGACCTGGGATCAAGTTCCACATCAGGCTCCTTGCATGGAGCCTGCTTGTGTCTCTGCCTCTCTCTCTGTCTTTCATAAATAAAAATTTTAAAAATGTTAAACTGAAGTTTCCTGATTCAGTTGGTCTATGGATAGGTCCAAGAGTCTGCATTTCTCAAAAGCTCCCAGGTGATGGTGGTCTGAGTTGGCCCAGAGGAAATTTTACAAATGACCTATGTTCTTGCAAATTAGCTGTGTAGCTTTTTCTCACACAAGGAGATTTGGCGTGAGTACAACTTCTTTTTGGTATTTTTTTTTAATTTTTTTTTATTTTTATTTATTTATGATAGGCACACAGTGAGAGAGAGAGAGAGGCAGAGACACAGGCAGAGGGAGAAGCAGGCTCCATGCACCGGGAGCCTGATGTGGGATTCGGTCCCGAGTCTCCAGGATCGCGCCCTGGGCCAAAAGCAGGCGCCAAACCGCTGCGCCACCCAGGGATCCCCTTTTTGGTATTTTTATTCATGTATGGGTCAAAGGTGATAGCCAGTGGTTCTCAACCCTGGCTATACTTTTGAATCACCTGGAGGTACTTTTAAAAAATACCAGTGCCCAGGATCTGAGAGTTGAATTTAATGAACCACAGCCTTAGGCAATGAAGTAAAACAGGCGCATAAATTGCTGCTATGTTCTACACAGCAGATCTATGACAAGTCTGCCCTTGAGAAGTTTTTCGTCTAAATGATAAGATGGAACAATGCATATTAACAAGGACTTAACATTAAAAGTATTAAAAGGGAAAACAAAAAGCAAATCTTGTTCTTGATATAAAATGGCAGACTACCTGCTTTGCAGGATGGAAAATGGAAGAGTAGGCCTGCTAATATGTGTAACTTTCTCTGGAAATGTTCCTAAGGAAATCATTTGGAAGAGTAGAAATCTTGCTTACTTGCTTGGATGATGAGGTTAGACCATCATTATTTGTGTATATGGCACATTTGAAGATATTACAGCTGACGTATATCAGATTATGTTCCAATTCTTTATCTCATTCCTTGTTATAGAATTACCAGACATCTATGCTCTTGCTGTGTTGACTTTGCAATGCCTCCCACAAGAGCAGCAACAGCATATTTTCTTGTCTCATTGATTTTGGGCTGGACCACTGGAATGTCACAATGCAGAGACTTTCAATGTTCTTGAGTGATTTTGCTCCGATTCTTGTACTGCAGCCACTTCACAATATGATCACACCTAGGATAACAGACGTTCTGACTCACCCCCAGAAGGTTGGGGTGCAGCTCATTTTTAAATATTAAACACAGGTAATTCACTGATCTCTCCAGTTAAGGGACTAGAAAGTTAAACAGATAACATAGATGCATTTTCTCCAATACGTTTAAGTTCTCTTAACTTCACATCTGAAATACACTTTATTGAATGATTCCTGTCATCATGGTTTAATTGCAGAGTAGACACAGTGGCTGCTGTTTTATAAAGTCAAAGTATTCAGTTTGGAAACTTTGAGAATGTGGTATTTTCTCTCCTTTTTTAAAGTTGTTTCTTTTTTTCAGATGACATGATAGTTGGTTAGTTATGGGTTTTTTTTTTTTTCCTTACTTAGTTGGAAATTGAAAGAAACCTTTTCTGTGTTCCTAAATTTTGGTAGAATCCAGGAGTAGGTGCAGAATTTTCTTGGCATACAAATCCAAAAGCTAGGAAACCACCTTTATAATTCATTAACTTCACCCAATGTAGATAAATCAGATTTAGAAGAAGATGAATATTAGCTGCGGATCAAAGGAACTGTTGTCAAAGGTCTTTCCCAGTGGCTGATAGGATAAGCAAAACATGCCCTAGAAGGACACCCATACTAATTAGGTGTTAAACCATAGTACAGTATTTTGCCATCAGCTTTTGTTTTGCTTGTTTTTTGACCTTATCTTAAATTGGTGAGGCTTCGCTGCAGAAATCAAGGATGGTTAAAATAAATTTTAGCTGAGCAAATGTAGTGTTTACACCAAACCACACCTAATCATATAAAAATGTCAAAATCACTCTTCCTAATAGTGTTACGAGGTGTTCTAAAATGATAAGCTGTTAATTTCTCTTTCTGGCATTTCTAGCCCGACTGTCAAAATAATGGTAATATCACCTGATATATTTTCAATATTAAAAAAAGATTGGCAATATCTTTATAAATATGCAGTACCGCAGAATGGAGACAAACTGTACCAGTTGGCTATGAATAGACTCCCCCGATCACTGTTTGGAGGGGCATTCACGCCCTCAAATCCATGAGGCAGCTGTGGTGAGGCACAAACACTGCTCAGGAAGAGGCAAGACCCGGCTCCTTGAACAAGGTCATTTAATCTCTCTGAGCCTCAATTTATCTACAGAAGGAAGGATTTCGACGAGGTAGCTTTTAAGGACTGTACGGGATATGAAATTCTATAATATCCTTGTATTCATATAATAAGATTTCCAAATGAAGAGGAAAAAATGAGGTTAGCCTGGCCAAGTTAGTCCTCAACACTTTCTTAGTAAGGCAATGTTTTTGCAGATGAGGACACAGAGCCATGGAAACATTCATTAACTTACCCCCAAATCACACAAAAACTTTATACTTGGTCTTTTGAATCCAATTTACCATCTATGTACATCTATTTTTCCAAAAGAGCAGCTTCAAAAAAATTCCTGTTATCCGTATTTCACTTTAGGGTATCTTATATCTATGTTTACCCCCTTTAAATGAATTGTTAGACGCTGGACATTTTCTGATTTATAATTAAAATAAACTATTTCTAAATACTAAGTGCCCTGACTTTAAAGAGTCTTTACATTTTCCCTTTAAAAGATAAACAAAAACCAATTCAATAAGCTAAAAAACCTACTTGGATTTTTTCCCTCCAATTATTACATGTGCATGTATGTATGTGTCTGTCACGGGGAGGAAGAGGCTATATAATTTTGTCTTCTCCTATCACTTTTTACACCCATTCATTATAATCTAGGAATTACCTGATTATCTATAAAATGTTGCCCAGATGGAACCCAGCTACCCTCAGTTTTCAGATAAGGAGATTGAAGGAGCACAGAGGTGTTAATTGACTTTCTCAAGGTCACACCGGACTTTACAATCAAGGCTGGGATTAGAGTCTAAATTTCCTGACCCAGCTGCTTTTCTCCCATTAGGCTGTTGTTCTTTCACAGAGGGTTTAGATCACTTTCCACCCTTGCAGGCAGGATTTGGGGACTCTCATGAAATGCTTCTTTAACAACCACAGCATCCATGGGCACAGGTGACATTCCCAGGTAACAGATGATGGGTTTTGAACAGGAGATCAGGGAATTTAGAGCATAAATTCACAGGAAAATAAACAAGTGTGAGGACAGACTGGACTTTTAACAGTCAAGCCAGGGCTTTCGCACTGGGATTCCATTTTTTTCCCCTCGGCTCATCACTCCACTTCCACCAAGCATTTGGTTTTAATCTGGTGCTGTCCCTGGGACTAATATTCAACAGCCTAAGATCTTGTTTTTTTCTGTTTGGATTTTTTTTTTTTTTTTTTTGGCCTAGTAAAGCAGATTTCAGTGTATTTTATAAGAACTCCATCGATGGTACTGCTTAAATAGTATTCAAACAAGTTTCCTCAACCCTGATTAGAATATTGTTTTATTACACTGCACATTTCCTAAATCTCCCACTAATTAAACATATATTGTACCTCATTATTACCCACGAACAACTATCTGTACTCACGATTTATGGTTGTGTACTGTGGTGGTTGATGACTGTATCAGCATTTCAATTTCAAACGCATTTCAGAGGTTTAGAGCTTATCTGGAAAATTAATTGCAGCCGAAAACCTGGCACAGCCTGTTCTTAAGCAGACCAGCCTGGGGCCCTGCTGCTCTCGGCTCCTTTTTCTGGAACAGCTGCCAGGGGAGTGGAGTGAGGAGTGGAAGAGGGGAGTAGAAGGAGAGTGGATGGGGGAGAGCAGAGTGCTGCTCTTCTCAGATCCTTCCACCAATCGCTGGAGTCTGGAGGGGAAATGAAAACTCTTCTCTGCTTAATGATCACAGTAAGTGGACGGAAGCCTGAGTTCCCAGCACTCCATTAGCAAGCCAGCCAGGTGTTGGCCGCTGTCAACGCTGGCAGCTTTTTCCCTTTGTTTATTTTTTAAGCAAAGATTTCAGAGTTTTGTGAGTGGTTTTTTGTTTTTGTTGTTGTGGTGGTGGTTTTTTTTTTTTTGGTTGGTTTTTAGTTGATCTCAGCTGCAGGGTTTCAAGATTCGGATGTGTTTGTTGGCTTACAAGCAGATAGATGACCCTTGAAGACAACTGAAGTACCCCCCCCCCCCCCCCAGTTTTGTTCCTCATCTTTTTCAAAGGCAGGGCAGGGAACCATAAAAGACAGCTACTCTGGCTAGTGGCCTTGCAGCCCACGTATTCAGCATTTTGCTTTGTGTCTTTAATTGTACTCTGCTTAGCAGCATAAAAGAGCAGTTTTCCAAGGAAGAAAACAGGAGTTTACCTCCACCCCCCCCCCCCTTCTTTCTTTTTTTACTAACCTAGCAGGAAGGTCCTGGTAATAGATTAGGAATTCTTTTGGTTTATCGTGAAGACCGAAAAGCAAAAATTCCCTGTTGAATTCAGGGGCCATTTGGTTGCAAAGAGCAGAAACCATGAACATCACGTTAAGTAAATGGAATGTAAGAACTGGAAGTGTAGCTGAATATTATGAGGGGTTGGAATTATAAACTGGGAAGTCCTCGGGAACCAAGATTGTCATTCTTTGCCATCTCTCTCTTGCCCGTGCTTAGCTTTTCTTTCTTGCCACGGTGTATTTCATTTCTACCTCTTTCGAGACATCTGCTTTTTTTTTTTTTTTTTCTGTGATCTGGTTCTGTGTGTGTGCTCATGCACACAGTCCCCAAACTCCCAGCCTTAAGGGTGTACATGACTCTCCAGCTCAGATGTCTACCACTAATTACTACAGTTCTGCTATCTTGGTATAAATGAAAGGAGAGGCTCTATTTGGGCCAGATTGACTCCACTTGGGCCAGATGTCCATCCCATGCCTAATCAGTTTGGATGGGTGTGATGGCACATGACCACTAAATACATTACTGACTTTTGCAGAGTCTATGAAAGCAGCATTGCCAAGAAAGAGGTGTTGACTGGTCACCTACTCACCCATCCTAATTGTGAGATAGTAGGATCCAATATTATACACACACACTCTGGAAGTGGTTCAATGGCAAGCAAGTGGTATCACATCACAGCTAATAGAAAAGTTTAATTCATTGGCTTCTAAGCATTAGAGGGCATATGTACCCTTGGGATGTGTATTAAAAATGCCAATGCCACAGCTCCCTCCGGAGATTTGATTAAGTGGGGTAGCAAGCAGGAACCCATACTTTCTAATAAGCCCTTTGAGTGAGCACAGTGAAAGTGGTCCACATGCCTCATTGTGACAAGCCCTGCTTTCTTAGCTAATGCTTAACATTCAGGTGTAACAGGTGATTAGAGGTGAAGAATTCTTTTTTTAAGAATTTCTTTGATGGGGGATCCCTGGGTGGCGCAGCGGTTTGGTGCCTGCCTTTGGACCAGGGCGCGATCCTGGAGACCCGGGATCGAATCCCACATCGGGCTCCCAGTGCATGGAGCCCGCTTCTCCCTCTGCCTGTGTCTCTGCCTCTCTCTCTCTCTGTGACTATCATAAATAAATAAAAATTTAAAAAAAAAAAAAGAATTTCTTTGATGATACTTAGTTATGGTAATGTACAAAGACACTTGACTTCCCCCATAGTGACTGCACCAGGTTAGGTAGTGAGAATGAATTGTGTCCAATATGTGAGCTTCGACTGATGCAGTGATAGGTGTGTATCAACAGTTCTGGAGCCTATTTAGAGAAACCCCAAATGCTTTCATTTTACTAAGTGTAGTTGCTGTCTGAAAAATAAAAGGTAAGTTAATTATGAAATAACATGGTCATATTAATAATGCCATAATAGTCAGCTCTACAGTGAAACATGCCAGAGTTGATTACATTAGCTTGCCTGGGAGAATTGATACTAAACTGTCAGGAGTGACATAAAAGAACTTGCAGTGCCATTATTTCTACCTCACAGGAGCATCATCAGAGAGGATAATTTAATTTCTTTCATTCTTGTTTCCAGGGTTTCATACCTTCCTGAAAATGCTGATTTTTAAAGAGCACAGATTTAAAATTTTTCCCATCCAAGTTAAAAATATACTCTACATTTGCAAGTTTGATGTTTTCATGTGTGCTTAAGAATGGTTTCAGGTTAGCTCATTGGGCCAGATATCCACCTTACAACACCCAGGATTCAGCATGTTTTACTGGATGGAAAAAACAAAGCAGTTGAGGAAGAACAAAATTAAAAAGAAATTAAGATATGAGCTTTGTACAGCCAAGTACATCATCTTCTTTCCACATGAAGCACAGAGGGTGGTTTTTCCAGGCGCACACAGGAGCGGGGCACCTGTGTTCATTTAAATGATTACGCATTCAACAAAATTTGAATGTGTGATGTGCAATCATTTGAATCACTCATTATACATTAAAATAAACTGACACAAATACAACTCGTTCTCTGCTGCTTTTGAGAAACTAAGTAAATTAAAGAACGAAATGAAGGTTGGATTCTAGGCTGAAGATTTGACACACAATTGAGTCAGAAAATTCAGAATTCCTGGTTTTTGACTGTGATCAGATAACTTTGAGTGCTAGTGCGCAATTAGAAAAGCAGCAAGAGGAAGAACAGTTGTCTGTTGCTTCTCCTGCACCACCACACCTATGGCTCCCAGACCACTTCTCACTGTGCTTTGGACACTAGCTCAGAGGACCACATAGCACAAAGGGAAAGAGCAGGGGAAAACAGTTAAATTAAAAAAAAAAAAAAAGTGGAAAGAACGTAGTCCTCCTACAAAGTCCAGTGTTTTTCCCAGCTCTCCCATTATGATTGTTCAGGATCACCATCTCTTCTTTTTTATGGCTAATGATTTTTACACCTGACTTGAATGGGGATTCTGACACTACCAATCCACTGAAACTGTGTCTTCAAGGTTTATCACTTTGACAAATCCAAGTTTCCTTCTTTCTTACCTTTCTTGGCCTGTCAGCATTTGAAATGGATGACCCCCTGCCTCCCACCTGAAACATCTCTTGCCTTCCATAATAGCACACAGTTGTAGACTTCCTTGCTCATGATAGTTCCTTCTGAGCCTTTTCCTCCTCCAGTCAATGTTCAAATGATTGACAAGTGCCGGAGCTTGGTTTAGGATCACCTTATTTCTCTCTCTAGGAGATTACATCCAGTCTTACGCATGCATGCCGATGAATCCAAACTTACATATCTAGGTCTAAAAGCAATGTTGAACTCCACCGTTATATATCCAATGCTTACTTGATATCTTGAAGTCAAGGCTTAGAAGTCCTATTAAAATCTGAAACTTAAACGTGATGAAAACAGAACTCTTAAATTTATACCTACCTCTCCTAAACCGTATCATCTCCATCTACCTAATTGCTCAGGCAAAAAATGGGTTATTCTTAATTCCTGTTTTCCCCTCTCTTCACTGCACATTCAATTCATTAGGAATTCCATTCAAGACTACACTCAAATGTTTCCCAATCCATTGGGCTCCATTATCCTTCACCCTGATGACTATTACAGATAACAGGTTTCTCTCCTTCTAATTGTAGTCAATGTTCTTTCCCTCCAGTTTCCTTTGTCTTTACTGATAGCACCCTTGTCAGTCACTATCATATTTTTCCTGGCTACTATAATTACCATTTAATTGACTTAACTCTGCAACCAAAGAGGTCCTCTAGAAAATGCAAATAAATATTGACATTTCCGATATAACTTCCTACTACATTTAGAATAAAATTTGGGTTTATCATAGCATACAAAGCCTTAAGAGATCTATTTCTGAATTCCATGACCATATTTTCTATAATTCTTGATTTCACAGAATGTTCTTTTAAAAACTTAAATCAGACTTTGTCATTTCCCAGATTAAAAACCTTCAAAGTTTAGTAATCCTTACTACATTGTACAATGTTATGTCTGATAAGAATAGTTTGGGTTCCGAGTAACAGAAAAACTGATTAATGATGTGTTAAACAAAAAGGGATTAATTTTTCTCAAAGAATAAATTCTGAGTAGATAGTTGGTATTGGTGTAGCTGTTTAATGATTCCATGAAGTAATCAGGTTCTTTCTTTTTTTCTCTCTCCCATCCTTATTAGGTTGAGTATGTTGGTGTTTGACCTTATGCCTCATGGTCCCAAGATGGTTTTTAAAGTTTCAGACATCACATCTGTATCACCCATGGTCAAGGTAAGAAAAAGGCAGAAGAGATAGGAGCTGTAATAATAAACTCACTCCTGCTCCAGGGCCTTTGCACTTACCATTTCTCCAGCTACAATGAGTTTTCCCCAGATTTTCATATGGTTTGCTCCTTAATAGTTAAGGTCACAATACAAATATCTGAGATATTTGTGACCTTAACTATTAAGGTCACAATACAAATATCTCAGAAGAGTTGCTAATCCAAAGTAGTTTACTAAACTATTTGTTTTTCTTATTAAAATCTATATTTGTTTTCTAGGGCTGCTGTAACGAAGTATCAAAGACCGAGTTCCTTAATGTCTCCCTTCAAGCTGCTATCACAAAAATACCATAGACTGGGTGGTGTATGTTACCAAAATTTATTTCTCACAATTCTGGTGGCTGGAAAATCCAATATCAAGGTGCCCATAGATTCAATTTCTGATGAGAACCCTCTTCCTGGTTTGCAGATAGGGACCTTCTTGTTGTGTGCTCACACGGTGGGGAGAGAGAAAGGAAGCAAATTCATTTGCATCTCTTCTTATAAGGGAACTAATCTTGCCATGGAGGCTTTACTCTTAGGGCCTAATTATCTCCCAAAGGCCCCATCTCCAAATACCATCACACTGGGGACTCGGGTTTCAACATAGAATTTGGGGGTACATACTCACTCCATAGCACTCAAACAATAGAAATTTATTGTCTCATTGTTCTAAAAACTGGAAGTCCAAGGTCAGAGTGCCAGTGGGGTTGGTTTCTTCTGAGGGCTATGGGTGAAAGAGCTACTCCAGGTCTCTCTCCTTGGCTTGTGAATGGCCATTTTCTCCTTGTGTCTTCTTCACATTGTCTTCCCTTTGTAAGTGTCTGTATCAAAATTTCTTCTTCTTATAAGGACACCAGTCAGATTAGATTAGAGTCCACCCTAATGAACTCTTTTTAGTGTGATTACCACTGTAAAAAATTACCTAGCTCCAAATAAGGTCTAGGGACCTTATTCTGAGGGATTGGGGGTTAATAATTCAACATATGGATTTGGGAAGAAGGCACAATTCAGTCCATAACAAACTCAGTAAATACGTGCTGAATGAATGGGTGGACTTGAATCACAGCCACCATTTACTGAATGCTTACAATGGGTCAAGTGCTACATGGAGCGCTTTACACCATCTCCTTCAGTTCTCACAACAATCTAGTGATGAAGATACTACATGTATTCTCTTTTAGAAATAGGAAAAACATAGCTAGAGATAGAGTGAGTAAAAGGGCAATCTAGTGGAGGCCAGCAAGAAAATAAAGGCTGGGATGTCTTTAGCAAAATAGGAAATTTTCCTTGAGACATCTTCATTATCTTTGGCCACATTGGATCATGATTAGAAAAGAAGATTGAAATAGTGAGTTTAGGCAAGGGTCAGCAAACTGGTTTCTGTGAAATACATATTTGAGGCTTCCAAGTCACATGGTTTCTGTCACAACTTCTCTGTCATTGTTTTATGAAGCAACCATAGACAATACATGGACAGATGGCTGTGGTTGTGTTCCAATAAAACTTTATTTTTAAAAGCCAGTGGCTAGCCAGATTTGGCCTATGGCCCATAGTTTCCCAAAGCCTCAGTTAAAGAAATTTTTACTTTGATTTTCTTTCCTTTTATTTTCCTAAAAGCAAATTAATTTTATGAATTCAGAAAAGCTGTACCGACTCGCATCTTTGGGATGCCCAGCATTTACTTCCCACTTTAGAGAGAGTTGTCCTAAACCCTTCAACACCCGAGAGATACTCAGAAAGTCTACAGCTGCCCTCTAGAATGCTCTCTCCCCTGGGAAATTTTTTGCCATATCCTGTTAGAGTATGAACTTATTTCCACAGTGATGGTGGTAGAGAGCTGTGGGGACAGAGGAGAAGTCAAAGGGACAGAGATACTAAAGCTAGCCATCCGGACTTTCATTCCTGGCTGAGGCATGGACAAACTGGCTTCAGTGCCTAATACTTCAATTCTCCACGAGTTGTTTTCTTTCCTGAAGAGATCAGAAAACAAACATTTATCTGAGGATGTAGTCCTTATTAAACCTTGGAGGTGGTCTAGATAAATACACTTGATAAAGAGGGGTGCTAAGGAATTCTTCTCTGTTGTCTGAGTATTTATGTATTTTTAACTTGTGAGTCCGGGTGCCTCTTGACAGCCTTTGAGTTTCTTGTATTTTCTCCTGATTATAGACCTTAAGGACGCAGCATGGTGGGGTTTTTTTCTTTTCTCACATCTACCCTACTTCCCTGTAGTCCACAAAGTTCTTTTTTCAAGTCTACACACTGAACAAGATGGAATTTCGATCTGCCCCACAGTCCACCCCCCAGTAGCAGTGTCCTCGTGAGCCCATGTCCATTGCACTTTAAGCAGCTTACTTTTTTTTTTTTTAAAGCAGCTTACTTCTAAAGCAACCTAGGAAACAAGGCCTAACAGAAGTAAATAAGGGAGTTTACATAGATAACATAAACATCATACAATAGTGGACCCTGATCTAAGACTTCTCTGTTTTCATTTAAAGAAAAAAAAAAAACTTATTTTTTTTTATTACTGCAGTCATATGTGGTAATGTGTTAGACTAAATATTCTGAAAATCCTTCCAATACAAAAATCTTGGGAATGATGGATTGGTATAACAAACATCTTTTAAACACATAGCTGAAATGATAAGAATATTAGAAAAATCTCCAGGGGCCAAGAACAAAGAGGGAGCTGGAAATGTGTGTGGTTCATCCTGAAGTTCTCTTCCTGCAGCACTGACTTCCCAGGGAGCATCTGTCAGTTCTAATAATCAACAGGCTTTCATTTTAATGGTTGAACAGTAGATGCAGGATGAGGTTTTAGAGCATTCAGGATGGGGAATTGGAACTTAGAGATCCCTCTACAGCCAGGACCTCAGAAATGCATTCTGAAGGAAGGAATGAACTAGAAAAAAAAAAAAAATCCACCTGCTGGCAAAGAGAATTGAAAATGATACTTGCTTACCATGGCCTAACCTCTAGCCTGGAAAAAATGTAATCAAGGCCTTCCCACGTGTAGGTTTAGGATCTGAATTTTATACTGCCTGAAAGTCTAGGAAATCCCAGTTTGAGGAATTAAAGTGGTTTTTGTTTGACGGGATCCCAGGACACGTGGCAAAAGCAAATGCACGTTCCCCATGGGGGCTTGTCTCCTTACTCAGGCTCTGCAGGATTCTACAGATTAACCCCCATATAAGATTTCACAATTCAAAATTTCAAAACACATAGGAAATGGACTGTTGCGTGTGACAATGTTAGTAGATACAATAAAAGCAAACTTTGATATCCAAGATCTTCTGATATTGAATTAACATACATATAATATAAATAGATTTTAATGTCTTTTTACTTGTACCACATTGGTTACTGTATCTTTAAAATCAAGAAGTATAAAACCTCTGACTTTGTTTTTTTTTCCCATCCTCGATTTCTCCCATCCCCTC
The DNA here is from genome assembly GCF_048418805.1 of Vulpes vulpes. Classification (NCBI taxonomy): domain Eukaryota; kingdom Metazoa; phylum Chordata; class Mammalia; order Carnivora; family Canidae; genus Vulpes; species Vulpes vulpes. Next base: position 8,849,454 of record NC_132787.1, read on the forward strand.
ACCCTCCTCCCCTCTGATAACCACGAGCTTGTTCTCTATATTTAAGAGTCTGGTTTTTTGCTTCCTTCTCCTTGTTTTATTTCATATATGAAACCATATGAAATCATATGGTACTTGTCTTTCTCTGATTTATTTCACTTAGGATTATAGCCTCTAGATCCATCCATGTTGTTGTAAATGGCAAGATTTCATTCTTCCTTATTGCTGAGTAATATTCCATTTTGTGTGTGTGTGCGCGTGCATGCATGCATGTGTATCTTTATTTATTTTTCTTATAAATTTGTTTTTTACTGGCGTTCAATTTGCCAACATATAGAATAACACCCAGTGCTCATCCCATCAAGTGCCCCCTCCCCGTGCCCGTCACCCCCACCCCCCGCCCACCTCTCTTGTTTTTAAAATAAATTTATTTTTGTATGTATCTTTAAACATTCATCTATCACTGGACACTTGGGTTATTTCCATAATTTGGCTATTATAAATAATGCTGCAATAAACAGAGGTGCATATATCTACTCAGATCAATTAGTGTTTTCATTTTCTTTCATTAAATACCCAGCAGTGGAATGATTAGACCATACGGTAATTCTTTAAAAATTTTTTTTTGACAAACCCTTCATACTGTTTCCACAGTAGATGCACCAGTTTTCATCCCCACTGACAGTACAAGAAGGTTCCTTTTTCTCTACATCCTCACCAACACTTGTTATTTCTTGTATTTTTAATTTTAGCTATTTTTACAGGTGTGAAGTAATATCTTATTGGGGTTTTAATTTGCATTTCCCTGATGATGAGTGATGTTGAAAATCTTTTCATGTGTCTGTTGGACATGCATAGATCTTCTTTAGAGAAATGTCTATTCATGTCTTCTGCCAATTTTTTACTTGGATTATTTGTAGGTTTTTTGAGTTGTAGAAATTCTTCATATATTTTGGTTAGTAAACCCTTATTGGATATGTCATTTGCAAATATCTTCAATTCAGTAGTTATCTTCTTGTTTCGTTGATTATTTTTTTCACTGTGCAGAAGCTTTCTATTTTGATGCAGTCCCATGGTTTATTTTTGCCTCAGGACACATATCTAGAAAAATGTTGCAATGGATGATATCAGAGAAATTACTACCTGTGATCTCTACTAGAATTTTTATGGTTTCAGGTCTCATATTTAGGTTTTTAATCCATTTTGAGTTTAGGTTTGTGTGTGGTGTAAGAAGGTGATCCAGTTTCATTCTTATGCGTGTTGCTGTTCAGTTTTCCCAACACTCTTTGTTGAAAAACCAACTTTTTCCCATTGCATATTGTTGCCTCCTTTGTCCAAGGTTCATTAACCATACAATCATGGGTTTATTTCTGGGTTCTGTGTTCTGTTCCATTGATCTATATGTCTATTTTTGTGTCAATAATACACTAATTTGGTTACTGTAGCTTTGTAGTATATCTTGAAATGTGGGATTGTGATACCTCCAGTTTTACCTTCTTTATGAAGATTGCTTTTGTTATTTGGGATCTTTTGTGGTTTGATTAAATTTTAGTATTATTTGTTCTGGTTCTGTGAAAAATGCTATTGGTATTTTGATAGAGATCGTATCAAACCTGTAGACTACTTTGCGTAATATGGACATGTTAGCAATATTTGTCTCAATCCTTCAGCATAGAATAATTCTCCATTTGTTTGTGATGTCTTCATTTCCTTCATCAGTGTTTTGTAGTTTTCAGAATACAGGTCTTTCACCTCATTGGCTATGTTTATTCCCAGGTATTTTATTATTTTTGGTGCAATTGTAAATGGGATTGTTTTCTTTCTCTTTTTGCTGCTTCATTATTAGTGAATGAAAATGCAACAGATTTCTGTACATTGATTTTTGTGTCCTGCAACTTTACTGAATTCATTGATGCTGTTAACTGTTTTTTGGTGGAGTCCTCACGGTATTCCATGTATAGTATCATGTCATCTGAAAATAGTAAAAGTTTTACTTCTTCCTTACCAATTTAGATGCCTTTTCTTTTTTGTCTTATTGCTGTGACTAGGACTTGCGGCACTATCTTGAGTAAAGGTGGTGAGAGTAGACATCCTTCTGTTGGTCCTGACCTCAGAGAAAAAGCTGTTTTTCATGATTGAGTATGATTTTAGCTATGCTTTTAAAAAAATCCTATACAGCCTTTATTTGGTTGAGGTACGTTTCTTCTAAACCCACTTTGTGGGGTTTTGTCTCTTTTGATACCATCATATGATTTTTATCTTTCATTTTTTAGTGTAATATATCACAATGATTGATTTGCAGATATTGAACCATCCTTCCACCTCCAGAATAAATTCCACTTGGTTGTAGCAAATAATCTTTTTAATGTATTATTGAATTTGGTTTGTTAATATTTTATTGAAGATTTTTGCATTTGTGTTAAGGACACTGGCTTGTAGTTTTCTTTTTGTAGTGTCTTTGGTTTTGGCATCAGGGTAATGCTGGCTTCATAAGATGAATTTGGAAGTTTTCCTTCTATTTTTTGTAATATTTTGAGAAGAAATATTAACTCTTTTAGAAATATTTAGTAGAATTCACCTATGAAGCCATTTGGTCCTAGACTTTTGTTCATTGGGATGTTTTTGTTTACAAACTAAATTTTTTTATTGGTAATCTGTTTATGCATATTTCCATTTCCTGATTCAATTTGGGAAGATGTAATGTTTCTTGGAATTTTTCCTTTTTGTCTAGTTGGTCCAATTTCTTGACATAAATTTTTTTTTGTAGTAATCTCTTACACTTCTTTATATTTGTGTGGTTTCGGTTGTTACTTCTCTTCTTTCATTTCTAGTTTCATCTAGAGTCCTCTCTCATTTTTTCTTGATGAGTCTGGCAAAAGGTTCATCAATTTTGTTTATGTTTTCAAAGAAGCAGCTCTTGGTTTTACTGATTTTTTTTTTTTTACTCTCTATTTACACTCTGATCTTTATAATTTTCCTTTTCTGCTAATGTTGGGCTCTGTTCGTTCTTTTTCTGGCTCCACTAAGTGCTAGGCTAAATTGTTATCATTTGAGATTTTTCTTGATTCTTGAGATAGGCCTGTATCACTATACATTCCCTTTGCTATATTCCAAAGTTTGGATGCTTATATTCTATAGTTTTTTGCCCCCGGGTATTTTTTGATTTCCTTTCTGATTTCTGTCAACCCACTGGTTGTTTGGTAACATATTGTTTAGCCTGCAGTTTTTTGTGTTTTTTTCCAGTTTTTAAAATCTCGTATTTGATTACTTGTTTCATATTTTTGTGGTCAGAAAACATGCTTGGTATGATTTCAGTCTTCTTAAATTCACTGAAGTTTTTTTGTGGCCTAACATGTGATCTACCTCGGAGAATGTTCTATGCGTACTTAAAAAAGAATGTGCATTCTGCTGTTTTTGGATGGGATGTTCTATGTATATATTTGTTAACTCCCTCTGGTCTAATGCGTCAAAGCCACTATTTCTTTATTAATCTTCTGCCTGGGTGATATATCCATTGATGGAAATGGAGTGTTAAAGTGTCCTGTTATTGTATTACTGTCCATTTCTCCCTTTGGATCTGTCAATAATTGCATGATATATTTAGTTGTCCCTAAGTTGAGTGCGTAGATATTTATAATTGTTATATTCCCTGGTTGGATTGATCTCTTTATCATTATGTCATGCCCTTCTTTATCTCTTATTATAGTTTTTGTTTAAAGGCTACTTTGTCTGATATAAGTATTGCCACTCCAGCTTTTTATTTTTTGTGTTGCCTTCCTTTTAGAATTATGATATAGAACTAAATATATTTGTTGTATACTTTGATTCCTTTCTCTTTATCTTTTGTGAATCTACTGTAGGTTTTTTTTTTTTTTTTTTGTCTTGCGGTTACTCTATGTCTCACATATGACATCTGATAGATTTAATATTTTATACTAACAACTTCAGGTGCATATAAATCTCCACCCTTTTATTTCTCCTCCTTTTACATTTTGATGTGACAATTTCCCTTCTTATATATTGTGTATCTATTAACAAATTGTCATTATCATTATTTTTAATGCTCTGTCCTTTAACATTTATACTGAAGTGGTTATCACTCCATCATATTACAATATTTGAGTATTCTGAATCTGACTATATACTTACCTTGACCAGTGTGTTATATATTTATTCATATGTTTCTATGCTACTGATTAGTTTTCATTTCAGCTTGAAGCATTCCTTTCAGCATTTCTTGTAAGGCAGGTCTAATGGTGATGAAGTCCCTCAGCTTTTGTTTGTCTTTAAAAGTCTTTATCCTTCCTTTATTTCAGAAGGATGGTTCTGCTAGGTAAAGTACTCTTTGTTGGCAGGTTTTTTTTTCTTTTAGTACTCTAAATATATCCTCCCACTCTCTCCTCATCTGTAAAATTTCTACTGAGAAATTTTCTGATAGGCTAATAGGGGTTCCTTTGTAAGTTTCAAGTTATTTTTTTTCCCGCTTGCTGCTTTTAAGATTCTCTCTTTGTCTTTGATTTTTGATACTTTTATTATAATGAGTCTTGGAAAATATCTTCTTAAGTTGATTTTTTTTTGTTGTTGTTTGTTTGTTTACCTATGAGCATCATGGACTTGAATATCCAAATCTCTCTCCAGATTTAGGAATTTCTCAACCATTTTGCTTTAAATAAGCTCTGGGCCATCCTCCCTCTCTCCTTATTTCTCTTCTAGAGCTCTAATAATTCTCAAATCATTTGTTTGATGGTATCTGATAGATCACATAGGCTTTCTTTACTTTTTTCCCCATTTCTTTTTCTTTTTGTTCATCTGATTTAGATAGTTTCAGTTGATTTGTCTTGGGCCTCACTTACTCTTCTGCTTGGTCAGATCTGTTGTTGAAGCTCTCAATTGAATTCTTAAGTTGTTATATTCTACAGTTCCGATTTCGGTTTGGTTCTTTTTTATGTTTTTGTTGTTTATTATCTCTATTAAACTTCTCATTTTGTTCTTGTATTGTTTTCTTGATATTGTTTATCTGTATTCTCTTATAATTCTGTGAGGATATTTAGGACATTTATCTAGTATTCTTTTTGGGAAAATTCCTGGATCCCCATTTATTTGGGGCCAGCTACTGGAGGTTTACTGTATTCTTTTATTCTAAACTTCTTTTGGTGGTGTCATTTTTTCCTGATTCTTTGTAATTCCCATAGCTTTGCATAGGTGCCTGCATATTTGAACAAGCAATCACCTCCTCCAGACTTCATGGATTGATTTGGGCAAGGGAAAACTATCACTTGCATATGAGGGCACACTGGATTCTGCTCTGATCCCAGGTTTGGTGGTACAGGATGAGAAATGCAGGGGAGTGTGGTAGCACTGGATCTAGGAATGTCTTTGATGTCTTTTTTTACTCAATCCATTGGGGCCCATAGCTTTGACAACTGTGTGGTTCTTAGCAAGTACAATTGGTGGTCTGCAGTGGCTGCAAGGGCTGTTGGAGTCCTCAGTGAGGTACCTTCATGTCATGACCAGGGCAGGCAGCAGCTGTGGTGAAAGCCAGTGGTATGCATACACTCAGCCATGGGGACCAGATGCAGGTGTCCATAAAGTGTCAGGGGCAGGTTGCAGATATACACATAGTGGTGGGGGCCAAAGCAGGCAGCAAGGGTCAGGGCCAAGTAGAGGCTCACTGGCAGCTGTGCTGTCCTGGCTATATGTACTCTCCCATGGTTGCATAATCTCTCCCTGGGTATGTCTGTTGCAGCAGAGGCCAGTGATGTGCATCAGGTCAGCAGAATGCAAGTATAGAGTTGGAGGGGGCTAGCCCCATGTGTGCTCATGGTGCTGGGGGTCATCCAAGGGGGTCTAGGCTGGTGTTTGGCATTCAAGCAGCCACAGAGGCCTGGGATGGCTGTTGGTTTTGTTCTAGGGCATGGAAAAGGAGCAGGGAGGGACTCAGTTGACTGGCATCAGTGAATTCAAATATCTGTGGAGTAAAAACGGCGAAATCTGCAGAAGGTCCACAGCAGAATTGCTGCCCATCCTTCTTCTATGTTGAAAACTTCTGGTTTTAAGCATGAAGCAAGTCACTGTGAACTGTGTGATCATTCCCTTTGTGTCACTACTACTGCTTTTCTTCCTTGTTCCTAGCTGTCCCTATACAGTCCATCTATACTCCATCATTGTTGGGTAAAATTGAAGTGGAACCTTCCTGTGGTGAGTCAAAAGGCTAGGAAAGTTGGTCACTCACCCTAGTCTCCCTTTCTTAGTGAGAGAAACCCTTTCTAGTTGTGAAATTCCCTCTTGGCATTGAGTATAGCTGGCTTGGGGGATGGCATGATATAGACAAAATGACACCATCTCCTTTCACTTTTTATGCAGTTATTTTCAGGAGTTTTGTTCTACCATGTTGCTGAAGTTGTTTAAGTGGACTCCAAAGCTCTCTCAGTGCTCGTTTTGTTCAGGGATAGCTGTCTAATTATTGATATTTGTAGGGAGAAGGAGGCTGGGGTCTCCTACATCACCATTTTGGTAATGTCACTTCCTCTTTCTTTGTATGCCTTGGGATGTTTGTTGAAAATTGGGCATTAAAAAAATAGCTACTTATTCCAGTTTTTGCTGACTAGATCCATGAAGGGGAAGATATCCCCTAATCAGGCCAGAGAAATTTATAGTCTTAAATATCATTGTTAAAAAATTAGTGAGCTAAGCAAAACTACTGTCTCCGGTAGGTAAAACGATGCCTGCCATACAACAGACCTAACAATTTGTTGAGTGAATTGCCAAATGAATCTAACCTAAGAAATTAGATAGAGAAAAATAAAGACTAAATCCAAAGAAAATCACAATAAGTATGATACATTGAATATAAAATACAGAATGTGTCAGCAAAGTCAAAAGCTGGTTCTTTCAAAAGTCTAATTTTATGGAAAAACCTATGTCAAATATGGAAGTAAAATATTATCTTGCATACCCTGGCACTTATTGTTTCCAGCTGGGCTGAATGAAAATAAGAGTCAGCATTTGCCTTTAAGTATTTGTTTAAAAGCCCAAATTCAAATGCTCACATGCCCAGAAAACTCTCCTTTACCATTTTCCTATGGATAGGCAATATCAGGATACTAATATCATGATAGCCTTGCTCAAACTGCCTTCTGATTGGATCTGTCCCCAGTTGGAGGGACCAAATGAGAATCAGTCATGAGAACCACACAGCAGGTGAGCTCAGCATTGTTCAAGGCAGCCTTTGTATACGGGGTTGAGAGTTTCCCAGACCCACTTCATTGGCCTTTTACATTGACCTTTGTATGTCCTGTAAAAATATCTTTGGTGTCAACTCCCCTCAGAAGACAACTGTAGTTCTGTATTGGACTGTGACTCAGTTCAGTGGTGGACTGGTGGTTGGTGGCCAGCAGAGAGTTGGCAGGTGGCTGGGGAAGTAGCAACATCTATAGTAAAAATATTTTCTCTCCGTTCACAATCAGGACTTCTACCTACTCAGCCATTGTATGAAGCCAACATCTCTAGCACCACCCATCTTGGTTTAGTATCTTGCACAGTCAACTGTCATTTCCCCTTTAACCTTATTTCACTTTCCTGGGTATGCTTTCTAAATCTCTTGGCTGGAAGACTCTGGTATCAGGGAAGGTTAATGCATTCACTCATTTATTATTCACTCAGTCAACTGTTTATTGAACATCTGCTCTCTGCCAGGACTGCTACAGATACAGTAATGAATATATACACTGTCCTCTTTATTTGAAGGAAATATCTTTAATGAGGTTGCTTCCTGCATATGGCGTGCAGGTCCAATGTATACCATGTTTTTACAGTGGGCTCTAAACAGTACCAGGACTTGTAGTTCTGCCCACTTTTTGCATGCTAGTTCCCTGATATTAATGGTCATATAACCTCCCTTGAGACTCCAGAATTTCTAAGTAAGCCTAGAATCCAACCTATACATTCACATATATGCTCAATGTGGCAGGATACACAAGGGAGACTGCAGTAGTCCTCATCCAGCTGTGCAGCCAAGACAGACAGCTGGGAAATTAAGAGAAGAACCCAGGAGGCATCAGTCAGGGCTGAAGGCTTTGTCTGAGCTGAAGCATTGATGCAGCCCTTGGATTGGAGGCCAACCTTCAGTGAAGGTCATTGACATTGACCAGAAGGTGGATTTCACATGTGCCAAGAGTGGGAAGTTTGCACTGGTCTTTCTGCCCCCCTCCCACTCGGGTCATACTGTCCAAGGTAAACGTGAATGACGTGGTTGGCACTGGTTCAAATTTTACCGTTACAAAGCAGTGTACTTTTTGGATGCCAAATCCATTTATACTCTTAAAAAAGGATTGAGAACCCTAAGAAACTTTAGTTTGTTGAGTCGTATCTATTAATATTTAGTGTATTAGAAACTAAAACTGAGAAATTAAATAATGTTCTTAATTTTAAAATAACAATAAATAACAATACAGCCACTGCATGTTTTAATGAAAAATAACTGTCTTTTTCAAAATTACGTGAGAAGAGTACATTGTTTTACATTTTGAAATGTCTGACTTAATAGAAAGCAGCTGGATGCTCTTAACTGCTTCTGTGTTCAATCTGTGGCCATATCGCATGTTGTGTAGCCTTTGGAAACTCCACTGCCCACGGAGAGAATGAGAATGAGAAGGCAAATAATGTCTTCATATTATTGTGAAAGTAGTTTTTCCTTTGTAGAGATCTTGAAAGGGTCTCAAACCCTCCCAAGGGAACCTAGACCACACTTTGAGAACTGCTGTTCTAGAATCTCCAGGCTGACAAAGTGCTTTTAACATATGTCAATATTTCTCAGACTTCCACTCAAGTTCCAGTGAAGAGAGAAAAGGAAAGGCATAGCCCAGGGTCTAGATGAAGTAGCTCAACATAAGTAGGCAATTCCTCTGAATTTTGTTATTTTACCTAAAAAATTCATTTACATTTTACATTCAATTCCATAACATATCTGTCCTTATTTTAATATGGCTTCCTCCCCCCATTCATTGAAACACCTCAAAGAAGATGTGTTGTATTCAACCTGTGGTTTCTTATATTGCCTGGCACGCTGAATTCGGTGTGAGATGTTAGGAACTTCAAAGTGACACTGTTTGGTAGGAGCAAACAGCCCCATTTAATGGATCAGGAAGCTGGAGCCTACAGAGGTTAAATAACTTAGTGAAAATAAAGATCAACCAAATGAAAGCAAGCAAAATCTATTTATTTATTCAGAGCTTGCTGCAGTAAAGGAGTCAGCCACTGTCAATTGCATTTTGGCTGAGACTCGAAGGCAGAAATAGGAATGAGAAAGCTTTATAGTGGAAATATGGGAAGATGCCAGGTGAGCCCTAATTGGAAGCTGTGGTATGGGGAAACTGGAGGTGGCCTAACTAGAATTGGGCATCCTAGGTAGTTGGTTAGGGTACACGTTTGGCTTTCCTGGTTGGTCCTAAGTTGGACAGAGGGATAAAAATTAGAGAAGCTGTCATTTATTAATCAAGACCCTGGCATTTGGGGCTGACTGTTTTGGGGATTATTTTTTGGCTTCCTGGACTGTCACTAGAGAGAAAACAGTCTGGTTTCCTACATGCCTGGCTGGCTTCCTGGTCTGATTATTGCAGATAAGGGGCTGGTTTCCTGGGCTGGTTGCTACAGGTGGTGGGTCAGAGTTCTATTTCTATATATGGTCTGGCCATTTTCTACTCTATAGTCAGTCCCAGTAAAAAAGGGTAACAAGAGAGAACATGGCCTAAATGTCTTTGTGAAATGTGTCCTCTAAAGAGAAGAGCAGGAAAGAGAAAAGTGTGCAACTCCCCCTTTTTTGGCCTCTTGGCCACAATTGGTCAGAAAATTGGAGTACTCAAAAAGCAAGTGGAATAAGCTAAATTTATAATTGCTCTTTCAGATATTTTAAGCATTTCATTAAATTTGCAAGTGGAAACATTCAAATTTCCCTTAAAAAGGGATAAAATTTGCTAAGTTCATGAAAAGAATAGGATTTGGGTTGAAGTTAAAAGTGTAAGAAAAGAAGTAGCTTTTCTGATCTATAACTTCAATATGTTGAATAATTATTAAAACCAAAGCAAATCTCTAAAGTCTCTTTTGGATGCAAAGACTACCCTGATGGCCTCAACTCCTACTTCCTGAGACCGTTGGAGTGGGCTGGGCTGGGTGAAAGCAGGATGGTTTTCCCACACAGCCTCTGTGTATAGCTTGTGATTTTTCAATATGTTGCATTTCTTTCATAGTCATATACTTCCTTTAGAATCCTTTTTCAAAAGCTACTTAAAATTTGCTTGCAGTAAAATCATGTTGGCAGTGGGATAATACGCAAAGAAACCCCTGGCACAGTGCCTGGTATTTATCTGACTCCCGCCAATTATAGTTGACCCTTGAACAGTACAGGAGTTAGGGGTGCCCAGCCCCTGAGCAGTTGAAAATCCATACAGAACTTACAACTCACTAAAAAACTAACTTCTACTATCCTGCTATTGACCAGACACCTTACCAAAGGCAGAAAAACTGTTAACATATTTTTTTAAAATGTAGTAGACCTACGATGTTCTATTAATTTTAGGTGCACTGCATAGTGATTTGAGAAGTCTATATGTTGTGCTATGCCCACCACAAGTGTGACTACCACCTGCCACCATACACTATCACAATAACATTGACTATATTCCCTATGTTATGCCTTTTTTTTTTCCTGTGGCTTATTCATTCTGTAACTGGAAGCTTGTATCTCTTGCTCCCCTTACCCATTTTACCCATCACCCACCGCTCTTTCTCTGGCAATCACCTGCTCTGTATTTATGGGTCTGTTTCTGCTTTTTTTGGCTTGCTTTGTTTCTTATGTTCCATGTATACAGATATGAAAATATATGATATTTATCCTTCTCTGTATGACTTATTTCACTTGGTATAATAATCTTGGTCCATCCATGTTTCTGAAAATGGCAAGATTTCATTCCTTTTTATGGCTATATACATATATATGTATGTATTCTTTATCCATTCATCTATTGATGGATGCTAAAGTTGCTTCCACATCTTGGCTATTATGAATAATGCTGCAATAATAAATGTAGGAGTATGTATATCTTTTTGAATTAGTGTTTTTATTTTCTTTGGGTAAATATCTAGCAGAATTATTGGATCATCAGTATTTCTAGTTTTCTTTTTTTTTTTTTTGAGGAACCCCCATACTGTTTTCTACAGTAGTTGCACCAATTTACATTCCTACCAACAATGTTCCTTTTGTCTACATCCTCACCAACACTTATTTCCTGTCTTAAAAAGAAAAGAAAAGAAAAATGATTTATTTATTTATTTTAGAGCACATGTGCACACATCAGGGAGGGGCGGCGGGAAAGAATCTTCAGGCAGACTTCCTGTTGAGCTTGGAGCACCTCTTGGGGCTTGATTCCAGGATCCGTGAGATCATTACCTGAGCTGAAACCAAGAGTTGGATGCTCAACCAACTGAGCCCCCCCAGGTGCCCCTATTTCTTGTTTTCTTTGATTCTAGCCACAGTGACAGGTATAGGGTGCTGTCGTATTGTGGTGTTTATTTGCATTTCCCTGATGATGAGCATCTTTCCATGTGTCTGTTGGCCATCTGTGTTTTCTTTGGAAAAATATTCAGATCCTCTGCCCACTTCTTAGTGGAATTATTTGTTTTCTGGTGTTCAGTTGTATACTTTTTAAATATACTTTGGCTACTAGCATCTTATCAGATCCATTATTTGCAAATATCTTCTCATTTAGTAGTTTGCCCTGTCATTTTGTTAATGGTTTCTTTACCTATGCAAAGGCTTTTTATTTTGGTGACGTCCCAATTTTTTATTTTTACTTTTGTTTCCCTTGCCTTAGGAGACCTATCTAGAGAAATGTTGCTAAGGCTTATGTCCAAGATTAATGTGTATGTTTTTGTTTTAGGAGTTTTATGGCTCCAGGTCTGTCTCACATTTACGCTTTTAGTCCATTTTGAATTTATTTTTGTGTATGGAGTAAGGAAGTGGTCTAGCTTCATTCTTTTGCATGTAGCTGTGCAGTTTTCCCAGCATCATTTGTTGAAGAGACTTTTTTCCCCATTGTATATTCTTGCCTCCTTTGTTGAAGATTAATTAACCATATAATCATGGGTTTATTTCTGAGCTCTCTATTGTGTACCATTAATCTATGGTCTATTTTTGTGCCAATACATAATGTTTTTATTGCTATAACTTTGTAGTATGACTTGAAATCTGGGATTGTAATACCTTCAGGATTCATTCTTCTTTTTCAAGATTGCCGTAGCTATTCAGAGTCTTTGTGGTTCCATACAAATTTTAGTATTATTTGTTGTAGGTCTGTGAAAAAGGATATTGGTGGTTTTATAGGAATTATATTAAATCTATGGATTAGATATTTTAGATATTTTAATGATATTAATTCTTCCAGTCTATGAGCATGGAATTTCTTTCCATTTGTTTGTGGTATCTTAAATTTCTTTCATCAATGTTTTGTAATTTTTTAAATTTTACTTCAGTATAGTTGACATACAGTATTATATTAGTTTCAGGTGTACAATATAGTGCTTTAAGTATTCTATACACTATTCAGTGCTCATCATAAGTGTACTCTTAATCCCCCTCACCTTTTTCACCATCCCTCCACTCACCTCTCTCCTCTGATAGTTATCAGTTTGTTCTCTGTAGGTAAGAGTCTCTTTCTTGGTTTTTCTCTTACCTTTTGCTCATTGTTTTGTTTCTTAAGTTCCACAGATGAGACAAATCTTATGGTATTTGTCTTTCTCTGACTTATTTCTCTTAGCATTATACTCTAGCTCCATTTATTTTGTTGCAAATGACAAGATTTCATTCCTTTTTATGGCTCAATAGTATTCCACTGTGTGTGTATGTGTGTGTATCCATTTAAAATACGTGTGTGTGTGTATATATATATCCATTCAAAAAAATATATATTATCCATTTATCTATTAATGAACACATGGGCTGCTTTTCATAGTTTGGCTATTGTATATAATGCTGCAATAAACATAGGGGGTCATGTATTGCTTTGATTTACTGTTTTTCTATTTTTAGGGCAAGTACCCAGTAGTGTGATTCCTGGATCATAGGGTAGTTCTATTTTTAACTTTTTGAGGAAACTCCATACTGTAGTCCACTATGGCTGTACCAATTTGTATTCCCATCAACAGTAAACGAAGTCTCACATTTCATCTTTTTTTCCTCCACCTTTTTGCCAACACATGTTGTTTCTTACGTTGTTGATTTTAGCCATTTTGGCCGGTGTGAGATAATATCTCATTATAGGTTTGATTTGTATTTCCCTAATGATAAGTGATTGTGAGCATCTTTTCATGGGTCTGTTGGTCCTCTGTATATCATCTTCAGAAAAATGTCTATTTATGTATTCTGCCCATTTTTTAATTGGGTTATTTGGTTTTTGGGTGTTGAGTTTTAGAAGTTCTTTATATGTTTTGGATATTCTTTTTTTTATGTTTTGGATATTCTTAATCAGATGTATCATTTGCAAATATCTTCCCCTGTTCCATAAGTTGCCTTTCAGTTTTACTTATTGTTTCCTTCACTGTGCAGAAGTGTTTTATTTTGATGTAATCCCAATAGTTTATTTTTGCTTTTATTTCCTTTGCCTCAGGAGACCTATCTGGAATAAATTTGCTATGGATAACTCCAGAGAAATTACTGACTGCTTTCTTCAAGGAATTTTATAATTTAGGTCTCACATTTAGGTCTTTAATCTATTTTGAGATTTTTGTGTGTGGCAAAAGAAAGTGGTCTAGTTTCATTCTTCTGCATGTGGCTGTCCAGTTTTCCCAACACCATTTGTTGAGGAGACTCTCTCTTCCCACTGTATATTTGGTCTTCCTTTGTCAAAGATTAGTTGACCATATAATTGTGGGTTTATTTCTGGATTTTCTATTCTGTTCCATTGACCTGTGTGTCTATTTTTGTGCAGTACCACTTGTTTTGATGCAGCTTTGTAATATAACTTAAAGTCTGGAATTGTGATACATCCTGTTTTGTTTTCTTTTTCAAGATTGCTTTGGCTATTTAAGCTCTTCTGTGGTTCCACACAAGTTTTAGGATTATTTGTCTTTTATCAATGTTTTATAGTTTCTGGAGTACAAGCCTTTCACTTCCTGGTTTAAATTTATTCTGCAGTGTTTTATTCTTTTTGGTACAACCGTAAATGGGATTGTTTTCTTAATTTCTCTTTCTGCTACTTTGTTATTAGAGTATAGAAATGCAAAGATTTCTGTATATTAATATTGTTTCCTGCAACTTTACTGAATTTATTGGTTTAGTGATCATTTTTCTTTGGTGGATTCTTGAGGGTTTTCTAGATGTAGTATGCTATCTGCAAATTGTGATGGTTCTACTTCTCCCTTACCAACTTGAATGCCTTCTATTTACTTGTCTGATTGCTGCAGCGAGGACTTTCCAGTATGATTTGTGAATAAAAGTGGTGATAGTGAACATCTTTGTTTTGTTCCTAATCTGAGAGCAAAACCCTGTTTTTCACCCTTGAGTATGATGTTAGCTGTGGATTTTTCATTGACAGCCTCAATTATGTTGAGGTATATTTCTCCTAAACCCACTTTGTTGAGAGGTTTTTTTTTTTTTTTTTTTTTTTTTTTATCATGAATGGATGTTAAAATTTTTCTGTATCTATTGAGACAATCGTATGATTTTTATCCTTCATTTTGTGGATGTGGTGTATCATGTTGATTAATCTGTGACTATTGAGCCATTCTTGCATCTCCAGAATAAATGTCACTTAATGTATGCCTGAGTTCAGTTTGCTAATATTTGTTGAGGACATTTGCATTTATGTTTATCAGGGATATTGGCCTGTGGTTTTCTTTTTCTGCAGTGTCATTGATATCAGAGTAATACTGGCCTTGTAGAATGTATTTAGAAATTCTCCTCTGTTTCTACTTTTTTTTGAATAGTTTGAGAAGAATAGATATTAGCTCTTCTTGAAAAGTGGTAGAATGCATTTGTGAATTCATCCGGTCCTAGACTTTTGGTTTTTAGAAATTTGATTACTGATTCAATTTTGTTACTAGTAAGCTGTTGTTTAGATTTTCTACTTCTTCTTGATTCACTTTTGGGATCTTGTATGTTTCTGGGAATTTATCCATTTCTTCTAGGTTATCCGATTTGCTGACATAATTTTTTATAGTAGCTTCTTATAATCCTTTGTATTTCTGTGGTGTCAGTAAGTTGTTACTTGTCTTTCATTTATGATTTTATTTATTTGGGTCCTCTGCCTTTTTTTTGCTACTGAGTCTGGGTTAAAGGCTCATAATTTTATTTATCTGTTCAAAGAACCTGTCCTAGGTTTCATTGATCTTTTCATTTCATTTTTCTTTTTTTAAGTCTTAGTTCACTTGTTTCTACTCTGATCTTCATTATTTACTTTCTTTTACTAACTTTGAGCTTTATTTTACTTTATTTTTTTCTAGTTCCTTTAGTTGTAAAGTTAGGCTGATTATTTGAAAATTTTCTTTTTTTGGTAGTGGTTTTTTTGTTTTGTTTGAGATAGGCCTGTATCACTATAACCTTTCCTTTTGAAACTGGTTTTGCGGGGATCCCTGGGTGGCGCAGCGGTTTGGCGCCTGCCTTTGGCCCAGGGCGCGATCCTGGAGACCCGGGATCGAATCCCACATCGGGCTCCCGGTGCATGGAGCCTGCTTCTCCCTCCGCCTGTGTCTCTGCCTCTCTCTCTCTCTGTGACTATCATAAAAAAAAAAAAAAAAAAAAAAAAAAATTTAAAAAAAAAAAAAAAAAAAAAAAAAAAAGAAACTGGTTTTGCTGTGTTCCAAAGATTTTGAATCATTGTATTTCATTTTCCTTTGTCTCCATGTATTTTTAAAGTTTTCTCTTTGATTTCTGCATTGACCAATTGTTTAGTAGCACGTTGTTTAACCTCAATGTGTTTTTTTTTTCATTTTTTCTGTAATTGATTTTTAGTTTCATACTGTTGTAGTAGGAAAAGATGATTGATATGATTTCAGTCTTCTTAAATTTATTGAAGCTTATTTTGTGGCCAAATATGTGATCTATCCTGTAGAACGTTCTATGTGTACCTGCAAAGAATGTTTATTCTGTTGTTTGGGGTGGAATGTTCTGTATATAAGGGCTAAGTACATCTAGTCTAATGTGTCATTCAAAGACACTGTTTCTTTATTGATATTTTTTTGCCTGGGTTGTCTACTCATTGATGTAAAAGGAGTATTAAAGTCTTCTACTATTACTGTATTACTGTCAATTTTTTCTTTTTGTACTGTCAATAATTGCTTTATGTATTTAGGTGCTCCTATGTTGGGTGAATAGATATTTACAGTTGCTATATGTTTTGTTTAGATTGATCTCTTTATCATTATGTAATGCCCTTCTTTGTCTCTTGTTACAGTCTTTAAGAAACATTTTTTAAAAGATCTTACTTATTTATTTGACAGAGAGCACAAGCAGGGGACATGGCAGGCAGAGGGAGAGGAAGAAGCAGGCTCTCCACTGAGTAAGGAGTCTGATGTAGGGTTCAATTCCAGGACCTTGGGATCATGACCTGAACTGAAGGCAGTATGTAACTGACTAAGCCACCCAGGCACCCTGGCTGTTTTTGTTTTAACAGATTTTTTTAAAATTTTTATTTATTTATGATAGTCACAGAGAGAGAGAGAGAGAGAGAGAGGCAGAGACACAGGCAGAGGGAGAAGCAGGCTCCATGCACCCGGAGCCCGACGTGGGATTCGATCCTGGGTCTCCAGGATCGCGCCCTGGGCCAAAGGCAGGCGCCAAACCACTGCGCCACCCAGGGATCCCTGTTTTTGTTTTAAAGTCTACTTTGTCTGATATAGTGTCTTAATACTACTCTGGCTTTTTTTTTTTTTCCCTACAGGTTGCATGGAATATCATTTTCTATCACTTCACCTTCAGTCTATATGTCTTTAGGTCTGAAATTAGTTTCTTGTAGGCAGCATAAAGATGAGTCTTTTTTTGTTTGTTTTTTAATCCATTCTGTCACCCTATGTCTTTTGATGGAGCATTTAGATCATTTACCTTTAAAGTAATTATTTATAGACATGTACTTATTATAATTTTGTTAATTGTTTTCTAGTTTTTGTATTTCTCTCTTCCTTTCTTCTCTTTCCTTGTGATTGATGACTTAATTTAGTGTTATGATTGCCTTTTTTCTCTTTATTTTTTTGAATCTGTTACAGGTTTTTGGTTTGTAGTTACTGTGAGGTTCATATGTAACATCCTAACTATATATAGCAGTCTCTATTAAGTTGATGGTATTACTGAAGTACAAACGCATTCTTAAAGAATTTCATTTTTACTTCTCCCTCCATTTTCATATAAATTTAGTCATATTTTATATCTTTTTAAAAAAGATTTTATTTATTTATTCATGAGAGACACAGAGAAAGAGAGAGGCAGAGACACAGACAGAGGGAGAAGCAAGCTCCATGCAGGAAGCCTGACGTGGATTCGATCCCGGGTCTCCAGGATCACACCCTGGGCTGAAGGCAGCGCTAAACCGCTGAGCCACCCAGGCTGCCTAATATTTTATATCTTTTTATCTTGTTTGTCCACATACCTAATTTTTTTAGATACATGATTGTACCTACTTTTGTCTTTAACCTTTATACTAGCTTTGTGTTTGCTTTACTACTTTTACTGTATGTTTGCTTTATTCCTGACATTTTTTTCTTTCCATAATTTTTTTTTAGTTGTAATTATGGCTTTTTATTTTCTACTTAACGAAGTCCCTTAAACATTTCTCATAGCTGGTTTAGTGGTAATGAATTCCTTTAATTGTTCTTGGGTTTTAAAAAATTTTTGTTTTTCTCTGGGAAACACTTCATTTCTCCTCCAATTCTTTCTTAATGAAAACCTTGCCAGATAGAATATTTTTGGTAGTAAATTTTTTCCTTTCAGCACTTTGAATATATCACTCTCTCTGGCCTGTAAACTTTCTGCTGAAAAGTTAACTGATAGCTTTATGGGGTTTCCCCTATACCTAGCTAGTTGTTGCTTCTCTCTTGCTGCTTTAAAAATTCTGTCTTTAGGGATCCCTGGGTGGCGCAGCAGTTTGGTGCCTGCCTTTGGCCCAGGGCGCGATTCTGGAGACCCGGGATCGAATCCCATGTCGGGCTTCCGGTGCATGGAGCCTGCTTCTCCCTCTGCCTGTGTCTCTGCCTCTCTCTCTCTCTGTGACTATCATAAATAAATAAAAAAATTAAAAAAAAATTCTGTCTTTATATTTAATCTTTGACATTTTAATTTTTATAGATCATGGTGTGGATTTCCTTGGGTTCAACTTGTTTGCAATTTACTGTATTTCAAAACAAAATTTACTGTATTTCATGAATCTAGATGTCTGTTTTCTTCCCCAGATTAGGGATGTTTTCAGCAATTACTTCTTTAAATAATTTTTTTTGCCCTTTTCTCTCTCTTCTTTGTCTGGGGCCTTACCATGCAAATGTTTGTTCACTTGATGTTGTTCAAGAGATAGCCAAAGCTATTTTTAAATTTTTTTTCTTAAAAAGCCCTTTTCTTCATGCTATTCAGCTTGGACACTTTTCATTATCCTATTTTCCAGATTGCTAATCTGTTCTTCTGCATCCACTAATCTGTAGATTCCCTCTGTGTATTTTTAATTTCACTTGCTATATTCTTCAATATTTATATTTTCTCTCTTGAAGTTGTGAGTTCATTTGATATTCTCTCTAGTCCAGTGAGCATCTTTATGACCATTATTTCAAACTCTTTATCAGGCACATTGCTTATCTCCATTTCATTTAGGCTTTTTCTGACGTTTTGTCTTATTCTTTCATATGGAACATATTCCTCTATCTCCTTATTTTGCTTGACTTTCTGTAGCAGAATAGCTACTTCTCCTAAACTAGAAGGAATGACCTTGTACATGGACATCCTTTGTAGACTGTGTGCCTGGTGACTTTGGCTGGTTGACTGGCTGGAGCTGTGGCTATTGTGGGCTGGGGGTGGGGTCACCCTGATGGGATGGCCAGAGGTGAAGTGGACATAAGCCAGGGCAGTCCTGGGGCTCTCGGTAGAGTACAACCTTGCCAGATAGCTGAAGATGAATTAGGTGCAAGCTAAAATGTCCTCCGGCTCTCTGTGCAGAGGGCACCCCAGCAGAACAGTTGATGCTGGAGTTGGTCGAAGGCAGGGTGTCCTGGGTTGATGCATGTAGACGGTGCCATGACAGGGCAGATAGAGCCAGGCTGGGTGTGGGTTGGGGTGTCCTGGGGCCCAGGGACACTCCAGCACAACCATGGTTGTGGGGGGAGGTCCCGGGGCTCTCCACATGAAGAGAACCCTGGTAAATAGTCTGGAGCCAAAGTAAGAGTTGGAGGTACCCTGGCAAGTCATCTAGAGCCAAAGTGGTATGGCCTGAGTGTTCTGGGGTACTTTGCACCTGTATCACCTTGGTAATATGGCTGGAGCTATACTGAGTTCTGACTGGGGGGTCCTGGTGTGCTTCATGCAGGAGGCCACCTTGGTGGGACAGCTGGTGCTGGTATGGGCTTGGGGATCACTGAGGTGGTAGGCTTGCTAGCATGTCCAGGCCTTGCTCCTGTCCACATTGTCAGGTGGAGAAGGAATTTAACCCGTGCTCTCCAGCCCCTCCAACCGAGAGAGAGTTTCAGCAGCTCCTCTGCCATTTGACAGAATTCGAGGGCTGGCTCCTTTATATTCCAGTTGCCCCCTTAAGCCATGACTTTCTTTTCTGTTCCCCATAGCATTTTAGGCTGCTGTGGGCTAGGGGTTCAGGCCTTGCTGAGGCTGGCTATGACACCCTGACCCTGCTCTTGTCTGTCCTGTCAAGGTGGAGCATGAATGCAAACTATGGGGTTCACCAGCTCCTCTGACGCAGAGTGAGCTCCTGCAGCTCCCCTGTCATTTGACAGGGTTCTAGGTTGGCCATGTATTTTGGTTGTTTTTGTAAACAGTGGCCTTTTTTTTCTGTGTCCAAGAGCAGATGAATCTGCTCATGGTCCCTCTGAACTATTCCTCTTCATTGCTGTTTGCAATGGGGGTGGGGTTCCCTTTGTTACCATGTCTCTGTTGCTATTCTCTTTGTGGTCTAGCATTTGTTGTGTAGAAGCTGTTTGGTCAGTGTCAGTTCTTCAGGAGGAACGGCTCTATAAAGAGGTGTTGGCTTGGTTCTGTGGGAGAGGGGAGTTCAGGGTCTTTCTACATTGCCATCTTGGACCAGCAGCCAAAGCCCAATTAGTACATTATTTTGTATATTATATATTCTTACAATAAAGTGAGCTAGAGAAGAGAAAAAAAAAATAAGTGAAAATGTATTTATAGTACTGTATGTATTTATTAGAATTTTATTATTTAAAAAAAAAGGTAGGGGCACCTGAGTGGCTCAGTTGGTTTAGTGACTCTTGATTTTGGCTTGGGTCATGATCCCAGGATCCTGAGATCGAGCCCCACATTGGGCTCTGCACTCAGCATGGAGTCCGCTTGTCCTTCTCCCTTTGCGCCTCCCCCTGCTAGCACATGTTATCTCTCTAAATAAAATCTTAAAATAAAAAAAAAAATCTGTATAAGTGGACCTCTGACATTCAAACAGGTGTAGTTGAAGGATAACTGTATGATCGACTCATGCCCTGCAAATGAGAAGGGGGTACTTAGCTTAACCGAGACTCTGGTCAGCCCTTTGCTGTACCTAAAGGCTTGAAGGTTAAGAATAATGTTAATACTGGTCTCAAGGGTGTCATATAAGGATCAGAAAAGGTTTCTTCCTGTTGGTCCAGTTATGGATTATACTCAATTTAGAGTTTTCTTGGAAGCCTAATGAAATCTGGCCAAAAACAAAACAAAAAACCCAAAGCCCCCAACAAAACAGATTTAAAACCTGGAAATGTCCCGGTCAAAAGGTTGATTTTCTTTCTTTTTTTTTTTTTTTTAATGAGATTTTCCTTTATTTTCCATAATTTTCCCTCTCTGTACCCAGTGCCCCTGCAGGTTCAAACAGAGCCTTTCTGGGATTATTAGAGACTTGTCCTCTCTGGGGTGGCACTGTGCCCTGCAATCATGGTTTAGCATCAGCAGGCAACTTTCTCTGGTTGTGGAAGGGGGCCTCTTCCTCCTTGCTGATGCTGCCTGACGCCAGTGCACTGGGTGTGGTGAGCAGATGTCGGCTCGTCTCTGATGCCCACCTGCTCTCCAGGCACAGCATCCTGGGCAGGGCTCACTCCCAACAACTGGGTTTGAGCAGCCCCAGCTAAAGACCCACACCCAATTTTGTCCAGAAAAATCGTGTTTCAAGGTAAGCAGAGGCTGTGAAGGATTTAGCTTAGCCTCTACGCAAAAGCACACGTGTGTTATCTGGGTGATGCATACTTGATAAACAGCAGATATAGATATGCTCGCCTTCTTGAAAACATGAAGACCAAAACAGCAGACCACGGTGTTGTTCTTAAAAATGAATTTATTAAAATGCTCATAATTATAAAAGAATATTAAAATGCACATTCACAAAACATTACAAATTTTACATCTTATGCCACAGTGTACGAAAGCATCATGACTATTTCGGTTCTGCTTTAGTTAAGTGGCTCATACATCTTAACTTTTCAAACCTCTTAAAATATAATGTGTACAATCAGAAAATGGCATAGGAAGTGTTTCAATAACGGAGCATATCCTGCCCCCCATCGTGAATTGATGTTTTCTGCAATTCAGGCTACACGCACGGGTAATTAAAAGGGAAGGCATTTGGTGACAGTTTATAAGACGGCCTCGTTTAGTTTCCAAACAAAAATGATAGCAGTCCCTTTCTACTGCCATGTCTGGAGTAGCTGAGGGATACTAAAGAAAAATCTCCTGAGTATTTTGGTCTAATGCTCCAATCTGTTAAGACTCGTAGGCATTACAAAAGGAGAGAAAACGTAAAGTTCTCTAGTGGTTAACACTGGGCAGGTCGAGGGCCAGAGTTTCCTCTCGTGGGTGCAGTGTCCTACCCACCCTTCTTCCTGGGAGGCTGCTTCTAGAAGCAGCAGATCCAGCTCGTGCCTGCCTGCAGACACAGCCCCACATTTTTCTTCACCACCGACAAGTCAGCACTCGAGTTACATTAACACTGTAGGTGTCACAGGTGACCCTGGTTCCCCTCTACTCCACTGTTTGGGGAATACTGGCAGTGTCATACATCAGATTTCCTGCCTTTAAAAATGTAGAGGTTTTTTTTTTTTCCCCTCCTGTCCACAAAAGCACATTTTAAACTATGAAGATGATTTATGAAAGATGATTCATGAAAACATAAATGCACAATTCTCTTAAAGTTTTATATACAAGAAGATAAGGCAAGAACATTTCCCTTTCTATGCTCCCATAAGCAGTGAGTGGTCGCCCAATCCGACGCAAGGAGAGAGTCATACACTTCAGCGAAGAGCAGAGGTAATGGGAGAGGAAGGGACACCACTTGCAGGAGCAGTGTCACAGGTGAGCGGGGAACAGGACCAGATGCACCCAGGCTGTGCTGTGCAGAATGAAGAGCTGGGAGGAAAATCCTTTCTGACTCCCTGTGCAGTCAGGGCTCATGTGGCTTGTTGTGAGCATGCTCTTCACATTGTGAACGTGACCAAGAGAGTTAGCGAAATGTTGTCCCTGATCCAGGGGGACAATTCAGAAGTCCAGAATACTGGTTTGAAGAATCCTACAGAGATAGTGTTTTTTTTTTTCTTTAAAAAAAAAAAAACAACAAAAACCCAAAACATTCATGGCATGTGTTTAGAACAGTGACCTTGAGGTAAGCTGTTCTATTATGACAAGCCTCTAAGTCTGCTCACCGACACAGCCTTCCCTTTCCTTTGCTGCTGGGATTCGGAGTGGCTGGGCTCCTCCTGGCACCTGGGCATTTAGCAGCACCGCAGTGGGTGGTGGCCCACCCAGCAAGAACCCAGTGCAGGCCCCCTCTCCTGCAGCCAGCACCGCCCTGTTACAGTCCAGAGTGAGCGGTGCAGGCCCCCGGTCGTCTCCAGAGCCCACCCGAGGGCCCTGCACCTGAAAGGCAGTAGAGGACAGGTAAAGACGCTGAGCTGAACAGAGTGAAGGCCAGATGTACGTGGAGCAGACGGGCGTCAGCAGGGAGGTAGGTCTAGCAGACGGAAAGGGTTGTGGCCGGACTGTGGCTTGAGGGAGGCTGGGATCAGAACCAGAGTCTCTCTTCTGGATCAAGAGTGATCTGGGTGTCCTCCTGTCTCCTTCCTCTCCCTGCCACTC
Organism: Vulpes vulpes; assembly: GCF_048418805.1. Classification (NCBI taxonomy): domain Eukaryota; kingdom Metazoa; phylum Chordata; class Mammalia; order Carnivora; family Canidae; genus Vulpes; species Vulpes vulpes. The sequence continues at coordinate 8,872,732 of NC_132787.1, forward strand.
CTCCCCTGGGGCGTGCAGGTCACCAACAAGTTACTGGGCTGGGAACATGGGAATGGAGGATGTAGGGAACCACCTTCACCGGGGCAGATGCTTTGGTATGGCGATCCCTTGGAAATGCAGGATCCCTGCCCGAAAGGACAGACGCTCCCTGCCGATCACAGCGCACTTCACAATTAGGGCGCTTGCTGTTCTGCTAAGCGCACAGCACCGTGGTGGTCATGGCACAGCGGCTGTTCGGTGAGCCAGTCCCAGGCGAGCTTGTGATCTGTAATGCCGGAGCTTTTGGATCTAAGGAAGAGAGGGCACCTGGGGAAACTCATGGGCTTACCTTTCCAGACCATTATGTTGATAAAAATGTAATTTTAATCGCTTGATTTCAATTTTTTTTTAAAGAAATTACGTATCTTTAGAAGAGGTAAATTAATTATCCTGATCGATAGGAATTACAATTCTATTTGAATCTGTAACTTTCCCCGCTTTTGTCATCTTACTCTCCTGAGATGTGCAAAGCAGTCAACACTGATTAGGCACAGAACATTCTAGAGTGCTCCCGGAAGATAAAAGATGTCACTGTGGATTAGTACAAATACACTTCAGAACCTTGCTATCTTTATTCCAATCCATTAAGAGTGTTTCTTTGAGATGGAAAGACAGGCCAAAATGAAGGCTGAGACTATTTCCTCTTATTAAGTGAGGTTTCATTTTCTGTAGGGATGTGCTAATACACCTAAATATTGTGAATTCTTTGGTCTATTTGCCACTTACTATAGCACTCAAACTGAATTCTGAGTTAGCTATTTTTAATCACACAAAAGCTAGCATGTCTAGTCTTTAACGAAAGTGCCGTGAGGGAGAGATGACTCTAGGACAGATCTGGCGAAGTGAAGCAATGAAACACTGCCTAGAAGGGGGATCATGTGCTTGAGAACAGAAAGGAATAAAAATAATCAAACGGAGGGACAAAATCCATTCTGCTTTGGAAGGGGTGGTTTTTAAGCACACTACAAGATTTCTCGTGCTACAGAAATCCCAATTTATCAAAAAAGGGTAACATTTCTGGTTTTCCAGGTGATTAGTTTTATGCGCTTCGTGATCTAAGTTTTACATTTTCCAGTCCCTGCGTGGCTGGCTGACACCGAAAAAATAATCGATATGAAAATGGCAATAGCGAAGACTCCTATTTGCCAAAGTGTTTTAACTTAAACATTCTCATTAGTGATTCATAATATATTTTGACAGAGTAAAATTCTGTAAAGTGCTTCTCAGAACATAAAGCTCTTATTCTGATTTTGGTCGTAAATTGTTATCTGTTACCACTGGCCCCATCCTCTCAGCTATGACCCCCATAGTTTTCGTCATATCTTTGAGGTGGTTCTCATGAAGAAGCTTTTGGGTTAGGTATTTTTCTCTCTTGATCTTGCTCTTCGTTCTTTTCGATACATCTGGAATTGCATAGGAGATAAAAAATTTCACAGAGTAGATGACATGCTGTGGGAGAGAAGAAGAAAAAAATGTCAATCACAAAGAAATGGAGGGGAACACAGAGTTCCTTTATTATTTTTTTCTTTTTTTTTTTTTTCCTGCTAGTCATCATGGAAATATATCTGGTCAAGGTGGTGGGCATTGTACACATACAACCCATCCCTCCCACTAGAAGTGGGTCTACCAAGGAGCTACATTTTTGTTAACTTTAAAAATTTCAAGAATACTATTTGATATGTAGAAAAGAATGTATCTAATATCTATAACACTGGCAATGCTGTAGTATTTTTCCTGTGTTTTTCTTTCCCATCTCATTCCCAGGTCTCTTCCCAAAAGGTTAACACTCTCCCATCTGTCTGAGTATATCTGTATGATTTTATTTTTGAAAACCAGTTTAACCAAAGATGTATCTGTCCCCAGTCTCAAGTCTCACTCGAGTTGAGCTTTCTAAAAAAGTACGATATTATCTAGTCTTTTGAAAATTACTTTCCAAAAAGGAAAACTTATTTGAGAGAGAGAGAGTGCACATGAGCAGGAGCTACAAAGGGAGAGGGAAAGAGATTCTCAAGCAGACTCTGTGCTGAGCATGGAGCCCAGCACAGGGCTTGAGCCCATGACCTCAAGATCATGACCTGAGCTGAAACCAAGAGTCGGATGCTCAACCGACTGTGCCATCCAGGAGCCCCTAAAAATTACTTTTTTTTCATTCAAAACTAGTTTCTAATCCATCAGTGTTATCGCACATAGCTGTAGTCCATTCATTATCAATTCTGTATAATAGTCTCCTGTTTGCATATACTATAATTTATCCATTCCCCCATCAAAACATATTTGGGTTGTTTTCAGTGTTTGTTTTAGAAACAACGATGATGGGAATGTTTTTGTACTTGGATTCTGGAGGATATCTGTGAGTTTCTCAAGGGGATGACCTAGGAGTATAACTGCCAAGGCTCTGTTCCATGAATGTTCAAATTTCCAGGATGGTGCCAGGTATTTTCCAAAGTAGTTAAACCAGCTTCTGCACCCACCAGCAGCATACGATGGTTTCAGTTGTTCTACATTCTTGCCAGCGCCTGTTGTCATCAATTCTTTCTTTCACCCACATAGTGACGATAAAATGGTCTCTCACTTTGCTCTTACATTTCTCTGATGACTAATGACATTGAACACATTTTTATTTGTTCATTATTCAAAAATCTCTGACCTACCAAGGTGACAGATAATACACAATAAACCCAGTTAAAAATAAATTGCACATGGTGTGAAGGTGATAAGAGCCTGGTGAAAGCAGTAAAGCAGAGTAAGAGTTTCTGTGTTATGTGGGAGGCAGATTTCATATAGATTTTATACAGATTAGTCTGGATATGCCCCACTGAGCAAAGACTTTAAAGAGGTGAGAGAACTAGCCATGCAGAAACCAGGAGGAAAGACATTCGAGGCTCTGCACTTCCCTCTGCCTATTTGGGGGAAGCCTACAGCTGTATTTCAGGAATGGCAGGGCAGGAGTGAAGTGAGTGAGGACAGAAGGGACTTGAGAGAGGTAACAGGGCAAGTCCAGATTGTCAGGCCTTGCACGACACCATAAGGACTTTGCCTTTTACTCTGAGTGAGATATGAAGACAAGAGGGAGCCCAGTTAGGAGACTGTGGCCCTAATTCGGGCAAGAAATGATGGTGGCTCCAACCTGGTTGTAGCAGCAGAGCTGGCAAGATGTGGTCAGACATGCAATATACTATCAAAGGAAAAGCCAACAGCACTATATGTGGGCCAAGTGGGGGGCTCCAAGAATTTTGTTCTGAACAACCAGTGAGATGTAACTCCCGTGACTGAGCGGGGACCGACTCCCTGTGGATGGAACATTTAGGGCAGGATTGGGAGGAGACTATTCCTAGTGCATTTAAGAAAATAGAGGCATTTGGGGCAGTAGATTTATCTGGTAGCTATCCAAGCAGAAAGGTCGAGTAGGCAGTTGGATTCATGGGTTGAGTTCAGGAGAGGTGTTCTGGAGATTATATATATATATAGTGAGTCACTGGCATTTAGATGGCACTTAAAGCCAACGGACTGTAAGGTCACCAAGGCTGAGGAGAGAGAGAAAAGAAGACAACCAAGGAATGAGCTCCAGGATCACTCAGGAGAAGAGAAGGAAGGGACTAGCAAAGAAATTAAGAAGGAACTGCCTAGTGAGGTAAGAGGAAAGGGGGGAAAAAGTGTTTTCATGAGAGCCACGTGAGGAGAGACAGTGATCACCTGGGTCAAATACTTCTGGTAAGTTAGGTAATGTGAGGGTGGAGAATATTTGAGATGACAGAGATCTGAATGATGGAAATTATATAGAAAAGAGGCAAAAATTGGAAAAAGAGGGTTTTTCTCCCATCTATTTTTGATGTTAGGTAATACTTATAGACGTGGATTTGCTGTTTTATGCCACCCTTGCCTTTCTGGGATAAACCAATGTGGTCTGATGTCATCTTTAAAAAACATATTGCTAGCTTCAATTGGTACATTTTAGAAAGATCTTTGCATCTATGTAATGAAGGAGACTGGATTATAATTTTCCTCTTTCTATTCCTGTCTGATTTTAGGATCTAAAAGGAGTTGGAGAGTATTTCTTTTTTCTAATCTCTGGAGGTAACTAAAATGATCTGTTCTAGAAAGTATGGCATTACTCTCTTACAAAACCATATGGCCTGGTGCTTTCTTTATGGAAAGATTTTTCAATTATTCAAAGTTTTGCTATAACTCTAGGTTTATAGCTGCCTTCTTTAGCATTCTGAAGATATTTGACTTCTCTCTTCTGGCTTCTATGTTAAAGTCTACTCTCATTCCAATTTTAATTTTCCTTATTACTCATCTGTCCTTTTTCTCTGGTTACTTTTAAGATCTTATCTTTGATGAGCTGCGCTTTTGTCACAATCTGTGTGAGCATGGATTTCTTTATTCTGCTTGGTGTTTGCTGTGCTTTCTGCTCTGTGAACAGATGCTTGTCATTACTTTGGGAAGAATTTTAGCCCTTAACTCTTCACATATTGCCTCTTCTCTAGTATCTTTTTTTTTTCCTTCTGTGAATTTTTTGAAAATCACTTAATCTCTTTTCTGTATTTTCCATTTTCTTCTCTTCCTGTGTAATGGGCTGGGAGTAATATTTTTCAGACCTATCTCCCAACTTACTCTCTCTCCAAACTTCTGTTTAATCCATATGGTGTTTTCATTTCAACAACTATATATTTTTCAAAATTATCTTATAATTTTTAGTTTCTTATTGTTTGCTCATTTGTGAATCTCTTATTTGTTCAAACATATTCAAACACCTTTGATTTATATTCCTAATCTGATGATACATACTCTTAACATTCTCTTAAAGTTATTGAGGGTCCAAATTAGTTTTTTTTTTTTCCCTTGAGTCTACTTGTGTTTTTGTTTTTGTTTTGTTTTGTTTTTTTTTTATTGTTGATCTCCGGAAGCTTGTATTTGATTATTTCAATCTGAGAAAAAACTATGGTCTAAATTGACGACGTCTTTTCTCCAGAGAATATACAAATTTCCTTCTGCTCTGAGACAAATTTAGCCCTTTTGGGGGCCCCTGGCTGAATCCAAGAGTCTCAAGCTCAGCTTGTCCATCTCACTTCTGACCCACTGCTAGTATCCTTGAGGCTTTAGAGGGAGGCACTGATGACAGTGCTCATTCTTAGAGCACTCCAGTGCTTCAGGGGTGCTCACTGCTCTATTTTAGCCATCATCTTTGTTCCCCTTTGCAGATTCTTCTCAAAGATACAAAGGAAATTATACTTTAAGCTGATTGTGAATGTCTTTTTTTTTTTTTTTTAAGATTTTATTTATTTAAGAGAGACACACAGAGGTAGAGACATAGGCAGAGAAAGAAGCAGGCTTCCTGTGGGGAGCCCAATGTGGGACTCGATCCCAGGACCCCAGGATCATGACTTGAGCCAAAGGCAGATGCTCAACCACTGAGCCACTCAGATGTCCCTGATGGTGAATGTTTTGTACTGAAATGGCCCCTCACAGTATCTAGTCAACCACGATATCAGAAGTCCAAATACTTTGGCAATTATATATTTGAATATAAACTAGTGATTTCTCGCTGACGTATCAGATACTCCAGGAGTCCACTTAGGATGGTGAGCTAATGATGAATTGTTTCTTCGTCTGTTACTATTTTAGTAGCTATTACAATGGTAGAAAAATTATCAAAGCCAGGCAGCTTATCTCACTTTTTTCTTGCTAATAGATCCTCACTTTGTTTAGAGCAAACCAAATGCCTCTGGTCTCAGCCCACTTTGCTGTGAGGAGGAATCAGGTGCTCTGGTTCTAGCCAATGTGATACAGGTGGAAGTCTGCCCTGGAGGCTTCTGGCAAAGCGTTTTCTTTCCTGACAAAAAGGAACATATATGGCTAACATCACCTTTCTTTCTCCTTATTGTCTAGAATGTGTTGCATTTGGAGTTGTAGGGCTCACACTACAGCCATACATGACATGCTGAGAGAGAGAGCCTAGGGAATCAGAGATGCAGTCCTCACATCAGCACACTGGTATTGATTCGGGAGCAACCACCTACTTCTAGTGAACTGTGTCATGTGAGAAAAATCAACCTTTGTTTAAGCCACTATAGATGGGTTTTGGGTTTTCTGCAGTTAAATGTAATCCTAACTGACCACACCCTTCTGGGGCTTCACAGTTATTCCCTCAGTGAAAGAAGTAGAGTTGGTTAGATCAATTTCAAATTTCAATTTCTTAGTAGCCATTTTTAAGAGCTAGTTAATTTTAGGACTATAAGAAACTGTGATATGAGGTATATTATGAAAATTTAATAAAATACTTAATGATAATACAAATAAAACTATTACAGCAATAAAAGTTTCTCAGGGGCAGAGATCACCTCTTAGTTGTCTTGAATAAGCCCCTCCATAGGCCTTCATGCAGCCCAGTGCCCCAGATTTTTAAACAAGGCACTCAATACTGAATTGAGAGGCACTCAATCCCCCTAGCACACAACATGTTTTTACCTTTCCAGGCAGATAATCACTTTCATTTCATTAATGAGAGCATTATGGGCATGCTCCTGTTAAATCTGATTAACAGATGTCCTAAAATAATTACTAGCAAGAGAAAAGAACATATTTTTAAGCCAGAATTGGCGAGTCTTAAGGCTAAGCAGAGGTCTGCAAATATACTGCCTTATAAGCTATTTCAAAGTACACTTCTCCTACCTCCATGACAATGATAAAAGCCAGCTTGGCTGTGATCACGTGCCAGTAGTAGATGTTGTGTTTATACTCTTGTGGGTGTCCAGGTGGGTTCCGGAAATCACGATACCTGGAAACAAAACGTTGGGATATCAGGAGATTCTTTTGGACTAAGTACTGGAAGCAGGGGCCCCTTTCAAAAGAGGTCATATTTAATGCAAAGCTTTTTAAAATCGGACATCATATAAATTTTCTCCAAGAGTTTAATTTGGCTACAAAATCCTGAAATAATAACTCCAGTAATACTTAACATAAAATTGGAAGATGATGGTAATGACATATTCCATATGTGTAAAAACAAAAGTATTAAAAACCTTTTTTTGTCAAAGTTTTATTCCTGCTTTCTCAAAAGAGCATAACCAAAACAATGTAGCATATTTTCAGAAACAGGTTTATAAACTTATTTATAGAATGGTATCCTCAGGCTTCACTCAGCTATGGGCTGCCCATCTGCTTGTTATAATTTTCAACCTAATTTCCTTATTAGATGTCATGTGCTACTGCTGTTAGTCTGGCTCCCTCAGGAAGCACATCTCACATTTTTTGCCTGTACCCTATTAGACCCGGAAGAGTTTGATTAATCTTTAGAATTATGTCAAGTAAGATAAGATTCAATGTGGGATTCTGAAGAGGCTCTAGAAACATTTATTTGGGCTTACTTCTGGTTTCTTGGTTGGGTTGCTGAGAATCTGAACCAGAAAAGGGCTTGAGGAACTGAACTCAATGAGATTTAAAGCCTCCTGTAAGGTTAGGACTCTGATTGGGGAAAAAAACACAAAACTGTATCATCTGTAGTCAAAAAACTTTATCAATTAGTGATTTACTTGATGTTCATTGTCCATAGTTGACCTTACCAGACATTACAATCAATGCAGAGAGAAAGGAATGCCTCTAAGAATACTGCCAAACGAGCATGAGGTCTCTACATTTCTCATCTTTGCATTTCTTGGAGAGTGCTACTTTGCTGCATTCAGTACATAAAGTCATAAAGTTGTGCTTGAATAACAGATTAGGCATAACAACTGAATTATTTTGTTTTTTTGGGGGTTCCTTGAGTTTCTTCATTTCTAAGATGCAAACAAGACTTGTTCTACAGGATCAGTCTCCCTGTAATCATTTGAAGCTCTCACCTTTAAATCATGCGTTTTATGGTTTGATTTGTAAATTCTGACCCTAGTCTGTAAGTTTGGCTGAAAAGAAAACTAGGGGGATAAAGTATTTCCAGTAATTTAGAATTACATTGCAGTAAAAGTCCTTTAAAAGATGAAGTACATTTTTAAACATATCAGCAAAACTTGCCTGCATGTACGGATATCAAAATCAGAGGCTGAACTTCCCCTGCTTCTGCTTTTGAAGTCTGAGACGTTGAAGTAGGAGAGAGTACTGTTGATGTATCCTTCCATGGTGTACTGGGTGTGGTTCCCATAGGGAGGGACGGAGAAGGACCAGTAATACACCAGGCGGGGGATCATATCTGACGTGAAAGCAATGATCATGGCCTATGTGGGGAGGGAAATAACAAGGGGGCATTAATTTAGGGCCTTTACAGTGATGGTTAACAAACACTCCAACATTATGTTTTTATCAGTTGTTTTTTTTTTTTTTTACATGAAAGATTCAGAAACTTTAATCTTTTCCCGTCCAATGGATATGGATAGCGAATGTCCTAAAGTCTTTGAGCAGCTGCTTTAAAGAACAGTTGCTTCCTCTTGGACTTCAGTTCCCATAAGGGCTGTCATGAAGTCCATCTGCAGATGAAAAGTAAAGGCCTGCAAGTTGCCTATTATATTTAAGTACAGTAAGAACAATCGTAGACCAGAGTATTCTGGATTAACTCAGGTTGCTTGCATATATTGTATATAAGTTAGATTTTCAAGAATGAGAATATTATACGATCATACGAATGAGAATATTATACGAGAATATTATACGAATATTATACGAGAATATTATACAATCAACCTTGGAACTCCACTTGATATAATTTTAATCTTTCTTTTAGGATTTTGAAGGCCCTTTTGTATAAGTAATATTAGTGTCAAAATTATGAAAATAATTTGACCTTATATAATTTCTTTGTAGAGTTTTTACAATTGATATAAAACTGATTTTTAAATCACTTGCCTCTTAAAAGTAGAATATATTACATAAAATAGATTTTCCTTGTTCTAATAATGGCCTTCAAAATCACTTTTTCCCCCTACAGTATCTTGACTTATTTATACAAGCCAACCCATAGTCTGATTTTAAACTCTCAGTATGAGCTTATGTGTGTTGCTTCATTAGAGAACAAGAATTTATTAATTTTAAAATGTAGGTAGCAAGAAACTATACTGGGGTTGTTCCCTTCATACAGTCAAATGTATGCCTACTTTATTAGATCTAGTGTCTAAGCCTCTAAACTTCAAAAAGACTAACTGAACACAGTTGTGAACATTATACATGATCAAATAACAAAGTTTAGTGTGTTTCCAGATGACAGGAATGAATTTAGATCAATTTTAAACCTACGTCTATGTCAGGCAGACCTTATTAGGATGTAAAACTATTACAAATTACCTGAATTTTCTCTAAAATGCTTTAATTTGGGCTTTAAACTCTCTACTGTGTTAAGCTGGTTTCAAAGAAGGAGAAAGTCAGGAATATAATTTAACCCAAATTCTATGTGCATAAACAAAGCTCAATGATTCAGTCATTTATTGAAGCAGAAAGACATGTTTTTGGCACACCATGATTTTTAATAGTATTCATCTGAACATATGGTTTAGATGCAGTGAGACCACAAGCCAACAAACAAGATATCAGAGCAAGAAAAACAACCAAGGGGCTTTTCTATTGCAAAATTACTCCCACTAGTAGAACCAGTTTTGTCATTTCCTCCCAAGTGAAGTGTGTGTGTGTGTGTTTGCCTGTCGGTTGGGGGGCAAGGGGGCAAGGCAAGACTATTTTACTTTTTTTTCAGATTTCAGTAGTTTAAAATTTCCTGTTATCATGTAACTATAGCTCTTTACAGAATCACCTGCAGATGTGCTCCAGAAAGCTACAAACATTCCAACAAGGAAGATAATTCTCTTGTCTTCTGACAAGACACTTTTTCCTCCTGCATTGAGCTGCTTTGAGACACACTGTAAGAGGACAAATAATGTGGTGTGCCTCACTTCCCATGCTGTTCTGAACATGATTTTCCATTGATATCAAAATAAATTGATTGCTTTTCAATGGCAGATACTGTGGCCTGATACAACCATATCAATTCAGCTTATTTATTAGACCAGCAGCTTTAAAATGAATGATTTTATACCAAACTCCTGCTTGATGTCCATTTTCATCCCTGCTAGCTATTCTCTTTTCCTATAGTTAAAAGTTCTCCTATGATGGAAAGTTAGCCCTTTTTGGGCTCAGGAGATTGTAGAGGTATGCATTAAGTTTGTGAGGGAATAATGTACATGTTTAATTCTTATGCGTATAAAACATACACAGGACCTGCATCTTGGAAGCAGTATGGAATCCTAATAATATGGAAAAGAGGATCGTCCATAGTTCCATCAATGATCTAAAAGGCAGGTTTCCTAGGCTGTAATAAAATGATGCCTAAGCTGTAAGAAAAAACAACTACTTGGATAAGAATGAGTAGCACCAATTAGCAGGCATGCATGTGCCTGTGTGTGTATATATGCACACCCACACCCACAGAGTAGCCTTAGTAACACAGCCAGTACCCCAAATGTGCTAATGGAGTGGAGCCATGCTGGGGATACTAGGAAAAGGTGCCTAACACAATCAAACCAGAGTGCTGAGGGATGAATGGAGAGTATGAGTCATTTGGATTTTCTGGTTAGCTGAAGGTCAAACAAAAACCCTTTTAACTTCAAACCTTGTTGCTCAAATTTTCCTAAAGCACACAATTCTATGTTCCTGCCTTGCTTAGTGTTGTATAGCATATTGGATGTGACAGATTCATTCTTTTATGATCGTAGAATGTGAAAGGCTTCAGTGTCCTATTTCTGAATATCAGTCTTCATTTCGTAGCACAGTGGATGTTGAAGGTGTGGGGTACCTGAGCGAATGGAAAATGATATCACCTAGCAGTTGTTTTTTTTGTGTGCCATTTGCAACTTTCTCCAAAAAGTAGGGATAGCATAGGAGTCAGATAAATTGAGGGTTCTTGGGGTTGGTGGTGGTGGTGACAGCTGGGTTCCAGGTAATATGCTTTACTGTGTAAAGCTGTAACCATGGCTCAGTGACACATTGTAAAATTCTTGTGCCTTTAGTTTAGACATCTGTCAAAGTCTACACAGTCACTGTTACGATGGGTGATGAAGATGACACAGCAGCAGCTAAGATTGCATGAGGACCAGGCTCTGTGCATTCTATGCATTAGCTCACTGAAGTCCTTGGTCACCCTTTATGGTATATAATATTCTTAAAATAGGAGCTGGGAATTTTCAACTTACAAATGGTAAAATGAAGCTCTGATGTGTTAAATCCTGGCCAGATGTCATGCGGCCGAGAAGCTGCAGTGCAGGGAGCTGGACCTTGGGTCTGACCTGTGTCTACAGTGCTGAGCCTGACCTGAAGCCTGATGACCCACAGGCATTGCTGAATTCTGTTCTGTTTCTACAAGTGCTCGTGGAAAAAGGCTGCAGACTCAGGGCAAGTGTGGCTTCACTAAGAAATTAAAACTGGGATATCATCTTGTTGGGGACTGTGACCTGGAAATAAAATGCGTAGTGAAATAAGGGAGGAAATAGCCCTAATTGTAAGGCTATTTCTAGGGAAGGTAATCATTCCCTTGCTGGGCTGGGATGGAAATTGTTCTTCCTGAGAGCTCCTTATTGGCTTGTGTTTAAAAAAAAAAAAAATGGGGGTTGGGCAGGGGCGGAGAGAGAGAGACAGACAGGCAGACAGACACTGACTGTTCAGATTGGTCCAAGATCTATACAGGTTGTAAAAGATTGTGTTCTGTTCCTCACAGCTGGGACACATGCAGGGTATGAGGCTGCTTAGCTAATGACCAGAGAGTGGCTAGCAAAGGCCAAGGGTGGGGTAGAGAGGAGAAATGAGGCCCACTCTAGAGCCCCCCTTCTTGAAGAACCTCTGCCTAGGAATCAAAGAAGGTGACACATGAATGGAACTCACAAAGTACTTTATCATCAAAGAGTTAATATTTTAAGTCGATAGTTTGGAATACATAATAAAATATGGTAGAATGATACTTCTTTTACAGTCTTGTGAGGATTAAGAGAATTAGTACTTACTGTTATTACCATTACCATGTTTCTATTGAATAAAGACTTAAACAAATGAACAATAATATAATGGCCACTCTTAGCAACTGTCCCTGTAAGAGGTCTTGACTTTTTAAGTCATTAATAATAATAATAAACAATTAAAATCATTAAACAATAATAATCACAGTTATAACAACTGTTTTTATATGGATGATGGTATTGGCATCTCCCTCCCGTTTTTAAAAAAAAAAACAGCAAACACTTAATTCTTTAGGTAGCAACACTAACGCATTTTTGGACTTTTCAAGGTCTTTATCCTGTGAAGCCCAGGTTTACTCACATTGGTCACCACAGCCAGAATTGCTATTCCTTGCATGATGGGCTGCCATGCTCCGATGTCTTGGGCTTTCTCTGGAACCATGCGTCTATACTGGGTAGTCATTTTCCACGCGTCCACTCTTATTTCCAATATATTGTTCACCAGAGCCAACAGAGGGGCCAGTGGAAAAGAGGCCACAAATAAGGTGACGAACCCAAACTGAATAACTGTCAATGGAATGGACACGCATCATGGAGTGGTGGGTGGATGGAAGGACAACATATTTTCCTTTACTCTTATAAAGCAAGAGAAAGGCAAACAATAAACTAAATACCAGAGAGAAAAGACATCCATGGTAATAACAATGTTCAACACTGAAAGAACCCAAACAAAAGACAAATGTGAAGTCTCTGGAAAGACGAGTAGTTATAGCCGATTTCATTCACGTGTATATGCATAATAGGAATAATATACTGAAAATCTTTAATCAACTAAAGTTATTTGCTGGTAATAAAGTTGGGACACTCTAAGTATATTCATTCTCTGTTGAAATAATTGGATGTTGGAAGATGATTTGTGTTTTAGGGTTAAAAAAAAGAAAAGGACTATTGTGGAAGTATCTAACAAGTTAAAAAGAAATGTACTTTGGGGAAGGCTATGTTTAGGGAATGTTAGAAGAAACATGCTGGAAACAGGCAAATGAGCAAGCTCCCCTGGTGTCTGTAGATGCAATGCGGTGCATTCAGAGAATTTTTAATATTATTACGAATCAGGGAAATCTAGTGATGGAAGTGTCCTAATAAGGCAAAATACATTTCTTCAGGAACTTTTATCTTGAAGTTGTTGCAGTCTATGTGGTCACAGTAAGTAAAAAATCAAGTGATGGCTGAGACGTTATTTTCTTCCTTATCTGTAATTTATGTGACTTCGCTATAGATGGGGCAATAGAGATTTGGGGCAAGCTGTACCACAGGGGGGTAAAGATTAGAAATGAGAAGGCTGGAGATCTAAGAGAAATTTTTCAAGTAAACTAGTACTGATATGGACCTAAGGCTGTTAATAAAAGATTACAGCCCCTTTATAGCTACTGCTCGAAAAGGGGCAGGGATCAATCTGGCCAGGAAGGGCAAGATGTGGAGGGGATGTAGGTAGGAGTGGGGCATGTGCTTCTGCTCTGAGAGGCCAGGGTGTGTTGCAGAAGAACAAAGAAGGATGGAAAGATTTGGTAGGTCCACAGGCCAGGCAGGAGCCATCAGCTTCAGGGATGATAGATAGGCAAGGACCAGAGTTGGTGAGGTCATAGATGTTGACACTAATGCTTGGTGCTATGCTGCTGACTGTGTCTTTGCACCACCTACCTCTATGTGAATTCATCGGCCTGCAGGGGCCAAGCAAGTAAGAGAAATGAGTGGAGTGGGTGCAGTCAACTGTGGTAAACTGGCAAGTATGTAGCCTAATAAAAGGGACTATTACTCAATAGTCGCCATGTTGGGATGAGAATCCAATGTTGCCAGATCTCCCCATGATTCAAGAGAAGCCAGAAATTAGGACTATACTAGCAATTAACCCAGTTAAAAAATCCCAAATAGAAAAGACGCCATTTATAATAACAGCAAAAGTCCAGATTATTTAGGAATAAATTGGTGAGAATGAGAAATGTTAACAGTGATATGATAATGGAAGTAAAAAATAAAAACAAATAATGATAAATGAATGGATGGTAGGATGTACCATACTCTTAACTGGGCAGATTCAAATTGGGGGACTTAATTTTTTTCTCCAAAATATAATTTAGAATTCTAATGCAAATTTAGCTAATAATCCTAAATAGATTTTTTTTAAAGCTAAAAGGTGATGCTAACGTTAAGAAATCTACATGAGTAAGATAATGAAGAGCGATGCTTGAACTACAGTATGAGAGACTTTCTGAAAAAGGATAAGATGGAACCAGCTCTAAGGTATGTGAATGTGTATTATTACCCTATGGCAACTGAAACAGTTTAGAACTAATTCTGAATTAATCAGAATAGATGCAGAAAGAGTGATAATTCAATTCGGTGGATTCAAGTACTGGGGCAATTAGCTACATCACTGGAAAAACTGGTCCAGAGTCCTCACTTCTGATGCCAAAATAAATTAGAGATAATTAAAAAATAACGAAAAACCAACATGGCATAATCTGTTTTGACGTTTAAGCGAGAACTTTCTAAACTTTTGAAATGAAGAGCAACAACAAAAAAGACCTATGGATGCTACAAGGCAAAAGCCACACACTAAAAACAAAAATAATCCTTGCCTAAAATTTTTCCATGACCCAAGATTGCTCTCTAACACTTTCTATGCTTTCTTCTTCACTTTACGGTCAGGTTTCTTGAAGTACCTAACTTGACTATTTCTCCATCACTCACTCCTTCCTCATCCTGCCACAGCCCTCACCACTGCACTGCCACTGCCCTTGCGGGGCTCACTTTTCAGTGACTGCCTATTCCTAAATCAGTGTACATCTCAGTACTTATTTGTTGGATCGCTAGGCTGCTTTTGATATGGCCAAACATTTCCCTCTTGGTGGAATGCTCTTCCCTCTTGATTTCTGTTTTATTTAAATCATTTTAAAAAGCCAAGGTAGGGTTGTGTACGTGTGTGTGCGTGCATGCACATGCACACAATTTTTTTTTAAATGCTACAGAATGCTTCTTCCACCTTTCCCCACTGTCCAGCAGTTAAGTGTGGGCTTCGGCTCTTGCTTCCCAACCCTGACTGCGTATTTTGCATTAAGCTTTTAGTCAGTGTTCAAATCTCTCTTAAGCAACGTTACCACCTTCTAAGCTTCTCTGTTGACACAACTCTCTGCTACGTTTCTTCCAACTCTTCTGCCAGTCTTCCTCTTTTTTGTGGATCTTTTTCCCCATTTACCCTTTAAATGCCCCGTTTCCCCAGGGCCTCATCATCGAATCTGTGCCTGGCGTGCCTGAATCACCCCTATGGCCTCATCTGAAGCTCCTCTGAGCTCCTAGGGAATCCATCTTTCTAATGGTCGCTGCTATGGATGTGGCCCATGGGCACCTTGCACTCAAAATACCCAGTGGTGAACCATTTTCTTGAAACTAGTTCTTCTCCTCATAATCCACCTGCATATTCGATCTCCTGGAAATTATCTCGATTCTATTCTTCACCTGTCATATTAGTCATTTCTTTAACACTTACTGAATCTGTCTCCTTGATCCTGTGGCTATGCCCACTGCCTCTATTTAGGTGTGGGGATTATCCAATTGTGGGGGTTACCTGGTATAGCCTCCCAAAATATCCTTTTCCTTCCAAAGAGCTTCCATTCTGCGGCAGAATGACCTCATCTTTTTCAACATAAACATTATATAATTCTCTTGCTTACAAGTATTCCAGGGGGTAAGGATAAGCTCATTAAGGATAAGTTCAAGTCTCCTGGCTAAGCACGCAAGACCCATTATGACCTAGCTTTTGCTTACCTGATATTCCCACCTCTGGATCCTTTGTTTTCACCATAGAATCTGGCCAAGCTGTTTCATGCCTTTGTACTTTTAAATGTATCACCCTCTCTGCATGAAATGTCTATTCCCTTTAGCATACTTTAGACAGATAACTTCCATCCATCCTTCAAAATCCAGTTCAAAAATAAAACAAAAAACAAACAAAAAAACAAAATCCAGTTCAAATATCACCTGCTCTAGGAAGGCTGATCTTCATTTACCTTCTTAACAATCTACTAGGTATTGACCATCCTTCACTTGGCTCTGTGAGGGTGGGCACCAAGTCTTACATATCTTGGTATCACCACCAATGCAGGTAGTGGGGAGAAGACTGGCCTGAGTCCTGGAGAGTGTAAGGAGCACTTAGGTGGGGTTAGCACTGGAGAGAGAAAAGGGGTGGGCACAAGAAAATGCTGAAGAAGTATTGATATTAATTATAGTAAATTGAATGGAGAAAATAATATATGAAGGTCATTGCTTTAATCTTTAAAAATTAACTTAGAGATGGAGGATGGGGAAGTCAAGTTAACAAGGGTAGAAGAGGCAGGGCCAGAGACAAAACGGCCCCCTCCATCACTTTAGTGCATTTAATTTATGGCACCTGCCCCCTGAGAAGCCATCATTAAGTTCTCAAGAGTCTGGTGTCTATGCTGTGTAGTGCTCTAAGTACAAAATGGTATTTTATGGCTTCCAGATTTTAGACTGACAATTTCTCTATATCCTGTGTCTGAATTCTCAGAAGTCAGGCATATACACCTGGGGAGGCAATTTTGGTTAACATAATAGGATTACTTTAATAATCTCCAAGGATGGTGGAGATAAATAACGTAGAAATTTCACTCAAAAATAAAACCCCAAAAACAAGCTATAAAGAACTTCAGTGGGATGGTGGGGGCAATGTTAACGTAAACTCAACTAACAGTTGTATGTGTGTGTTGAAACTCTAAGCTCAGGTCCCTTAATTAAATATTTATGAGTCCTGGAGTCCAGACGGTGGTGTGCTCCAGCTGAGGCTGAAAGAGGCAAAGGTCTGTGTAGCCACCTTGAGCAGGATCAGTCTAGTCTGGGGGGAGGTGTGCACATAATCAGATGCCATCAAGGCAGGAATCAAGTGCTGTTAATTCCTACAGACAAGAGCAGCAAATCTGTGTGAAAAGTTAAAGGTTACTGCTGAGGTTTGGCAGCAATTCCTCACGTAGAGAAGAGAAGGGTGTTTCAGACAGAGGGGAATTCTAGTCTCCTGCATTAGGCAGAGGGGAACAGAGCTGGTGGTTGGGTTGAAGGGTCGTCCGCTAGAAGATGGTTCCCTTCAGCAGCTAGGAGGCAAAATTAGAAAGGCAGATGAAGAAGGGGAAAACCAGAGGAAGGGAACTGTGGTGATGAGACCATCACCAAAGGTGCTCTGTATTTATTTTAGAGGAACAAAAATAATTCAAAAAGCACTTGGCCATTTTGTCTCTTACAAGGTCAAATAACAAAAAGTAGTGGTGTTGAATACAGATTAGACTGCCTATTCTCAAAAACGGATTAATTTTTCTAATTCATTAGGTA
Organism: Vulpes vulpes; assembly: GCF_048418805.1. Lineage (NCBI taxonomy): Eukaryota > Metazoa > Chordata > Mammalia > Carnivora > Canidae > Vulpes > Vulpes vulpes. The sequence continues at coordinate 8,890,083 of NC_132787.1, forward strand.
TTAGTTTGATAATAGGAAAACAATTTAATAAATGTCTATCTTGAACAGTTGTTATTCCAGCCTTTCTCGTAGGGTAGGATGATGCCAAATTATTTTGTTGGCAATTATTTTAAGGAGACTATGAAGCTCTAAAAGTCATGCCAACTTTCCCCCAAAGCACAACCTTTTCCTATAACTTCTCACAACACTATTTATTTGAGTGTCTGTAGTCAACTACAGAAAAATAACTTTTTTCCCCCGAAGGTATGTATTTGGTGCTAAAATAACAAATGATATCCTGCCCTAGAATGTTGTTGTTGATGCTGATAATAGCTCCGATAAGAAATATTTACAATTATGACTCATTGTGGAATCAGAGGTAATTGTCTTGCAGTCCGTTTGGAAAGAAAAAGAATAAATAAATAAATCTAGCTTCTACATTACGTACTGAAGCTATATCCTTAATCAAAGCTGGTCACGAAACATAACAAAAGCAAGAATGAAATTCAAATCAAACTCCAGACTGCAAAGTATTGTTGACTGAAGAAGCTACAAGACGAACCTTTCACTCACTGAGGGAAGCAGATGTGTCTCCATGTATAATGTATATTTTTAAAAGCAATTATTTCACATATAGAATGTGATTTAATAAAACCATCGTCTATCCGCAGACTTGTGAACAGGAACCACAAAGGGGTATCTTCGCAAACATACAAACCCCTCTGCATAAAAGCAAGGCCTGTCAACCAAAATGTGCCTCCTAAAGCTTAGAAAAATTGTAATTCGGTGCAATGGTTAGCTGATAGGGCGCAGATACAAAACCTGTAAATTGTAAGCCTTCTGTTAGATAGAAGCGGTGTCATGCACAGTAGAAAAGATAGTGTTTCCTCTGGAAATCTGTTTGGAGATGTGTTCATTTAAAGGCACCCAACAACTCAGAATCAAGGAAGAGAAATAGAGCCCAAGCTAATACTGCGCAAATGGACAAAGGCATTCACGAAGGAAGGGACCTGTGCTAAATCTTAATTCCAAACCAGCAAAATGGTTCTACATTCAAGCCAGGGATTAGCCATGAGGTCACTCAAGGAACCATGCAGAAATGATGGGCCTGGAGAAACAGACACGCAGTCAAAAGCAGGTGGGAGGTATGAAAGGGGAACCCTGTGATCTTTCCTGCCTCGTAACAGCATGCTCCTACATACAGGCTTTCCGTCCAGGCTTGATTAAATGCTTCATTCAGAAGTGTACTGGCCAACAGCTGTGCCTGTGTGGACTCCAGCCCAAGCTGAATCACCTCTAATAATAGTTCTGAGTTCACTCTCAGGCAGCATGGGTAGAGTACACGGAGAATGGTGAGGCTGCACCTCAATGAATATTGCATTTCACTGCTTAGTGATAAACCTCTAGGTCTGTATGACAAATACTGACAAAGATTACACACAGTCACCTTATTTGAAGGCCTGATTGTGTAATTTTCCCTACTGGAGAAAAATGTGTTTTTCTTCATTTCAATATGCCAGGGAATTATTTGGGATCCAAGACATATTCCAATATAATTTATATCACCTAAAACTTCAGTAAGGACTTACTCATTTCAAGATATTCATAAAACAATCCCAGTTTGCCCATGAGCTGCAGGTGGTAGTCTTGTTCCCATCGTGGGGATTTCTTTTCTGTTCTGGAAGCTGTGTGATATCGTCCAATTAGGTTCTTGATCCAGCTGCCAAAAAGATCAAACTGTGAATTAGAATCTTATCAAATTATTTTGCAGATATCATGAGCTAAACACATCATTCTCCCCAAGAAATGAATTGTTGGTTTTCATACTCAATTTCTTTTTACTTCTGCCTCCTTAACCCCAAATATTTTGAAAAACAGTACTATGTACCAGGTTTTATTAAAATTGTGACTGCTACTGTTTTTTTCGCTTAGCTCCTTTTTATATGGACAGTTAGGTTTTTAAAAATACTTTCTCTCATTTGATTAACTTTAGATTTCTTATTTTTTCCCCCCATTTCTCTGCTATTATCCAAAATAGTCTTTCCAGTATGAAATCACCAGAGAAGATAAAATAAAGCCAGACATGGTATGTGAGCTGGTGATCATGCTGTGGAGAAGAATGAGGCAGGGCAAGGAATGGAGATTGTTTGTATTTGTGGTAGGGGGAGTGGTGCAGTGGCAGGGAAGGGCTCAGGAGTGACATTTGAATAAAATTATGAAGGAGGCAGAGGAAAGTGTGACTACAGAGCCCCAGAGGCAGGAGCAGGCCTTTTATGTTGGGCAGACAGCATGGAGACTGGTGTGGTCCTGGAAACTACTTTGGTAGTTTTGAGGGGTGGGGAGCCTAAGAGACCATTGTGAAGATTTGGGCATTTTTGGGGTGAAGTCGGGAGCCATTGAAGGGCTTTCAAAGGAAGTGATAGATTTTCATTTTAGATGAAACAGGCCCAAGACCCTATTTTTTAAATTTAAATTTACATTCAATTAACATGTATTATTGATTTCAGAGGTAGAGATAAGAGAACCACCAGTCTTACATAAACCCAGTTCTCATTACGTCATGTGCCCTTCTTACCCCATCCCCCAACCCTCTCCCCTCCAGGGACCCTCAGTTTGTTTCCTATGATTAAGAATCTCTTACGGTGTGTCTCCTCTCTGATTTTGTCTTGCTTTATTTTTTCCTCTTCCTCTATGATCCTCTGTCTTGTTTCTTAAATTCCACATATAAGTGAGATTATATTATAATTATCTTTCTCTGAATCACTTAATTAACTTCGCAAAAAATCCTGTAGTTTCATCCGTGTCATTGCAAATGGCAAGATTTCATTTTTTTTTGATGGCTTAGTATTCCATTGTGTACAAACACACACACACACACACACACACACACATGTATATATATATATGTATATATACATACATATGCACCACATCTTTATCCATTTATCTGTTGATGGATATCTGGGCTTTTCCCAACGTTTGGCTATTGTGGACATTGCTGCTATAAACATTGGGGTGCAGGGGCCCCTTTGGATCACTACATTTATACCTTTGTGCTAAATACCCAGTAGTTCAATTGCTGGGTCATAAGGAAGCTCTATGTTCAACTTTTTTTTTTTTAAAGATTTTATTAATTTATTCTTGAGAGACACACAGAGAGAGAGAGAGAGAGAGAGAGAGAGAGAGAGAGAGGCAGAGACACAGGCAGAGGGAGAAGCAGGTTCCATGCAGGAGCCCGATGTGGGACTTGATCCCGGGACTCCAGGATCACACCCTGGGCTGAAGGCAGGCGCCAAACCGCTGAGCCACCCAGGGATCCCCCTATGTTCAACTTCTTGAGGAACCTCCATACTATTTTCCAGAGTGGCTGCACCAGCTTGCATTCCCACCAACAGTGTACGAGGGTTCCCCTTTCTCTGCATGCCTGCCAACATCTGTTGTTTCCTGACTTGTTATTTTTACTCAGTCTGACTGGTGTGAGGTGGTATCCCTTTGTGGTTTTGATTTGTAATTCCTTGATGCTGAGTGACGTGGAGCATTTTTTTCATGTGTCTGTTGGCCATTTGTATGTCTTCTTTGGAGAAGTTCATGTCTTCTGTCCATTTCTTGACTGGATTATTTGTTCTTTAGGTGTTGAGTTAGGTAAGTTTTTTTATAGATCTTGGAGACTAGCCCTTTATCTGATCTATCATTTGCAAATATCTTCTCCAATTCCGTCAGTTGTCTTTTGGTTTTGTCAACTGCTGTGCAAAAGCTTTTTTATCTTGATGAAGTCCCAATAGTTCATTTTTGCCTTTGTTTCCCTTGCCTTTGGAGACATGCCAGCAAGAAACTGCTGCAGCTGAGGTCAAAGAGGTTGCTGCCTGTGTTCTCCTTTAGGATTTTGATGGATTCCCGTCTCATATTTGAGTCTATTTTTGTGTATGGCATAAGGAAATGGTCCAGTTTCATTCTTTTGCATGTGGCTGTACAATTTTCCCAACACCATTTGTTGGAGACTCTTTTTTTTTCATTGGATATTCTTTCCTGCTTTGTCAAAGATTAGTTGCCCATAGAGTTGAGGGTCCATTTCTGGGTTTCCTATTCTGTTCCCATTGATTGATATGTCTGTTTTTGTGCCGGTACCATACTGTCTTGATGACTACAGCTTTGTAATAGAGCTGGAAGTCTGGGATTGTGATGTCACCAGCTTTGTTTTTTTTTCAACAATCCTTTGGCTATTTGGGGCCTTTTCTAGCTCCACACAAATTTTAGGATTATTTGTTCCAGCTCTGTGAAGTAAGTTGATGTTATTTTGATAGGGATTGCACTGAATGTATAGATTACTCTAGGTAGCATAGACATTTTAACAAAATTTGTTAAAATATTTGTTCTTCCGATCCATGAGCATGCAATGTGTTTCCATTTCTTTGTGTCTACCTCGATTTCTTTCATGAGCGTTCTATAGTTTTCTGAGTGCAGATCCTCTGCCTCTTTGGTTAGGTTTATTCCTATGTCTCTTATGGCTTTGGGTGTAGTTGTAAATGGGACTGACTCTTGTTTTAAGCTGAATAAATCAAGGGCCTGAGAAGTGAAAATGCTTCCTCAACGTTATAGTGCAGAGCTGGTTGGAAGCAGCGCAGTGCTCTGCTCTATTGGACACTGGCCCCTCAGGGGTGTCTATTGTTTCATGTTATTTTCTTTATCAATGCCTCCAGATAAATATGTCCCCCCCTACTTTTTATGGCAATTTTTCCTGAAGAAAAATTGAAGTTGGCAGTGAGATGAGGTGTGCACCTCCAGTCTAAGCAACTGTTGTTCCCTCAAGCAACAGGTGACTTGTGGTTTCCTTGTTGAGTTCACCAGAAGATGCACAACAGCAGCAAACAACTTCAAATACAAACATGCGGGCTAAGCTTTGGATCATTAAACAACATGCTTGTACAAGTTTCAAATTCAGAAAATGAAAAGGCTTCGCACTATAAAGACAATGGAGGATGCTGCACATGCACGTGTGCGGGTGCACTTCCCTGCACCACTTGCCCCCCACCCCCCTCCGGCCTCTGCATGGAGGGATGAGTTACAGATAGCTTGTCATGCTAGGTGACCCACTGCTCCTGGTCTCTGTGTTAACTTTACTGGCCACTCCTCAAGGTTCATGAAGGGGAAATGCTCTACCACAGAACATGCCCCTGGCTTCCCAAACTTTCCCCACTTCTTTCTCTTCTGTGACATTAGCGGCACAGTAGGAGGCTGTGGAAAGTGGAGGGGATATGGTCTCAGACACCCCTGAATCTGAATCTACTCTTCATTGCTTACTCTTTGACTTTGGTCAAATTCAAATTAAATGAGGTAACAAAACTTACACTGCCCAGGATTTCTGTCAGGATTAAATAATTCAGAACAGGTAAAGTATTTAGCACATTTCCTAATATATCAAGACCACCTTCACAAACAAGATTTTCTTTGGACCAATACAGGCTGACAGGTAACACAGCCTACGTTACTTAGAATCTTGGGGACACAATGCTGTCTGGATTGGCGGATCTCATTTTAGCACTTAGAATGACCTAGAATGCTTGATGCTAGTGCTACAACCTGTAACCCAACCCAAAGCTCTGTAATCAGTCAAGTCTAAGGCAAAGCTGGGAACCTGCAGTTTCACACATGACAGGGGCCTTGTGACACAGGTGGTGTCACTCATCACCCTTCATGCCACCCAAACTCGAGATTCCTGGTTTCTGTTGTTTTGTTTTTTTTTTTTTTTTGCTCTGCCTCACACTTCCAGTCCTAGCCTCTTGATTGAATCCTCTCAATGCTCCGGAGAAGCAGTTCTTTTACTATCGGGGGTCCAAATCCATTACAATTTGGACTGAGGGTGAAACTTCTGTCTTGGCAACCACTTGTACGATCAGCTCATCTAGTACTTCCCTCTCATACTGTACTGCCTTTCATCACCCATTATACATCATATTAGACGTCTTTCTGAGTAGTTTTCTTTTCTGAACTACAGACTCTGAGCCTCTTGTTCAGTCTTCCTGAATTGAACTACTACAGTAGGGAATCTTGGGCTGTCATCCATCCATCACTGTCCTTGGTCTTTAGGGTTTTCTAGTGAGTTACTAATCTAGTGCAGAGATATCAATCTTGACTGAACATGAGAATCACCTGGGGAACTTTTTAAAAATACAGATTCCAGATACTTCTTCCCCCGGCCATGAGTGGAAGCTTCCTCTCTCTAGCAGGGGTTACAAAATAATTTTCTTAGGGATTTATCATGCATACTAGCAATAACAGCATTGCACCCTTCCCTAAGTCCTTATTATGTGTAAAGCACTTTACACCTCATTTTCTCTTTGTAGCTTCATTATCATATTTAATCCAGATGCTATAGATAATCATCATTTCTATTAAGAATATTCCACAGTATTCCCACTTGCTAATTTTGAATACAAGCATCCTTCACCATCTGAATCTATTTTACTATTCCTGAAAATAAAGGGTCAGTATGGATAGTGAGGGATAGCTGTATTTCGGGTTCTCTTTATTGTATGTCTGGTTCATCTTCCAGCCAAATCAGATCTGTTCTCTTATAATAGTTCACTTTCCTCATTTAAGTAGTGCATTCCCGTTGTGAAAAACACAGAAAACCTACAAAGGATGAAAATTACAGCCATCCGTTATCTAAATACCAAAGAACAATGCTATTGGTATTTTGGATTTTTAGCTGTAATTATGTTCCTTAGCGTTTAATCATAAAATTTTCTCCAGAGTGAGTGGCTTAATGCAGGAATTGTATGAACCCTTTGTCAAACACAGAATAAAATTCCCAGGAATGCCTCAAATATCAAAATATAAAGTGAGACTGGAAAGGGCAAAGGACTTTGGGCTTGTTCCCTGGGTCCAACAAACAATTCTGTTATTTTGCTGATGCTACGTATTTGAAGCACATGGGTCACTCATTCACTTGACTGGTGCTGGGGTGTGCCTACTAAATTCCAGGTACTGATTTAGGTGCCAGCGGGACCCCAAAGGGAACCTGGGTCACAGTGCCAGATGTGCTTTGTTCCTGGAATCCTCACTGAGGACCTCCAGTGGTGTCAGGGTGGAAGAAGACCAGTTTACGGTGACATTCATTTCATTATGTTCCTTTGGACATATTTAAATGGTGGGAAAATAGCTACTGACTGACCAGGCTTTTCTTGCCTATCTTATTATGTATTTTGGGGTTGGGGATCGGTTTGGGTAGGAAGAGTAACTGATCTTTCACTTTGTGTGGAAAACGTATGCAGGAAAGTGGTACCTACACACAAAGACTGATGGGAAGAGCCCAAGTCACTCTCTAAAGTGGCTAGAATGTAGCATTCCCAGTTTTCAGACAAGGGAGAGATAATTCAAAACATACCGCCCTGAGGTGTTTTAGGCCAGGAATAGAAATGTCTAACAGGGGCGCCTGGGTGGCTCAGTGGTTTAGTGCCTGTCTTTGGCCCAGGGCATGATCCTGGGGTCCTGGGATCGAGTCCCGCATCAGGCTCCCCACCCGGAGCCTGCTTCTCCCTCTGCGTCTCTCTCTGTGTCTCTCAGGAATAAATGAATACAATTAAAAAAAAAAAAAGAGAGAGAGAGAAAAAAGAAATGTCTAACAAAAAGTTGAGCTCACTATAATGTGCATCAATGGCCTCACTTGAAGTACAGGTATAAATATACCATGGATACTATGTACATCCTTTATTTTTAAATATTTCATGTGAACAAGTTTCATTTCATATTAATTTCTTAGTACCAGTTTAGGAAATATATGTCCTCACCCCCATCCCCTGCCCTGCCAACAGCCGCTATGTTTTTGGTTCAGAAAATGGCTCACTGACAATCAACCAGTCATCAAAATTTAGTTTAAATAACTAGCCTACTTCCTTCAGAAAAATGCTTTTTACTAATCTGAGTTAAGCCTTTCCTATATTTGATATATTTATTTTCATATAGAAACCCACTATTTGTGCATGACCTACTTTTACTCATATGGAAAAATCTGAATATGAACTCAGTGAAGTTAAGGGTTATTTACTCCCTAGTAAGGACCCCACATATTAATTTTACAGTTAAGACCAGATCCTTTTTGTATAAGGGAGGAGGGAGGAGAGGAGAGCATTGTGGGGGGGGGGGGGCAAGGTGGAGGAGGAATGTTTGTTTTGAGATAGACCCTGATAGTTCACATTGAAGGTGGAGGATGAAGCCTAATGAAATGTAAAAGGACCCAAATGTTTCTGCTCTACAAAAACAGGGGGAAAAAAAAATTATGAACTGCTCTGCAAAGAGAATAAACAGGAACTTGGTAATGGGGAAGAGAGAGGAGAAGTTAGGGGAGGGAGGAGAAAGAAATGGAGGGAAGTTCTGTGGGGTGGGGGGAAGATAGGTTGAAGAGTCTGGAGCCTACAAAGAAGGGTCATAAAAAGAAAATCCAGTTATGCAGTGGGAGAAAAGACTTTTAAAAGATGGTGGTTTTTTTTTTTTAAGATTTATTTATTTATTCAGAGAGAGAGAGAGAGAGAGGCAAAGACACAGGCAGAGGGAGAAGCAGGCTCCATGCAGGAAGCCTGACGTGGGCCTCGATCCCAGGACTCCAGGATCACACCCCGGGCTGCAGGCGATACCACACCGCTGCGCTACCGGGGCTGCCCAAGATGGTGGTTTTTAATTTCAGAATTATTTTGGGTTGCTGGCTCCATGTCCCAAACATCAGTAAAGGCTGCTTGTGTGCGTAGTTTTGGAGGACACTGAGAGGGGCCACAGTTGGCTTTTGGGTTGCCATAAGCAGAAAGTATAGACATAGGAGGCAAGACAGAAGAGAGATCAAAAGTTCTGTGAGGACAGAAACTCAGAGCCAGAAATTATCTTGAAAAGGTATGTGTGGTAGTCAGAAAAATGGTCCACCGAAAGATGGCCATGTCCCACCCCCCAGAACATATGAATATGTTAAGTGACATGGTAAAGGGGAATAAGGTTGCAAATCAGCTGACCTTAAGATAGTTTCCTGGATCATCCAGGTGGGCCCAATGTAATTATCAGGGCAATCAAAGTGGAGGAGAGAGGGAGGGAGGGAGGGAGAGAAGAAGGGAGGGGGCGAGCTAGGGGGATGTGACTATAGAAGAGTCAGACACATAGCAACACTGCTGGTTTTAAGATGACAAAAGCAGCCACAAGCCAAGGAATGTAGACAATTCCTAGAAGCTAGAAAAGAGAAATAAATGAATTCATCCTATAGGCTCCTGAAAGGAATAGGTTGGCTGCCAACACTTTGAGTTTAGCCCACTGAAAGCTGCGTCAGACTTGTGCCTTCTAGAACTGTAAGATATTAAATCTGTGTTGTTTTGTGTTTTTCTCATTGTCCTCCCATTATCATTAAATTGGTAGGAATCTGTTCAGCAGCAATTAAAAAAAATGAATATAATAAGCCCCTGAAAATGTGCAGAAATTGAAACAGCACTGGACTATTCATTTTGAGATAGGATAGAGCGAGCTTAAGTGCAGATTTAAAAGGACAGTGTGACCTTGGCTAACATCTGTTGTTCTCATTTCTTAGGGAAAGAACAGTAAAGTCAAGACATTTGTGTTTATTATTTTAGATCATTATCTCTTAAAACATGTAATCCCGTGCCTTAGGATCACAAGAGAACTTCTCTTGTTGAAAGCACGTGGATTTGGAGTCCCATGATCTTGGACTTGAATCCCAGAGTAGCCTCTTACGGATAATGTGAATGTGGGCAAATCACTTAACCACTTTAAGTCACAGAATCTTCATTTGCATAAGGGAGATAAAAATCAGGATTGTCTGACAGATTGAGAGATCTATAAAGCACTTAATACAGTGACTGGTACATACTTGGAACTCAACAAATTATTACTGTTGATTTTTAAAACCATAGTGTAAGAGAGGAGACGGTTGTAAGAAATTGAGGAAATACTTAGTTCACAGCCCCAACAACAGCCATTTCCAAGGACCAGAATCAGACTGCTACCAACAATAGGCTAATAGGCATAAACTGTAGCAGATGGGGATTTAAGTTAAATATAAACTTGTTTTTTTTTTCTTTTTAACATAATTATTAAACACTGGATACATATACACCATTGGTTGGACCATCTGGTCTGGAGACCTTTGATGGAGTTTACCGCATTTTAGAGGTGGGCATGCAGCTGTGTGACCATAGAAGCAAATGGGTGGGATGGGTGGGTTGTTCTATCCCCTATCACATCCCCAAGATCACAATACTTCATACTCACGGAAGTAACACCTCTTGTATGTTATTCCAGATTGCTTTTCCTCCCATGATTATTGTCAGCTGTGTAGTCAGTTCAAGGAGACAGCCACCGGGCTCACACTGGAATATTAAAAAGAAAAATCTCACTTAAATTTTACATGGATCTAACATGAGACTGAATTCATTAATTTTCTTTTTCGCTGATATTTATTCTGTTAAGGCAAAGAGAATCTAAAGAATTCACAGTGAAGAAACTCTTTGTTGGGCGCCTGGTGGCGAAAAACACGAAGCAGCTTAAATTGGCAGGAGAATCCAATTCTAAGTTCGTACCTCTTCATTTCTGTATTTTCCCAGCCAATAGGTTGGGTCTCCGGGATAACCTACAAATTTGCCCTTAAAGAACGCGATGTAGAAGCATGAAGAATAGTAGTTGACAAACTGGAATAAGAACATCTTCATGGTCAGGCTGTTCTCATAATCAGTCTGGGTCCTTGGGAGTTCTGCGGTTAAATAAAGGTAAGACTTAAAAATTGTGAACAGCTTTGAGACCCTAATCAAAGACACCGATACATGAGTTAACATGTTTAAAAAAAAAAAAAAACAATTCACACAGTTTCCCTTTAAGCTGTTTTGAATTCCTTAATATAGCTTCTGTGCCAATTCCCAGCTTACACGTTGGTATAACAGGCTCCCCTCCCCCTTCTGCCAAGAATACAACATCCCACAGGGCCAAAATATTCAAGGATTCCTTAAAATGTACAAGCTTAATGTTATCAAATGGACAAGGCTTGTCCTCTCTCAGGTCTAAGCAGACAACAGGTTATTTTTGAACAGCCTGCTAGATGATGTTTCTCTCGTCTTCCTGAATTGTGGGTAAGGAAGGTAGGGCTGTTGAGACAAACAAAACGATGGGGAACCTGTTACAGGCATTTGGAGAAGATAGAACAGGTCATCCTTCTAGTTGAGAATTTAAAGCAGTCGGATCATTTTTAGAAGATGACCGCTGAGCAGACCATTCGGAGAATGGCCCAGGCATATGCAGCATGTGGGGAGAGCTTAACTCCGACCACTAAGCAGCTGCCTGGGATACAAGCCAGAGAGAGAGAAACATTTATTACAAAAGCTGGAGCTGAGAAGAACACAGGGACATTAATATGAACAGCATGGGGGAAAGCCACGCAACAGTGTGATTACTTGTCCTCTCAGCAAAAGAGGAGCATATTTGCCACTGGAACCATGACCCCATTCCACTTATTTGCAATAAAGAGACTATTTACTTTCAACAATAGGGTACGTGATCTCACGTAATTGAAAATATTATTCAGCGCTGATCTGTTTACACAGAGCTTGGACATTATAATGATTGTCTTTGCTTTGTCCCTTTTGCTAATGCAAAGCTGTAGATAATTCATTTCCCACACAGGTTAGATAAAATATGTTTACACTCGAAATTTTCTAAAATTTGTAACATACTGAAATTGAAATGCCTGAAAGAGACAGTCTCTATTTCTCACCAGGTTTTAAAAGTGTCTTACGGAATGACCTTACCAAAATTAGTAATCATGATTGCTACTTTTTCATATATGGTGTTCAGAATCATGATGATGATAAAGCTGATGACGGAAGCTGTGATAGACGTGGCTGTCTGTGGGGTCAGGTACTTCTGGATTGGGTCTGTCCCGTTGAAGGTCTGAGATAATTTTGTAGAAAATACAACCAACACTGAGAGCCTGTAGACGATGATCCCAATAACTGAGGCAATGATCAACAGGATCTGGAAGCACAATAAGCACAGCAACATGAGATTCACGAATAGTATTTTTACACTTGAAAATCAACTCCATGTGTAAATGGACAAGGTGCACGTGCAAAGTGATGTGACTCTCATATAGTTGCCACAAGACGGGTGGAAATCGGGCACATTAAATTTCAAAGAAAGGGAGAGGAATGATGGAAGTCAAAACAAAGTGTGTCCATTGAAGGAAAATGTGGGTGGCTCAGCGGTTTAGCGTCTGCCTTCGGCCCAGGGTGTGATCCTGGAGTCCTGGGATCGAGTCCCACGTCGGGGTCCCTGTAGGGAGCCTGCTTCTTCCTCTGCCCGTGTCTCTGCCTCTTTCTCTGTCTCTCTCATGAATAAATATTTTTTTTAAATAAAATCTTTAAAAAAATGTTAACAATAGGAGAAACTGCACAGGGCGTGAGTACACAGGAACCCTGTACTCACTCACTGTGCAGTTTGTCTGCAAACCCCAAACTGCTTGAATAAAGGTCTATTAAAAAAAACAACAACGAATCTTCAGAAGAGGAAAAGTGGAACCAGTATGCATTAAAGTTTTTGCTCAGTTTTCATCCTAATATTAAGGGGTCCTTCCAACAGAGGACCTATCCCTGGTTCAAGGGTCAAGCAGGTGCTTTTGTCTTAGCCGCCTACAGGAGGTGAGATTCTGGACAGGACCAGGAAGGCTGCAGAGGTGCCTGGAGGGAATTCAGAGATGGCAGCAGCTACCTGCCGATGAAAGCTTCACACACTTTTCACCCTTAGATCCTAAGATCGTAAACCTGCAGTTACTCATACCTGCATCTGCACAAGATTCATTTCACTAACCTGTTGTATTTTTGACTACACAGACCCAAAGTCAGTGCGGGGGTGGGGAGGGGAAGTAGGGGCGTCTGAAGCACAGCTTGTGTGTGGCTGGTAGGGTGTCCCTTCATTAGGCAGGTTTTCTCCAGCCCCTGAACCATGCACATTTAAAGGTCTCCATTTTATTTATATTTTTATTTATTCTATTCTATTTTTTTTTAATTTTTTTATTTTTTAAGAGATTTTATTTATTTATTCATGAGAGACACAGAGAGACAGGCAGAGGGAGAAGCAGGCTCCATGCAGAGAGCCCGATGTGGGACTCGATCCTGGGACTCCAGGATCACACCCTGGGCTAAAGGCAGGCGCTAAACTGCTGAGCCACCCGGGCTGCCCTCCCTTTTATTTTATTTTACTTATTTATTTTTTAAGGTCTCCCTTATAAACAGTTTTCCCTACATCTACTTTCCTGGACTTAGACTACAAAGTATGTATTTCAATGTGTCTGACTGACTGCCTCCAGAGAGAAAAGCTACAAAGAACGTGCATTTCAGGGCCAAATCATGTGCAGTTGTTTACAGCAACAGAGGGAGGCTGGTTTTCACCTGTGGAGAGCAGTGACTGGGAGAGATTACAGGTGAGGTCCTGGAGGTTCCTGCATCTGAATCCCAGCTCTGCCTCTAGCTGAGGGACCCTTGCAAACTACTTAACCTTTGGGGCTTCCATTTCTTTGCCCATATAAGGTGGGATCCTAATGGGAACTAACTTATAGGAGTGTTGTGAGGATTTAATGTGTTACTCCAGGTAAAAGCACTTAGAACATTAAGCCCAGGCACATGAAAAGTGCTTATAAATGCTGACTGTGAGTATGGTGACTGGAGAGTTAACAAGATGTTTTTCTTACTTTTAAAGCCATCAGTGTGTAGAGGAGGCATTATATTTCCTCTTCTAATCTCTCGCATTATCTCCTTCCCTTCACAGTTAGGGCTTAATACTTATGAAAAGAATAACATGTTTGCGTGTGTGAGTACATGTGAAAATTAGCCAAGGCTGAGAAAAATGTCGTAGATAAGATATATCCAGTCTTCCTCTCTGAGCCCAACAAATATAGACCCTTAATTAATTAATTTTTAAAAATATTTTATTTATTTATTCATGAGAGACAGAGACACAGGCAGAGGGAGAAGCAGGCTCCATGCAGAAGCACAAACTGGGACTCGATCCCGGGACTCCAGGATCACGCCCTGGGCCAAAGGCAGGCACTAAACCACTGAGCCACCCAGGGATTCCCAATATAGACCCTTTAAATTGTGTGTGTGTGTGTGTGTGTGTGTGTATATATATATATATATATATATATATATATATATATATATATATATATATATATATTCAAATCTCCATTAATAGTCTTTAAAAGTATTAAGTGATTATAATAGATGAGATTCTTTAAGTGCTTACTATTCACCTCAGACACGTATATTTTTAAAATCCTCAACACCTGCCCTGTGAGGTTGGTAGTGTTCTATCTTTTACAGCAGAAAAAAGAGCCACAGAGATTAAGACTTTGACCCAAATTAAGCAACTAGTGACTGAAATACCCCAGGACTCCAGAGTCACACTAACCTCTGCATGGCACAGACTCCTACGTGGTTTATGAAATGAATTCTAAGTCACTTCAGAGCTTTTACACACTTGGTTTGTTTCCATACTTCTTCAGGGGACTTGATAGGTTCAATATTTCTCCACAGGAGGAAGATCTGCATTCTCAAGTTCCTTACGAATCTTTTCTGATTATAAATTCCAATACATGCTTATTTATAGAACATTTGAAATTACTCCATAGTGGATACTGGTTGCTTTTGCTGCCTTGGATCTGTTCCTAGTCTTAGAAGCAGACCTAGATTTTGCTTTCCAAAGGGGAATAACCTCTCCTCCATTTTCAGTCCTATGGTTTGGGCTGGATTGTCCGCTTCCCCCACCTTACAGGCATATATCCTGATTGGTTTGAGACAAATAGTTATCTCATCTTGTGGGCCTCAGCAACTGATTCAAGAACTGATAAATAATTTAATAAGAGCCAGTGGGATGTGAGGAGAGATCTGCCAATGTCTATGGGAAGAGAAGCTTGCTCTGTCAATAGAGGCAGCTGCTAACAGAAACTTCTCTTGGCTTGAATGTGATGTGAGATCTGGAATCCTGCAGCCATTCTGAGACCGTAAGGTAGTGCCTACAACCACCAAGCCAGGGGACCAGTGGACACAGAATGAAGGTAAAACACACAGCCCAGGATGTTATCTGGGCTGCAGTTATCTATCCTTGATGGAAGCTATACCTCAGACCTGGGATTTTGTTATAGGAGCCAAAAAACACCAACCACCCTCATTTTGTTGTTGTTGTTTAAACCAACTGAACACGGACTGTCCATCACCTACAAATGAATGACTCCTAACTATAAAAATAAAGAATAAAACATAAGGAAAAATAGAAAAATGTACGTACTATCTATATGTAGGCATAATTCCTTCAGAATCACGTATTGTTTGCATATTAAAAATCATTTCACATATTTTATCCTTTCCTAAATGTTATCATAACCATAACATTTCTATAAGTCATAAAATATTTTCATGGACATACTTTCTCACAGCTATCCTGTATCCTACTGTATGAAGGACTAGAAGTAGGATATCTTGGCTGAGATATTTTTATATATAATAAGTAAATAAGTAATATAAATATATATTTTTGTAATATATATGTGACTAAATCTTTACTGACTTCTCTTACCATTTGAAATACTTCCTTATTAATGGTTTTTATAAGCTGAATTAGTAGATTAAAGCACACGAATATTTTTGACTCGTGATACTGCCAAACTGCTTTCTAAGAGGCCAGGACAGCTTAAAATTCTTACAGCCTAGGTATGAGAGGAGCTGATCACTGCCCTTCATCCTCACAAATGCTGAACCTTCTCACTTGAGAGGTGAAACACTGTATCTCATTTAAATGTGCACTGATTTAATTAATATTGAGATCTGACATTTGCCAGGGTATTTTTTTTTTTATTTTGTGAAAGAGTATTCTTGTTCTTTGCCTCCTTAGCTCTTGAGAGCTTTGGTGTTACCTTAGGAGTGATCTGGACTTTTTATGTGTTGAAGGTATTAACCCTTTGCCCTAGTAGGTAACAAATTTCTTCTGTTTTTGTTTTGGGACGCTTGGATGACTCAGGGGTTGAGTGTCTGTCTTTGGCTCAGAGTGTGATCCCGGGGTCTTGGGATCGAGTCCCACATCAGGCTCCCCAGAGGGAGCCTGCTTCTCCCTCTGCTTGTGTCTCTGCCTCTCTCTGTGTCTCTTATGAATAAATAACTAAAATCTTAAAAAAAAAAAAAAGAATGCTTTTGATGTGTGGAAATCTTTAAAGATTTTCTTTTGAAATGTCTTCCATTGCTGTAATGGTTAGAAAGTCTTCTTATATCTAGAGATTGCATATTCATTAATATTTATTTCTAGTTTGTGGTGTTACCTTTCAAATATTTCTGGAATTACCATATGTGTTCATAGTATGGTTTGAATCTTTTTTTTCCAAAGAGCTAACAAGTATTCCATTACCATTTATTAAATAATCTTTACTTATCCCACTGAGTTTAATGCCTCCCTTCTCATATATTAAATTATTATTGATATGAGGGCCCATATCTGGGCTTTATGCCCTATTTTCTAATTTGGCTATTCTTGAGCCAATAAAGCTCTCAATATATTATTATCATGTTAATATGATTTTATTAATAAACCCAAAATTAATTTTATAAGTCCTGATATTTTAAAATATTATCTTTTTATCTACAATCATTTGTTCCAGTCTTCTTTTATATCTTTCAGTAGTTTTTACGTTTTCTTTGATAGTTCCTATTATCTTTTTAAGGCTATTCCTAGACATTTTATTTTAGTTGTTACTGTTGGAAAATTTTAGTATTCTTAATGCCTCCCATTTCATCTCTTTACCAGAAACTGGAAAATTCGGACCCTCTGATCTGATTTCAACAGATGAAGTGAAAGGAACTGGAAGAGCCACCATGAGTGGATAGATACTAAGGTTACTCCCTGTGGGGCTGAGTCGTTCTGGAAACAATTCTATGAGGCTACATAGTTTGCAGTTTGCCTTTAGTTTCCTGGATATTTACAATTAGATATTAAAAATCTGTGGCCAACTTACCCAGAATAAGACAGCACTTGCACAGAGGGTTACGCGTATACATTTTCCCCAGGTAGTAAAGGGAACATGCTCTTCTTCCTTAAAAAAAAAAAAAAAAAAAAAAAAGTTTAGTACTCTGGTGAAATGATTTTTTTTTTTTCCCTCCCGATTGGTCTCTAAATCCTAGACTGATTTTTTTTTAAAATTAGTTTTCAAACATAGCCCCTTTACTTATAACTGCCTTTTTGGGGGGTTAATTTCAGACATACACAAGGCATATGCAGTGTTCATTTTAATGTTGTTTTGGAAATGCAAGCATGAATAATAAGCAGTTTAGCTGCCATGACCTCAGCTCAGGATCCCGGGTATCTGACAATGCTAAGCTGTAGAACTACATTCCTGAGCTTGTCTTAGATTTTAGACACGGCAGCAATGAGAGCTCAGAGCCCATTGCAGCACAGTAAGTTCCACAAGTGTCTGCAAATACTGGGTATCCACTATGTGTTTCTTGGTTGAGCTTTATATATTAATTTGATATAGCTAAGAATTTTTAAGAGTTTCTGTGGCCCATAAGCATATATTTAATTTTTAAGAGAAGAGCTCAATACTTCTCAAGATTTACCTGGATTATACCAGCAGCTGTAGTATAATAATAATAGCTACAAAATACTTAACATGACATTTACTCTACGCCAGGTACTATTCTAAGAAGGTTTTACACATTAACCCAATTAACCCTTAGGATAACTGTATGAGGAAGCAACTCTATTATTCCCATTTTATATAGTTGAGGAAACTATGGCACAGAGAAGTCAAGTCATTTGTCGAAGATCATTCAGCTTATAAATTGCTGGGTTGAATCTGTAGGCAGCCTTATTCTCAAGACTTCATGACCACACTCTGGGCTCTCTAAACCAGTGGAGGATACATTAGCAACAAAAGCACAATGAAAAAAAAAAAACAATAAGGAAAAATGAACCTTATCCTCAATTTTTTAACAA
The DNA here is from genome assembly GCF_048418805.1 of Vulpes vulpes. Classification (NCBI taxonomy): domain Eukaryota; kingdom Metazoa; phylum Chordata; class Mammalia; order Carnivora; family Canidae; genus Vulpes; species Vulpes vulpes. The sequence goes on from NC_132787.1 coordinate 8,908,077, forward strand.
GCAAAGTTTCAATGGAAATTAAACTTATTGGTGATTTTAAATTACCAAATTGTCTTTTCTTCAGTACTTCTTCTATGTTGCCAATATTACAAGCTGTTTTTTTTTTTCAGTATTTAAAAGGTTTTCAACACTTAATTTTATTTAAGTTTCTGCTTTCATTTCTGAATGTATAATCTTTCAACAGCACATGTGTGACCCCATCATCTTCCATAGTAAACAGTGAGAAGGATTCATAATGGGAATTGTTACATTGTAAAAGACAAATGTCACCTTCTGTTGATAATTGAACCTCACTTTTTCCCATTTATAAAATGAGGAGGTTGAAATGCTCCCTCCAGTCCCTTTTAGTGTTGGCATTCTATAAATCTGTGATTCAATTTATAAAATCTATACTTGGGGATATTTTCCGATGCTCTTGGTAAAAGCATTTTCTTTCCAAGAATTATTCGTGTTCAGAATTGACTGTCCTTATGCGGATGACGGAAAGTACCATCAGCTCTAAATTTTCTATGTTGATGGAAGGGAGCAATAATGCAGATGATTCAAAAATTATCTTTCACTGGCTTTGGAATATTTATACAGAGAGATATAGTTTTATTTTATTTTTTTATTTTTTGCAGCAGCAGGAGAAACAAATTTACCTTTCCAATTACAGAAAATGCCGAGCACAGGCCTAAACTTAGTTGGACTTGAACAAATGTTTCCCTTCTTCCTCTACCCTTTCTCTGACTTTAGGAAGAGAGCCACACAACCTTGTGTGCATCCCAGCCAGAAGGTGGAGCAGTCCCAGAGGCTTAGTGCAAAACAAAGGCCAGCTAGTCTAGGATGAAAAAGGGGCCCTGGGATCCCTGGGTGGCGCAGCGGTTTGGCGCCTGCCTTTGGCCCGGGGCGCGATCCTGGAGACCCAGGATCGAATCCCACGTCGGGCTCCTGGTGCATGGAGCCTGCTTCTCCCTCTGCCTGTGTCTCTGCCTCTCTCTCTCTCTGTGTGACTATCATAAATAAATAATTAAAAAAAAAAAAGATTTAAAAAAAGGGGCCCTAACAATGAGGGGCATGTGAAAAATTGAGAGTCAACTACAAAATCCAAGGTGTCCTTCCTAACACAACTATGTCACAGAGCCTAAGCTTTCTTTTATCCATTTTTTTTATTGATATGAAAGAAAGGACACAAACCAAATACATCTTTTCTTAATTTTATGTTGGACTCTAATTTTTTTTTCCAATTTTACTTTTATGATGAAAGAAGGTGTCACATTTATCTCCTATGTCCACTGTTACCATTCTAAGCCATACTTCTTCACTTTGGTTGCACATCAGAATCACCAGGGAAGCTTTTAAAAATCCCTGTGCCCAGAATATACCCCAGGCCACTACGTACCACCACAGTATATAGTGATGGGGTCTGGGCATCAAGCAAGACTTTTCAAGGTCTTGACGATGATTTCAAGGTCTTCAAGACTTTCAAGGTCTTGAAGGTGATTACATTGTACCACCACGGTTGAGAACCACTGTATAAACGGATATAACATTCTCTTTACCTGAGTAATCTCATTGATCACCACGTGAGTACACTGTGCCTCATATTCTGGCCGGGGTTGCTCTTCCTGCTGTAACTCGACAGTGTCCCATTCATACTCAAGTTCTGCCTGGCGCCGTTTCCAAAACTCCAAAAACAAGGTAACTAAGAGAGAGAGAGAGAAGAGGAGCAGATGAATCATCAATGATGACTAATGCTTCAGAAATCTGTGCTGAATTATTAATTATTATAATTACCCATAACACTTTTACATACAGTAAGTAGAATCTAACTTATAGTAATACGAATATTTAAAAGAGAAAAGTTATTTTTTAAAAAGATGATATTGATAATTTATTCAACTTGTGAAAACAGCCACGGGAAAGGTAATAACATGATGGTCAGAAGGCATGTGAGTGTGTCTAATGCTAAGGCGTCTGCTACTAGCACTTTATTGCCAACTACAAAACACCAATAACTACCATAACTCAGAAACCGTTTATGGTCTGTTCATGCATATATCCCTCACTCTCTTCTTTCCTAAGGGCTTGAGGGGGGCACTTTAGTGGTCCCCAAGTCTTTACTTACCACCACTAGGCCACCCTAAATTAAAATAATAATATTCTTAAATATGGAAAACTGATATTTTCTCAACCTTGTATGAAGTATGAGTAAAATAATTTTTAGAAATCTTTACTATTGGGCAGCCCGGGTGGCTCAGGGGTTTAGTGCCGCCTCCAGCCCAGGGCCTGATCCTGGAGACCCAGGATCGAGTCCCACATCAGGCTCTCTGCATGGAGCCTGCTTCTCCCTCTGCCTCTCTCTCTGTCTCTGTGTCTCTCATGAATAAATAAAATCTTAAAAAAAAATCTTTACTATCTTTCAAAGCTTGTAATTTAAAATACTAAATAAAGACAACATTAAATGTTGACTGAAAATGTAGTTTCAGGGTAAATCCCCTAGACCTTTCTTTCAATCAGACTGGTACCCCTAAGCCCTTCCTATATAGAAATTCTGGATTTACCACTGTTCCACACACAAGTATTTTTATGTGCCAAAAATAAAGAGAAAAAAGGCACAGGCCCTGCTTCATGGAGCTACAGGGTATGTAGGAATTATGGTGGTGTGCCCGTTACAGTAGACTAGTGAGGGTGATGACAGGTGGCTCTGGGAGCACAGACGCAGAACATGTGCTCAACGTGGAGCCGAGGCTCTCCCTGAGGCGGGGACCCCTGCAGCTGCCTGGAGATGACTGACTTGGAGTTGGAGGTGAAGGTGGGACATGAGTCCCCATCCCCCACTGGGGGAGCTGCCCATGCAAAGGCAAGGAAGCCAGAGAGTCAGATACTCTCCAGAAACTACAAATATCTGGAAGTGAGTGCACAGTGTCATGAGGAGGGTGGGGCAGACAGCGGAGATCGCAGGGGCAATCACAAAGGACTCTAGGCCTGAAGATACCTGTTTGTTACCTAAAGGTAAAGGGGACATTGCAAGTGTTCTAGAGGACTAGAGGCAGGGAGACCTGCTGTACATGATGAGTCGGCTTGGGTGGGGAAGAGAGAGAAGACAGAATGTTTGGCAGGTAGGATGGTTACATGCAAACGTGTAAAGGGGAGGAAGAGGTCTAGGATGCCAACAGGGGTTCTGGCTTGGGTGATGCCCTAAATTCTAATGCCATTACCCAGGGGGAAGGGCAGTAAGAGAAGTGAGCCTAGGAAGACAAGTTTAGTTCTAATTAAGTGCCTCTGGGCCACAGGAGAGACATCCAGTAGGTAGGTAAAAGCCTGAAACTCGGGAGAAAGATCTATGCTGAGCTGGAAACCTTGCAAAGTAGTAACTGAGGCCATGTGTGGATGGGATCACTAAATGAGAGGTAGAGGGGTAGCTTTCCCCCTGGCTGCACATGAAAAGCACCTGGGAGCTAAAAAAACAAAACAAAACAAAAAACACTGAGCCGAGGAACCATCCCTGAGTTTCTGATTTTACTGGACTAGAATGAGGCACTGGCATTGTGTTTTGCTTTCGTTTTAAAGGTCTACTGTCAGAGTTGAGACCCGCTGGAGTAGACAGCAGAGAGAGGCCGGCCTCTTGTCCTGCAGACCACATGTGGGCAGCCAGAGGTGCGGGAGGAAATCCTGGGCTGTGGCTGTGAGCAGCGTGATCGCGGCACTCCCCAGTGGTGAAGACAGCTGAAATGGGTAAAGTACTCCCTTCCCAGCAGTGTTTGTTTGCCTTTCTAATTTTCCACTCACAATGAGTGAGAATAGAAATAAGCTGGATGTTGGAATCAAGGTCAAATCCTGGTTTGGACAATTAGATGTGTGACTACTGGTCAACGTGTTCCAACTTTCTGGCCCCCATTTCCCTTTCTGTAAAATGGGGGCAACAGGACCAACCTCACAGGGCTGTCGTGAGCTTACTGACATAACTATGGAAAAGCCCTCATACCCCTCAGCGATAATTGCTATTACTCTCATTTTAGACACAGAGAGAGGCACAGGAAGGTTAAAATACCTACCCGAGGTGGTTTTTTTTTTTTTTTTTTTTAGACAAAATAAGATACAGCTTTTATTTGAAAGTTAGCGACACAGAACAAACTATCCCAACAATAAAAAAATAAAAAAAAAAAAGTCTGAGTTGAAAAAAGCAGGGAATGGACCACCTTCCCTGCAACCCTTCCATGTTTTATTGAAAAGAAGAATGAGGAATATGCCTGATCGAAATCCCCTCCCACAAACAGTGTGTTGGCTGGAAGTGGTCATTAGGTCTCATATGCCCACACAGGCATTCTTGGCTCTAGAGCTCAAGCTGTGTGTACGCACTATGTGGTCCTGCCTCAAGCTTCTTGCTCCTTTGCCATGATAGGATATCGGAAGGTCAATTCTACAAAACCTTTGGGTATTATTTTGCAGGGTCCAGGGAAGACACTGATCATGTACTATAACCACCCAAGGTTTTAGCCTGCTCCTGGACCACATCACTGCTGACTCACGCTGCTGTGTGTCCCAGACTGGGAGCCCCAGGACCTCGGGGGACTGTGCATGAGCCCAGACAGGAATTTCCTGTTCTGGGTCTTTTGATCTTTCTCCCTCTGGTGGGGAGCCCTGCATTTATGTTCTCCGGCAAACCACACACACCACGAGGCTCTTGTTGATTAGAGAGACACAGTTAGGACTCTTACATCAACATGTAATGAGAGAAGAGGGAAAGCTGCCTAGGATCTTGGGAATCAAGAACAGCTTGTCCTCTTAATCATGGTATCATTTCCTGTAAAGGACGTATGCATCACATGGAGACAGCCACATTCAGTGTTGGCGCTTATATCCAGCAATGTCCAAGGACAAGGGGCACATTCTAGCACATGGTAGTGTTCCAGTCGCTGTAAGTCTGCTGCTGGAGAGCTGGGGCATTTTACTGGGCCTTGATTATTCAACCCTCTTTACTCACAAAGCTAAGTAAGTATGGCAGGTGAGCTTGCTCAGCCTTTATTCCAACTTCCCAACTAAAAGACTAGGTTAAGGGACCCCTGGGTGGCTCAGCAGTTGAACATCTGCATTTGGCTCAGGGTGTGATCCTGGGGTCCCAGATCAAGTACCACATTGGGCTCTCTGTGGGGAGCCTGCTTCTCCCTCTGCCTATGTCTCTGTGTCTCTCATGAATAAATAAAATCTTTTTTTTTTTTAAAGACTAGGCTAAAAAAAGATAATTTTTTTTTCAGCCTCTCTTGAAGCTAGGGCTCCCTAATGTGATTTTATAAATGTCCAACAGATGCATTTGTGTGTCACTTAAATCAGAACCTGAGGTGAATGGTGGCAGAGGTGGTTGCAGGAGTTGCATTATTTTGCTGGTGTGGATGGTGGTGGGAGCAGTATAGTTCTGGAACTGGCAATAGCTGTTCCCTGATTTCCAAGTGTAGCTGGTTAGGGCACCGCCCTTCCTGATTCCCCAGCTCTCCATAAGCCAAGGGCTTGGTGTTTTCCTGGAAATAACTAGGCCCAGCCCAGAACTCAAAGGTGAAAATTAAAAATGCAGCCATGCAGCCAAGAGCCTGGAGCCAGGGAGGATCCAGAAGTAGGTAAGAAGTAACAAGGAATAAGGAGAAGTGGATTTGTTAAGGACTGGCACTTTAGCCTTGGGTTGATGTTTAGGATTTGAGTCTGTATGAATGGGTGGCCTGGCTTGGCCTAAAAGGGTGGACATTATTCAGGTAAGTACATGATTTTTACTACATTCATTAAAAAAGGTTTCCAACCCTAAACTTTTAGAGTTCCTAGGGAGTAGAAAAATACTAGGAATACTCTAAATACTCTAACAGATCTGGGCACACAAGAGACGCTACAAGAATATGAATGGTTGTGATATAAAAGACTTCACATGATCCTCCTGCCTCTTCAGCCTGTGATTTCTGATTTTCTGTAACAAGGTTCACAGCAGTGGTTCTCATAAGGCAGACATAACAGGAAAGGCAATATAAGACACTTCAAATAAAGACTTCATCATACATACATATCCTTAAAGATACACATATGGTGCTTCAAGCAGTGTTGAAATGTTTTCCGCATTCTAAAATCTGATGACATCAAATCAGCTGAAAATGCTTAAGTCAGTTCCATAAACACGATGTAGTTAATGATCATAGAAAGCAAGGTTAGCTAGGAAAGGGAAGGTTTGTCTTTCCAATACCAAAATTAATTTATATTTTTGCTTTATTTAAAATGTATTTCGGGGTGCCTGGATGGCCTCTGACACCTGATTTCGATTTAGGTTGTGATCTCAGAGTTGTGGGATTGAGCCCTGGGTCTGACTCCCCACTCAGCATAGAGTCTCTGCTTGTCCCTCTCCCTCTGCTTCTCCCCACCTGCTGGTGCTCTCTCTCTCTAAAGTGAATAAATAAAATCCTAAAACAAATGTATTTCTAAATTAGGACTTTCAACATCCATCAGTATATGGAGTTCAATAGATATGTTAGAATTTTATACATTACAAATCAGTGCTGAGACAAAGGTTAGGAGAATAGTTAGAAGTGACCACCACCCATGTGTTTGGTACTTGGGCTCTTACTGGGGGGAGAAATGAAATGACATATTTTACGATAGAGGAGTACAGAGGATTGTAATCCAAGAATTTGATCTTTATTCTTCTGTGTGTCAAATATTAGCTAGTGTTTGGTATCTAAGCAAGAACACAGCTAAATGTCTGAAGGACAATAACTTTGTAGATAAGTGTGACCATCTTATAGTTCGCTTTATCCAGGAATGGCAACTAAACTCTAAAAAGTGTCCAGAACAGCTGGATCATCTGTTCTGTGATCTATTTGGTAACCTCAAATAAGCACAACCACTGCAAAAGAGAAACATCCTCAAGGACACCTAAAAAGAACCGTGAGCTGCATGTGTTCATGTGCTGTCTTCTCAAGAATAAGAGACTTGAGTCATTTTCTTCCCCCAACTATCTATGGCCTGAGCTTTATTTCCTGCTTGACCTACACAATAAAATTGGAAAAGATTTGTCTTTGAAAATGGAATTATTTTCTTCTATGGTTGAAAATTTACATCAATTAAACATTTAAATATCTGTGTTTAAAGAAAATAATTGCCTCCTTACATCAATGATGCTATTCAAAGTAAATAACTATAGTGTTAAAACATCTATGTAAGAATTCTATTCTTTTGGACTACATCTATTTATTAAATAGAATTTATTACTTACTATTATAAGAGTAACACACACTTACTAAATACTCATATAAAAGAGTATAAAGAAGAAAGCATACCTGTAATTCCTGTGTTGCTTCCCCTGAACCCCAACATCATATAAGTCAGGGTGGATCAGGGCTGAGGGGACCATTACAATAATGGCTCCCAATGAACCATGCCTCCCTGTCCAAGCCCTTGGGTAGTCCTCCAACCTCCTCACATTGTTGGCTTGGCAATAACCTGCTTTGGTTGATGGGACATTCACAGACTTGATGCAAACATACGTTCAAAAAATGTCTGAGAAGTGGGGCTTGTCCTCTCTTGCTTCTCTTTGGAACCTTAAAACCACCAGGTGAAGAATCCTGGGCTAGTTCATTGGAGAATGAGACATCACAGAGAGCAAGATGCACCAGCCCAGCTGAGTCCCATAGACCAAACCAACCTGGCAACTGCCAGACCATCTACCCCAGTAGAGCTGCTAGCTCATTGTGCACATCGATTGAGTCAGCACATGACTGGAGAACCTCCCAGCAGATGCAGAGAATCATGAGAAATAATAAGTGTGTGTTTTAAGCAACCACATCTTGAAGTAGTTTTTAAAGGTAATAACTCATACAATGGCCTTAAGAGTTGTAAACGTAGTCATAGGGGAGCTGAAGCTTAGGCAATCCAAGGTCCTAAAAGTGGGCTACTTTGATAGCTTATGTAAAACTGTGAAATGTTACTAAATTAGCTGCATGTATGATCTTAGAGTTTTTTTTAATGTTAAGATGCAAAAGTAAACTGGAAAAATAAAAAAGGACAATAACTTACCCCATACCCCCATAAACACTGCAAACACTAGAGTTCCAAAGCTGTCAAAGATGCACAATTTCTGGAAAATACAACAATGATATATAAATGAACCATGTTTTCTACTCACTAGAATTCAGCCTATAGGCAATGCTTTGTATATTCTAAGTCTGAATTTCTTTAAAAGCTGATACCTAATTTAACAATCACCATATCTATTACATACTTGCAGATGGGATTTCTTATTTTGAAAGCAAACAGCCTTTGCTGCATTTACCACAGTGCATTTTCCAATGGAATCTTTCCATATCATGATGAAGAAATTGGCATAGCTGCTAAGAGTTCATTTGGTTTAAGGTCTCTATCAGACTTTTGAATAATGGCCTCTTCTTATAAGCTGTCAGAGTCAACTCGCAGTAGTATAGCTCTAAAAATACAATTAACTCGAAGCAACTTTTAGATTTACAATTTGCATCTTATTATCATCTCATCCTGGTCACAGGGTAAGTTACTGGGTTCTTACTTTTCTTGCTAAGAAAAGCACAAGGCTGGGGTTTATTCTGAGATGGTTCTGGCCAACCAGAGTTCTGTTTTTCCACACTCAGTTATGGCTTTTTTACCATCAGTGACAGAGGTTTCCATGAGATTAAGGATGCACAGGGACCATTGCTGACATTACAATGGGTACAACCATGAACAAATAGATGACACACCTGTACAAAGAAGACTTTATTCACTAGTTCTGCTAAATTTCTTTCTTTTTTGGGGGGGCGGGTAGTATAGAAATAGCCTATCTCCCTTTAGGGATTCCTGGAAAATCTTTCAAGCAGTTACTAATTTTTCCCTAGTGAGCATTTTTACATATCCTAAAACATCTACAAACTATAAAGGTACTGGAAAAAGTGGAAAACATGTAGAATATCAACTTTATGCTAGATTATACAGATCATATGAAGAGTGAAGAAGACAGTGTAGAGAAAGAAGCTATGGGATTAAAAAAAACTCAACTTTTCAATTGCTAATGAAAATTCAAAGTTGCTTGTAAGGAAAACTCTAAGTAACTTTTTTGGTTACCCTTTATATACTGATGTAAAGTTGGTAAACTTTCATCTATGTGAAAATATGTTACTTTCATAAAAGAATATCCACTTAACCATCATCTTATCCATGTGTTTTCCAAGGCACACAGATGCCCCTCAATCCTCTATCTGGACCCTGATCAGAAAGCACAATTCCAGACTGTTAACCCAATTATTCCTCTCAAAAAATCAGCTCAAGGAAGACAATTAATAAGTGAGTGGCCCTTCTGGAGAACACTGCTCTCCACCTATTCCTCTAGTCCTGGCATCCCATAGACCAATATTTTAAATCTGTCAGCTTTGACCCTTAAGGAACCATAGATCTCATTTAATGTTATGTCTTATCCCTCAATGAAAACTATTGTTAAGAAAAGTCCTATGCTGGGGATCCCTGGGTGCTCAGCGGTGTGGCACCTGCCTTTGGCCCAGGGTGTGATCCTGGAGACCGGGGATCAAGTCCCTCGTTGGGCTCCCTGCGTGGGGCCTGCTTCTCCCTCTGCCTGTGTCTCTGCCTCTCTCTCTCTCTCTCTCTGTCTCTCATGAATAAATAGATAAAATCTTAAAAAAAAAAAAAGTCCTATGCAGAACTGTTCCATGTGTTATAATGCTATTACTGAAGATTCTGTCCACTGCTACTCCCTGGGATCAATGCAGGCCTCTCTCTATCTGATACCTCCCTACTGCCCTGACACTTCTGAGTATCTTAATCCATAAGGAATAAAACCCTACCTAGGAATCCTTTGCCCTACCATGTTGAGAAAAAGCCAGTGGAAGTTTGTCTGTCAGTGTGAGAGAGGAAAAAAAAAACAGAAGCAGCAAGAAAAAATTAGGTTTATCACTAATGCCAAGATCACCCGGTTGCCTGGCTCAAGCTAAGGGATGTGCCTTGCACTCCTAGGAGATGGAGTTAGGTGGCATGGATGAAGTTACCATTTTTGCCATATTTGTGAGGATTGAGGACTTAGGGGAGAAGGTAAGGAAGGGGCTTTCATGGTAAAAAGCTTAGCTTAACTTGCTTGGCAAGAGGGCACAGATGGGGAAACACAGCTGTGTTAAGATCAACCCCAGTCAGTGTCCTGTTAATCCCATGGAACAGGAAAGAAAAGAGATGGTTACTTATGCAGGGCATGATGTTTTAAAGCAGAGGAACCAATGAAAATCTACAAAGTGACCATTTGCTGTGTTTCTTCCTGCAAAGGAACAAAATCAAAATTTTATAACAATGTATTTCCGAGAACAAAATATTTCAAGTTAACACATTTCCCTTTTATCTTGCCAGCCAAAAAGCTAAGAACCTTATTTAATGCTCAATCACAAAAAACAATATTAATCCTGATTATTTCCATAACTGTTCCCTCATTTCCTTGATCCTAATTTTCTATTTCTAATTTATTAACCCTTTTAGCATTCCCATCCATTAGCAAATATTTCATCTCTTTCCAAAAGAAAGAGGCATATATAAATGTATGAGTGAAGAAATGATTGAGCTAACCAACAGAAAAACATGGAAAGCTGCTTTTTCTCCTCTTTAAAATTTCAAAAATTTAATTCTTTTACTCTTGCAACGGGAAGGAGGAATATGAAAGAATAAATCGCTCTAACAAGAGTCAAAGGATTCTTTAGGGAATTCGAATAAAAGATTCATTTTTTCCAAAACAATGGAAAAAAATGTACACAGGGACATACTTGAAAGTCACATGTTTAAGGATGAGGTGGTAGAAGAGAAGATCTGAAAAAAGACATGGGGGTGTGGTGTTTGAAAGAGAATTTCTTATGGAAAATGAAATTTCCAATTGTTCTTGGTGGAGTAGTTTGCCTCTGGTATTGTCATTGGCATTTACCTTAAATCCAGTGTCCAGGGATATGCACTAACTAGTCACTTTTATGAGTCAACATCACTGGAAGGCATCTATCTTCTCTCCTGCTAGCTTCAAGTCTTACTTTATGTGATTTATGATAGATTTTTATAGTCTAGAATTTGTGTTGGTTTCTGGGGGAGAGGCGATGAAAACTATTTTAATTCATAAATTAAGAGTAAAAATCCATGTGCTGACAATACCCTGCAATCATCTTAATTAAATTGCAGAACATTTTTCAAACACAGTGCTCAATTTGTGAGTGAAATGGCTGACACTACTGTCAGCTGGTGAGGAACACAGAAATGGCAAAAAAATGCAGATTGCTGTTGATTTCTGGCTTTGTCAGTTAGTAGGTGGGTGACCTTGAGCAAATTATTTAATCTCTCTGACCCTCAGTGTTTTAATCTATAAAATGGAGGTAGTCTGCCTGTTGTGTCATAAGTGGTAAGTTCAAGAATCTTGCAAAATATAAATTTTTAGTGATATCATTATAATAGCAAAGTATTTGGTTTAAATAAGATTTGGATGGAGTAGGTTAGAATATTCTGAAGTCATTCAAAGATTCCTAAGCTTTCATGGCGGAACAAGAGGATAGAAAAAAGATCACAACGCGGGAGAATGGTAGGTCAAAGTTGTCAGGAAAAATCTCTGAAGCAAGAGGACTATCTTTCTTCCCAACTAGAGTTTCTGGGATACCTTTCAGTAAGCTACCTCTAGTCCCAATACTTGCCCTAAAACTCTTGGATTTTAAGAAACCATATAGTTCAAGATCATCAGCATGTTTAGGGGAACCAGATGTGTTTTGTGGGAATGTTTTGGGACAAAGTGACTGTCATTTATATACAAAGCCCTTCTTATGCATATTCATAGATATAGCCTAAATCTCATAATTAGGGTTTAAAAAAAAAACAAGCATAGTTTCAGCACACCTTGAAAGTGGAAAAACATTAAGTGCAAATTTCAGGTTTCTACTCATTTGAATTGAGGAAAATACTTATAATAAGTAAACCTATTATACAGTATTCATGAGATAAGCTGGCTTTGAGATTTTTGCTTTGATTACTTCAAATACTCCAAAATTTCAATTCTGCAGTTCCTCACTGTCCCACCTGAAGATTTTAGATAAGGCTTTTCATCTCAATTTACTACTTGTGAAAGAGAAATAAACACATTCCACGTCTACCTTTCAGAGTGTTTGGAGGTTTATTTGAAAATTACCTTTCTGAATTTCACAGAAAAAAATATAATTCCAGGCTTTGCTAAAATTATTAGAAGAAAAAAAACTTTCATTATTTGCAAATGTTCAGAATAACAAAAATTACCTTTGAGGACTCGCAAGTACTATTGAGTTTCCAGAATGGACAAATCTTATCACACTGAGGACACATGATGATCTTGCCACCAATATCAGGATGACAAACTTCTTTGCTAAAGAGAAAAGCAAAACTTAAGAAATTTTAATGACTAGGACTTCTTTTCTAGCAGCATGATAAAAAGAAACATTCATTTGTGATCAAAAAAGTAAATCTAAATTCCTATAAAACTAGGAAAGAAATTGAACTTCATTAATCTAACAAAGCCTTGCCACATAAAACCTATAAAAACATTATATTTAATGGTAAAATGCTAAAAGCATTTCCTCCATATCCGGATGAAGTGTCCTATCATCACTACTTCCAGCTGGAGGGCCCTGCCAGCACAGTAAGTCAGGAAAAACAAACATAGGATGCTGGATACAGAATCAGTATACAAAATATGCATAGGGTCAGAAAAAAGAATTATGTCCCTATAGATCTGCAACAATTAGAAATTAATTTTTTTAAATACCATTTTTCCATAGCTTAAAAAATTTAAAGAGCCCAGAAATTAATCAAATTCAAGATGTATAAGATTTATAGGGAGAAAGTGATAAAACTTCCGAAAGAGTGAAGAAGATCTATAAAATGGATACATTATCATGTTAGTAATTTGGAAGAATCAATATCTGAAAATGTTATTTCTCCTCCAGTTGAGCCATAAATTCAATAGAAGAGCAAAAGTCTCAGACCATTCAAGACATTCTTAAAGAACAAGGTGCTATTGGCATAGCTTAAGAAGAATTGAGCAGGAAAAAATATAGAGTTTATAAAGAGACCTCTGCATATATACAGAAACTGACTCAAGACAAGGCTGGTTCAGCAAATTAGAAAAATAAGAAGTGACATTTGCTGTAATCGAATATCCATATAGAAAAATGTGAAATTGAACTCCTAAATCCTATTACATACAAAACAACTCCAGGTAGAAATTGGGAATACAGCGGTAGGAACTTGTTAGGAAAAAAAAAAAAAAAAGAAGAAGGCTGATATCTAGATAACATTGGGGTAAGGAGAAACTCCACTAATGAGAAAATAAAAAGTATAAATCATAAAGGAAAATAATGATATATTCAAAATCTTATAAAGTGAGAATTTCATTAAAAGACCATAAAGGGAGGAGAAGAAAAAATAGCCGCAAACTGGTAGAAGTTTTGTTAACACCTAAAAATGACAAAGGACTATTCACTTGAGTATTTAAAGAACTCCTACAAATTAATAAGGAAAGAACAACAAATTTATAACAGGGTGCAAACTGCTCCCTCTGGGGAGAAGCCTCTCAGATGGACTCCTACTGTAAATGGCATTGGAGTTGAAGAATTTGTCAGCCTTGCAAATAACTCAGGTAAAAACAAACCAGCAGGGACAACACTTCTAGAAAAGCTGAGTAAAGATCTTGGAAAACCTGCTCCTCCATAAAAACAATGAAAACACTGGCAAAATTTGTGAAAAGCAACCTCTGTAGGACTCTGGAAAGTAAACAAGGACTTCCAGCAAGTTGAAGATTAAAAACAGCTAAATCTCCATAAAGATAGTGAGCTTTGTGACATTTCAACTTGACTTATACCCATCCCTATATCCTTAGCCTAATGGTGGTGTTAAAAGACAACAGCCCCACAACCATGGTAGGCCAACAGCCACTGAAGGAGGCAGAAGTGATCTGAAGCTACCAAAACCCATCCTCAGAGAACTGTCCAGAGGCTCCCTGGAAAAGCTCCATTCTCAGGATCTGTCATTTTTCACTTGTCTCAGAGCTCATACATACTGTGCAAACTATCCTATCCCCAGAGTGTCTGCTGAAATCATTAGTAGGAATTATTCACATTACAATTGCTGGAGGCGGCAAGACCAGGAGGGGCTAACAGGATGCTGATCAAAACTTAAAAGGAAGCACTGCAGAATGAGATATCAATAGGGGGCTTTAGAAATTTAGGTCTAATAAATTCCTAGGATTGTAGAAGGCCACGTGCATGCATAGGTCAGTGCAGGTGACCAGGAAGGATCTGAGAAAACCTTCATCCCTCATCTCTGGCTGGCTCTGAGGTTCTATATAAGTGGGAAGTAAAGGCTCAGGAAGAGCTGTAAACTGCCGGCTAAAGTGCTCAGGATATTCCCCACAGACACTAACACACACACACACACACACACACACACACACACACAGGAAATTGGCAAAGGCTGAAATAATGAAAGGTTCCCAGCAGTTAAAGAAATCACTGTCTAATTGTTAGCTGACAACTAAGCTTATCGAACATAGACTTCATGATCACATGCAACAAAACATAAAGACTTTACAGAACTTGTTCAGGAAAGTAAGCAAGTGAGCACCAGCAGTGATGACAACAGAAGTCACAACTGTGAAGAGGGGGAAATAGGATTTCTGGAGCTGCCATATTATAATATATAAAATGCCCAGTTTTTCAATAGAAAATTACAAGATACACAAAGAAACAGAACATTTTGGTCATAACAAAAAGCACTCAATAAAAACTGTCCTTGAGAAAATCTAGATATTAAACTTACTTGACAAACATTAAAATATGCAATTAAACAAGTTCGAAAAACTGACAGGAACTCTGCCTAAAGAATTAAACTATGAAAATCTCACCATGAAGAGAATATCAATATATAAAATTGTTAAAAAGAACCAAGTAAAAATTCTAGAGATACAATAGTATAACAATTAAAATGAAAAGTCCACCAGAGAGGTTCTTCTGCAGATGACTAGCAGGAAAAAAAAAAAAAATCCGCTAATTTAAAACGAAGTCTACTGATACTACTCAGTCTGAGGAACAGAAAGAAAAAGGAATGAAGAAAAATAAACAGAGCCTCAGAGATATGTGGAACACTATCAACAATACCAATATACAAAAAAACAAAACAAAACAAAACAATAAAAACAATACCAATATACAAAAAATAGGAGTCCTAGGAGGAGAGGAAAGAAAGAAGAGAGAAGAAAGAATATCTGAAGAAATAACTGCAAAGTTCCCAAATTTGATGAAAACATTAATTTGCACATCTAGGAAGCTCGATGAACTTCAAATAGAATAAACTCAAAGATATCCAAACATAGGCACATCAGACTTCAAATGTCCAAAGACAAGAACAAAGAAAATTTTGACAGCAGAAAGAGAAAAGTTATTCAGCAAGTGCAAAAACCCCTCAGTAAGATAAACTGTTGACTTCTTATCAGAAACCAGAGACCAGAAGGCAGTGGGATGATATCAAAGTGCTCAAAGAAAAAGATTGTCAATCAAGTATTCTATATCCAGCAAAACTATTCTTCAAAAAAAAATGGAGAAATTAAGATATTCCTAGATTAAAAACAAACTGAAAGAACATGTTGCTAGCTGACCTGTTTCACAAGAACTACTAAAGGAAAGTCCTCCAGGCTTAAATGAAAGGACACGAGACAGTAACTCAAACTCACCTGAAGAAACAAAGAACACTAATAAAGGTAACTACATGGGTAAATAACACATTATAAATATATTTTTACACGGAATTATTTTCTTCTATCTGATGTAAAAGACAACTGCATAAAACAATAATTGTAAAATTGTGTTGATGGGCTCATAATGCATAAGGATGTAATTTATATGAGAATAATAGCTCCAAAGGGAAAATACCTGTACCAAAGCAAAGTTTCTGTATACTACTGAAATTAAGTTGGCATTAGAACTGAATGAAATTGCTTTACAACAAGATATTAATTACAATTTCCAGGGTGACCACTTAAGAAAATAACAACAGCAAAAGAGGAAAAAAACAACAAACTGGAATTAAAATGGTATACTAGAAAATATTTTCACAAACAAGGTAGTAATAGAATAGGGGAAAAAAGATATAAAATAGCAAAATAGCAGATGTGAATCCAACCTTATAAAAAATTAAATGTAAACGAATTAAACCTTCAAATGAAAAGGCAAAAATAAATTAAATAGAGAAGAGAAAAACAGAAAAATCAACAAAAACAAAAGTTGGTTCTTTGAAAAGATCAACTGACAAATCTTCTGTTAGACTAATTGAGAAAAAGAAAAGTTTCAAATCATTAAACTCAGAAATGATAAAAAGGACATTGCCATTGACCTTAAAAAAATAAAAAGGTTTACAAGGGAATACTATGAATAATTATATGCTAACAAATTATGTAATCTAGATAATAGATAAGTTCTTAGAAAGAAGTAAATAATTGAAGCTTACTCAAGAAGAAATAGAAAATCTGAATGGATCAATAGCAAGAAATGGAATTAGTAATTTAAAACATTTTTTTTTAAAATTCCCACAAAGAAATGCCTAGGACCAGATGGCTTCACTGGTGAATTCTATCAACCATTTAAAGAACTGACACCAATGTGTCAAAAACCCTTCTAAAAATAGAAAGATGGGAACACTTCTTAATTCATTCTATGAGACCAATGTTACACTGATACCAAAA
This sequence comes from Vulpes vulpes, assembly GCF_048418805.1. NCBI lineage: Eukaryota > Metazoa > Chordata > Mammalia > Carnivora > Canidae > Vulpes > Vulpes vulpes. The sequence goes on from NC_132787.1 coordinate 8,924,818, forward strand.
CCTGACCAAGACATCACAGGAAAACTACAGACCATTATCTCTTGTCAATACAAATGGAAAAATCCTCAACAAAATACTAGCAAATCAAATCCAGTAACATGTAGGAAGGATGATGACCAACTGGGATGTATCCAGGAATGCAAGGATAGTGCAACATACAAAAATCAATTCATGTAATATTCCATTTTAACAGAAGAACAAATAAAAACTCAGAATAAGAGAGAACTTCTCAACTTGGTAGAGAACATTTACGAAAAACCCACAGCAAATGTTATCCTTACTGGTGAAAGACTGAATGTTTCCCTCTTATGCTTAACACTGTACTGGGAAGTCTAATTATGGCAACTATGCAAGGAAAGTAAATTAGAAAGCTTCCAGACTGGAAAGGAGTAAGTAAAACTATTTTTATTCAAGATGACAAGATAGTGTATATTAGATTCTAAGAAATGTACTAAAGAACTATTAGAATTAATAAGCCAGGCCATCAAGGTTATAAGACACAAAATCAATACACAAAAAGCAATTATATTTCTATACACTAGCAATGAATAATCCAAAAATGAAATGAAGGAAGCAACTTCATTTATAATAGCATCAAAAAGAATAAAATACTTAGAATAAATTTGAGAAAAGTGTGAAACTTATATACAAAAAACTACAAAATAGTTTATTAATAGAAATTAAAGACCATCTACATAAATGGAAAGATATTCTGTGTTCATAGGTCAAAAATCTTAATATTGACCTACAGGTTTGATGCAATTCTGGCTTTTTTGTAGAAATGGATAAGCTGATCTTAAAATTAACATGGAATGTAAGGGACCCAAAATGGCCAAAAAATCTTGAAAAAGAAAAATGAAATTTTGAAGTTTTCAATTTCAACACTTACTAAGCTACAGTAATTGATATAGTGTGTATTTGCAAAAAAGGCAGACATCAGTGGAAGACAATGTAGAGTCTATAAACAAACTCTTACACTTATAGCCAATTGATTTTTGACAACGGTGCCAAGGCAATCCAATGGGGAAGGAATAGTTTTTTCAAAAATTGTGCTGGGATACCTGAATATACACCTGGAAAAAAATGAACCATAGACCTAAATCTATAAAACTTTTAGATGATAAACACTGACAAATCCTTATGATTTTGGGTCAAAACGCTTTCTAAGATATGATGCCAAAAGAACAATAAAAGAAAAAATTACATAAACTAGACTTCATTAAAATTAAAAACTGTTATGCTTCAAAGGACACCCTCAGGTAAGTGAAAAGGTAATTCACAAAATGGGAGAAAATATCTGCAATATATTTGATGAGGGATTTTTATGCAGGATAAAGAACAGTTAAAAAAAAAGACAATAAAAAGGCAACACAATTAAGAATTTGAGGCATAAGAGTTGAATAGATGTTTCTCCAAAGAAGATATATAAATGGCGAATAAGCACATGAAAAGATGCAGTATCAGTAGGAATTAGAGAAATACAAACAAATCACAGTGACCTACCACTTCATACCCACCAGGTTGACTAATACAGATGTATTTTTAAAACCTAGCAATAACAAGTGTTGATGAGGATGTGGAGAAATTGAAATCCTCATAAATTTTTACTGTGGAAGTACAATGGTGTAGCCACTTTGAAAAATACTTTGGCAGCTCCTCAAAATGTTAAATATGGAGTTACCATGTATTTCAGCAATTCCATTTTTTTAAAAAAATATATTCTGAAGTGAACTGAAAACATGTTCACACAAAAACTTGTACATGAATGTCCATAACAGAAGAAGTAATAATAGCCAAAAAGTGGAAACAACCTAAATTGACATGGATGACCGGATACACAATGTTGTATATCCATACGTTGGCATTTTATTTGACCACAAAGGGGAATGATGTACAGACACATACTGCAACGTGAATAAAGCTTGAGAAGGTTATGCTCAGTAAAAGAAGAGTCACAAAAGGCCACCAACTGTGTGGTTCCACTTCTATGAAATGTCCAGAATAAGCAAATCCAGAAACAGAGAGTAGACTAGTGGTTGCCAAAGGCTAAGAGAAGGGGGGTTAGGCAGTGACTGCCAATGGGTACTGGTTTCTTTTTGGGGTGGTGAAAATGTTTTAAAATTAGACAGTGGTGATGACAGCACAACTCTGTGAATTTACTTAAAACCACTGAACTGTATGTACACTTTGAAAGGGTGCACTTTATGGTATATGAATTATATCTCAATACAGCTGCTATGTTTAAAGGGGGACATAAGCTTTAAATAGACCTTTTTACCCAAGAGGAAACACCTATCGTATCCTCTACTTACACATGCATACTTTCAAAAGCACACAAAATGAAATATATTTTGTAGGGAGAATATGCAGTATATGTAAAGGAATGATAAAATCAAAATTTAGTGTAGTTCTTACGTCCAAAGTAGAAAGTGAGGGAATGCAACTGAGGGAAGCACTTCCCAGGGAACAGTAATGTTCTTTTTCTTAAACTGCTGAGGGATCATTATTCCTTTTATCTCTTAAATACATTTTCCTGCAAATCTACTCAGCACGTAATAAACTTAAAATATTTAAATGCATATGTATTTTAATTATTTTGAAAATATTTACTATAAGTAATTAAAGCCCCAATAGTTCTAAGCATAGGGAATAGATCACCAAGACCCTACCCCAGATTTCTGTAAATCAATCTGCGTGAAATAGTATGAAACATGTGGTGTGACTGTCAGGGTAATTGTTTAAAATGACTTATAATGAGAGCAGTCAGTGCCAGAACCTTATAAAAATGCTACTTTTGCACTTTGAAAATGTATTGTTGAGATGCCTTTTTTTTTTTTTTTTTTGGTTGTAACAGTATACAAAACAATGGAGAAGCTGAAGACAAATTTAGGCAAAAGGTATCAACATTCAGCCTTTGGCCCTGAACTCTTATTTTCAGTGAAGAGAGCAGAGTCCTTCAAAGACCAGCTGCAGCTTTCTAGCTAAGAAGCCATAATGGGTACAAAACGCTCAGAATTCTCTGTTAAATAGAATGGATAATTATGCCTATACATCAGAGTTGCCATGTAAGCTTCCTGCCTCGGGAGCCAGGCTGATATGCTTGGGGCTAAAAAAATTTGGTCATCAGCTAGCTCATTACTGGTGCCCAGAAATTTTGATCTGGCTGTCACAGCTGGAGAGAGGCCAGGTGAACACAAGAAAATGCCTGCTTCACTGTTGCATCCCTTCTAAAGGTTGAGACTAGCAAAAGCAGAGGAATAATAAGACAATTCAGAATAGTGATGGTGAAATTCAGTGTTCTGGCATCCATGCATTTCCCTTTAGACAGTGCAGCTGGTATTTTAATTCTAATGTCAAGCACAAACTAATTGTTTATCACTTATTTTTTCCCCCATAACACTGTAAGGGCTTTTTTTTTTTTACAAGTAAAAGAAAAACAAAAGTCTCATTTAGTTGAATTTTTAAACATCTATTTCCTAAGATATATTAAAAAGTCATTTCTAAAAGCATAAAAACACCAGTTTTATCAAGTTTTGCCTTTGAAACCTTGAAGAAATCAGAGCTGCTCTTGGCTCACATCTGTAGGGCTCAGTGAAGCATTCCTCTGGGGACCAGAAGTTCAAGGACGATCCTCCCTCCAGACTGCTTTTCTTTTTCAAATAAAGAATTGTCTTAAAAAATTGGAGTGTTTCCTAAGGGTAATATTCCTGTCAGAAACTGGGCTGCATTATCTATAAAAAAAATTTTTCCACTTCACTTAGTTATTATGCTCAGGACAAAAGGGATATATCAACCAAAGCAGTAAGTGTTCTGTGATGAGTCTTCTTTTACTAAAACAGTCTAAGATCCTGAAGATAATTTTATGTCTAATCAACTTTTCATCACACTAACAAGGAATAAACAGAACTTACCTCCATGTACAGTTATTTTGATTAACATATCCATAGAGAAAGCAAGCCACTCCTACTATCGCTGCCAGGAAGAGCATTTGAGTGTAGTAGCCCAGCCAAGCAAAGTAGATTCCAATCTTTTCTCCATAGTATTTCCTGAAGAAAGACAGAAATGGTTTTTAGAAGACACATTGAACCACTTTGCAGCATCATCCTAACGTTAATCTCTGATTTTAAATACCGGAGGCCTTAGGCTTAAATGTCTTACTCAATTCATACTCAAAACATGTTCATTTTCTTAAAGATCCCAAATTCCACTATGAAACAAATATTTTACATATCAAAGAAGTACTGATCACTGGTGAGCCTCGTGAAGCAAAGTCAATTAGAAGAAGGCAAAGGAAAGAAAAACACTACCCAGTGAGCCAAGAGAAAACATCACCATCATTCTTTGCAAACACTAACACATCTGATATATTCTCCAAAAGATCGTTTTTAATATGCATGAGACCAATGTGAACGATCTGCTCCCAGTGACCCGCTTTTGCTTATCTAAGGAACTTCCTTGGACCAAATGTGCTGTAAATCACAAATAAAATAAATGCAATGTAAATCGCAAATACAAGAAAATGACTGATGATAAGTCACTGATAATGACTGAGGAATCCATTACCCTATATTCCTTATATCTGGCACTTCCATTTTTTCCTGAGTTTTGAAAACTGATCAATGGAAGAAGCCAGGAGGCATGCTAGAAGCAAAAGGAGGCAAGGTTGGGACGCCTGGGTAGCTCAGGGGTTGAGCACCCGCCTTCAGCTCAGGCTGTGACACTGGGGTCCTGGGATCGAGTCCCACATCAGGCTCCCTGTAAGAAGCCTGCTTCTCCCTCTGCCTCTCTGTGTGTGTCTCTCATGAATAAATAAATAAAATCTTAAAAAAAAAAAAGAAAAAAAAAAGGAGGTAGGGAATGAAGCAGTCCCAGACTATTCCTGAAAGGGAGACAAGGACAGTTAGGCACCAAGAGTTTAGAGGGGGTGAGAACACAGGCACAGTGAGATGATCACTAGGTGACTATGGTTGTTGTTGATACTTTCCTAGACCGATTCACTCCTGGCTCAGTACTGGTCCACAGAAACTGTAGATTTACTTAGCATTTACATCTCATCTAGAGGCCTAGATGAGACCTCTGGCTCATAGGGAGCTGGGCTGAGGTCCTTGGGCTTAGCCTGGTGGGCCTAAGCTCTGAGGACAACCTGAAGTCCTCAGAGACTTCAGATAGGAACATCTGTGGACTGAACCAGTGGTCACAGGGCAGCTGGGAAACTAGCCTCCAAGGTCGTAGACCTGAGTGTAGGCCACACCCCTGGGGATAAGGAAGGGCCGACACAGACATGGAGTCAGGAGTCAGAAGGAACAAAGAAGACCACTGAGAAATTCATTAATTGCACCATTTGGACCTTGTCTGGATCTCTGATCTGAACTAAAAAACTGTTAAAAAAAAAAAAAAAAGTGACAATCAGGAAAAAACTGAACATTGCTTTTTGGTGACTTTAAGTATTCAGGCTGCATTTAAAGGAGACCTTGTCATTTAGAAATAGATACTTATGAAATAGACTAATATTTGGGGTTTTCCTCAAAATGCTCCAATGGAAAGGGATGAGAAGGAGGTAGAGATAAAAATGAAACAAGACTAGATCAGAGCCTGTACTTTTTTGGGGCTGGCGACAGATACACGGCATTTTGCCTTACTGTTTTCTCCACTTTTGTTTGTGTTTGAAATCTCCCATAATAAAATGGAAAACAAAGCAAAACAAAAACTATTCGGTGTTTTAAATACTTAAAGTATTTAAAACATTTAAAACATTTCCATAATAAAATGGAAAACAAAGCAAAACAAAAACTATTCGGTGTTTTAAATACTTTTCAAAGTATTTAAAACATACTTTTAAATACTCACTTTTCAGGTCAAGTGGTTTTCTTAAGTCAGTGGGCACTGGGGGTAAGGTAGAAAGAACCAGCACTTGGCTCCAGGCCCACCCGGGGAGAAACCTGACCCTCTTCTCCTCGCCCCCCCACATCTGACCCATAACTGAGTCCTGCTGACTCCCTCCGACTACACACATTCCAACTGTGCTGCCCCGAGTTCTCCTCTGGCCACTCCCACAGCTTCCCACCTGCCCTCACTGCTTCCTGTAGCCTCTGGTGGCCATTCCCCACATTATCTTTGCAAAATGGGCAGGAGATAAAATTATTTGAGTACCTAAAGTATCACAGCTGCTTCTCATTGCACTTAAAGTCCAAACTCTTTTCATTGCTCCTGCTACCCCCTTCTAACCTGTGTCCTCATCATTCTCTTTCCTCATTAGCACGGGGCTTCGATATTTCCTGAATCTTGCCAATGTCCCTGTGTGCAATTGTGCAAACTGCCATTTGTGTGCCATTGTGCAAACTGCCCCTCCTCCTGGGATGACTTTTGCCAAATCCACAAAATCTTGGCTCCTTTTCACTATCCAGGTCTTGGTTCATACCTTGCCTACTTAGACATAACTTTCTTCACTTCCTTCCCCCCCCCCTTTCCCCATCTCATCACTGTGTTTCTTCATTTCAATCAGAGATTTTGTTTACTTCTTCTTCTTCTTCTTCTTTTTTTTTTTTAAATTTGTTTGTTGGTTATTTTTGGTCTCTTTCTCTCTCCAGCAGCCTTGGCCAAACAACACAAGTTGCTGGCGAGCAGCTGACAATGGTGCTTTGAGAAAACAAATGCTGAGCTAGTCATCACGTCTTGTTAGATATAGTGAAACAGTATCTAACAGTAGATTCAGGAAAGCAGTGAAAGCCTGTATCTCTTACCATACAATTTAAGCTAAATCTAACATTTATTCCTGTTTAATGAAGAATATGGTGGGTCCTTATTACCAATTCCTGGGAGGTAACCTCTAAACCCTTGGAATTTCCCAAGATAAGAGTGTCTTTGTTACTCATGAAGAACCCCTGGGACCCCACCTAACAGTTTATGCCAATGATGTGGCTCATGGAGGGCTCATAGTCTGTGCTAATGGGATGACTCAGGAGGGAGGCTGGTCATGCCAGGAAGACCAACCATGTGATTAGAGGGTTGGAGCTTTGAGCCATAGGATATTGGGAGAGAAAGGGGCTGGAGACTGAGCCACTTAGGCAATGAGTCAATGAGTCACGCCTATATAATGAAGCCTCAAGAAAAAGCTCTAGGCAATGAAGCTCAGTGGTCTGGGTGAACTTCCCATGTGGCAATACTCTTTGTATACTATCACTTCAATGCCATGAGAGCAACCCTGAATCCTCCCACCGGCATGCTCTCTACAACACCTCACCTGATAAGGTCCAAGGGCTGCTTTTTATATATACTTCGTGGATGAGCCCACTCTCTGTACAGAAGGTACCGTTCACTCGGGCAGCTGGGATCCTCTGACCTTTGGCTGAAGTTGCACTGAGAAGCAGAAGCAAACAAAAGTGAGCATATAATCACTAGGTGTTCATAAATCTGTTTATTCAATATGGTACTCATACTTCACAGGCACTTGTGTATTTGAATAAGGGGCCCTCATTTGCTGGTAGGGACGGACGGATCATCTAGTTTTTAGTGATTCTCAACCAGTGGTATTATTAATTGCTTGGGGCCACTTGAAAATGTGGGTGGGGAGGAATGCTTGATTGATATAATCCTGAAAAACACCTCAGGTACCTGGTGGGAGCCCTAGAGGGGCTTTATGTCCTACAAGTGTGCCAGTCCTAAACAGTTAAAAACTGGGCTGCTCAAGTGCCAAAGCTGCCATAATACAGGCACATCTGATAGTCCAGCGCCCTTTTTGGACGCCCGGGGGAACCAGGGCCTTAACTGGTTAGTACCAAGGTCAATTCTAAAACCCAGGGATAGGGGCATCTGGGTGGCTCAGTCGGTTAAGTGTCTGCCTTCAGCTCAGGTCATGATCCCAGCATCCTGGAACTGAGCCCTATATGGGGCTCTCTGCTCAACTGGGGGTCTGCTTCTTCCTCTCCCTCTGCCCCTCCCCTCACGCATCCTCTCTCTCTCTCTCTCTCTAATATATATCTACTATATATCTTTGTCTCCCAATTCAGCAGTTAGTCTGTGACAACATGTAGAATAGAAACAACAAAGAAGTTTGACATATTATACACTTTGCTTAATCAAAAAGCAAAGCTTCCTGCCTCTACTTAAATTCAGTCACTCTTCCCAATGGACTCATTTTCCTTCCTCCTATAGTAGAACCAGATTACCACCAGCTAAGCCTTAACATGGGTCCCTACCTCCATTCACTTCCCTTCCAATACAACAGGAAATATTCCTTAGCCTGGGTATGGAATCACTGCAATTAAAAGAGGCTCTTAGTGGGAAAGAACTGGGCATGGACAGATGCCAAGTAAATACTACTGAACTTTGCCATCCCAGATTAATATTCATGACAGCTATTTGCAAGTGTCCCCAAGGTTCATGTCATGCTATAATTACTAGTTTTGCTGGGCACAAGTATAAAATCCATGGACCATCAGGCTGGGCTGTCGTAAGGTCCCTTCATCAGGAAGTTCAGAACCTGCTTCTCCACCCAGCTCTCTGCTCTCTATTTACACATGTGCATCAAGTAGCTCTTTTGTGTCCTAGTTTATTATTACATACAGTACGTTTCAGTAATGTCTTCATCCACAAGTATGTGGACTACCCAGTAGCAATGATCAGTCTCAGTCTTGGCTTTCTTGGTTTTAGAGATTCAGATAAATTGATAGTGAATGTAACAAAGCAATAGCACACTATAATATAGTATTTAATTTATTTCAATGACAGAATTTATTTAAAGAGCTTGGATATAATATCCTTGCATTTATGGAATCATTATGGGTTTGAAGCAGTCACATTTTAAAATTTTCATTTCATGAGAGATGTTATCGGCTAGAGAAGTGCTCTTGAATTGGAGGAGCTGCTGTCATCTCAGAACGGAGTCCTTAAAAAATGTCAACCCTCTGCAGTATTGCCATCGTGACGAGAACTCTGACAGATGCCTTTTTAAAAGCCTTGTGATATTCCAGGACACGACAAAGTAAGAAAATGGTATTTCAGGGGAAAAAAGTCTGTGTTACAGAAAATGATAAGGGAGCTCTAACACGTAGTTTGCTTAAAATGGGCCAATACTTTCCTGGTTGATAATAACATCTGTCAGTAATTATGAAGATCGCTAACACATTGTACTTCCTGTATGCCAGGGATGGTTGTAACATTTGACACGGATTAATTTAATTAACCCTCATAACTCTAGGACATAACTCTATGAGGTAAATCTGATTATTATTCCCATTTTGTTGATGAGGAAGTTGAGGAACAGAGAGGCTAAATCACTTTTACGAGGTCATCCAGCTAGAAAGTGGGAGAGCACACCTGAGAATCCATGCTCTTACCTGCTAATCTGCACTACTTTACATATGAACTAAGGGGGGGGGCTACTGTTTTAATTCATTCATTCATTCACTCATTCAAACTGATGGCCTTCTGTATGCCTGAGATCCAGCAGTGAACAAAACAACCTGGTTCCTGCTGTAGATGAGCTTGTAATCCTGCAATATACTATCATCATTTTACGGAAGAAGAAACTCCAGGTTAAGAAGATTAGCCCTCCTCTATTCGCACTGGAGTACACTCCAGTATTTTATTTCATTTTTGCCACTTGACTTACATCATGGAGAGGGAAAGCTGCTTTGTAGATCCCAGAGCTGACAAGTTTGTTGATGCCAAACTTTTTAACATTGTCTCTTACTTGATACTGGATCCGAGAGAGGATGAAGTAAACCTAAAAAAAAAAAAAAAAAAAAAAAAAAATCCAAAATAACCCACCATTGTTTACTACTGTAACAAGAAGCTGTTTTCTTTGGTTGGGGGGGCGGGGGGGGGCAGCTTTTAAAAACTAAACTAAGCCAATCAAACCAGACCACTAATTATTCAAACAGCAGGTTCCAAATTACTCTAAGACAGCAACTAAATTTGGTTTAGACTTACAATGCGGCTTCTGGTGGCTGGATTGAAGAAAGTATCTCTATCATGAATATAAAAATCATTCATCCGATTCTTCTCAAATGGGGCAGTGAAAAACTCTTGCTCCGGCTTGATGATACTTTCATCCACTTGGAGGACTTTGGTAAACCAGCTGAAATTACCGAAAGCTGAGGACCGGGTTTTCAGATCATTGGGTTTCAGAGGCAATTTGATATGCATTATCTCAGCATACGTACATAACACCTCCCATGGAGCATGTACTTTTACAAATACAAGCTTATCATCCAAAACCTAAAATGGAAGAATAAAAAACACAAACCAGGAAACCAAACCAATTGTTTCCATAATTTTAAAACATGTAGATTTTTCTTATGTTGCTGGTAGTTAAAACACAGGATGCTGGTAAAAATGAAGATAAACTAAAAACAGACTTGCAGGCCATCAAGCATTTTTGCCTTACAGATAATTTCTTGGTTCAGATTACTGAGCAAAAGTTAAACTTCTGGGGATCCCTGGGTGGCTCAGCGGTTTAGTGCCTGCCCAGGGCGCGATCCTGGAGTCCTGGGATCGAGTCCCACATCAGGCTCCCGGCATGGAGCCTGCTTCTCCCTCTGCCTGTGTCTCTGCCTCTTTCTCTCTCTCTACGTCTATCACGAATAAATAAGTAAATAAATAAATCTTTTTTTTAAAGTTAAACTTCTTATACCCCTTTCATAAAATTACTATTTTAAATGAAGAAAAGCAAACTTGTTCATTTGCCCATCAAATTTTCGTCACAAATTGGTGACTAAAAATAATAACACTAGAATATTCATTGCACTGTTATTTTAATGATAATTTTAAGATTTCTAACTCAGAATAGGACTCTTTAATATGTTATATATCTGTTAAATGTCATGTCATGTGCCCATTAGAAACAGATGTCAGTATAGAAATACATCTACTACATATTAATAGAAAAACAAATTATAAAACTGAAATAATAATTTGCCTTTTTGAAAGGGAAAATGCATATATTTTGAGGAATAGAAAAGTTTATAGGGTGCCTGGGTGGCTCAGCTGGTCGAGCATCTGCCTTCAGCTCAGGTCATGATCCTGGGATCGAGTCCTGTATCGGGCTCCCTGCTCAATGGAGAGCCTGCTTCTCCCTCTCCTTTTGTATGCTCACTCACACACACACTCTTTCTCTCTCAAATAATCAATACATCTTTTAAAAAAAAGTTCAGAAGAACCACAGGTTATTTATGCATACTAAGAATATAGAGGATTTTGTTATTCTTATATTCTCTAATTTTTTGTAAACTGGTTATAAAATAAGAAATCTTTTTTTTTCTTACATCCCAGAAAGAGCACCTTTACTAAACAGAAAGACAAAACGTGTCAGGAACCTGACCAAATACACAAAGCAGCAGGTGAGATTCGTGATCGAAAAGACTCCCAATGAAACATAAATAGACTCCCCCTCGAAGTACACATATTTCACAGGAGCGTGTACATATATATGTAATATATTAAAAGAAATTTGCTTTCTACCACAAGAAGTTATTCAGAAATAATAAATCAACATCTGAGATCGGGGAAGGTGCACATTACGAACCAGGCGTGCCCCCCCTCCTGCACACCTCCCCTCTGTACACTATGTACACTTGCTGGGAGAGGGCTGGGGCAGGCGCCTCTCTCTGCTCCGGCCCCTAGACCCAGCACATCCAGTGTTTGTAGAAAAGTGTGCCAGGGAGGGCAGGTGTCCATGTGGCCGAAGCCCGAGGCCACTGGCCACCTGCCTGGAAGGCGTCCTTGGCCTTGGGGTGAAAGGGAATTGCTTGGGACCCCAAGAATGGCATGGCAACGCTCCTGGTTTTCAGCAGCAACCTTAATTCTGAGGTCGACCTGAGGTCCTTAAGCTCTTTGTAGTTTGGCCAGTCTGGACTTCTCTTAGGATCAAATGGCTTTTAGGAAAAGTAAAATAAGAAATCTTTTTAAAAAACTCTTAAAAGAAGAAAACAATCATTTATATATGCATTCAGTATTATATTCTTTGGCTATTAAAAAAGGTATGTGGACTTCAATCAGAAACAAATGGACATGGACATTCTACAGTGCAGATTTTGCTGGACTCCCCTTCCAGCCTACACTAGAGCATGGCTAGGCTTGCAAGTTTCAATTGCCACTCTAGTATCCCAAGTGACATGCAGCTTCCCAAGAGCAACAGTCAGCCCAGGACTGGAAAGGGTCCAACACTTACTGATCTTGTTGCTTCTAACTGGAGGCCACCACAGATGAGGTTAGATTCATATGCTTGTCTTTTTCTCTGTCAAAAGAAATTGGAAAATATGTTAGATCCTTTAGTTTTACCAAGGACAGAAAAAGTCTTTTTTTTAAGAAAAACCACACCAAACCAGTTCGAATCTGATAGATCTACTCAAAATGGCACACAAGCAATGAGAGTGCTCTGGCTGTTGGTAATTTGTGGGTGTGTTGGATTCCTGAGATGAAATGCAAGGGAGTATACTTGGATTCACTTAGCACTCTGAAAGGCCTTGGTTAGTCCCTTGGATTTCTGGCCATTTGGGATGCATAAAAATCTCTGGCTTTGGCACAATTCTAAAACCTTTCTTTTCTTTCTTTCTTTTTTTTTTTTTTTTTTAACTTATGAGTGGTTTGGCACACAAATGGAGTTTTTTGAGTCCCATTCACTGATGTCATTTACCAGAATTAAAGCCCAGATCTGGCATTCTAGACATAGCAGACATTCAAATGGTTCAATTTTGGATGTGTATATTTCATATCTACATGCCTTGAACAAATTCAATAAACAACATAAACAATTCTGGCAAAATTCAAAAGAGTGTTTCTCTCTGCAAGATTAATATATCCATGAAGATATATACCTCTAAATCTACAAAAATAGGGAACTACTTAATTGATAATAGATCTGTGTCATATGGCCATTTGAAAAGATGCAGAATGTACTGTATTTATTGATATTAAATTCTATCTGGCTAGGCTTTTGTCAAGCTGTGTCCTAAGTTGTAAGGAAAGCATGTAAAGGTAGAGATTTATTTAACCTTTTAAAAGAGTGCTTTTGGTGATGAGACAGCTATACTGCTTCATGAAAGCAGGAAAATGAGTGTAGACAGGCGTGAAGCATACAAACTCTAAAACCAGACTGCCTGTGTTCAAATTCTGGTGCCATCACTTATCAGCTCTTTGACCCTTGGCAGGAAACAAACTTTCTGTGCCCCACTTTTCTCCTCTATAGAATGGAGAAAGCCTCACTGTTTCCTTTTGAGGTTCTCATGAGAATTGTATGATTTAAACTACATTAAGCATATAGACTAGAATTTCTATTTCTAGTCATCACAGAAGATTAATTGGACCAATTCTCCTACTGAAGACAACTGAAAAAGCTGGATCAAAAAATTTTTCTTTTAACTTTAACAGTTAACAAGATAAAAGAATTAGTGGATGATGGCCTAAGTCAACCAGGGGATCCATCAATCTGACCACTTTGCCCAGTGAGTATCATTCATGATTTGCCAATTGTCAAGGGGCAGAGAATTGGCTGAGCTGCAGTGCTATCAAAGTGCCTAGAACACGTAAAGCAGCTAGCAAATAGAAAACAGATGGTGCTGTAGGAAAAAGGCCAAAGGCCAAAAGGTGAAAAAATACACCTAGTATTTGGCTAAGTTTGGGTCCAACTGGAATCCCTATCATATTCTGTGGAAGTATCAGAACAGAATATGTCTTTAATTTTTATTTATTTAATAAGTGATGTTATAAAGTAATTACAACATGCTAGAGGCTGGCCTATGAGCTTTACAAATGTAATAAATGTAACTGCTAATTACTATTAGAGATGCAAGAGTCACTTAGAGAAAACCCAGCAAGTGCTACAACTCCCCTAAACATGAATAAACAACCTGACTTGCCATATCCCCAACCTCAACTTGGGAAGCTGCCTCAGACTCATCCTGCTTCTATGTAGGTAGTATTTCTCCACTCTAGAGCCTAACTTGCATTTTGATTCTTGCATGGTAGTCCAATTCTTGTGCCTCATTGCTTCTTTCTTTAGTATTGCTTAAAGCATTTTTGAGGAGCGCCTGGGTGGCTCAGTAGGTTATAGCTCAGGTCATGATCTCACGGCTATGAGACTGAGCCCTGAGTTGGGGTCCTTACTGGGCATGGAGTCTGCTTAAGATTCTCTCTTCTTCTCCCTCTGCCCCTCCCTCCAAAATAAATTAAAAAAAAAAACATAAAATAAAAACATTTTTGATCCTGTAAATAATGTTCACCATGGTGCTTGGCACAGAGTATATGCCCAATACATACTGAAAGAATATACTCAATAAATATTTATTCATTCCTTCTACAAATATTCCTGAGAGCGTCCTTCAAAATATTGAAAATTCAAAGAATTTAAAATAGTTTGCTATGGGGGGGACAACAGAGAAACTCGGCATCCCATGACCTCAGACCTTCTTCTGATAGAGAAGAACTGAAACATTTACCCCATGTGTTTCATGATGGTGTCACAGGCATTTGTTGTTCTTTATGGCCACCCAACATTTTGACTCTCCCCAGAGCCCATGCCCATTGTAGGAGATAAAAACACTCCTTCATTCTCCTTCCTGGTTTTCTGTGAAGTTCAGCTGTTGGCACGTGAGCTAGGCCTTGTCCATCAGACCAACCACTCCAGACTCTCACTCAGAAGCTAGTGACAAAGCTGGGCCAAGGAGAACTCATTGTAGGGTGGTTGGGAGAGGGAATGCCAGTTCCAGAGACAGCAGAAGTGGAAGTTATAGCAGGAGATTTTTGGGCATCACTGCTAGTCAGTGGTGCCAGCAGTGGCTCTGGGCAGCAACCATGTGTTCTCTCCCAAAATGGCTCTGTAGTGGGATTTGGGGAACTGCTCCTGACTGCCTGGTTTCCAGGCTTATTTGTCCAACTCCCTTCAGAAGAACCTGGGAGCTCCCCAACACTCTTCTGATAAACTCTTTGTCTGCTGAAGTTAGAGCTCATCTCTGTTACTTGCCAGACAGAATCATGTCTGACACAGTAACTGTGAACTAGGGAAAAGTTGTCAGCTTAAACCCCACATCACTGTACAGTGGAGGGAGTGGGTGCTCTGAGTACACCAGACACTGACTTCCTCTCTTTCAGGGAAGATGACTCATCCTGAGTCTGTACAAGGGGCAACCCAGACTGTCTCATTAGCAGGATCCATGACTGTGTCTTCTGTATCCTTTTGAAGTCACGAATAATTTCAGTTAGAATGTGAAGGCTCAGGCCCAACGATATTCACTCTTGTAGACAAATCTTTCTAGTTAGAAGAGCAGGAGAATCAGTCACAAGAGGAACTTCTCTAGTGGCTAAATGCCTATTTTAATAATTAAGTGCTGGCAGAAAGAAATCACACAACTGTGCTAACTGGCCTTGTTATAAATTCACGGACCTACCACAGTTAGTAGTAACTGTAACATACAGTTACATTATGACACACAGCCATCTCCTTCCTGGCCCCTAGTCATCCACCAGGGAGCTGCTTCCAAACTTTCAAAGAGCTCCTCACACTCCACACCTAACTCCAGTCCAGCACACTCTGCAAGTGACCTTGCTTCCTTCCTTGCAGGGAAAAAGGCAGCCACTCATGTGAACTCCTGCAGGTGTCTTTGTATCTATCAATAGCTAGATGCCATCTCTCTTCTTGGGGTCAGGAGACTGTATCCTCTTGGTATCTCTTCTTGAGCTTGCTTAAGCAATACCTTCTCTTTTTCCCTTTACTCTTTCCTCTTCATCACTCTTCTTTTTTTTTTTTAAGATTTTATTTATTTATTGATGAGAGAGAGAGAGACAGAGACATAGGCAGAGGGAGAAGCAGGCTCCATGCATGGAGCATGATGTGGGACTCAATCCTGGGTCTCCGGGATCACGACCTGAGCCGAAGGCAGATGTTCAACTGCTGAGCCACCCAGGTGTCCCTCCTCCTCATCACTCTTATTCCCAGCCAACAAACACTTAAAATGTTTCCCATCCTTAACAATATTAAATCCTTCCATGCCCCTATATTCTCTTCAATTACCATCCTTGCCTCTAGACATGTCTGTCTTTTAATCTTGATACCCTCAGCACTTAGAACAGACCTATAATAGAATAAACATGCAATAAATGTCTGATGAATGAGTGAATAGTGGATGGTGGACTGGTGGCTGCCTATGATGTAGGGATAGATTGAAGAGTACAAATTACTGAGTATAGCAACTAAGTCCCCCAAAATGTTCTGTGAACTTTTAGTTACGAGTATTACAGGATATGACAGAGAAGAAGAGATATAGTTTAATTCTGGAGTGTACTAGTACCAGATAGCACAGGGACATCCAGAGCATGAAGTGATTTCCAAACACCTTGGAGTCTGAATTACTAGATGACAAAAGGGGATGGTTTAGACAGCTGGAAATGAACCAGCCCCCCTTCCCCCCCAGGAAGGCAGTTCTGTCATCCAACATACAAAACACAAACTACTCCTTGTCTTGTTTGTATCAGCTGCATCACCATGACTGCAACATACTAAACAGTGTAAGTAGGACATGGCTCCTCCTCTATGGAATTCCTAAATTGAGGCTACAACTCTTTACTGCCTTCATGGGACTCTCTCTTTTCAGATTTTAGTCTACCAAATAGCTCCTTTAGCTCTTCCAGTTTTGGTTTCCTTTTGGAAAATACTGGCATAATAGATTCAGAATCAAAATTCAAATCCAGGTTTTGTGACATTGGGCAAATAACTTAAATCATACAAGCATCAGTGACTTCATTTCAAAAATAGGGCAAGAAATATCTTCATCTTGGCTTTTTTTTAGGGATCAAATGTCATCATGGGTATGAAAGTCCTCAGTAGGCCTTACAGATATGTTAGCCTTACATATATGTTAGCCATTACCATATCCTCTTTTTCTGCCTTCAAACATGCCCAACTTCCTGTTTTTCTTAAATAAACAAACAAACAAATAAATAAATCAACCAACCAACCAACCAACCAACCAACCTCTCTCCCATGTAGACCTTAGAGGTTCACCTCTTTTTCAATATCTGAAACAAAAATAGGCAACCCTAATCCACATGGCCTCCATACTGTGCACCCCATGACCCTTAATCCTCCAGTGAGACAACAACATTGTTTTACTAGAACTCCAAGAAATGGATCTTAATGCTGAGTTACACAGCCCTCTCTCTTCTTGACTCTTCTATACTACTTGGTCATTCTGGTCTTTGGACTCCTTTGATATCTGATAAATGTGTATATCTGTGTGAGATAGTGTGTGTGTATGTGTGTGTGTGTCTATCCTTCTTAGATTTTGAAGGTTGTAAAAACACAGCTCTATATCTCACTTTTCCCTCATTCCTGTGTACAGTAAGGGAGGTCACTGACAAGAGCGAATTGTACATGGGAGTATCAAAGGTGCAGAAAATCTTAGAAATATTTTTCTTCAATCTCATTTTAATGACTCAGTAATATTCTCTCAGAGATGTACTATAATTTATTTAACAAATCCCAAATTGTTGGATATTTAGGTTGCTCCTAATTTTCCCTATTATAAAAATCCTTGTAGAACAGTCTTTGTGCATCCATTATTATTTCCTCGGATAAAGTCCCAGAAGCAAAATTGTTAAATCAAAGAGCGTATGTAATTTTAAGTTCTTTAATATGTACTGCCATACTGCCCTCCAGAAAGGTTGTACTAATTTATCCTATTTTAGTTCTTATCTAGTTCTTTACAAAGAACTCCTAAGATATTTACCTGATTTCTCTCAAGATAATTGGTAGACCTTGGAGTTGGTTTATAATGCCCTCTATTTTACCACTCACTATAAATACTTAAACAGTTGAATCAAGGATAGGACATTTTTATTTGCTTAAACATGTTAATCTATCACCTTGGAGTTACTTTAATAAGACAGTTCTTGTTATTTTCCTTTGGCAAGGCAATTCACAAAGAACTAGTGGAATATTTTAAAAATTGATCAAACCAGTTTTCTTGGTTTGTCAGGTAGCTAAAGTAAATTAGCATATGTGCTGTATTTGTCAAACAAGCACATACCAGGAAAAGACTGATTACTTAAGAAAAGATTGCTTCAATCTGTTTAATATGAAATCATCATCTTCACTTCTCTGTAGAATTTATACTTAGATAAGTAACTGTTCTTGACATTTAAAAAAATGAGGGTAGAGTTGTCTTCCATGTTAAAAATGAAAGAAAATTAACATTGCACATTGACTGACATAGCCATTATTCAATAAATACTTGTTGAAAAAATGAAAATGAAGTCACACAATTTTTAATTAAAAATTATCTATGGACCTAATTGGAAAACTTTACATATATGAACCTAAATTATGTTCTATAGTCTATGGTCTGGATTTAGCAGCAGAAAATAACCAAAGTAGGCTCTTTGGCTCTGAAAAATGTCCAGTCACACTTTAGATTGTGCTACAGATTCTTCTGTCTCTAGGAGAACAAATTCATTGGCATTGCAACCTGGATCTTTTTTTTTTTTTTTTAATCTAGTTCTAGTAAATCCAAAATGACTGTAATCACTGAGGACCCGAGTATCTCACAAAAAAGATAGATGTGATTCTACTACTGTTGGTGGAGAATGGTGCTGGGGGTTCAAAGCAGAAAGGATAAGAATACCTATCCTACCCCAGAAACTGGAATTTTATTCATGTCTCTTTTGAGAGGTTAATACAGCTGTCAGAGAAATAAAGAATAAAAGCAATCAAAATCACAAAGGACAGACTGGCATAATTAAGGAAGCTTTCTGTCCCTAAGCACCTTAGATTACACATCTCATTTGGCTTAATAAAGTCATTGTGAGGAGGACTGGCTTGTGAATTATACAGCAATAATACTGATTGTAAACACCAATCTGCCATTTTCTTTATGTCACCCAGCTTTTGCAGAATTAAAAAAAAAAAAAGGGTTGTAATGCCTACAAAATAAAATTACTGAACACACTGTAATGATAATAAAGCACAAATCAGTTGGGATTAATGAAATATATGCATAGATTAATTTCAAGTATTCTTACAGCTTTGTTAGGCAAAGTACTGATGGTACTGTCAGTATTTTTCAATTTGCCAATCTTTGTTAAGCCTACAAAGATGAACGAAGAGTAAGTTAAAGGTACTTAATTTGTACCAAAAATTACTGTCTAAGTACTATTTATTAGTCATATATCACGTACTCAAAAAGGTTCAGTAAGCAGAATAAATAATTTAATTGGGACTTAATTTAAATTCACATGTTGGTGATAAAACATTTAATGTCAGTGGACCGATCTGATGAGGAATTTACTCAAGTAGGTAATATGTGTTCTCTAGGGGACAGAAAAACGATGAGCATTCTAAATAATAAGCGTGGAATGGAAGTGAATACTTAGCTGAAATTCACTTCCATATCTTCTTTTTAAATTAACATTTTAGGTGTAATTCCAAAAGAAATAAATGCTCTCTGTGGGTAACTCAGAAAACAGAAATTTTCTGAGAAGGGGAGAAAAGTCACCTTATAACAACTCACTGCTGAGATAACTACTATAAACATTTTAGTGCAGTTTTCCAAACTTACTTGTTTATACAAACAACTTGGAGCATTTGCTTAAAATGCAGATTCTTGGGCCCTACTCCTGGAGATTCTGACTCAGTCGGTATAGGATGCCGCCTGAATAATCTACTTTCAATGAGTAAAACAGGTGCCTCTTACCAAAGTTAAGAAATACTGTCGTTAAGACATACCTTCTCTATGCACAGAGCAGCTACTCTTATTATTACTTATCCCTTTCAGCCTATTCCTCATAAAAATTCAGCATAGTTGATTTTTCCTAATCTTGTACCTTTTAAAAAGTGAGATACAGGGGACTGTTTGAAACCACAGGGGCAAATGACAGCTTATTCATTCAAACCTAAGGTCAGATCTCAGAAGGACCGATCAGGAAAAAGCAAGGACTTTCTGTTCTCCACATCTTTGTGAGATGAAATAGAATAATTAGGTTTTACTTTCTAGGATTTCACTGACCTTTTCATTTGACTGTTTTAAGGACCGGACCCAATGACACTTCCCATTTTGGGAGTTAGAAGCAAGATTTGGATTCATTGCTCTTGTGCTGAGTACTCAAAAATAAAACCAAACATGCTTATACCAGCAACACATTTTGTAGCTGTAATTTGAAACTGCTGATTCTAATTTACTTTATTCCTTTTAACCTACAATCTGAGTATAAGTAAGTAGGGTGTAAAGAAAGGAGATAAAAATATAAAGAAGAGCTCCCTGCCTTAGTCTAAAATGCTAGCAAATTGAAGTTAGACCAGATTTTTTTGCCTAAAAAAGAAGAGAGGACACCTACCAAAATTCATCTGAGAAGGTAAAACCAGCTGACACCACTTACCATCATTTCTTCTTAACCTATCCTAATATAATGCTCAAGTTTCCATTCACAGAATATCTGTGGCAAACATGTCATTTCTAGGAAATTTTATGCTGTTCTGATTCTTTATAATCCCTCTCTGCCATTCTTTTATTTCTTCACCTTGGAGAAGATATGCCAATGTTAGATCTATTCAATCATGTCTTCTCCTATATGAGGTTCCATGGAATGAATTTCTTTCTGGGAGATCCTCAGAACATTATATTTCTTTTAAACAGTTTTGTTTTTATTGTGTTAAAACTTTAGACCATATTAATAACATCTCCTATTTTCTTTGGCTACTAGGAAACTCAGAAGCAAGTTTACAGCTGAACTCTAACTTCTGAACAGGACCTGTGGTTAATAAAAAATCATTTTGTTTATTACTCTCACAGACAGCTTCATTTTATTTTCCTGGGCTTTACTTTTGTAACTCTGTGTTTCTCATTTAATTGTTTTTATTCTTGATATTATTTCTGTAAGTGACCTCAAATACTTTTTAATGAATTATAAATAAACTATGTTAATGTAGTATTAGCATAAGTAGGGAGCTAATGACTAGGAAAATTATACTTGCAAGCTGAAGTCAATAATAAATGATTTTTGAGTTATCTATACTGTTAATTATTGCCCATTAGCCACAAATACCATACATTTAATACACATAAGGCTTAATGAGAAGTCAAGCCATGTGATCCCTCAACAGATTTTTTAAAAAAGCACTTAATAAAATGTAAAACCCAACTATCATAAAAACTCTTAGCAATCTAGGACTAGAAGGGGACTCCTTTTGCTTTTTGAAAGAAAACTACCAAAATTTTATAGCAGGTGAGATATTTAATGGGGAAATTTTAGAAACATTCCCCCAAAAATCAGGAACATGAAAATGGTGACTACTATGTGTTACTGGTTTTATTCAAGAGGGCTTAGCTGCTGTACTTTAACAAGAAAAGGGAAAAAGTATAAAGGTGGCAAAGGTAGAGCAAAGCTCTCATCATTTATAGATAATAGGTCTTTTTCTGAGAAAACTTAATAGATGAATTGGAAAGTATAACTAAAAAGAGTTTATCAAGGTTTCTAGGTAGAATTTATGAAAATCCATGAACTTTTTAAATACACAATAAATCACAAGCCACAATTTAAAATGCTTCTGACAATATCAACAAAATTTTAAAATGAGACTAGTTAATAAGAATGTATAAGATCAGAGAAAGACAAATACCAGAGGATTTCACACTTCTGTAGTTTAAGAAACAAAGCAATGATCATAGGGGGAAAATAAAGAGAGAGAGACAAACCAAGAAACAGACTTTCAACCATAAAGAACAAACTGATGGTTATCAGAGGGCAGGTGGGTGGAGGGAATGGGTTCAATAGGTGATGGGGGATTAAAGAGTACACTTGTGATGAGCACTGAGTGTTGTATTAAGTCTTGAATCACTAAATTGTATACCTGAAACTAAAAAAACAAACGAACAAACGAAAAACAGTACAAGATCTTCATGGACACTGTTATAAAAGTTTACTGAAAAACATAAGACCTCAGTAAATGGAGTGATATAATATATTCACTGTACTAGAACTTCTTGATGAACTTTGAAACATGTCCAAAGAGATCTCATACAGCTTCTAGGCAAACATTTCTTTCTTTTTTTTTTTTTTTTATTTATTTAAATAACTCCGGGATCACGCCCTGGGCCAAAGGCAGATGCTCAACCACTGAACCACCGAGGCATCCCTAGGCAAACATTTCCAACCTCATGATAACTCATCTAACATAACGGATAACAGTTTTAAAGGCTGACGGGTTCTGTAACCAATTAGTTAGCTGTCTCACATTATTTGAAAGGTTGGATATAATTTAGTTTGATTGCTCATTTCTTAAAAACCTCGCATGCTAGGATCTCCACTGGCCCGATCCTTCTGCCACATACTAAAGAATTCTTAAAGTCAGGTATTAGATACAAATTTCCACATCCATATATGAAATTTTCATCAACTTCAAGGAAATAAATTTTCCATTAACTTTTAGGAATGGATTGTGCAGACAGAAAGTTAAATAAATAAAACACTTACTCAGGATTGCTTAAACTGTCTTTGTGCTACCTTGACCCCTCTACCCTCTCTACCATCATCTGAATCATACTTTTACTTGGTCATAAGCTCATCTGTTTGAAGGGATGCCCAGCGTCATACAAAACAAAATCCAAAATAGATGGACTCTGCCACTAGTTTGTAGTGCTAGCAAAAGGAAGTGGAAGAAATGTTACAAACAAAACTGAGCAGAAAGAGTTGGAGAAAAATACAGAAAATTGTTTTCATTAGAACATCTTTGCTCTTCCTAATGTACATCGAACACATTTATATATAATTATGTATAATTAATCATGTGCCATGCCGCTGGCTACCTACTGAACAGTCAGTCGTTTCCCCCTTCTTCACTGCTAAGAAAAGCCTTATGGTTTTTCAGGTATTGGGTAATCCAGCAATTTAAGAGACAAAAGACTCATCTTCATTTGTCTATGCTAATGATGCTAAGTAATTCCATTCATCTTGCCAACAGTCATTTTTGGAACAGACCTATGATAGACAAAGAACTGTGAAGGGAGATCTGCTTAGAGCTTTTATAGGGTAGGGAGCTTTCTTCTCCCCCTAAAAAAGGGCATTCCCACCTCCAGGTGCTTCAAAGTACCACCACCATCTTGTACAAGGTAAAGTCAGTTTAAGAACAGCAACATATTGAGGATGGACGGCAGGGCGGAAGGATGTGATGATTCAATTCCTGACAACCTCTTTAAGCCAATAAATTATCTAACACAGAAATGATGTTGTTTCTAGGCTACTTCTTAAGTGAGGAAATGATTTCCTTTAGGATTTAAGCCACTTTAAGTATGGTTTTCCTGTTCTCCATTCCTATGGAGAAATGGCTGTCCAGTCAGATACTACATTTTCCACTTTCCTGTTTCTTGCAGTAAAAGAATATTCAAAGTGACTCAGTGTCAAGGACGGTGGCATTTAGGGCACATATTATTGAAACAACTTACAGTCATTCCCTATGCCTAATCGAAATGTAAACAATTTATGCTTTTAAAGGAAGGTGTGAAGTTCCTGAAGTATTTTCACTAATATAAGAGGACAAAGTGACATGTTATTTGGAGATCTGGCTAGGAAAAATATTTTCTCTTTTGCTCATGGGAAGATGCAGCCTTTTACTCCTCTATGTTTTGTAGCCCTACCAGATAACTTCTCTCTTTCTCCATCCCTAGAAAGTATTTAACAACACTCTTTAGATCAGCTACAGGCAAAGTCTACCTTGGTGTTACTTTAGGAAATCAATATGATTTAGACATAATTTTTTTTTTCTTTCAAAGAAAACAGGATTTTGAAATTGCCTTTCCTTGGTGGAGTCCTAAATCCTGAATAAGGCCTGACAGATGGTATGATGGAATTCACAAATATTTTTCTGATTAATAAAAATGTGATTCCAAAGCTGAACTTTAAATTCTGGTGGAGTCTAAGTAATATGTACAAATA
The DNA here is from genome assembly GCF_048418805.1 of Vulpes vulpes. Classification (NCBI taxonomy): domain Eukaryota; kingdom Metazoa; phylum Chordata; class Mammalia; order Carnivora; family Canidae; genus Vulpes; species Vulpes vulpes. The sequence goes on from NC_132787.1 coordinate 8,948,734, forward strand.
CAACTCAAAGCACTTCAAAGCACGGCTTATAAAGACCAACATCATGGTACATCTATCTGTGAGTTCAGAGATTGCCAAATTAATGATTTTTTTTCCTCCTGATTTATGAGAGTTACTCTGGGACCTATGTTTCTGTGTAAAACAAATGCAGCATTTATTAATAATGTAAGCAGCTCTAGGGCCCCTTTACCATGGCAGTGAAACTCTTGTTTAAATCCAGAACTGTTTCCTTTACACTTTAATGGATTAGATTTGTTTAACTTACTTTATATTGTGCTCAATGCAGTTCCATTGGCATATGATGGATGTTTAATGAATATTTGATGATGGTGACTATGACTGTACATTAATATATGTTAGTGTCCACAGAAAAATGATAAAACATTCTAAGCTATATTACTCTAGCAAACATATATATATAATGTATATATTATGTGTATATATATATATAGAAATTATATAATAACAAAAGAGGAGTCATGCCTTTTCATATTCATATATTAGTTCTAAGAAAACTGGAAATAAAAGTAAAGGTTTAGGAATTAATATTTATTATCTAATACATACTAACAATTTATATAACATTTCTACATAGTATTTTACTCAAGCCTAACTACAACCCTATGGAATGAGTATTGGAGTTCCCACTTCCTGAATCTAAGATGCCATCAGTGTGTGATGAACCAATATTTTACGTATCAATAGGAAAAACTCCACCAATGAAATTATGATATATCATTTGTAAGACATACCCTGATTGTGAAGAAGGCAAAATGGAAAAATAACATGCATCTCAAAAATTACAATAAAATATGATACCGATCATAAAATTCCCTCAAGTCATAGAGCCAATTAATAGCTATGGCCAAGACAAGCCGGCTGTCCACCAAAGATTCAGTTTCCCTCCCATAGTACAGCATTCCTATGGAGAAATGGCTGTCCAGTCAGATACTACATTTTCCACTTTCCTGAGTTCTGACCAAAAGAATGTGGCACAATTGATGTTGTCACCTCCAGGCCAAAGTGGTGAAGAAGCACAATTACTTTCTCCATCCTTTCTCTTAAACTATTATTTACTTTAAAGCTGAGGATGATCTACCTATAGAAGATGGCAATATGGCAAAGCTTCTGTATCAGCCTGAGTCCCTGAATGCAAAGGACAGAGCCCTACCCTTTTCCCTAAACCCATCTTGCCAAACAGGAATGCCACATCTGACTTGACATGAGCAATAAGTAAACTTTCATTGTGTCAAGCCACTGCAATCAGGGCTAGTTTGTGATATCAATTAGAATTACTCCAAATAATTGGAGTGGTAGAAATAAAATTTGAATGTCAAGTTCCAATGCATGTGATACCATGCAAATACAACCTCTAAACTTAGCCCTTCCCAAACAAAACAGGTATGATGGCTTCATTAAATTTTAAGATTTCATCAGTTGGTTTGAAGCATGGGCAGAAATGATGCATTTCGGAAAGTCCAGAGAGGGACAATTAAATTTGTGTATATGTAATAGCGTAGACATGAGAACAAAGGAACAGGGAAAACAAAAACAAAAACAAAAACAAAGAATGAGTGAGTTGTTTCCAAAGTGGGAAACAATGACACATGTATGCTCTCTCCTTTTTGTCCTGTTTCAGTTTAATATAGTTTGGGTTCAGGTAAAGAAGATCTAGGCATTTTTTTTTTTTTATATAACCCTAGCCTACTAAATGGTTTACTATCTCCAGATAAAAATACTTAGAAGAGCTTGAAGATAAGGAAAAGGATGAAGCAGCAGCTTGACTGACAGTGAATGAAAAGGCAGGAAGGGAAGTGACAAAATGGGAGAGGTGACTAGCACGGGTTCTCGATTCAAGACAAGACTGTGAACCATGGCTTCATGACTTCTCATGCTAGAGTCAGTGACCTTGGGCAATCATGTGACCTTAAGGGTCACCCCTGTTGTCTATAATGGTACGATAACAGAATGCACCTCCCAGGTTACTATGAAAATGAAATAAGACAAAGCATGCACGAGGCACATACCATCCACAAAGAGCACAGTGAAGGCTAGTTACCACACTTACTACATTTGCTGTCACTATTAATCATTAGTTTCTTTTCCCACTTTGTAGCAAATAGGCATGTATGCTTTTTTTTAAAAAAAGATTTTATATATTTGTTCATGAGAGACACACAGAGAGAGAGAGGCAGAGACATAGGCAGAGGGAGAAGCAGGCTCCCCGCGAGGAGCCTGATGTGGGACTCAATTCCAGAACCCCAGGATCACAACCTGAGCCTAAGGCTCAGGGCTCCAGCTCCACCACTGCACCACCCGGGTACCTCGCCAAGTATACTTTTAATGTAAATATCACATTTTGGTGAGATAGATTAATATAGTATATTAATAGATATACTAGATTTAGGAAATCAATATGATTTAGGTATATTTTTTTTTTCTTTCAAAGAAAACAGGATTTTGAAATTGCCTTTCCTTGGTGGAGTCCTAAATCCTAAATAAGGCCTGACAGACGGTATGATGGAATTCACAAATATTTTTCTATTTCTCACAAATATTTTAGCGCCTGGGTGGCTCAGTGGTGGAGCATCTGCCTTTGGCTCAAGTCATGATCCTGGAGCCCTGGGATGGAGTCCCACAACAGGCTCCTCACGGTGAGCCTGCTACTCCCTCTGCCTACGTCTGTCTCTGCCTCTCTCTCTCTCTCTCTCTCTCTCTCTCTCTCTGTGTCTTTCATGAATAAATAAAATCTTAGAAAAAAAATAATAACGTAAATCTCTTCTACAGATAGAAAGTGCAATTCCTTGGAAGAAAGTCTGTCTTCAGCTGTGAAACCAACTGAGGTTAAGAGCCCAAGGAAGTTTCTGCTTCAAATTACAAAAGAAAAAATTGTTAACATGGCCTGAGGGAATGATGAGCAGAGAAAATATGAACGTATGTTTGGTACATGATATTTCAAACACCAGTTTCACTTTATTGCTTACATTAAAAAAAAAAAAAACATTTTTTTCACTTCACAATATCGTAAGAAATAAAAACGAGAATAGCAAAAACTTACCCTTTGTTTTTCATTTGAACCCTTTTTATTGGTTTCTTTTCTACTTTCATCTTCATATACTAGAACAAAGTCGATTCTTCGCTGACCGTCATTAAAAAAGAGGGAGTCATGTTTTCCATTAAATTCTTCCTGTGTGGAAAAACAAATTTTAATCCAATTGTTAAAGTGTCAATTTATAAGTGTTTATTTTCTAGTTTTAATAAGTACATCAGTGTGTTTAGAGAGAAAGAAAAAATCCATTCCTAGTCACTTAACCAAGAGGTCACGGTCACCATGATCTTTGCAAGCAGAGCATGTTCTTGGTGAAAGGAGTCCTTGAATTGAGCAGTTTAGGATTATGCTACAAACACATGGGAAAATATCAGTATTTTCTACGTAAACACAATCATCTCAGAATTATTCCCTCCTCCAACAGCAAAGGAGTGTCACTTTGTAAATAAACACGGTAACCAGAGGTGCCTATCTGAAGGAGTGAAGTTTAGTTTCTTCATTTACGAAGAAGAAAAATCTAAGGCAAAGCACCGTTTATGAAAATCTCACCCTTCCTAAGTCATAATTTCTAACCTTTTTACCATTTTTCATGATTTCTCTCCGGACCTTCCCAGTTTACAGAAGGTACCACTTTATAACATTAAACAAAATCAGATGATGCTTTGATAAACACAAAAGCTACAATGGCTGTTGATATTTGTTCCCAAATCCACAAAAAATATCCCTTCACTCCTAGCAAATAAAACAAATAAACGAATGACCCCAGCAACAATAATAAATAAGTGAGCTTTTAGTTTAGAGCTTAAAAGAATGAAGAAACAATGGCTGAACACAGACCTAATAGAGTTTAAAACAGTCTTTATTACCATGTGGATTTGAAAAGAATTATTTTAATTCACTGTAAGCAAAGACTTGGGTTTCTGTTGCTCACACAGCTTGTCCAGATGCTTACGTGAATTTTGTTGCTGTTTAAGGATTAGACTATTTTTTTAAGTGATAAGCAATATTTTTAAATCTTTAACTTCTGCTTTCACTGAAAGCTCATGGGGAGATTGCATTTTGTAGTCATTTGGCAGAACCACTTAATCACTAAATGCAATTAATTCTTCTTTGCATTTAGCATCAATTTAATACAAAAATCACCTAATTTTATCACTACCCTGTCTTCCTTTTCTTCACACTTTTGAGAAGATACATCTTTTACTGAACCTGATACTCGTCATTCCTTTCTTTTCCACCATGGAGCAGGTGAAGGTCTCTGGCCAGCAGTCAAAACACCCCCATTTAGCAGGTTACTTCGCCTGTGGAGCACATGCTACTGGTGTAACCTAACTCAACACACCTCTATCCCAGTCACACTTAACCAGGGATTCTAACCACAAACATTGTGCCCTTGCCTTGAGTTTCCCGAGCCAGAGCACAGAGGGGCCAGGACAACAGACACATCCGTGTCTTGGGCTGGTGCCTCTACTCAGTTCTTTTACTTACAATTTCAGCTATTTAATATCCATAAACTTTTAAAAGTGTTTAAAGCTGTACAAAAATGCTAAAGCCCCATCTTTTCCATTTCAGTCACAAAGTCCTTTAGGCTCCTTTCTCTTCCTTTCAATGAAGATCTTACACAATTGGTGACAACCGGGGCAGCTACGAGAGGAAAATTTTGTGTAGAGGGGGGAAAGAATGAATAATTTCTTCAGAATGGCAAAGGGGAGGTGCAGTGGGGTGGAATAATAGTCACAAAAACCTGGTCACCATTACAGATGTCTGAAAAGTGTACAAAAGCCACTTTTTTTTCTGTAGCCTTTGGTGGCATCCAGCAGGACTCACTGAAGTGAAGGGCTAAAGAATGAAGCCTGGAATGAGAACCCCACCTGCACGTGGCTCCAGACACTCTCCCTCCCACTGCCCTTGCTCAGCCACATAGGCTGGCAGTCAGCCTCCGGATAATCTGGTCTGCATGCACCTCTCTCATGTGTGACTGAAGACCATGGCCCTTTGTTTGGAGGAGAGCCTCACGGACTTGGCATCAGCTGTCTGTGTGAAATAACTGGGTCAAACTCTGAGATGGTATTACTGGAATGCAATGCTGGGGAAAAGGATGCCAGTTTTCTACTGCTATGAAATCTAGGTTTCCCATCTCTTGGCAGAAGGCCTCCTACTAGGCAACTGGGAAGAAGGGAGAAACTCAAGGTGGGGCTGGAAAAAATAGGTAGCAGACAAGAAGTCTGGCCCAAATTTAAAAAGACTGATTTATGAACAAAACTGTGTTTTTTTTAAAAGCTAGATTTTTCACTTGATAAATCTACTATAGGCCTAACTCACCCAATAGGACATTTCAACTCACCTAATAGAGAACTGGGATGCGTGGGTGGCTCAGTGGTTGAGGATTTGCCTTTGGCTCAGGTCATGATCCCTGGGTCCTAGGATTGAGTCCCACATCGGGCTCCCCACAGAGAGCCTGCTTCTCCCTCTGCTATGTCTCTGATTCTCTGTGTTTCTTATAAATAACTAAATAAAATCTTAAAAAAAAAAAAGAAAGAAATAATAGAGAACTAAAAAGTAATTCCTCCCCTAAAGTTTTGCTTTATATAGTAAAATTTTAATAATCTCTCAGGATAAATACTGACAAACTTCTTTAAATGACTGGTGATGAATTATTCAAGTTTTGACCTCTCTGCATTGCTTGTACCTACTCAAAACCTGATCTTTACTCTTTTTTTAAAAAAAAAATAATTTATTTATTCATGAGAGATACAGAGAGAGAGGGAGACAGAGACAGAGAGAGGCAGAGACACAGGCAGAGGAGAAGCAGGCTTCATGCAGGGAGCCCGATGTGGGACTCGATCCCAGGACCCAGGGATCACACCCTGAGCCAAAGGCACACACTCAATCGCTGAGCCATCCAGGCATCCCTGATCTTCATTCTTTTTGACCAAGTCAAATGGCACCAAGATGAGACACAAAAACCTGAAACTGGACATTTTTCCAAAGAGGACATCCAGATGGCCAAGAGACACATGAAATGATGCTCAACAGCATTCATCATCAGGGAAATACAAAACAAAACTACAATGAGATATCACCTCATACCAGACGGAGTGGCTAAAATCAACAACACAGGAAACAGTAGGTGTTGGTGAGGTTGCGGAGAAAGGGGAGCCCTCTTACACTGTTGGTGGGAATGCAAACTGGTGCAGCCATTGTGGAAAACAGTATGGAGCTTCCTCAAAAAGTTAAAAATAGAGCTACCCTAGAATCCAGCAATTGCACTACTAGGTATTACTCAAAGGATACAAAAATACCCAATGACCTCACCAGTCCCGATGATACTAGATTCCACCAATCGAGCATTCATTTACTCATTGGTGGCCACCTGACCTGATGTGTACTTTAAGTTAAGGGCTGCAGTGGTTAAAAAAACACTCATGTTCATTTGTCATTATTTCAAAACTATGCTGCCAACCACCGTGGAATAGTGGCCTGACCACTTCTGTCTTTGGCTGCTGCCTCTGACATTTCACACTTGAGATGCAAAGGAGACATGCTGGTCTGAGCAGTAAGAGCTTGGCTGAGGAGAAAAGGAGAATAAGAAGGGACGTCAGGTGTGATTCATGCAAGTGATGTTTTCCAGGCCTCCCTCCTCTAAGCTGGCTTCTTTCCTTCTTTTATTTGTGGGGTGGCTCCTTCAATAAAAGAGCCCTAGAGGGCAGGAATCTCTTTAGCCAAATCAGGATAAAAAATGCAAGCAGCAAAATACTGTGCCCAGTACTTGTAAGCTGGAGTTGTGAATTTAAGAACTTGAAAATTTTTTGCTCCTGGCTAGGAAGTATGGGTGGGTACCAGTCCTGTCCCTGGATCCGATTGAGATCTCTGTGCTATAGGACAAGGGACTGAGAAAGAATGTTCTAGTAGACAGAAAAACAAATTCAAAGATGAGGATTTTCCAGTAATTACTTTGTAGGAAAATTTCTCATAAGCAATCTTTGGCTGCAATAAGGCATTCAACTTCTTGACTAGGATGCTTCAGGTATATGAATGGGTAACATGATGGTGAGGTCTGTCTTCTAGGTGGAGGAGGAAAGGCTGGGGTAAGAGAGGACCTGGGAAACCACTGTCTGAGTGTCACTGATCTGTGGCATTTAGGTTGGTTCTAGGTGAGCAGCCCATCTTACTAAGCACCCTCCTGGAATTCCTGGTATCAGCACTTGGCAAGCCCATGAAATAACTTGCTGCTTAGCATTTGTCCAATCTCAGACTTCTCAAGTGTCCACAAATCAGGTCCTCAAATAACCTTGCAAAAACAAGACTGGAAGTCTCATTCTACAATAGAGGCATCTATTCCTAGAGCTTGAAATGCTGAATTTAAGTTATTTGTCCAAGATCTGCATAAAAAGCAGTCCAATTGGGATTTTTGCTCAAACTCTTATTTATGTGCAAGAGTGTTTGAAACTTGCCTTGGACAGCAAGTGATAACTGATTGTATCTCCAGAATTTTCAAATAGTCACCATTGACTATGATACTGGAGAGTAGTCCAAGCTTATTTGGGTAATAGTCTTGACCTTATATGAAGCAGGATGCAAGAAAGGTTTAATGTCTAACAATAATAGTTGAAGAATTACATTATGAAAAACAAATGATGTCAAGACACTCACACAATTAGAGTAACTGACATGTGAATGTAGAAAAAACACGAGACTCTCCTCAGTATTTAAGACCAGTAAAACAAAGCAAATTAACTCCAAGGAGGACACAACAGAAGAAAAGCAAACTTTATCCTAGCAGAAAACTAAAGTGAAAATGTTGGATCTTCTATTTTTCAGTAAACCCTGAATCCACGCACACAGCAAGTTCTAGGGAAACCAAAGTTTAGAAAGGAAAGCCTTTATGTAAATATTTAGATCTCACAAGATATGGGACACAATGAAACCTTATTTACATACCCTACAGTTATGAGATATACTCTGAAGTGTTTTCCCCAACTCAGGGAGATTCAAAGCATAAGGAATAGTGGAACTTTTTTTTGCTTTACACAACTGCAGAGAGAAGAGATGAGACCAGAACAAATTCTTTCCTTTTATCAGGTCTCCTCCCCAGCTTGTAAAAACAAGGGATAGTGAGAAAATGCAAAGTAGAAAAATGCCAAGCACTGCTGGTATAGGGCTTGATGCTGAAGGTGGAAAGACTGGTATTGTGGAAAGCAGGATGAAGAGGAAGAAACCTGTTAGTTAACAGGAATAAGGAGAGATATGTGGACACACACAGGGGCCCAACAAGCAGTCAGCTCACTAACTAGTGTATTGTAGGGGATAAGTGAGTACGTTTTTGAACACTGATGGGAGGGAAGTCAGTAGAAAGGGGAAGAAGGAAGGTATATCCAGAAGCGAGGACTCTGGTTTGTCTTAGAGTCAAGCATGTCTAGATACTCCATGAAGAACCCTTGATGGTGACACTATAATAATCAAGGTGTACTCAAGAGTGACGCAGAATGGTATTTGTACAAATCACAGTCTCCTTTCCCACTCTGTTAACCACACTATTAACTTCTGAAGGCCAGTGGCCAGATCTCACTCACCCTGAGTTCTCCGCTAAGCCTTACAGGTAGCATGAGCTTAGTCTACGTTTTTCTTAGAATAAAAATAATCTTTCTCCCTTGATGATAAAAGTAATATGTACTCAATACAAAAACAAAACAAAACAAAAAAAAAATGAAGATACAGAAAAGTAAAAAGGAATAAATAAAAATCATACATAATCCCACCTCCCAGAGCTGAGCTGAGCTTAATATTTCGGGAATATATCCTTTCAGGTTCTCTCTCTCTCTCTCACACACACACACCCCAAAATGGTACCATACCCTACATACTATTTTATAAACATCTATCATAGGCATTTTTCTAGCTTGATATAAAGCTCTGCATCATGTTTAATCACTATAATATAAACATTCCCTCTGCTGATGAACACATAAATTGTTTCCAATTTGCTGCTTTTATAAACACTGATGCAATGAGCATCCTTGTACATTATCTATGCACATGTCCAATTACTATTTCCTTAGGCTAAATTCTAGAAGCAGATTTTAAGTGGCATGGCCTTTTCAGGAGCTTTTGATATGCAGGTTGCTAAATTGTCAACCATAATATTTATAATAAATGAACACTTGCACCAGCAGAGTATGAAAATGCCTTTTCCCACCCTCACTAGATTTCAGTTATTTTCACTTTCCCCGGGATAGTAAAAACATTTTTTCATTTGCACTTTTTAATTAGAGTGCCAACATTTTTATGGGTACTGCCCAAATGAATTACTGCTCTTGTGAAATGCCAATTACTATTCTTGACCGAACTGAACTATATTATTATTTAATCCCTATTCAATGGATCCTCTTGGGTTTTACTGATGAGATCCTAAAGACCATGCAGGCAAATGGGGCAAGAGGATGAATGGCAATATAGAGGGGGCCCATAAAATTACCAAGTCAGTCCCAAAAGCAAAAGGGAGAAATATTTTAGAGTACTGTCCATCAGTCCCGGGTTCAACAATGTTGATATGTTTTCTGAAATTCAGACATTCAACTGGAATGTGCAATACTAGTTTTAGAGATCTCTGCCCCAGGTTGACATACTTTCTATTATAGTTTATATGCCATCTGTGCAACTACCAAATATCAGTTTTATATTTTGACTCAAAAATTTCGGAAAAAATTTAGAATTTGTAATTCTTTTTTTTTTTTTAGAATTTGTAATTCTTAATAAAAATTAACTTAGTACTTATTTAATTCATAAATAATTTTTATTGCAAGTTAAACGCTTATGTACAAATTCCTAAGAAATGATCTTGCTATTTTATATTGGTAAATGGCTATAACTAGTTCCAAAACAGCTCATTTTATGGGTTTCAGCCATTTCTTAACAGGGATGGATATAGTTCGCTTACAGATATCATTAGATTGTGTCATGAAAATGCTGCTGCTGCTTCTGTTTTTTTTGATTATACACACAAGGGAACATTCTCATGCCAACAGCTTTCTGATTTGGTATATGCATTTTGCCTTTGTTTCCTTTTGCTCATGTTAAAATAAACTCTGGAGTTCTATTATTAGAACATCACATTTCAGATGCTGGGTGAGTATAAAGGCATAATGCATTAGGCATAATTACTGTTAAATATTTCCCTCCAGCCCATGCCAAGGAAACAGTGGTTTTATCAAATGAAGTTCTCATATGACTTTATATATTCTTAAAATTCCTGAAGCAAGCTTGAGGAAATATGAAAATAGAACTTTTAATGACATTTTTAAAGTAAAACTTCCTTAAAAGAAGTGTAACTACGGTAGATAACAGGTTTTAGGAAGTTTGCAGAGAGATGCTCAGTTAGAAGTTTCTTCCTAGGGGAGGGACTCTGTTTGAACCTTTTCCTTAACCCCACAGTGAGAGCTGTGATTAGGATTTTCATCAGCATGACTACAATTTTTTTTTGCTCCCCAGTTTTTCCATAGGTTTTCCAGCCATTTTAAACCTCTATTTAGTGTTCCTTAAAGATGTGATCCGTAGAAAAGAAGACAAACAAGAAAAGTCACAAAAGGAAAAGAAAAAAAGTGTGAAAATGCCCATAGCAGTTCTCATACTTTTCTAGAAGAAGCCATCATTGGTTTGCACAGTTCGCATCTGATAATGGTAACACTGGTGAAATGTGGATGAGATTAAGCTGTAAATATTCCTAATAAAGTCTTAGGAAGGATAAAGTGATAGATGTGATAAAAAAACAAGTCAAGTGGTATAAGAGGATACTTCTAAGAGGGTATGATTATTCTCCCGGAGGCTAACCTCTTAAGGTTTCAATATCCCAAAAGTGTCCTGCTTTTACTTTAAGATCACATTATGGATTTAACATTCTTAAACATCTTTTGAATCTATTAGCATTTTCAATTTGTACTACCTCTTGAGGAAAAATGTTTGATAGGTTTCCCACCTAGGCAAGATGGTTGTCATAATTACACTTTTTGGATCTTTAGGAAATAACTCCCAATCTTATATTCTGGAGTCCATTAGAACCAAAATAATATCTCTATGACCAGATCCTTTATGATTTAATGGACTTTCACAACATACTACCCACAACTTTAAGATCATCAGTCTTAAGGAACAAGAGCTTTCACATGACTTCATAACCACAGGGTTGCCCTTCACCTACTTTCCTATTCCTCTCAGTCAACCATATTTCTTTTTAAGATTTTACTTATTTGACAGAGAGAGCACGCATGTACACGCACAAGTAGGCAGAGTGGCAGGCAGAGGGGGAAACAGGCTCTCCACTAAGCAGGGAGCTGGACATGGGACTCAATCCCAGGACCCTGGGATCATGACCTGAGCAGAAGGCTCCTAACCACCTAACCAACTGAGCCACCCAAGCACCCCTAAGTCAACCATATTTCACATATCTAATTTCAGTTCTTAGAAAACTAACTGGTGACAACTCAAAAATATTTACTGGTAGTTCTCATTTACTACATCCAACACTGTGAACTATTCCTCTTTCTCGGTCACCTGAGTCACATGTGACCCGGATAACCAGTCCCTGAAATTTTATGAGTTTAAAAGAAATCCTACCTCATAGAAGGGGATTATAATCTGAGCAAGAACAGAAAACAGAGTTGCAAACTGGCTATTCAGACTGTCAAGCTGAACATGCTATGGAAGGTAGCACTGGGGATGTAACCAAGGCAACAAGTCATGCTCTTTACTAGGTTTTTCCTGTCCAGTTCTTCTCTGGCAGGTTCCCCTCAAGTTACCATCCATCACTCCCAGAGACTCTTCATCATTCACAGGATGTTTCCATTTCTAGTCTAAGAACTGCTCCAGGTTATTTTTAGCTTTTCAGCTGCTCAGAGTTTGTAGCACAAGAGTCCTGTCATCAGCACTCACTCCCTCATGGATTGTTATGTCCCATGTATCCACTGGCCATAATCCTCTCAGACTACTTCTCTGAGATCTGATGTTTCCAAGTTCATTCAAAGCAGGAGGAAGAAAAAGAAGCCAGAGCATCAAGTGACCAGCAAAGCAAAAATTATGACACCTATTAGTTGGTTAATGTTTTATATAAGTATTACTTTCTCTCCTTAACTCACAAGCAGTTTACAAGAATGGCTGTTCTTTGTTCTCTGAAAATGAGGATGCACAGATGTTTCCAAAACAACCAACCAACCAAAAAACACCATAGGATTAATTTAAAACAATGGCACAAAAATGCTTGAAACTGACTATAAATAATACTTTACAAAATCCTCTTCCGGTCAATTGTTGGGAATTTTCAAGAAGTGAAGTGCTCTGAGGAAATGTATTTTTAGATAGTATTTTTTAATATCTTTTAAGAGGATATTGAACTTAGTTGTTGTTGTTATTATTATTATTATTATTATTATTAAGGTAAAAATGAAGGGAGTCCCAAATAACAATAAAGAACATGGGCTTTGTTATCCAGCTGAGCCAATTTCAAAACACAACTCTGCCATATACAAAAGCAGTGTACCTTTATGTATATATTTTATTTCTTTAAAACTATTCATCTGTGAAAAGGGCAATCATAGGAAGAAATGCATGGTTATTGTGACGATTGAGTACAATGATACATCAACAGCAATAGCACAGAGCCTGGAACATGGTAATGTGAGAAATGTGAACTATTGGTTTTCTCTAACATGTAACAGCTCTTTATTAATTATGAGCTGTGCTGGGTACATTCACATAATCTACAAGTACTAGGAATTTGCACCTGTATCTTGCTTTTTCTCTCTGCCAATACTCAGATTATTGAGTCATTTCTTTTGGTATCACTTTACCTATTTTTAATAGGTATTTCACTATCCTTTGTTACTTCTCGTCTGCTTTGAATTGGACAACCAGATGAACTGAATTTATCAAATTTCTTTGAAATTTAACTGTGGTGCTTTGGTTTTGGATGTCAAGAGTCTTTTGAGCTTTTTTAAGGTTCTGAGTAAAACGTGAATGATGTAGAGTGCTCTATGCTATGAATGAATAAAATATGTGAAGGGTTAATATATTATCATTACGTTGTACTCTCCTTGTGATATAATGATTTATAAGAAATATATATTTGGTTATTCAGATGACCAAAATATATTTCTCAGATGCATTTGGTCTTCATCCACATGTCCTGAAAATGCTTCAGAGACATAAAAGTGATATGGATGTCTTATTAATAAAAATGACTTTTGGATCTTACCAACCATGTGATTAGAGGCTTGGAACTTTCAGTGCCCTCCATCACCTCCAGGGAGGGGAAAGGAGCTGGAGTTACAACCAGCAAATAACTTGGCCAATCAAGGCTATGCAATGAAGCCATAAAAACCTCAAGGGCTGGGTTGGTGAACACGTGGAGACGCAGGGAGAGTGGCACATCTGGAGAAGACAAGGAAGCTCCAAGCTCCTTCCCCATACCTTGTCCTATACATCTCTTTATCTTGCTATTGATTCAAATTCTTTAACAAACTCGCAAATATAAGCAAATGTTACCCTGAGTTCTGTGAGGTGCTCCAGCAAATTGATTGAACCTAAAAAGGAGGTTGTTAGATCCTCCAATCTGTAGCTAGTTGATCAGAAGCACCGGTATCAGCCTGGGGCCTGCCACTGCAGTTAGAGTGGGGAGTAGAAGGCAATTTTGTAGGACTAAGTCCTTAACCTTTGGAATCTGATGCTATCTCCTGGTAGATAATGTCAGAATTGACTTGAATTCTCTGACACCCAGCTGGTGTCTGAGAACTGCTTAGTGGGGGGGAGGGGGGGAATTATACCCTTTCACATTGGAATTGGTACCAGAAACCCTAAAAGAGTCTCCCACCACCAATCTCTTTCAAAAGAGGTCTTAGGACATCTGGTATGAAATAGAATGAAAATAATAAGATTAATGAATTGTAAACAGAGATAGAGAATCAAGGCCAGAGACAGTAGAAGGAAGAAAGTGTACTAACCACTGGGACAACTGTAACCATTGTGATTTTAACATGACATTTGGCACAAAGCCTCTTGGCAGAAGGGCCAAAAGGAAATGTGTTCAATGATTCAGCTCTTGTTATCAGAAAAAAAGGAAGCATTCTAATTTTGAATGAAGCAGAAAGTCTCAAGTGAGACCTTATATAGAAACACCCAGTTTTGGTCTATTTCCCTAACAATGTCCCTGGCAAGGAACTGGGGTTATAAAATATAATATGTTGGTAACCTTTGACTTTTTCTTCTTTAGTTCTCATATTGCTTCTACCTTTGAAGCAATTAGTCTACATTTCACTCTGTTCCATCGAATGCCATCTCTCTAGCCTTATAAACTAGATTACAATTAATATTCCAATCAGTCTCCTTGCATTCAGTTGTCTTGTTTGTCAAATTCACCTTATACACTTCTACCATATGGATGGTCCTAAACCAACATGTTCAAGTCGTAGGATTCAAAACCTTCAGTTATTCCCAGTGACCTCTGGAAAAAGTATAAACATTTCTGATGGGTATTCAAGATTCCCTCAGAATCTCATTATAATATCTCATATTTTATTATCACTCCCATTCCTAACCCTCCAACTCAACCATCCTTCTCATCAGTGTTTTGGCTACGTCATGCTGCTTCCTGCCTCTACTGCTTTACTCACATGACTTCCCCTTCTAAAATCCCTTTCTGTTTTCCTTCCTACCTATCCAAATCTTAGTACTGCTTCAAGGTCTAACTCAGTTCTCCTCTCATGGAGCCTTCCTAATAAGAAGTCTCTTTTTCTTTCTCCCTCACTATACTGCTGTCTATGCCAATGGATGTGTGCATTACAAGGACCCCTAGGAACCTGTAAGACCCTTTCAGGGGGCTTATGGGGTCACAACCACCTTTGTAACACTAAGAAGTTATCTACCTTCCTTACTATGTCAACATCTGCAATGATGGTGCAAAAGCAATGGTGGGTAAAACTGTCAGTGTCTTACACTACTCAGCAGCAACACCAAACTGTACTAATTGTCATTATATTCTTCACCACTACATAAAGAGTCACTTCTCTTAAATATGTTCTTGATGAAGCTGTAACAATAACTAACTTTATTAAATCCTGATCCTTGAGTACACACCTTTTCAATATTCTGTGTGAAGAAATGAAGTGCCCATAAAGCACTTCTGATGCACACTGAAGCTATGGTGGTTGTCTTGTGGAAAAGTGCTTGTGTAATTTTTAAGTAGCCATTTTTTTCCATAGATACCACATTTAGTTGACAGATGACTAACACAAAATTCAGTTATATGGACTTCGGGATTTGGCAGATATTTTTCCGAAAATGAACAAAGTGAAACTGTCATTTCAGGAAAAACAACTGACAATATTTATTGCTAATGATAAAATTCGAGCTTCCAAGCAAGTATTAGAATTTAGGACGACTTGTATTCACCACTGTGAACTTGACAGCTTCCCAATATTCATTAGCTTTTCTGATGAGATTGGGTGTGTGTTAACAAATGTCATTTTCTTCATACTGTATAATGAAATGGGTCAACATTTGTAAGAGCTACTAAACTCCGTGAACCAATATTTTCAACTGCCCTATGCATAGTGATAAAAATTTTGCTTGGGTAAAGATCTCTTTGAAATGCAAGACAGCTTTTCAATATACAAAAAGTTTGTTGATATGGTTTCACACTCCATATTGCAACCAACCTTTCAGATGCTTACTACCTGTCCCGTTTTAATGTCACATCAAAGAAGAATGTCCACAATTACCTGAAAAGACTTTTAAAAAGACCTCTCTTCTGTCTATGTATCTGTGCAAGGCTGGACCTACTTCATACTTTAACCGAAACAACATATTACAACTTTTAACTGCAGAAGCAGATATAAAAATCCAGCTGCCTTCTCTTAAAGAGATCTATAAAGTATATAAAATAATGCCATCCTTCTTACTAATGTTTTTAAGATAGTGATTTTTCATTAAAATATCATATATTAAGGTATATTGAGTTTATCATTGGTTACTTTTAAGTAAATTTTAGTACATTCAATTTTTTTTTTAATTTTAAGTTCTCCTACAGTAAGTATCAATATACCCACATAAAAAAGCTCTTGGGGGGCAGCCCGGGTGGCTCAGCAGTTTAGCACCGCCTTCAGCCCAGGGCATGATCCTGGAGACCCGGGATCGAGTCCCATGTCAGGCTCCCTGCATGGAGCCTGCTTCTCTCTCTGCCTCTCTCTCTCTCTCTGTCTGTCATGAATAAATAAACAAAATCTTAAAAAAAAAAGAAAGCTCGGGGTTCATACTTTATTAAGAGAGTAAAGTGGAGAAATATAAAACCTTTAGAACCACTGTTTTATACCTTTCATTCTGGCTCTTAATTCTATATTATATAAATTATAATAATAGTATGATAAAATACTATTATATGTCATCGAACTATTTTTATGTATACAATCATTTTATTGGATTATAACACTGAAGGAAATAAACCTGTTTTTTGCTTTTAACCCAGAACCCCTAGGAAAAGAAGCCAACAGATACTTGCTGAATTGACTTGAGATCACATTCAACTCCAAAGTGTTTATTTAGCAGAACCATCTTATTCATGTTTTATTAAAGATTCCGTCTTCTTGGTTTCCAAAAGCTGCTCCAGATGGCTTAGAAAATTGAAGACCACATTCTGTCCTAACACAGTGTCAGGTTCTGTATTCCATTAATGTTTTTAACGGTTACGTCGTATTCCATTGGAGTAAAGTATTGCTTTCCTCTCTTGGCACATGTTGGCCCCCACTCCCCAGAATTCTTCCCTGGCAAACTCCTCCTTATGGAGCCCTTCCCTGTCCTTCTCCACCAGCTTAGGTCTCTTTCTTTTATACTCTCAGAGCTCCTTATATTCCTCCTTAAATGTCACCTCTCACAATTTTAATTGTGTAGTTATTCGTGTAATTATTCGACTAATGTCTGTTTCTCTCACTAGAATATATGCCCCAAGGGATACTTCAGTGATATTTCCCAATGGACCGTGCTTAATAGGATTAGAGAAATATTAAATGGATAAATATTATTAAATAAATCAACTGAAGTTAATTAACCCTTTATCCTGTGATATTTTGTAATATTACAGATAAAGCAATGGTGGCGGGGGTGGGGATTCCATTACACATCACAGAAGAATGAAACGATCTATTTTCTGCTTTTCAAGGAAGTGCTTAGAGGACAGGTAGTGGGTGGCAAAGGGGTCACGGGAGACTGTGAGAGTCCAGGGAAGAGAGGTAGTGAGTGACCTAGTCTGAGGGGGGAGCAACAGAAATAAATGATGACGAAGGGACAGACAAGCTGTACCTTATGCTTGCACACAGCAGGTCAGAAACAATGTCAAGGATTCTGAGGTTTCTGGCCTGAGCAGCTGAGGCCACCGTGGTTACAGTTACCAAAATGCCCAGAACTGGAGGAGCAGCACAGTTAGGAGGGGAGGACGAGTAAGAATCTGGGAGGTTCCAAGTGGAAATACCAAGGTCTGAGGTTGAGAGGAAAACGCTAGCACTGTAGGTAGAAACCTGGCACCTGGCACCTGCTAACACACAGGCGGGCAGTAACGGACGCTGAGGCCTGGGGCCTGAGGGAAGCCGGTGACAGCCTGAGCTGGGGCCACCTCACCAACACGAGGGGCTCGGGTGCACCAGGAGGGGAAAGCGAGACGTAAGGAGTGGCCCACTCCACCATAAGACTATCTGTGGTTCCTTGTTCCCTTCCCTGCCCTCCTGTGGGACTGACCTCCCCAGAGCCGCCCCGTCCAACACAGCAGCTACCGGCCTGCAGAGCTACTTCGCTGACGTGAATTCATATTAAACAATGAAAAATCCAGTTCCTCTGTGTCACCAGTCACATGCTGGGGGAGGTCATCGGGAGGACGTGACCGCTGGCTGACCCTGGAGCTGGACCCCAGCAACGGGAGGCTCCTCACCCCCTCCTCTGGCCTTGGAATGTACATTCCACTTGCCTTCCCTGCTCTGAGAAGCTGCCCCAAGGACACAGCCCTGAGATACTGATGTGGAATTCAGACCACATGGTTGATGTATATGGCTGAACACATTTAAGGCCTTTATAGAAATTCTGAAGATTCTGGAAGGTGGGAGTAGAGGTGGGGGTGGCGGGGATCTAACTGCCTTGAGGCTGCCCAAGACAAGCCTCATAGGTTCGCTTGCTTCTTAAACCTACCACCTCCGGGTCTGGAGTGGCCTCTCTTCAGTCTCTCCTTCCCTCCACATATGGGGTCAGCTTCAGGTTCTACCCAGGAAGGTCCCGAGGAGGTTTTGAACCAACACCATGGGTCTCTACAGCCAGACATGGCTAAAGGACTGTGGTGTGGGCATCACAGAGACAGAACATATCCATCATCACAGAAAATTCTGTTCGGCAGGGCTGCTCTAGCACTGCTTTGTCTTTTCAGCTCGAGTCCAAACCCTTAGTCCTACATTTGGCCTTAAACCATCTAACTTCATCTCCTCCCACTACCCCAGATCAACTCCACACTCGATATAAACTGGACACACTTTACTCGTTTCCACTTCCATTTTTTGTTCATGCAATTGAGATACCCTCCCGTACGATATCCACTGCGATGGCTAGGTTGGGTGTCAGTGTGGCTGAGCTACAGGACTCAGGCAGGCACCTGAACACTAATCAAGGTGTTGCTGTGAAGGTATTTTGTAGATGTGGTTAACATCTATGGTCAGTTGACTTTAAAGGAAATGTTATTATGCTCAATGATCTGGGTGAGACTCACCTAATCAGTTGACTGGTCTTAAAAAAAAAATCCTTAAAAAAAAAAAAAAAAAGCTTCTCTGAGAAAAAGAAGTTCTACCTTAAAAGGTCTACAGCAGCCACCCCTCCCCAGAGTCTCCAGCCTGCCCTTCCTGCTCTATGGATTAGGCCCCACACTGCATAAAGCAATTCCTTCAGCTGAATCTGTTTAATAAATCTGTGTGTGTGTGTGTGTGTGTGTGTGTATCTGCATCGATATATCTGTATATACATATACACACATGCACACACACAACTGAATGTGTGAATGTGTATATACTTGTGAGTATGTACGTATATATCCTACTGTTCCGCTTCTTGGACTGGAATATATTTCAGTACAGATTTCAGGACCTAGTGAAATCAGGCTGAGTCATAGACTACCACCTCCTCCAAAATTACAAACCTGAACTTTCAGAGATAATGGTTCTTCTTTTTTTTTTTTTTTAAGATTTTTTATCTATTTTTTCATGAGAGACACAGAGAGAGAGAGGGGGGCAGAGACACAGGCAGAGGGAGAAGCAGGCACCCTGAGGGGAGCCCAATGAGGGACTCGATCCTAGGACTCCAGGATCACGACCTAAGCTGAAGGCAGATGCTCAACCACTGAGCCACCCAGGTGCCCCGAGATAATGGTTCTTAAACAGGGCCACACATCAGAGTCACCTTCATAAACTTCATATAAACATATTCAGAACCAAGAGCAAGATTAGCACACGAAGGTCAGTGTGCACCTTCACTTCTTAAAAAAGCTTTCTAGGGATCCCTGGGTGGCGCAGTGGTTTAGCGCCTGCCTTTGGCCCAGGGCGCGATCCTGGAGACCCGGGATCGAATCCCACGTCGGGCTCCCGGTGCATGGAGCCTGCTTCTCCCTCTGCCTATGTCTCTGCCTCTCTCTCTCTCGATCTCTCTCTGACTACCATAAATAAATAAAAATTAAAAAAAATAAAAAAAATAAAAAAGCTCTCTAGGGAATGCTGAGGCCCAACTAGAGGTGAGAACTAACACCCAACCTGAACTCCTCCAGCACTTTTATTTAAGTGCAGGTGGAACTCATCAAACACAGCACACTGCCTGGAAGTCTTTCATTCAAACAACTAATCAGCATCAGTTGCAGGACTAACATTTGTCAATTAATAAGACAATGTGCAGGAGACAGAGGCAACGGTACACCCACTCCTGGCCTTGAGGGGAAACACTGTGATATACTGCTTGGTATTCCTTGAAGCACACTGATTAATAAATATTAAATGAATGAATAAATGAAAAAGTTTAAAGCAAAATTTAGTGAAGCTGATGGTGGTTTATTCAAAATAGTGCATAATTTAAATAGCTCTTATTTCTACTTCAATTGAAAATCCTATTAGCAAGTGTTAGTAAGTGCCTGACATATTTATTTATTGATCGACTGCACTGCTGGCATTTTATAATATTGCTGAGTAGGATTAATTCGCAACCCACCGATAATTTGGTAGACACCTAATGCCTGTGACTTCTTTCCCCAGAAGTGTAAGTCAAAAAAAATGCCCCTCCATGCTCTTCTAAGGAGAACAGAACCAATTTCTGATGCCAGCACAGTCTGGTTTCATTTGAAGGGGAGTGGGCAGGGGTATGGCTGGGCTGAGCAATGGAGGGCTGTGGTCACTTTGAGGCTGGCTGTCCCCATGCCTGCAATCTGTGTTGCCAACTCTGCACATCCATAAATGTTGGAGAAGACTTCTTACTGCATTATTATTTTATGAATATGCTTTTAAGATAGCTAAAATGCTATTCAATCAGTGTGCAGTCACTGAACAACACCCCAGTGAGGAAATCTGATTTTTCTGCCTTTTTACATGAGACTGAGGTCCTAAAAGAAAAAGCACCTGCCCACAAGGGACTGAGAGCAGAACTGCACAGTGACAGGGGGCTCCCACTTCCCTGGAACTCCACCTTATGTTCAGCATCTCGGAGGGACTTTTAGAATGACTTCCTTTTACAAAAAAGAAAAAAAAAGATTTTTTTAAGTAAAACATTTTTCAAAGTCTCAGAAGTACCTCCTCTTATTCACCTTGCTCTTCTTCAACCTTCTTCTTATTTCACAAAGCAGTATATTTACTTTTTAAAAACGCTTAACAACTACCAAAAAACCATGAAATGCTGATGATGACAGTATCGCTAAATGATCTGTCAAAATTTTCCTTCTGTGTCTTTGTTTTAAGGGATTTGGACGTAGCAGTCAAATTTTACTCCAGCTACAAGTATGGTCTTGACTTGATATGTTCTAATTCATACTAACATTGTAAAGATCTATATTATTGGTTTGCTCATTATAATTAATGAAAATGCTCTTTGGTGGTTATTATAATCTGTCAGGTCATATTAATCTACATTTCAAAAAGTGACTCGGGAGAAGGAACTGTAAATGCATGTTCCTTTTGAAGGAGCCATTAGAGTTTTCTGGGTAAAAGCACATCTTATAGCTGTTTTTTGTTGTTTGTTTTCTTAAAAAACCAGAGACAGACTTAAAGAATACATTTGGAGCTTATAGTAAAGATGCACTTTTCATTATTATTTGTCAAAATAAGGAAAGTTAGGGTTAACTAGTAGGACTTCAGAAATAAAGGGATTTTAAATCATCTTTCCAAAGCCCTTAAGCCTTCCAAATTAATTACAAATTCAAAATATTGGGGGGGGGGGTGGCGACTATAGTTGAAATCCCACAGGTCCTCCTTTTCAATTTTCCAGGAATCTTGTGAATTCCTTCTGTGTATACGTTTCTGCCAAGTTCTGTGTTTCCCTTTAAATTTTTATTACAACTTCTTCCATTAGTGCTGTTTTTTAGGTCATGGCACAGTCAGGTTATTTACCAGCAGACTCTCAACTTTAACTCAATTCTTTTGCTTCTGTGAGTCTTTCTGGCCATTATTGTGGCATGCTTCTAGATGACTTATAATCAAATGAGTTCCATGGTAAATACTGATATCACATCTTTGTTCAGAATGCCCAGGGCTCCCTGCTTTCCTCATGCCTGTTTTTGTCAAATTAATTGTGACATTTCCCCAGATAATGGATAGCTCACTGAATTTCAAATGGGATACTTTGTGGGGCAAGAATTCACAAGGCATTTCAGTCAAGGCTTTCTGAAAACAGGGGAATAAAAGCAGTGGAATGAACATCGCTATTAGGAGGACATTTGGCTGATGATGACAATAAGTTAAAAGGAGGGAAAAAATAAAACAAAAGCAACTCAGATTCATTAGTGAGCCACGGACAACTTACCAGAGTGGTATATTCCCAGAAACATCCTGTCTTTCTCTCATTTCCTGCTTATCTTGGGCTACCAAGTTCTGCTACACATAAAACATGTATGCCCTTCCTTCTCATCCTGGTTCAAGCATATATCATCTACCTAGATTGTTATCCAGTCTTAGATTTGAACCCCTCCAAGGAATTAAGGTACTTTAATTATGAGAAGGCTTTCTACTGAAATGAAATGTCTGCCTATATATATATATATATACACACACACACACCTTCTATTAATGGGTCTTAATATTGTATTTTGCAACTCCATCCACCAATTACTATCATCAAATATTTTAATTTGATGTCATATTCTTGCCTAAGTGTCAGGATCCACTACTATGTTGATATTCTCTAATCAACATGCCCCCTCCCCACCTTTAAATGGAGCACCCAGCACGGTAGGTGGCTCTACTGATACTGAACGGAGAAGCCTAGTACTTTCTTTGTTCTGGACACACAGGCATGAATGCAACCTAGACTTGCATTAAGTTTTTGACATTATTGTTACATGCTTGATTCATACTAAATTTAATTAGGCAAATACCTAGCATTTCCACATGATCAGTCATTAGCCTCAGCTCTTACAATCTGTACTTAGGCAGCGGATATTTGTGAATTAGGGAGCAGGCGCTTACTTTAATTCACATTGATTTTTGTCTCCTCTAGAAATTGATTTCTAGCCATTGTTCCACAGTCTTGGTAAGATCAATTGCCCGGATAAGTATATCCTCACTAGGTCCACATTTCTTCATTCTGTATTTAAATGCAATTTTTTCACATCATTTGCTAAAATCAAAACATACAAAAATGTGTCAACTATACTTCAATTTAAAAAAAAACACAAAAATGTGGCTTTTCCTTGTTCTACCATTATAATCACCCCATTAAAAAAAAAAAGGTAATGTGCCCAGTTAGTTTGACATGACTTATTTTTACTGAACTCACATTGGCTCCTGATGACCTTTCCTCTTTTCTAACATTCACAAAGCATCTGCTTAAAAATTTCATTCTGTAATACTCCTGGAGATTAATACTCCAGTGTCAATATCTCCATTTATCGGAATGTAGTCTATGTCCAACTTCCACCCTAACCCATCCCTTCTGGAAAACTGTCACATTTGTCCTTCTATTCTGGTACTTGTCTCGGCCCCCATATCACCTCCACATTACCATGAGCAAATCCACATGTTCTTTTAATACCCTGGTTGATACATAATCCTTCTAGCTAAGAAATTTAAACTCATTTGGGATAATGATATTTCTTTCTACAATAGTCTCATGCAGCATAGGCTTCTACAGCTTCTTTCCAGGGCTTGAAACTTTTCAATCAAAATAAAAAAAAATTTTATTTTAAATAAAATTCACCTCATTAACAGAAAAGTCGAAAGAAATATAGAAGCTGATAAGCTCTTTATCCTGTTTTTCTCAAACCATTAAATTGTCTTTCTCAAGTTTTAGATCACTGCTTCAAAATCTAACATAAATCAAAATCAATCCTCCTCTTGCTCATCAGGCTAAGAATTTTTTCCACAAGCTTCCACTCGCACACTCACTCTGGACTTTACTTTCATTCTAAAATTTTAGTAATAATGGAAAAAATAAGATTGGAGTGTTCCGGAGGATTATTAGTATGGAATGTGATAATTTTCTTAACTCTCTGAGTTAAACTGGCCTAAGCTGGGCTGGCCTGGCTGGGCCCAGAAGTCCCATTACCATTTATGACTGTTTCTCTGGGAAAATACATTCTGCATTCCGAAGAAGTGACTCAGAAAGAAATCTCTGACTGAGACTTCGCGTGCTGGACTGCCTATTTTTGCTCCTACCCCTCCAATCCTAACAAATCCACAAATGTAGCTCCTGAATCAGTCACGTAAAGCAAATGTGTAGGTCCCTTTCCCTCCATATTCAGGCAAAGTACACACTCCCTCACCTTTTGCTCCTGAATGCACGAAATGCTTTCAAAGCTGAAATGCCATGCAAATTCCTACCACAGCAAATGGGTCAACTCAGCAGTTCTTACTAGCCCATCTTTGGTCTCATTTTTCCTTTTGAGAGTTCTTTTGCCAAATCCACGTTCCTTTGTTTGGTTTCCTTTTTTGGGTGAGTTTCTTTTCTCTTTTAGTTTGGTGAGCTTAGTGCCAAAAGCCACAAAGCAAAGCCATCCTATTTCCTTGTAGGAGACTCAAAAGTACAAATCCAAGTAAAGAAATGCTTGAACAAAAGGATCCTGCCTTATTCCCAGTCTTCCAGGTCCTGAAGATCCTGGGATCTTGAGGCAGACCTTGGGACTTGGGTTCGGTTTCTGAGATTAGCCAGAAAGACTCTGGACTGCCCATAAAATAAACCATAACCTCCCTCAATAGCCGCAGCACCAATTCATTTGCCTCAGGGTCAGTTAAGCCAGAAATAACCAAAATGAAGTCTGGATTTCAGGGGGGTGGGGGTGATGATGATTAAAACTGATTCGAAAAGCCACTTTGAAATAAAACTTGACCAATCACTTTGAAACAAAGCCTGCAAACAAAACTATGCAGACCTACGGGCAGCAGCTGGCTCTGATTATTCTTTCGTACCTTCCACACTCAGGGCAAGGAAATAAGGTTGACATTCACCTTATTCTATAGGTCACTTTCAGAACTTCAGGCCCCAGTGTTCTTGGGGGTAAAAGCGGCTTGCATTTAGGTCCACGCAAGTAGAGTAAACCCCAGAATTTCCTAAAGCCTATATCATCTCCTACCTGCCAGTTGTTGCTCTTGGTCCACGGAAAATCTGACCCCTGGCTCACATTTCCCTCCCCATTTCAAGTTTTCCCTCATCCAGAAGGACATCTGCATCCACAGATGTGACTGCGCCACCTTGGTCCCTTAGTAACTGGACACCAGAGATGTTCTCCCTTTTATGCCCTAACTTCCATGGTCCCACCCTGGACCTTGTCATCACTTGAAAAGTTCTCTTTCCAAAATCACTTATCAGAAATCTCCCTTTCTGAGCACAACTACCATCTCCTCCTCATTTCACAATGACCTCAGTGCCCCAGGACTTTTTCTCCCAATCTGCAGATTCGAGCTTTTATAAGGTTACATTTCCCAAGCTCATTATTTAGGGAGCACTCTTGCCAATATTTTGCACTTTCCATCATGACCAGCTGGCAAAGCCCCAATTCGGGGGGAAGCCTATGATCTGCTTTCTTGGTGTCTGAGGGATACTGGAGAAACTACAGCAGGGAAGGTTGGTGTTGTTGTAAATTCAGACTCATCAGCCCCATTCAGGCCCTCACCACTGCCCAGACATCCTAGTACTTTTCCTCGGTTTTCCAAGCCAGCTTGGTCTCTAGCTCTCCACAACAGCTTCGAAGTGCCAACTCCTTCTCCACACCCCCCCCCCCAGGCCTCAGCACTCTGTTCTCTTCACTCTCAGTAGCTGAAAATGAAGCTGCTGGATGAGAACTCCCTCTGCTTCTCTCCAGCAAATCCATAAGCCAGTAGCATCCACCTGCTTGCTCCTCCCATCTAACGGTGACTCCTTCACATCTACACACCACTCCACGCCCATTTCAAAGCCACTCTTCTCTCTCTGTGTTCCCCTCACACAGATTCTTCTCATCGATATTTAAGTCTGTTCAGAGCTCTACCCGACAGAAGGATGTCATTTCTGGTTCTCAGTCTCTTCCACCACTGCTCTCTCATCCTCCAGCCCTTGACAGTCAAACCCACGGAAAGAGAGGTCAAGATCTCCTATTTTTTCTCCTGCTTATTCCAAAATCCACTCCAGACTGGGTTACGGTGGCATCCCCAGCACTCCCTAGAAGCAGCTCTATATAAGGACATCAGTGACCTGACCCTAAGGCTTTCTCAGTATTCATTTAACTCCCTGGTTCTTAAATGAGGAGACATTTAACAATGTCTGGGCATATTTGGTTATCACAGCTGGAGAGAGGGACCTGTGCACCTCCCAGGTAGAGGCCAGGGATGCTGCTGAACAGCCTACAATGCACAGGGCATCTCCCACAACACAGAGAAATCCAGCCCACAATGTCAGTGCTGCTGAGCCCCTACGCAGCACCCAAAACTACTCACCACGTCATCTGCTTCTTAGCTTCTATCCTGCCATCCTTCAGATTTCTCTTCTACCTCTCTGGTCATGTCTTTGACAGCCATCTACCGAACCCTGAGTCACTACCCCTCCTTCCTTAGGGATTTAATTCCTGTCTCACTGTTAAGGTCTCAAAGACTTTCTCCTGACATAACTACCTCCCCACCTTCCAACACCCTGTCCTCGCAACTCTACCCTGCCCCAGCCTCTCCTTCCAATGCTCATATCCTAGACCTTGTCTGTACTGGTTACTGTATTTCCTCCCTTAGTTAAAAAGATCCTGATTCTCCAACTACCACTTCCTATTTTTCCAGTTTACTCTTGCCAGTACCCCAACTGCAAGAATTATGAAGCCCCACTCAGGTCTAACTCTCCTGATCCTATCGCCTCATCCTGCTCATATCCCTGGTCCTCTAGTCTCTTACAAATATCCTGAACCTCTCTTAGCCTTGTCTTACTTCACTGCAGTAACTTACAGAAATCCCCAAATTGGTTAAATCAAACTTGTTGCCTACTGTACACCTGCTCCCCCAAACTGGACTTGAATGGGAAATGCACACACTCGTCATGACCACAAACCTCAAGCGGGCTCTTAGCATTGCCAGGACATTTCCCAGAGTACTGGCTCCCAAATGAGTGTCTCATACCTTCTCCTCTCTCTTTAGGTCTCTTCATCTCTTCTTCCTTCCTCAATCTTAACTAATTAACTTAACTAATTAACTTAACTAATCTTGCTTCTCACTTAACTGGTAAACAAGAAGCAATCAAGAAAAAACTGCAACAAGCTCCTACTAGCAAAACTACTGAACTTGGGTCCCAGTACACTGGTTTCCCTACTTCCAAGAATGAACTGTCTGTACAGCTGTGGGGGGTATCCAACCTCTCCACTTATGGACAAGATTCCATCCCTTTCTTGCCTTCTCAAGGATGTCATTCCAGAAATCCTTCCTTCTCACTCCTGCATCATCAGAATTTTTCTCCCTACTGGATTAATTTCCACCACCTTAGAAACTTCTGCCTTTTTTTTTGGCCCCCTGTACACAGCTGGTATAGACTTGGAGACAAAACACCACATTGAGACAGACAGTTTGCCTAGCAGGGCATGCCAGGCAGTATTCTAGGGCCTATAACACCTGCTTAGTGGGCACGCCACTGGGGCAGGGGGTCTTGTCCTAGGCTTGTCACACCCAAGTGTCCCAGAGGCTCCCTGGTTGGAGGTCCTGGGCAGCATGGGCTACAGTATGTGGGCTCAGCTCACATCATTCAGGGCCTGGGTGGCATGCTCAGGAAGGTCAAAGGCCTTCTGGTGCACATCAGAGTTGTATTTCATCTGCATCCGTTTCCAGCTGCTGCACGGGCTTCTAGAAGTTGGTGCTCAGATTTTTGCTGCACAACATGAAGCCTATCTGGTCACTGGGGTAGGTGGGGATGGTACAGCAAGCAGTAGCCACCACAGGGATACTGACTTGCAAAATTGCCCCCTCTCCTTGATGGGGTCCCCCAGGCACAGCCACTGACACTTGCCCTGGCAGATGACACTCACCATCACCCTTGAGAGCCACCTTCATGAGCTGATAATAGGGCTCTTCAAAGAGACTCTTGGCAGGGCCCCTGGGGTCTGAGGAGTCAGTGATGATAATAGCGAAGGCATCCTGGCTCTGTTCCATGAACTCAAAACCATCACCCATGTGTAGGGTCAGCTTGGAGCTGCAGCCGTCCACAGCCATGCCTGGCAGGAACTTCTTAGAGACCTGGATGACGTCCTTGTCAGTCTCACACTGGATCACAGGCAGACTTCATGTAGGAATGCTTCACCACCTCCTGCAGGACACCCCCCTTCCCAGCCCTGATGATCAGTATCTTGCATGGGCTGGGTTGGCTGCAGAGGGGCAGGTTGGCCATCATCTCCTGGTAGAACTCAAGCCTCTCTGGATGACACCATCCGACACTAGCATGTTGCCATAAGTCTTACTGCAGAAGACAAGGATAATCCCGGCCAGGCTCCAGGAAGCAGGTGGTGTAGAGCCTGGACTGAAGGCCGCACAGAAGCAGCATGACAGGACGAGCTCCGCCCACCGCCCATGCTACAACCTCACCTGGGCAGGGTAGGGGCAATTCCCGCCCTCTTCCCACTAACTAAATAGAAAACCTCCTTTCATCCTAATATATAATAACCTCTCGTTCTGCATTCATGTTCAGAAAAAAAAATTAAAAGTGTTATCTA
The DNA here is from genome assembly GCF_048418805.1 of Vulpes vulpes. NCBI lineage: Eukaryota > Metazoa > Chordata > Mammalia > Carnivora > Canidae > Vulpes > Vulpes vulpes. Next base: position 8,977,185 of record NC_132787.1, read on the forward strand.
AATGCTGCGTATCCAATTCCTTTTCTCTCATATTGTGTTCAATCCGCTTTATTTTGTATTTCACCATTCAGCTGAGACTTCTCTTGCCAAGGTCTCTTCCACACTGCTAAATCCAATTTCCCATCCTCATGAGCAGATTTGGTCACTCCCTCCAACTTTATACCTTCCTTCATTTGGCTTCCAGGATTCTCCTCATTTTCCTGCAATCTCACTGCTCCTGCCTCTCAGTCTCCTCTGTGGATTCTTGCTCAGGTCCCTGACTTGTGAGCACTGGAGTTCCCATGGCTCAGTCCAGGGTGTCTTTATCTCCCACCTTGCTGCTTGCAGTCAGTGCCCGAGATTTAACCACCTGTGTGCTGACATCCCCCACATCTCTGGCTTGACCCCTCTCTTTAACTCCAGACCCATATATTTTACTGTATGTTGACATCTCTGCTTGGATGTCTCAAACTTCACATGTTGTAAACAGAATGTTTATGTGCCTTCACGTATCCTCCCCTCAAACTGCTGCTTCCACAGTCCCCCAGGTCAAAAACCTTGGAGTCATCTTTGACTGCTCTTTCTCACACACCTCACGTCTGATCTGTCAACAAATCATATTGGCTCTACCTTCAAAACACACTGAGGATTTCAGTATGTCTCACCAACACCATAATTAACACTCTGGACCAAGCCACCACCACCTTTCACCTGGGTTCCTGAAAAGTCCAATAGTGTTTCCTGCTTCTGCTTTTATTCCTCTGTACTGAACACAGCCAAAGTGATTTTGTTAAAACACAGGGTGGGGCAGGTCAAGTCATTCCTCTGCTCAAAACCCCCCAGTTTATCCTCCAAAGGCTTACTCTTCAATGATGTCCCAACTCATTCAGGGTAAAACCAAAGTGTTTACAATGGCCTATGAAGTCCCCACTATCTACTATATTCACCTCATTTCATTCTGCTTGTCATGTTGGCCTCCTTCCACTCCCTCAAATATAACTCAAACTCCTACCTCAAGACCTTTGTCTCTGCTATTCCTTCTGCCTGGAATGCCCTTCATCTAGATTTCCAAATAGTCTGCTGTAGCACCCCTGCTTTCACTTCTTTTCACTTGTCATGTTCTGAACACCCTCTTTCTGCGATATGCCCTGACCACTCTATTGAAACCCTAACCATCCCCCACACCCCCAACACACATATATAATCCTTACTTTACTCTTCTCTAAAGGACTTACCATATTGTGCCATGTTATGTATCTTATTTTGGCCTTTATGTGCCCCCACCAAAATGTAAGCTCTACAAGTACAGGGATAGTTTTTCTATTGTTCACTATTAGTGCCTCAAATAGTAGATCATGGGGAATCACATATACTTTCATCATGTTAAAGACAACCAAATAAGAATTTCAGGAAACCAACAGTATTTTGTGTAAAGTATTACTTCCCCCTCAGAAAGGGAGCCAGTTACACAAAATCCCAAACAGGATAATAACTCTTCAGGCCTCCTCCTTTCTGCGTAACCACAAGCGTGGAATAAAGGGGACACATTTTTGCTCCATTTTGATCCTCATCTTCCTGAGTCTATGTTTTAGCTTAGTCTTTCTAAATCCTGAGATTTCTCATCATCTTCCTTGGTTTATCCTATTATAATCCTAATACTCTTTTGTGAGCCTAAACTCTTATTATTTACTGCAAATTTGGCAGAAGCTAAACCAAGGAAAACAGCATCCATTGGCATGAAACAAGAGGCGATAAGAATCTTCCTGCCTCTAAAAGCCAGGAGAGTTAGACTTAAAACTCAAGTTCTGGAAGGGATAGAAAGGGGAATATTACTAGCGAGACTTAGATCACAAAACGTAAATCTTTAGCTTTTCCTTTCCTCTCATGTCTTTTTGTGTTGACAGCAGCCTGGTTCCCATCCAGCTAGCTACAAGCAGATTCACCATTGATCCATCAGCATTCCTCTCCTTGTGTACTCAAGGCATTCAGGCCCATTCAAGCCCAGGCTCCTGGGTCAGTACCAAAAGAGTCAGGGTTTCTAGAAAGAGCCTTGATCATTAATCAACTTTTCCCCTACTTTTTTCCACTCCTTAGGGCTTGGAATGAACCTGGGGTCCTCTGGGCCAGCAATGACTGATGAACCCCTGAACTAACCCATCGGATCACCTTTGCTCTTAAGCAGACCTGAGAGTGAGAGCACCAAGGAAGCCTGGGTTGCCCTACATCTGCATGCTACCATGTTGCAGAAAAACCCTGATCTGCTCCATTACCATGCTGGTGGCTCCCCACCCTTGGTTCTCACCGATTGCCTCATTCTGCAGCCTCTGCTTTAAAGTCTGAACTCTACAAGGTTATCCAGCTCTCTGATATTCAGTACCCAGTCTCCCTTTGGCCAAATCCCTTCTCCAGAGTCTGATACTGATCATTATGAACCTAGTCTATTTTCAGAGCCCCTGTCCCTAAATGATGGCCACCAATCACAGGGCTCCAGAGCATCTGGCTGTGTCACTATTTCCTTGACTAGATCCCCCTTGAATTAATTGCTTTGAAAATTACAATGTGATTAATTATAGCTCACCAACACAAGGGAACAGAAGTTAGGGAAGATAACAATAATGTTAAAGAAAAAAAATAGCATGGAGCTGTACACCTTAATCCTACACAGTGCTGCATGTCAATTATATCTCAATACAGCTGGAAAAACAACAGTGTAGGACAAGGTGCTGATAAAATATTAAGTTAATAAAGAAGATTATAAATAGATTTTCACTGTGCTTAGACAAAAAAAAAAAAAAAAAAGCGAACCGGGATTGAGGTGTTTTCCTACCACAATGAGATCCCCCAGTTATTCTCTGTAAAATCAGCATTTGGCCAGGCCCCTTTCACCATGAGCCCCACCCACACATCCACCCTGCCTCCAAGTAGGGCTATGCCCAGTTTCCACATGTCCTCAGCTCCTCACAAGCAAGAACACAGGCACCTCATGTCCACGGTCTGTTCTCCCCTTAATATTTTGGAGAGTCTGGCAAAACTCACTCTGCGTCTGTGAAGCGGAGTAGGAGGTGGGGAGGAGCAGCACAGGTGTGCAGGGGACAGGTCATCAGTGGGCAACTCCGCAGGGAGCAGGAGAAGGAGATGTGGTGTGGGCCCAAGAACAAGGCACACAGGAGCTTCAGAACGGTGTTTATTTACCTGGGATTTCTGCAGACCCTACAGCAGTACCGGCTCTGCCTGCCGAGTCACATTACACACACCTGAGCTGTGAAGGAACCTTCCACATGCTTACCATGCTGGTAACCGAGGCTACTCAGCCAGCACTGCTCGCTCAGGCCTTGTTTCAAATGAAAGAAAAACAAAAATCCTGAAGGAAACAAACTAATAATGATAAGCATTTTGTTCTCCCCGTTGGCCAAACTATATCAATACACTCTGTTGTATAAAAAGACTAGCTCTTGATCCCCCTAAAGTCTGAACCATTTGAGAAGAAGGCCTGAATAAACACGGTCTACACCTTGCTTTATTTCAGTTCACCTTGGCAAACGGCAGCGGCACCTGGCCAATGCCAGGTGGAGAAAAACAGAACACCGATGCTTCCGCTCCTCTTATTCTTCTCCATCTTCTCTCTGTTTTCAGTGTTGCTTTGTGCCAGGCTCCCTCTGCTCCTAGGTGTTGCACACCCTGTTTCTGATTTAAATTTTCGGTTTGGATCAACTTACCTGGCTTTGTCCTGGCATCAGCTCGATCCACCTGCCTACACACTGGAGCCACCCGTTTTCACTGCCACTGCCACTGCCACTTTCTGCCTACAAAACAGGCTTCCCTTCCACAGTGTGCCTGGTTCCCTTGAGTATGCTGTTCTCAAGGCACCTTATGCACCTGTTTGTTTACCAGGGAGACTGCAGTTTGGGAAATAGATGTGTGCTGGGAACTGAAGTGCAGGGGCCATGGTGATGTGGGGAGAAAACACAAATGGCTATGTACGTGGTATCCGACGATGTGGCATGCAATGAGCATCAGATGTGTGAATCTAAAATCTGAAAAGCACAAGAAAATCACATACTCCTTCCTAAACATGGTATGAACGCGCAATTGGGGAAAGATAATTGTTGGCTATAGAAATCTTGTATCAACCACACATATAAGAAAACCATGCTTAACAAATTTAGCTCCACTAATATAAGGTGATCTTAAGAAAAGATTTCAGATATTTCTTTTTAAACATTTTCTTACACAGCCATATAGTGGAATTTATTGAATTTTAATGTGTATGTGGCACAACTACACAGCATAAACTAATGTTTTGTTTTTTTTGTTTTTTTCCAAAGATTTTACTTATTTACTTGAGAGACAGAGAGTGACAGAGATAGTGAGAGAGAACACAAGCAGGGAGGACAGGGAGAAGCTGACTCCCCGCTGAGCAGGGAGCCCAACACAGAGTTCGATCCCAGGACCCTGAGATCACGACCTGAGCCGAAGGCAGATGTTTAACCAACTGAGCCACCCAGGCACCTTGACTCTAGAGATTCTTGAGGCGTGAGAGTGAGAAAGAAAAATGTGGAGATTTAGCCTAAAAAAATCTCCTTTCAGTTTGAGCATTCTCAGACCCATTGTTAAGAGAAATCTCTCAAAACATAAGTATATTCTGTGATCCTCAAGTTCTCCTTGTCATTCCAACTTAGACTCACCAGTCTTCACCCCTTGAAAAAAGGATAATGAGGTGGTCAGGAGGTTAACACCGAAGGTAGAATGACATTCCCAGTGTAGACTATCTGTTGCAAAGACCTAAGGCATGCCAACCTCAAACATCCTAATACACGAAAATCTGTTCTTGAGGAAAATACTTTTATTTTCACATAACGAATCAACGTAAACTATACAGGTGTTCAGCAAGCACATCAACACTTGATTGCACACAGCTCTCTTTAGATTAGATATAGTGCTTAAGGAGTATCGACGAGGAGCATTTAGAAAATAAAACAAAAAAAGGGCCAGCTCCACGAGCCTGTATCAATTTCATATTCAAATGTGAAATATCTGTGTCAAGTCTGCTTTGGGGCTCTAACTATAGAAGTTAGAAAAACCATAAAACTGCTCTGCTACTTTAAGGTACAGGATACATTGGTGAGCATTCACAATTTTCCTTCACTGAAAATCTCATTGAATATAACAGGGAAGTCATTGAATACTATGTCTTTCTATTATATCCAAGTGATTTTCACAGTAGGCAATCTGCTAGTACACCACAGGAGGCCCACATTGTGAAATAAAATGGCATTGTGGATATAGTTTTATGTGCGATCCCTTTTCAGTCCAGAGCACTGCCTAGTTTCCTTACTCTTGGCTGAATTGAGTAAGTAATCCATAAAGAAAAGGAAAAGCACATAATGAGTTCCTTTTTTTAATTTTTTTGGTCTTTATCAATAATACAATTGTGCTCTGCCAATTACTGGTGTGGCAGCTGTATATCACACTTCAAAAATAAACCAAAAAAAAAAAAAAAAAAGACTTTTGCCTTGCTAAAGTGGTAGACAAGCTATTTGCAGCAAGGGCAAATGTAAGTAAGTCTAGGTGGATCCTGGCGTGCTTTTCCTACACATCTGGTGCAATACTATGGTACATGAGTCAGAGAACACTTCTTCCCACCCTCCTCTTCAAATGAGCCTAAAAGAAAATCTATTTAGTAAGGACATTCTGCGCATGGCATCCTATGTGCTTAATTTTCTTTAAACAAGGCATTAATAAAATCACAGTAGCATCTAATAAGATTTTTAATTCCTTGAGGGTGAGAACCATGGCTAATCTTTAATGAGTCTAATTTAGTGAGAGCATTTAGTTCCCCTCTTGGTAGGTACAGCCAACAAAATATGCCTAGCCCTACAAGATCCATCTATCTAGGCTGTATGACTGAAGGCTCCAGAATGAAATGGGAATCAGACTGATCAACGTACCCATATGCGCTCAGTAAAGACTGGTTTCCAGAGTCACTCATAGCAGAAACTGTTAGCAAGGCTACCACTGAATAAAGGAGGAGTTTTGGAAATAACAATGCTACTTTACTGCAGAAAGAGTTCCCATTTGCTAGTACACAGCAGTATGAAGAATAAGACTACAGATCATGACACCAAGGCACTGTAGTTCAGTAACCCGTTCCCCAGAGAACCAGAGCTTTAAATACTCAGCCCTGCCACTGAGAACTGAGCCATATCTAGAAGCACTAAAGGCAAGATTTCATTAAAAATCTTTTTCTCCATTTTGTGAGAACTCTCTAGGCTAACCAAGACAAATTTAAGATAGAGTGGCAGTACTTACAAATTCTGGGGTTCGGAAATCAGGCTGACTTTCCAGTGGTCCAAAATTGGAGACAGTTGTCTGTTCGAGGTTGTCCAACACTAAAAATAAACAACAAAAAAAAACACATGACTTTTATTGGCTCATATACTTTTTTGCCTTTAAATACTGTTTTAACAACTGTATTTAGCATTTGTGGCATACCTCCAGGTTTACATTATTTAACACTTTCAGCTATCAGGGACATTCAAAATCTTTGGCAGCTATTTCATCTATTGGACAATGCCATGCTTTTACGATGCTCAGTCTTAAAATGCTCTAGGCTAGATCTATTATGGAAAATCATTTAGCTTCTACACGGAAGGACACAGCAACTAAACGTTATAAAACTCTAGCTAAATAACATTTTAGCCTACTAATGTTCTTTCTTCAACTACATCTCAGAGAACTGATGTGGAGTCATCTTGGGGTAGCAATTTTCTGTTTTAAAATCTGTTGAATAGCACTATCTGATAGAAATATACTGGAAGCCAAATACAATTCTCCACTAGGTACATTTTGAAAATGAAAAAATAGGTAAAATTAATTTGAGTAATATGATTCATTTAACTTGATATACCCAGATTATCATTTGAACATGTATTCAATATAAAAAATTATTAAATAGTTTACTTTTTTTAATACTAAGTCTTAGAAAGCCAATGTGATGTTATACTCACAACACATCTCAATTTCAACTAGCCACATTTCTGCAGCTCAATAGCCACATGTGCCTAGTGGTCACTGTACTTAATAACACAGTGTGGGAGGGATAAAGGAACCAAATCAAGACACTGGGTTTTTCTGCAAGACACCAGTGTCACCATATCAACAAGTTCCTGATATGAATAAAAGCAAGTGTTCCAGATCAAAAGATAAAGGGAAAACAACCATCTGCAGTGTATGCTTCTAGACTGGATCCTGGCTTAAATGAGATGTCGAAGACTTAAAAACAAATTGGGGAAAATGGAATATTGATTAGGTGTTGGATTATAGTAAGAAATTATTAATACTGGTAAGTGTAACAATGTAATTTGGACTGCGTAGGAAAATGTTCTTAATTAAATGAACTTAAATATGCTTAAATATTTAAACATTTAAGTAAACATTTAAAAAAATTTAAATAAATGTTCTAATTTATCAACAGGTCTAGCCTCTTCAATACATCAATGACATGAAAAAGGCAGACAGAGATTTAAAGACCATAAGGAACCTATCTCCAATGTGTTTTTTTTTTCCCCCATACCACCAAACAATTAACTGAATTCTGACACTATCTACCTGAAGATAGCATCAGACCACAGGTTAAGGGCTTAGTCCCACAAGACAGCCCCTAGCAAGTCCAGGTTGTCACCTGCGCTTTGGACTGACTGGCTTTATATCAAAGATTCTCACCACCCTCTCCTTGGGTTCAATTAATTTGCTAGAGTGGCTCACAGAACTCAGAGAAACATTTACTCACATTTACTGGTTTATTAGAAAGGGTCTTATAAAGGATACAGATGAACAGCCAGAAGAAGAGATGCAAGGGCAAGGTATATGAGAAGAGGCATAAGGCTTCGATCCCCTCTCTTCATGAAGAGACACACTGTAAACCAACCTGAAGCTCCCCAAACCCTGTCCTCTGGGGTTTCAGTTAGATTTCATTACTTAGGCATGATTGATTGAATCAACTGTCAACCCACTGCCTTGGAGGTCAGAGGGTAGGACTGAGGTTCAACCCCCTAAACTCTTGATGGGTTCCCCTTTCAACCAGCCCCCATCCTGTGGTCACCTAGGGGCTTTCCAAAAGTTGCCTCAACAACATAACAAACAGCACTTTTTATCTATCTCAACACTTAGGAAGTTACTAGAATTGTAGGAGCTCTGAAGTGCCAGGAACTGAGGAAAATCAAACATATATTTCTTATTATAAATCACAATATCACAACAACCATTAGCAGCATATGGTACTCATCTGCATTCTAACTTGGACCAACCAGCTGTAAAGGACATATTTATCAAAAATAGGAAGACTGAATATGGAATGAGCATTAAATTGTGTTAAGACATTACTTTTAATTTTATGAAGTGTGATGCTATCTTGGCTTTGTAGTGCCTTTTTAAAATGCATTCTAGTTTTTAAAAATAATCCATTAGAGGCTTTTGTGAAGAAAAAGGCTGAGTCCCTATCAATCCAGAAAAAATTCCCTTTAGTGGCCCAAAATAAAGCTTATTGGGAGAGATTGATTAAAAGATCTCTAAAGTGACTGTTTAACAAAACCAAAATGTCAGCCAACAATTCAACTCCCAAATTCTTAGGTTTGGTACATCACTAAGAAACATCCCAAAATCCAGATTAGATTTTATATTTACTCAGAATCCCGTTCATGAAATTCAGATCACTGTACACCTATAAACTGAAAGGAAATGCCAGTAGCAATGACAACACAAACAAGTTATTCTAACTTGAGTTCATCACAGGACCCCTAAAATGTGAACCAAAGCAGAAACAAGGTAAGCCAAAGCCTGAAGAACTGCAACCAAAGCCAAAATTACTGGGCTTGCCTCTGAGAACACTAGGAGGACGGACCGTGGTAGTTACTGTGCAGCCTGTTACACTTAGGGAATTGTAACGTAATAAACTGGTTTATTCCAACATCAGAACAACGGTTGTCCAAGATAATTATTACATTCCTAAAGGCCGCTTCTAGAACTTCCTAAAATGTGTTTATACTAGTAGCTATGACATTGTGTTTTAAATTGGTGTTCTGCAGCTTGGTTTACATTAGGAAGAAAAGACCTAAACTTTTTATAATATTTAGATATTAAAACATTATGTATGTGGTATTTATGATATGCTGTTTTTTTTTTTTTTTTTTTTTTTTTGGCAGAACCAGCAAGTCACTGAAATGGAATACTGCAGATATTTTTAAAAACGAGTCTTATAAATCTGATGCAGTGATCTAATTTTTGCATCTTTTACAATTAGATGCCCAATTTAACTATTAGGAATCTGGGGTCAAGAGACAGAGCACAAGTGTGGGGAGAGATAAAGGAACACACTGTGGAAGGGATATCTTTTTTTTTTTTTTTTTTTTAAGGATGGGCTTAAGAAAGTATGCATTTGCCAAAAGACAGAGCAGAAACAAGATGTATTACCCAGATGTTTTATCAAATTAAAGGCATCTATGCAGCTTGAGAGGATTTGTGAGAGAAAATATAGAACTATTTATAGTTTTAGTTATTCCGCTGGTAATGGAAACTAATAGATTCACTGCTTAATGTCAACACAAAGGAGAAACTGTAAATTTGAGTGAATAAAAACAGAAGTGGCTTTACTGAAACACCATCTAGGTAGAACAAAGCTGCAGCTGTTGCTCTCATGACCTACCGTAGTACTGAGAAGCAAATGATTTATGATGCTAATATGATAATTATACTTCCACTACTGAACAGCTCCCGTTACTGTTTGATATTCTCATTTCTGGTAATGTAACACAGCTGAAAAAGTTCATTTCTCAGCAAAAAGAGTCAAAATCAAGGTGACACTTTGAGGGCTTTTTATGAAAAACAGGGCAGAGTCAGGGAAAAGACATTCTAATAAGGCAAAAATGTTAATTTTTTCCCTTATATAAATCATTTTTCATGCACCATTTTGAAATGTATTTTTAGTATTGTCAACACGCCTCGCTTTACATGACAGAGGTACCACCTTGAATGGCTTCATGATTAGTTCATTTAATTTCAGCATTTGGAATATAAAAGTATTTCTTGGGACCTGTGTCATCTATTCATCAAAAAGCTGACTAAAAAACTGAAAACTAGTTATTCTAATATGATGAAAAAACTTTGGCTTTGACCTATCAGTGGAATTTTGTACGGATGTACAATGAAAGCAGAATTGAAAGTCAGGCTCCACAAACATTCAGTGCCTAGTTTATATTTTACACAGTCATTGTGCTGTTAGGCTCCAGGGATAACAAGAAGAACCAGGCAGGCAAGTCTTCCTCTTCTTGAGAAAAATAAATTGAGACATGATGAAGGTTAATTTTAAGCTAATTAGTAAGTGCCACGCTACACAGACTTATGGAGTACTGAAGGAATGTTGTGGAAAACACCATGCACACATCTATCAATTGGTTTATGTAGGTAAAAGTTAAATAATTGAGGGTTTAGGTAAAAAAAAAAAAACACTAAATTTCTACTTTTCTAAAATTTAATAATCACATAACAATTAGTTGAAAGTGAAAGAACAGCATATTTTAAAAACTATCAACATAGGTAAGTATAGTAAGATTAAAGCAATACAGTCATTGGTGGTACTGGTTCTGACTTATTTGGCAGAACAAAACAAAGGACCCAATATCTAGAGGTGTAGTCATTTTAATGGGTTCATAACACCACACTAGAAACCTCACCAGAGAGTTGCAATTCATATGATTATTCATCTGTCAATTAGAAGAAATGGAGTAACTCTTATTATCAGATTGCAAAATAGATCATTTCTATAGTAAAGCAAATCTGAGACTTAGAGTGGGTGATAAAAGGAGCTATTATCTATAATTTTGTAACTTAGATAATCTATTATCCATCAGAAAACACAAGAAAGACCTTTCAGGAAATTCATGAGTAAAAAAAACAAAGTGCCTGATACGTAGTACCCGGGCAATAAAAATAATCAGAATTAGACACTCACATTTTATCTAAAGGCACCAGCATGGAAGTGGGTGGGTCCAACTGACATTTATTATAGTGATTGGTTACCACTGAAATAATCAGACACATAGTGAATATTTGAGAGACAGTAGATAAAAATAGATGAACCCGGTGCAAAGGGCACTGGGCATGGATTAAAGGGACTAACTTCAAGTCCTGATTCTGCAATGTAGCTGCATGATCATAGGCAATAACTTAGTCTCAGTTTATTTATCTGAAGCTGTTAATAAAACTACTTTCCCTTGTTATCTCACAGGGCTGTGCAAAGGACACAAATGACAATTCAAAAGCATGTTGTAAAAAAATATAGCATTGTATAAATATAAATTAAGTTCATGTACACAGACCCAGAGATATGCAAAAAATGTAAACAGAAATTTCCTGAGTGTGTTATTTTATGCTTGGCTCTTCTAAACATCTGATCTTATTCAATCCTATTTTTATCTTTGTTTTCACAGATGATGAAAATTTGAAGTTATTAGTTGCCTGAAGTCAACCACCAAAAGTGACACAATGAGAATCTGAACCTGTCCAATTCCAGAATTGGACATATTTTTTAATATGCTGATTTATCTCCTCACCTGAGGTAATTCCAAGGCCCCCCGCCATTGCTAAACATAAGTTGATAAGGAATCAAGATCACATTGTACATATTAAGTCAAATAGATATTAGCAAACAACATATCTTGAAAAACAAATGATAGAATGGTATAGTGAAATGTATTATACAGCTAGCACAATTAGAAGAACTAATGGAAAAGCTCCACAAAATAAGTAAACGGATAACAATATTCTGGCAAATGGCTAAAGACATGCAGGTGTCAAGGAGTACAAACATCAAGATGAAAAAGTAGAGAAACTGTCTTCAGGAATGTCATGATCTAGTGATTGTACAAGAAACATCAAAGGAATGGCCTATTCACCTTGCGAATGAGGATGTATTCACATATTCAGACTGGGCAGGATGTTTAATGATTTGCCAGGCAGTCCTGTACCTGAAACTCTGCTCCCATTTGACTAGATGTCTCTGAAAACCGGTCTCAGCATCTATGTGATATTTGACCGGAATGCTAGCAGCCACCCCTCACTATTCCCAAAGTACACACCTGAGCCATCATTCTCTATCACTTCACACTTTCCAGCTATTACCTGGGTCCACCTAGTCTCACTATCCACCTCACTTCCAACTGAGCCTACCCAACAGGTCCTGCATCATCCCGTGGGAGGCATATTTGATCCTCAGGTTCTAGTATCTCTTTCTCTGGTCTCAGTTTAACAGGATCTATTGTATTTCGGTGACAATTAAGTAGGGGAAAACCTATTTCCCATATTATCCATGGGCTGTAAGCCTGCAGATTACAGACCCTGTCATAGTAAATGAGATTCTAAAATGAGGCCAAGGAGTCACCATATATGAAAAGAAAGTTAATAATGAGACATAAAACACAAAGACAGGAGAGTTTCTTTCAAGGCTAAGATGGCTGCGTTTTACCACGCGGGGCAGTGCACCTGAATTGTAAGACCTCTACATAGTATGACTGTGGCTTCAGGCATACCGTTTAACCCTAAATCTGTTTCCTCATCAATAAAGTGTAGATAATAATACCTACATCAGAAGGTCACTGTGGAGAACAAATTAACTGACACATATATAAAAGTGACGTGAAAAGTATTAAGTACTATATAAATACTGGCTATTATTTTATTTTTACTTCAATCTTTAATAAATTATGGCATTCTTAACCTTGCTAAGGCACCAAGTTTTCCTCTTGACTTTTTATCTTGACACTTCTTTTTAATAAAATAAATTCAAATGTGAAAAAAATAACATTAATACAGCAAATATTTTTAAATGACCTTAATGTCCTACACACTGTTGGCTACTACTCGCAATGAAAAGAGATGTGACTCAAGAAATGTTTCCTCATTTTTCTAAATCTGGATAGATGATTTTTTTTTTATCCTAGCCTGTTACTGGCACTTCAACTCAATAACGGTAATATTAAAATGAAAAAAAAAGTGACATTATCTTCTAATAATTTCTGGAATGCAATTTCAAATTGCATTTGATGGTTATTATAAGAGTCCTGCTTTTCCTATCCTAAGGCAAAAGTGTCCTCTCTCACTCTCTGTCTCTGGTATGTGCTCTTTCTTTCTCTCAGATAATTCTGGAAGTAGAAGAAATAGCTGAAGGGGAAGGAACAAAGGACGAAGGGAAAGACATCATTCATGAAGATGTCAAATTTGTTAGGGTAAGGAAATTTTTGACACATGTCTGAAACTCAATACTATCCATCAGGCAGTTGAAAAAATTAATAAATGTTCTCCCTACATTATGGTAAAAACTGCCTTGTTCCAAAGATCCCCCCTCTTGTGCTTGCCAATTTTGATTAATGTACTGTATTAGCATTGATTCAACTACCTAAGCCAGAGTTGGGGTCATTCTTCACTTTTCTCTTTCCCACACTTGACATTTGGTCAGTCACCAAGTTTTATGCTTTTTATTTTTTTTAAAGATGTTATTTACTTATTTAAGGAAGACAGAGAGAGAAAGAAAGTGAGAGTGGGGACGGGGGGATGCAGAGAGAGGGGAGAAGCAGGCTCCTCGCTGAGCAGCTACCCCAAAGTGATCCCTGATCCCAGGACCTGGGGATCATAACCTGAGTCGAAGGCAGACACTTAAACAACTGAGCCACCCAGGTACCCCAACCTTTTTATTTCTAAACTCATCTTAAGTACACTCCATCTGGAATGCACATCCCTTCATTGCCTCCTCACACACATTTTACCCTTTCTTTAAATATGTATTCCAACATCGCCAGTTATGTACCAAGTTACTTGCCTCAACCTCATGCTCCTATAGCACTTTTCATTGTCTAGTAAAACCCGTCAGGTCACCAGTATAGGTGTCCAAAAACTCAACTGGCATTATCAGTTATTATAACAGTATTTTTCAGTTGCTCTTCTAGAGTGTGGAAGACAAATAAAGATGAGTGATTATCTTACACAAAATTTCAGCCTATACTGAACAGAAGCCCAAATAATCACATGGTAGTTGTGTTCTCACAATTAGCCACCACCACAGAAGATAAAATCTTGGGAAGATATAGGTGTCTGTCCCCCTTATCGTATTGTATGGCCCTGATTCATTTTTCTTTTCCACTGGTCTATGAGCTCTTGGGGGATAAGCCATTGTCTTACTCTTCTTTGTTTCTTCAGGATTTGAAATAATATTTAATATATTACAGAGTCTCCATAAGTGAGCGAACCAAAGATGGGATGAATTATAAACTCTGTGTCATTCTAAAAAGTCACTAGCGCTCTTCAATTCCTCAGAATGTAGTCTCATTACTTACATAATGATAACAGAGTTTTTATATTTCCAGAAACATACTGCATTGGGCCACAGTGAGGTATGTTCATACCAAGGCAGGCTAATAATATAGTGTTCCTTCAAGATGATATTATTCAAATATTTTGACAATATTTATGAAAAGGAAGATCTCTGCCTCTCTTTCACACTGCCCACTGCTCCAGCAATGCATCAAACAGAAACATGTTCCTCCTTTATAGAAAAACAAAAGAGTGACAGTTCAGTGAGTCCCTTGGGCTTCTCGCCCTTCGGCCCTACCCTAGTGACAATTCCAAGGATTTCTTTCATCCACAAACAACATCATCCCTGAGAAGAGCTCTGATAAACACAATTTTCTTCATCCTGTTGTATTACCATGAGGTTTAGAGTTGTTTTAGCTCCTCTTATGCACTGCCTCTCCCTATTCCCACAACCCTCCCCCCAAAAATTCAGCTCCAAAAATACACCTGGAAGTTAAACATGTCTCCTCTTGAAGAGCTGGGAACAATTATCACATTGTTCATTCTCACATCCCAACCAAGTTAGCTAACGCTTTTACAGAAAAGCCCAATGTGCATCACAGACTTCTCAGATTCTGAATGAATCCACTAGCTCCTTTAACATCTTAAATATTTTTATTATACTAACATATGAAAAACATAAAAAAAATTCCATTTTAGCCATTTTTAAGTGTACGATTTGGTGGCATTAATTCTGTTCACAATGTTGTGCAACCATCACAACTATTTCCAAAACTATTTGTTAATCATATCAGAGACTCTGTTACCGCTAAGAAGCAACTTCCCATTTCCCCTCCCCACAGGCCACAGTCACGTCTAATCCACTATCCATCTCTCTGAATTTGCCTATTATAGATATTTCATACAAGTGGAATCCTGCAGTATTTGACCTTTTGTTTCTGGCTTATTTCACTTAGCATAATGATATCGAGGTTCACCTATGTGGCAGCATGTGTCAGAACTTCACCCCTTCCTATGACTGAACGTTCTACCAAATGTGTGTGGCTGTGTCTGCAGTAAACCACTTTTTATCAATCATTCATTCATCCATTGATGGACACTTGGGCTGTTTCCACCTTTGGGCTGGTGTAATACCACAATGAACAATGGCAGACAAGTATCTGTTTGAGTCTCTGTTTTCAGTTCCTCTGTGTATATACCTGGTAGTGGAATTGCTGAGACATCTGGTAATTTTCTGTTGAGCTTTTTTTGGGAACCACCAAATTGTTTTCCACAGTGGCTGTACCATTTCACAGTCCCATCAGCAATGTATCTACTTTATTATGGTTGTTGTCCATGCTTTTATTGTCATATCTAAGAATCCACTGCCAAGTCCAAGGTCATAAAGATTTACTCCTCTCTTCTTCTAAGAGTTTTATGGCTTTAGCTCTTATATTTAAATTGTTGATCCATTTGGAGTTAATCTTTTGTATATGGTATAAGGTTCAGTCCAACTTCATTCTTTCAGCATTTGTAAATACAGTTGTCACAACATCGTTTGTTAAAAAGATTCTTCTTTCTTCACTGAGCGTACTTGGCACCCTTCTCAAAACTTCATTGGCTATAGATTTGTTTCTGGCCTCTAGATTCTATCCTATTGGTCTATATGCTTATCCATATGTTAGTAGCATACTGTTTTGCTTACTACAGTAGCTTTGTAGTAAGTTTTGAAATCAGGAAATGTAAGTTCTCCGACTTTGTTCTTCTTTTTCAAAGTTGTTTTGGCTATTCAGGGCTCCTTACAATTCCACATGAATTTGAGTCAACTTTTCCATTTCTGCCATCTTTACCACTTTAATAAACACATTTTTAAAAATTTAGATTTAACAGCATTAATAATAATCAGTCATATAACTGGAGCATGATTTTATTTAATTTTACCAATTTGGTTTGTTTTTAAAAGCTTGGCTAAGACAGTTTATGTTCTATAAAGGACAAGTGGTATTAATTATAGAAATATGTTGCAACAATATCTTGGAAGGCTATTGCTATCACTTCACAGTTCAACTGGTCCAGGCCTTCCAGGACCCTCAGGGTCCTGAGTTTGCATTTGGCTACAGCTCAGCTGAAACCTGGTTCTAGTCATTGACCTGTTAGTCCCCAGATTATAGTGATTATACATGTCCTGGGGATGAAAGAAGACACCACACTTAAGTTTCTATTGTCTTTAAACACAAAGCACATTGAGTTGTAACTCCATGTTCACCCTACCAGGGTAGGCCTGATTTCAAAATGAGTTTTTGAAGCCTAGGAGGGATGAGAACATAGAAATGCAAGAAAAATAATTATGGGTCCATGTCCCCTTATCCGATATCTTTGATGCCAAACCTTTGTGTTTCAGAATTTAAAAAGAAAATAACTCTTTATATGTAAATAGTATATATTACTATGCACCCTCACTGGGGTCTGGGACAGCACCCCTTACTCAAACAAACTCATGTTTTGCAGCCAACAATATGAACAGTCACTCTAAGTGGGATAAATAAAATATATAAATAGTCTCAGGCGGGCTGAGGTCAGGTTTCTCCACCAAATAAGTTCAGATCTGTCAGTTTTTTTTGGTTTGTTTTTGTCTTTGAGAATAGTTGACATACAGTCTTATAATCTGTCAAGTTTTATAACCAAATGGATTACCAAAAAAATTCTTTTCAGCACTTTTTAGATTTTTGAATTCTAAGTAAAGAAGTGTTAAAGTTTAACTACTAAGAATGTATTTAGCACACAAAACAGAAGATCTCAAAACCCAATTACACAGCTTGTCATATATACACAGAGTAAAATACTTGCAATTGCCTTAGAGTTAAAGACTAGGAAGGACCCCAGACTGTCATCATCACTCATCATCTCATGTGTTGAGTGTTTACCAAATCAGTATTTTCCCCAGTAATCTGCAACAATTAAACCCAGAGAGTGAACCGTAAATTCTCAAAAAAGAAAACCAGAATATACCATTTTTAATTATCAAATTGACAGAAAATAATTACTAATACCTAATATTAGCAAAGAAGCAGAGAACACATACATATTTTGCTAGTGTTGGGTTGTAGGAGTTTCTGGTTGGCAATTTGGCAAATGTAGCAAAAGTTTTAATATTAGTCATTCTTCCATCTTATAATTCTATTTCCAGGAAACAATTCTTGCTTGCTTAGGTCACTGACAACACAGTTATTGATAATATATAATACAATTATTTAAAATGACTTTGTAGAAGAATGCTCATCACACAAAATTTTAACAATGGACTTCAATGCAGAAAAGTAGATCATAAAACTGCGTATAGTATATGGCCCAAAAGAATTGAAAGCAGGAACTCAAACAAATATTTGTATACCCCTTTTCACAGCAGCATTTTTCACAACAGCCAACAGGTGGGAGCAAACCAAGTACCTAACTATAGATGAATGGATGAACAAAATATACAATGCAATATTATTTAGCCCTAAAAAGCAAATTCTGACACACGCTCCAACACGAGTGAAATCCTAAGGACCTTACGCTAAATGAAATAAAGCTAGTCATAAAAGGACAACTACTATATGATTCCACTTATCTCATATCCCTAGAGTAGGTAAATCCAGAGACAGAAAGTAAAACGGTGGTTGTCAGAGGCTAAGAGGACGGAAGAAAGGGGAATTACTGCTTAATGGGTGTAGAGTTTCAGTTTTGTAAGATGAAAAACTTCCAGAGATGTTTTTCTGTGGTGACAGTTGCACAACACTGTAAATCTACTTAATGCCACTGAACTGTACATTTAAAAATGGTTACAATGTAAGTTTTGGGTAATGTGCATTCATTCTATCACAAAGTGTAGTTCTGCTAACAACTGTGGGTGAAGCTGCACCAGGTAGCAGGCCTTGGGGGACCATAGACAGATGAGCGTAAACAAGATCTATGATATGCGTTACCCTCCGTAGCTGGAGACGTCTTTGTAGGCTTCAGTCCATAACTGTCTGTGGTGGTCAGTGTAGAGGACTTTTACAGTCCTAGGGCTCTCATCACCTTGCCTATATTTTAACTCTCCCCTCTGTCATGAGCCATTTTCCAATAAACTGAAAAGTATATACAACTAACAAGAAAAACCCTACATATATTTTACGATCTAAATTTGTGTGGGATAAAAATAAATTTAAACAAAAGAGAACAGGTGTTGGAATGTCAGGTGTTTCTCTTATCTGTTTACGTTTTCCAATTTTCTACAGTGAACATATACAGAAGATGACCACGTTAAGAAGTGTCTCAATCTTAACGACAAGTCAAGTTCTTGATTTCTACCCTCTACTTAGCCTTCTCTCCAGCAAAAAAGGCTTGCTATGCACTACCCCCCTGCAGTCTTCCCCATCTTAATAAATGGACCTCAAATCCAGTAAATTAATCAGATCAAAATTACTGGAGTCATCCCTGGCTCCTTTCCTTCAGACGCTTACATTTAACTCCTCAATGAGTCCTATCAGCTGAATTTTCAAAGTCCACCCAGATTTTGATTTAAGCTACCAGTTAAATAACAGATCCATAAAGCAGCTACTTCCCACAATTCCCATAGTGCCTAAAAAATACCAGCTAACACTTAGAGAGTCCTTATATTCCAATGCCTGTTTTATAGCTAAGATTTTTATACATGAGCCCATTTCATCCTCATGACAGCCCTATAAGCTAAAAAATAAATATTGCAGTTACCTTTATGTCACTGATGAAGATGCACAGGCAAGTCAAGCATTTTGTCCACAGACACACAGCTAATGAGCAAGAGAATCAGAATTTAAACCCAGGAGCCTATAGGCTAGGCTTGAAGCCATATTACACACTGTCCCTTGGCCTTCAGTAGCTTGCTCTCTCGCATCATTCAAGTCTCTGTTCAATATGCCTGCCTCAGAGAGGCTGTCCCTGAAATCCTAACATTAACAGCCCAATGATACAGCTACTGTTCTACACCACCTTGCCCTGCTGTGCTTTCCTTTAGTAATTAATAATAACTTCATTATTACATATTAAGTGAATCCCATGAGGGGGTTTGCGGGTAGCTGAGTCCCAAGCACCTAGAACAGTATATGGGATGCGTTAGGAACTCCATAATTATCTGAATGACTTACCAAATGGATGCATAACTTCTATCAGGCTGGCTGCTGGAATGAGATAGACCTGATTTCAAATCCCAGACCCACCACTTCCTCACTATGTGACTTTGGCCAGTTTAGTCAATCTTTCTATGCTTCAAAGTCTACACCTGAAAACTAGGGATGATAGTACTTCCCCTCGGGGTTGTTTTGAAGATGTGGCGTGTGAAATGTTTAGCACGGTGCCTGCACATAGTAAACACTAGATGAGTATCAGCTACAAGTATTATATACAGAGAGAGGGAGAAAATGATATGTTTGAAACTTTCATTTTTTTTTTTCAAGACACACAGCCTTCAGAGTATCTCAAGAAATAAGAGCGCCGACAGCACTTTATTAAATGTTCTGTTATATCAAAAATTAGGAAGCTGGCTGTAAATTCAGTCTAATACTTAAGAGACCGTGAAGAGAACTCAAGAAACATGTAAATCCCATTTTTACACATTCTCTATCATATTCTTTCTTTCTTTTTTTTTTTTTCCTTAAGATTTTATTTATTCATTCATGAGAGACACAGAGAGAGAGAGCAGAGACACAGGCCGAGAAAGAAGCAGACTCCATGCAGGGAGCCTGACATGGGACTCGATCCTGGGACTCCAGGATCAGGCCCCGGACTGAAGGCAGCGCTAAACTGCTGAGCCACCAGGCTGCCCTATTTAAGTATTTCCAAATCATACTCATTACTTAATTTTTGAATGTATGGGAATTTTTTTTAAAGATTTTATTCATTTATTTGACAGAAAGAGAGACAGAGAGCGCGTACAAGCAAGGAAGCAGCAGGCAGAGGCAGAGGGAGAAGCATACTCCCTGCTGAGCAGGAGCCCAACACAGAGTGGATCCCAGGACCCTGGAATCATGACCTGAGCCAAAGGCAGGCAGACCTGTAACCAACTGAGTTAACCAGAAGCATCCCTCACATCAGACAAGCACCTCTCCAGGTGGTCCCCGGCATTGAACCCAGGCCCTCTGCACCACAGAAAAATAACCAACTCCGGGTGTCTCTTTCATTACACTCTGATTCTGTAATTTGAAACACTAGTTCAGTTGCCAGCTAGTAAGGACCTCCCATTACTCTCCCCAGTGTAGACGAGGCTGGGAATGGTGATGGGGGTGGGAAGACAAGTGGAACCGCACAGGAACATTCCAGTCCTAATTTGGGAGCTCTTTACTTAATGCGTTGGAAGGCCATTTCTTTTAGAATCCCATCGGGGACTTCATCATGTGATTATCCTCCAGCTGGCCAGATGCAGTTTAAGAGACTCAAGCTTTTCCATTCTAGAAAATACCACAAAGTAGTTATTTGAAATTTTAAAAATAAATAGATCGTTGGGACATAGTTAAATCACCTTAGAGTTGCAAGGTATTTAAATTTTCTCAAAATATGCACTTAACATGCTAATTACAGAAATAACTAATACAAATGACACTTAAAGCAGAATGTCTTTCCCTAGGGAGTAATAATCCTGAGGCTTGTTCCAGGATCAAATGTCTTAAATTACCCGTCCCTTAGGAGTTCATCTCATGTCTGCTTTTGTCCTTGTCCTCCCTTTCTGTGTACCAAATTTATATAAGCATCGAGCTTTCACACAAAATAATACCAATCATTTATGTAGCATGCAACACCAGCTAAGCACTACAGGTTTCAGAGATGTAAAATTGTCCATTAAGATATTTATATATGAAAAAAAAGATATTTATATATGAAGGTTTTAGGTAAAAACAACAACATACAATTGGCCATCCAGGGGGACAGCTGCTACACAGGGCAGGGACGCTGAAGGCACTCCAGAGCCGTCCTGGCTGGGGGTTGCAGGAGGTGGTCTCTAAATCGAGTTCTGAGTGATATACAAGAGGAGATCGGAGATCATTTAAGAGGCTGCTCTCATAAGAAAATCCAGGCTCGGGGATCCCTGGGTGGCTCAGCGATTTCGCGCCTGCCTTTGGCCCAGGGCATGATCCTAGAGTCCCAGGATCGAGTCCCACGTCGGGCTCCTGGCATGGAGCCTTCTTCTCCCTCCACCTGTGTCTCTGCCTCTCTCTCTCTCTCTCTCTCTTTCTCTTTCTATCATAAATAAATAAAAATAAATCTTTAAAAAAAAAAAAAAAAGAAAAGTAAATCCAGGCTGGAACTAACAGAATGGTGGTAGTGGGGATGAACAGAATTAGATGGACTCCAGGGGTCTTAGGGCCTCAGAATCAACAGGCCTTTCCCAACTGGAGGGAAATTAAGAGACTTCCTGTCTCGGAGTCCTACCTGACTTAGGCAACTGGGTTTGCTAAGCAAGACGGGCCTTCAAATTTCCAACTTCTCCTTTGCCAGTTTCAGTAAGATCTCTTCACCTTCTGTTTTATAGAGGAAGTGGAAAACTAGATGCTTTTAGAGAGAAACATCATGCAGTTCCACTGCCGCCAAACTACATTCATTTATTCATTCAAACAACAAGTATTTATTGGCTGCCTGCCATGTGCCAGCACTGGTCAAGGCTCTGGGGCTGCAGCAGTGATGGAGGACCCTGCTCCCCACCTGCTCATCCTCCTTGGCCTAAAGCCTCTTCCCATGCCTTGGTACCCATCTTACTATAGGACATCCAGCACTTTATTCCTGTGACTTTGATCTACTCTTCATTTGCCCCTCGTCGATATTTTTCATGCTCCAATTTCTTCCATCTTTTTTTTTTTTTTCAATTTCTTCCATCTTAAGAAAGAAAATAGAAAGAAAGAAAAAGCCCCTTGCCTTGGCCACTGTCACACTATCAAAACGTCAAATGCACATGCTCCACATGCTCCATTTGACTCCACAGCTCCATTTTTGGAACCTGTTCCACAGAAATCCCTGTACACACATATATGTAAGGAATGCACAAATAAATATCTACATGTATGTTCAGTGTAGCATCGTGTTTCAGAAGGCAAAGATGTCTAAATAAAACCCAAATATCCAGAGAATCTGTCACAACATGATAGAAAACTGTATATATTCATGTGATTAGGTGTTTGACCAAACACACACCAGGTGAAAATACAGGCTTTTGCAGACTATATGGCAATAAATCCAATTTTAGACAAGTAAATATGCACCGATGTGGTATGTGATAGCATATGCATAGAAGAATCTGAAAGGCTATGCCTCAAACTAGTAATGGTAGTCAGGAGGGAATGCAGTTATAGAGATTATTTTCAGTCATATTTTTTAATGCTTAAAACTTTTACAATGAGTACATACTACTCTGATAATCAAAACAAAACAATAAAGATAAGAGGCAATCATAAGATAAAAAGCTATCGTAAGAAGGAAAAGAACAACTTCATCAGCCTTTTCCACTGCATCTGCCATATTACAACATAGTCCAAAATCCTTAATCTTACTGCCACAGCTCTGCGTGAGCAAGCGCCCCTCCTATAGGGACCAGCCTCTGGACACCTGCCACCTGACTGGCTCAGGTCATCCAGAGACCCAACATCTATTTTACATTTTGGCCTTATCTGACATCTCAGCAACCTTTGACACAGCTGACCATGACTTCTTTCAAAGACTCTCTTCTCTTACAAGTTCATCCACCCCTCTGTTGGCGCCTCCTCCCTGATTGGAGCTTTACTTCTGAAAATATTCAGGGCTCCACCTACGGCCTACTCCTCTGTAATTTAGCCCTGGCATCTGTTAACAGCTTTAGATAAAAGGTTCCCAAAGCATTATTCTAGTTCAGGTGATCTCTTGATTCCAGATTCATACATCCAACTTCTTCTGTGACACCTCCACTTGGAAACTTCCCAGACATCTCACACTCACAGAATGTTCACACGGGATTTATGTTTACACACACACACTTCTTCCTCCACGATTTCTTGTCTCGGTAAAGGGCACTACCATCTATGCAGCTGGTCAAGCCAGAAACCTGGGTATCATCCTGGACTCCCCTCTCCTCTTCATCCTCACAGCCAAACATTCACCATCCTATGCTTCTGAATATATCTTCAGTCTGTGTTCCTCTTTCCATCTTACAATGCCAAGCAGCCCTGACCTGGGCTAGAACAGAAATTTCCTGACTAATCACCTGCCAATAGTTCTCCCCGCACCCCCCAATCCATTCTCCTTTCAGCAGCCTAAGTGAACTTTGAAAATGAAATTCTGACCCAATACTCTTCTGCATTAAACCTTTTAGTAGCTTCCCATTAGGAAGCTACTTCAAAATTTATGAACACAAGCATGTGTTATTTCTGTAACGGCCAAAGTAAGAACAATAATTTAAAAAAAAAATTTATTTATTCATGGGAGGCCAGAGAGAGAGGCAGAGACATAGGCTCTCTGTGGGGAGCCCGATGTGGGACTTGATCCCAGGAGCCTGAGATCACGCCCTGAGCCAAAGGCAGACGCTCAACCACTGAGCCACTCAGGCCTCCCAAGAACAATAATTTTTAAAGGAGTCTGGTTACAAAGAGACTATAAGCATCATGAGAGCAGGGATTATGTTTGTGTAGTCTGATGCTGAAGCTGAGTGCCTAGCCAGTCTGTGCACATTCCTGACTCTAATAAATACAGACTGGCAGGCTGAATGAGCTTATGAATGAGACACAGAAGAACCTAGGCCGGCCACAGTTGAGGCAGGTAGAGTTTTGTTTGCTGTGCCTTGTTCTGGAAGATGAAGCATGTACTCATATTACATATTCACATGCACACACAAATGTTGATGGAAAAGAGTGAAGGAAAAATACACAGGAGGGGTCACGGATGGAGAGAGGCATAGGTAGAGGGGTTAACCTTAATCAGAGAAGCAAAGTTAAGTGTGAACATAAGTTTATATGTGTATTACATACATGCACATTTTTTTTGAGGGGAGAAAGGGAGTGCAGGCATTGTCCCCCGAAGGTTTCCACTCCCTCTGTGATTTAAGAAGATGATCTACTAAGAATGAGGGGAAAGGGTATGAAATAAGGACATGAGGAAAGCAGTGAGAGTATGAAATCCTTTCCAGGACTGATACGCGTGTCTGCTGGCCAGGTGTGCAAGGTTCAGTTTCTGTTCTGGGATTTTCGTCCCGAGCTCTGCAAATGCTCAAGAGTCCAATTTTCTTTTTGGCCTCCCATCCATAAGACAACAGGTCCCCAGAGTCAGTATAAGAAGCAAGTGTATCCCTACTAACCTGGGAAACTCTGACAAAAGGATTCCTATGCCCCACCCCACAGAGATTCTGTCAGTAACTGGGCACTCTGGTGGCTCTGGTGTGCAGCTCAGTCTGGAAAGTGCTGCCCTAAGGAACCTCACCTTGGCCTCCGGCCCACAGGGTCACCGGCCTCACAGATCACATTTTCTCCTCAGTCACTGTACTGACCACCACCGAGCACAATGGCTTGTGATCAAACCAGCCAGTCAAAACCACAGTGACATGCAACGTCCACTCAGTCTTTCCATCTAACAAGAAACCACAATGTGGAAGAGAGAGAAAATACAGATGTGGCTTTTATCTACTCACACACGGCCCAGATGGGAAGGACACGCTTCCTGGTGGGGTGCTACCGAGAATGGCCATCCCTGCTAGAGGGTGGAAAGGAAAGAAACCAGACCTCTTTCTCTATTATCTTCTCCATTTTTCTGGCTCAACACTAACACTTTCTCTCCCTATCAAGGACATGGATCCAAGTAGGCTTTGCAGCTGAACTACCATCAGCTGAAAAGACCCTAGAGGAAAAAAAAAATCAGAATTTTTAACAATTTCTTGTTCATGAAACGTGGGTTGCAATTTCACTTGAGACTTTACAGATACCAGAGTCAGAGACTGAACGACAAACACAAGAAGTTTCGCTTCTGCATTTCTCTGGCAGGCTGCTGCGACTCTGTTTCTGAATCAGGTGTTGAGTTACACATGATCATCCCAACTTCTTAGACATAAAATCAGTCTTTGAGTAAAAAAGAGATCCTAAAATCATCTGACTTCAATCTCTTGGACTGACCGATGAGAAAATTGTGGAGGCCGAGAAAAACTAAGGCCATCCCACCTAAAGTTTAGCATTAGCACAAGTACAGCCATCTTAGGCCCCTGGGAATAAGAGCTGAACTTTATGGGAAAAACTGCAGAATGTCCTCAATGTCCTCGGCAGGTAATCCCATATCAGAAAGACAACAGAGCCCATGCCCATGGTAGAAAGTCTCATATTAGAATAAGAACAGAGCTCAATGCCCTTGAAAGCCCCACATCAGAATGTAAACAGAACTTGGAGAAATTCTTTCACCCCTTCTGAAAATCCCCTAGACCAGCCTATAAAAAACCCAGCTGTAACTCACTTCGAGGTCCAAGTCCCTGCTCCGCTGTGTCGGGTATACTTGGACCCAAGCTCGAGCTTGCTAATAAACCCTCGTGCGCTTGCATCGGTGTTGGCTCCTTGGTGGTTTCTCGGATTCGCAATCTTGGGCACAACAAAGATCACGGTGAGAGAGGATACCCAGAATTCAGTATTAAATCTGGGAAGAGGACCCAAGCTTCCTAACTCCTGGTTCAGGGAACTTGCCACTGTACTCAACCCCAACAGTATCTAAGGGAAGAACTAAAGCCAGTGAAAATGGATTCACAATTTACAAAGAACTCCCATTTCACAGTGTGATCAAATGCCTCACAAATGACAAAGAAAAACATGTCACGTGAGGCTTTCATTTAAAGGTGGAAGTACTAGGAGCTCCTGGGTGGCTCAGTCAGTTAAGTGTCTGCCTTCAGCTTAGGTCATGATCCCAGGATCCTGGGATCCAGCCCCTCATCGGGGAGTCTGCTTCTCCCTCTCCTTCAGCCCCTCCCACCCGCTCTGTTCTTGCTCTCTCAAATAAGTACATAAATAAAATCTTAAAAATAAATAAAGGTGGAGTACTAAACACCTGCGCTGAGTCCTGCTTCCTCCTCAAACACCACTGGGACATAAACTGATAAAAAGGGCAAAGTAGAAGAGATGGTAACACAATTTTGGAAGATGGAGAGCAAGTAGTTAAGTGGAGACTAGCTACAGACTGGAGAAAGCTCAATCCAAAACTAGGACTACCTAGAAGCAATGTCATTTAAATGATAAACCCTCAAGAGGCTGAGGGACTGGCAGCACCAGGTTCCTCTGGAACTGGAGGTGAAGGTGGGCAGAGAATTGGCTGCAAATCTGTTTAAGAAGTAGAAAGACCCCCAGATTCTCTCCCTCACTCCGTGGAGAAAGTAACTGCCTTTGAACTCCCAGACCCCATCTAGGAAAAGACCGAGAATGTATTCCCTGAAAAGAGTCAACAAAGGATCTTTGGACCAGAGGATTCGAGGCATAGTTGAGGACTGGGATTTCACACTGAAGAGAGATTACACAAAATACTACTGCTGAATGTTGAAATACCCCAGCCTTGTACTTGGCTTTCTTACTAGTCATCTTTTCTCTGGAGGATCTGGTCAGCTCAACAAACAAACAAACAAACAACCTAAAAACACATCAGGATTTCCTAAACAAAGCAAAAACAAGCAGCCCCGCCTCGAATGAAGCTAAACCCAATCTGCCAGCAAAGAACCTCTGGTCATCTTTTTAGACAGCTAATCTAAAACAGGAGGGAATAACAAGACTTGGTGGATATTAGGGAAAGCATCTAACAGAGAAACAGCAAAGCAACTTAGAAAATCACAGGATGAAGAAATTTAAAAAAACAAAAATCAAAACAAAAAACCAAAAATCTCAGATAGCATCTTCAGCTATCTGAGAAAAGTACACTCATGAAATAAGGACAAGACATTATCAAAGCGAGAGAGAGTGGGAGAAATAAAAATATTAACTCTTAGAAATTAGGGACGCCTGGGTGGCTCAGCGTTTGAGCAACTGCCTTTTCAGCTCAGGGCATGATCCAGGACTCCCAGGATCGAGTCCCACATCAGGCTCCCTCAGGGAGTCTGCTTCTCCCTCTGTGTCTCTGCCTCTCTGTGTCTCTCATGAAT
Organism: Vulpes vulpes; assembly: GCF_048418805.1. Taxonomy (NCBI): domain Eukaryota; kingdom Metazoa; phylum Chordata; class Mammalia; order Carnivora; family Canidae; genus Vulpes; species Vulpes vulpes. Next base: position 9,004,609 of record NC_132787.1, read on the forward strand.
AAATAAATAAAAATCTTAAAAAAAAAAAAAAACACTTAGAAATTAAAGTGATGGCAGATTGAAAATTCAATAGAAGGCTTGAAAGATATGATTCAGGAAATGTCCACAAAAGTTGAATGGAAAGACAGAAAGGGAAAACAGGAAAGATGGAAAGTTTGGGGGCCAATTCAAGAGAGCCAATATCCAGATAATAGAGTGTTCATCATCAAAGAAAATGGAGGGGCAGTGATTATAAATGGAAGAAATATCCCAAAATTGAAAGGCATTTTTTTTTCTAGAATTGAGGGACATCTTTCTCCCAAAACTGAAGGATACTGCTTTTCCTTTAAAGATAAGTAGGAGGGGGACAGGATTTGCATAGCAAATAGGATGCGCTTCTGGCATATTAAATGCAAACAGACCTACACCAACTACTTTATTATGGAATTTCCAGAAATAGTTTTCATACAAAGGGTTTTAAGTCCAAAAGGCGAGAACTTCTCAAGAGCAACACTGGAAGGCAGAGGTTTCAAAATTCTGGGAAGAGATGATTTCTATCCAAGAATTATAGTCAAGCCATCAGCTAAAAGCCAGGGAGAACAAAGGCACTGTCAGACCTGCACGTCTCACAAAATTCTCTCTTCTTACACTCTTTCTCCATAAGGAACTGGAGGTTGTGCAACCAAAATGAAGAGTAAACCAAGAAAGAATAAATCATTCATTTCAAGAGATCAGTGGCGCCAATACAAGAAGGCAAAAGGAGTCCTCAGGAGGGTGGTGAAGGAGAAGCCAAGGAAGCAACCTAGGCAGAGACAAGATCAGAGGGTCTGAGAGAAATTTCCCCAGAAAGATGAATCTGGTACATTCTCGATGCGATTGACCAACTGAGAGATTTACAACTAGGGTAGAGTCTAAGGTTGAATATATTCCTAAGTACACCCAAAATGAAGAGATAAGAAAAAAATATCTGCTATGCAGTCTTGAGAGGAAAAGTAATTAAACTATATTACGGGGCTCATCTTTGGAAAGTATTAAAGTAAGCACTGCATATTGATCTTAGCAAAATTACAACAGAATTACAACCGGAAGGATGGTGATTGAGAAATTTGTGTAGGAGGGGAATGGGGGTGGGTGAACCCCAGCCAAATACTCACTTTTTCATCAATAGATAATCCCTAAAACTAAAAAACAGATGAGTAACAATACGATTACATTAATTAAAGACATAGAAGTAATTACCAAAATATCAGCTGAAGTTGAAAACACTTGCCTCTGGGGAGCATAAAATGGAAGGGGAGAGGCTGCTCTTCTTCATGACAAATCTTGTATTACTTAATTCTCTACTTATGTAAATGTTATAATTATACGACACCATGACAAAAACAATAATAATAATAATAATAATAATAATAATAATAATAATGTTTTCCCTTAAAAAGAAATGGAAGTGTAGACTCATGTCAAACATCTCATGACATGACATATAACCATAAGCCCAGTTCTGGCACCTACTATGTACAGAAGATAGAACAGACAACACCACAGAAAAAGTCCCTTTTCAGGGAACTTACACTCTATAATAAAACTAAACACAGGATCTAGTAAGACAGGATAGGAATGTATCTATTAGAAGCAGCAACACACAGAGCTTGAGTGACCCTGAGAAATTTCAGAAGAGCGATGGGAAAAGACAGCAGATCAGAGCAAAGAGAAAAATGAGTAGTGAAGAACTGTAGTAGATCTAGGCAATATTTTAGAAATTCTGTTTTAATGAAGGACCCAAGAAATGGGGTGAGAGATGGAGAGGAGCACTCGGGTTTAGGAAGGTGTTTGGTTCTTTAATTTTTAATATAGGGATACCTGAGCATTAATTCACTTATTCTTTCAATCGTTCAAAAAACACTTACTGAGCGCCAAAACACTGTTCTTATGCAGCTTAGGATCTACTAGGGGACAGAGGCAATAAACAAATACAGACGTAACTTCAGGGAGAGAGAAATGCTTGGAAGTCAAGTGAGGCAGATGAAGGAACGGACAGTAACCATGATACTTTAGATAGGGGAGTCAGGGAGGCCAGCCAGCTCTGAAGGGTAACGTCTGAGGGAGAACTGAGTGAAGTGCAAGAGCAAGAATCCCAGACAGGAAGGGCTTGGGAGGTGAGAGCAGGTGGAGAGGAGGAGGAGAACAGCATTCCAGGCTGGAGGGTGGCATGTCAAGGGTCTGTGAGAGGCGGTGTGGCTGGAGCACCTTGAGAAATGGGCAGAGAGAGAAGAGATGGGGACAGGGAGGTGGCGGGGCCGCGTAGTATATGGACTTTATATTGTTTGTAGAGGAGTCACTGTGGATAGTATAAAAGTAGGAAACAGAATTCTCATGGCTACTGTGTGAACTCCGACCACAAGGTAAGGAGATCACGTCATCTTAGAGAACTCTCCGTGTGGCTACCCTGGCTGGGCAGGGTGAGCTGGGCCCACACGGCAGAAACCCACAGACCAAGGGATCCAGCCTGTCTGAAGATCAGCTGCCAGTCACCCTTTACCCCCCACCCTGCAGCCTCTCAGTGTCTCCAGGAGGTACAGGTACAGTGTAGAGAAGCCAGGGGAGAATGGGCCCTGCTCATGACTGCACAAAAGGGCTACCCAGGCCATTTGGAGGGCCTCGGGGGTTCCCCCAAGCTGACCTCCGGGGATAAACAGGAGCTGCCCTGTGCTCCACCTGGGTCCCCACCCTCAGCCAGGCTTAGTCCAAAAAAAAAAAGGAAAAAAAAAAAAAAAAAAGGAAAGGGGCTGGGGAAGTCATTCCAAAGTCCTAGCAAGAAGTGGTGGTGGTGGTGGCCTGGGATTGGGTGTAGGTGTGGGATGGGAGATGAGGAGTGCTTGGATTTGGGATAGATGCTAATGGGTCTAACATGAGGTGTGAAAAAAAGGCAGGGATCCAGGAAGACTTCGGGTTTGGGGGCCTGAGCAACTGGATGGAGTCACTGCCAAGATGAGGAACAACGGAAGACCTGTAGGTTTAGAAAACAAATGAATGAGAAGGTGGTTTTGCCTGTGCCATGTTTGGGATGTCCAGCAGACAACCAAGTGACTGGTCTAAGCCAAGAGATGAAGAACCAGGGAGAGATAGGGCCTGGGGATATGTATGATATGGGAGTCCTCGCCATACAGATGGTATTTAAAGCTCTGGAAATGAGTATCACCTAAGTAGTGAGCCGAGACGGGAAGCAGTCAGAGAAGAAAGCCACTGGCACTCAAAAGTTAGAGGCCAGGACTCAGCAGAGGAGGATCCAGCAGGGGAGACAGAAAAAACAAGGGAGTTGCAAGGAGAATGAAAACAGAACAGCATCACAGAAGCCAAATAAAGAATTCAGGAAGGAGGGAGTGGTCAGCTGTGCCCAGTGCTGCTAAGATAAGCAAGAGCTCCAAGATAAGGGGCCAGGGCCTCCATGACTCATGATGAATGAACAATGCTCTGAGATAACATTCCTTACCCACAAATGCACTCAGGCTATTTAGTAATCTGGAATAGTAAGTCAGTTCATCCAGAACACCAACGCTCAGTCTCCATGAAGGCCTCATCACATGGCCAGCCCTCGCTCCTTCAGGATTCTCCCAGAAAGCAACCCAGGAGATCCCCGTGACTGGGAAATAAGGGCAGCTCTCATGGGGAGGCTTAAAAGAAATGGAGTGGCCGACCAATGCTCACGGGGGAGAATCAGATATGCTTGGGCAGAAGAGTTCCACAGGTTTCTACGTTTTTCCAACTCACAGCCTGGGAAAAGAAAATTAATGAAATCATTCCACCAGCTTACATAGCCACTGAAACTGCAGAGGATCTGTAGTTTCTGCAACTTCTGATTACTGTTTCTAACCCCTTTTTCTCTCCCTATTTGCCATGTTGCACCACCGGATTTTTTTTTTTTTTTTAAATCTGAGGTTTAACCTATATATATGGTAAAAGTTTACATCAACTCCGGTGCATGTTGACTAATAGAGAGTCGCGTAGCTTCCTCTTGCCCCTCCATAGTCAGTTTCCTCCACTCACTTCTGGTCCTTGGCAAGCAAGGAGCTGATTTCTCTCTATAGTTTTGTCTTTTCAAAGTGTCATATACCTGGCATCCAATCATATGCAGCCTTTTGTATCTGGCTTCTTTGACTCAGAGTTAACACTTTCGAGATTTATCCATGTTGTTGCTTCTATCGGTAATCTGCTTCTTTTTGCTACTCAACCGCTATTCCATGGTGGGCATGTTCCAGTTTATCCATTTGCCAGTAGACAATGGATGGACATTTGAGTTGCTTCTCTTATGAATAAACTTCTATAAGCTTTTGCTAGAAGGTCTTTTGTGGACACAGGTTTTCATTTCTCAAGTCAACACCTAGGAGTGGAATTGCTGGGTCACGCAGCATCTTGTTTTTGCCCACTAAGAATAGCTCAACATCTACCGAGCACTTTGTATCACACAATATTCCAAGCTCCTTATGTGCCTTGTGTTAATTTTTAAAACAGCAAGTTGTTTAAACAAGTTATTAATGCCCCCGCCTTATTGATAAGGAAACTAAGGTCACAAAGGGATAAGGTGACTTGCCCAAGATCACACAGCTAAGCAGGCAACAGAGCCAGGATTCGCAAACCTAGGAATCACATCACCCAAGTGCAAGTTATCAACCATGCTGCTTTGCTGCCTCCCTCAAGTCAAATGCGTGATGGCTTGGAGAGAGATTGCAAAGTTCCACCTGAGGCTCTAAGTGTTTGGGCCCCAAATGGCCATTGCTGACTATTCCTTTTCCCCTCTTTAAATCTTGACAATGAATACACTGGAACTCTGAGTGTCACTGCCATGACAACATGCCATTTTTTAAGTCAGAACTTTAGAGGACATTATGAAGAAATGCTTTTAACTGTGTCACGGAAGCTCATAACCTATTAATGCTAACAACTGTAAGGACAGCTAACGTCAGTCCGCTTCTACCAGTATGGTAAAACTCTCTTCTGGAGATTTCTCCACTCTCATGATGTAAGAGGCCGTGCTGGTTAGAAAATTATAAGGACCCTGGAATCAGATAGACCTGGATTTAAATTTTGGCTCTGCTTCCTAGTGGGTTGGTAGATAGATAGACAGACAGACAGACATATACTCACATGTGAACACGTGTAAGTGCTAATTTGCGAGGCAGTTGTAAAGATTTGACGGCACAACATGAGACACTGAACACTGTGTCTTACATAGTTAATAAACCCTCCTCTCCCCCATCCCCCTTCTCTTCTACAATGTACCGCCGGGCCTCTGAAATTAGTATGATAGAGTTACTTAGCAAAAAGTTTTTTTTTTCCACCGGTCTGTTCCTTTTTCACCCAAAAAGCAGCAAAGGAGAGACTGGACCCAGGTGCTTCTTTAAAATTTCATATTTCATCTTAAAAAAGAAGTCATGCGAACTTCACGCTTTATATCCCACGGAATAAATAAAAGTATTATAATATTAAAATGTTTTGCCCTTGACCTCCAGCTACGTGACTTTGCTTTCTCCTGAAATGTCTAAGAATATTTAAGGAAGATCCCCCGGAACACACAGTGGCCTCACTTGCACGCTGCCACCTTCCTGATTGTAAAGCAGGAAACGATGATGTCTTAACACTTCAGAGTGAGTCCGCACACTCTGGTCATTCTTCTCTCCTGGCTGCAACATCTTACCATCGCCTTCATGTTTAACCTGCAGCTCAGTCCAGTTTAAGCTCCAAGAACTTCGCATCTTCCAAACAGGAAAACAGCTATGTCCTGTTACCCCTGTGCGTGGCCTCCGGGCCACCTCTGCTAAAGGGATGCTGGTACAGCCTGCCTCCTTCCTGAGACAAATCTCTGGTACAGCCGTTAAGAGTAAACACAAATACTGCAAACTTGGAAAGAGTTTTCAGATAAAAATAAGATACTGATCAAGAATGATCTTTAAGTCAATGGGGATAACAAAAGACTGATAGTAAAAAAACAAAAAACAACAACAACAAAAAAAGACTGATAGTTTTTTTTAATCAATTGAACCCAAATTGAATTAATCAATATGAATTGAAAAGACACATGACTCCGGAGAAGCCAAAGGATTTCATTCATCTATGCTAAGAGAATGTGGTTCCTCAGAGTTGTGTATGCAGTATGATAAAGGAGATAATTTAGTCCTTAAAACATACTTCCATGAACTAGCATTATTTTCTTCATACCACTTTTTGTCTTCAGGTAAATACCACATACTCCCTTCCATGTCTACCACACACACTTGTAAGTATGTTATTCAAAAGTCCCTGGATGTTATAAGCACCTTCAGCAACTTGTGAGTTCACAGAAAGTTCGTTTTCGTTCGCATCAAAAGCCCCCTGAAAATCCCCCCCTTCCTAAAATCTCTGTTCTGAGGATAGGGGTGGGAAGTCCTTGTGTATAAGATCTTGACCCCACAGGACATTGAGCCCTACAAAGAGAAATTACTTTTGCTATCAGAAGCTATTTTCGGAAGCTAACACAGAAATGGGTTATTTTTAGCAAACCATGTAGACTAACAGAGGAATAAAAAAAAAAAAATCAGGGAACTTCAACTCAACAAACGATCTAGGACCCTACAACATGCCAGCAAGTTATAGAAACGACGAGAAGGGTAAGGGTCTTGTGCTCCTGGAGCTAACAGTGCAGAGGGGAGCTGGGGGTGCTGTTCAAATATACAGGAAGGGCATCTTACCCAGACTGGATGGGTGAGGAGTCAGAAAAGGCCTCTTGGAGGCAGGAACATCACCTGAAGGATGAGGAAGCATCAATAAATACAACAGACAAAATAAAAGAGGGTGGCGTCAGGCAGCAGAGTAACCGGTAGGAGGGTCAGACCTGAGTCCCAGACCTGCTCCTGAAACAACTGGGATCCTTGAGTATGCCATCTGGCCTTTCAAGTTCTCATTTCTTCTCATCTGTGATACTGGGTGGTTAGATTACGTTAGTTTACCCTGACCCTTGCTATGCATCAGAATCCTCTGGGAGCTTTCTAAAAATACTGGCTCCCTCCTCCAGAAATGCGGTTTCAATTGGGGGGGGCATCTGTGTTTCTTCCAACAGCTTTCCAGGTGATGCCAGTCCGCAGTGGGGAACCACGGGATGCGAGGTCTCCCAAGGCTGTGCTTTTCAACCCCAAGTACTCAATAACACCCTCTGGGGAGCTTTTGAAAATGACAAGGCCAGAACCTCTGGGGGTGGGACCCAGGCATCAGTATTTTTTTAAAGTTCCCAGGCTGCTTCCTAAGAGCAGCCAAGGTTGAGAACCACTGTTCAAGGCCCTCTTAATCCTTCCATTTCCTATCATAGCCATTGAAGGATGGGAAAGCGAAGAGAAGAGAGGCTTTTAAGTTTCTCCCTCTCTTCTGTATCAAAAGGGGAACTGAATGTCAAAGCCAGGGATGGATTTTATTTATTTTTTTAATATTTTATTTATTTATTCATGAGAGACACAGAGAGAGGCAGAGACACAGGCAGAGGGAGAAGCAGGCTCCCTGCAGGGAGCCCGATGTGGACTCGATCCCAGGTCTCCAGGATCACGCCCCGGGCAGAAGGCAGATGCTCAACTGCTGAGCCACCCAGGCGCCCCCAGGGATGGATTTTAAATGGGCTTGTAGCACACAGTGGGGTTGATCCTGGACACATGAATAATTCACGCTGACACCTGACAGGTAGAAAAATGCCTATTCCAAAAGGCTCTCAGTTCTAAATTTAAAATTCAATGGAATATGTATAAAATGACTCCATGGTGTGTTCTCTGCAATACTTAGTTAGGATTTGATTTGCATGGCTGACTATAATATGAACATTACATTCCCTACCCCCAAGGTTACTTAAATCCACTTATTAAGGCAATGGTGAGCTAAACAAACAGTAATTAGAAACACTCCAGACTACTTTTTAAATCTGCTGCTAAATTATATTTTCCCTGCACCAAAGCCCATACACACAGCATGTCCACAAGCATCACGAAACCAAAACCTCAGAAATATTTACATTAATAAGAGCATAAGTTCCTCTGGGTCTTCACATTGGATTCTGCAGGGAAGTTGGGCCTGCTTTAGAAAGGGGCTGTTCATTACTGTTCTCTCTCACATCTGGGTAAATAAAGCACTGCCCACATGTGGTTAGAAATCCCAGGAGAAAATGAATTCTCCGTGGGTCTGAAAATGAAGAACACCTCTGATAGACGGCCTCATTTCCTGAAATGAGTCAGAAATGAAAGTAATTCTTCAGCAGAGAACATCTGTACTGTGGCACAGCTTCTACAATGATGCCAGATGATACCTGTGGCTAAGAGGCCGGGCCTGAGGAAGGAGGAGGCCTGGAGAACAGGCCTGGGGCCTCTGCACCGCACTTAATCTCAGAAGAGCTGCTGCTGCTAGCTTAGAGAGTCGGCTAAATCCAATGAGCGGCCGGGTTATCCTGGTTTCAGCTGTAAATCTTGATTAGCAGTAAGACTGCTTACATTCCATTAGGAAGCTGGCCCCTCTCCAAAGGGTGGAAGCAGCCAGAAAGGATTCATGTGCCATCGTGGGCAGAGAAACAGCGACTCTTACAAGAAAAACCGTTTTACTTAAGAAAAAGAAAAAAAAAGCAAAACTGTTTTACTTAACTAAAAATAGTTTCTGCCTGTTAATGATTCAGATAGACCTTCCTTCCTGAAGAGAAAGGACAGCTGCGTGATACGACCTGACCTGACGCTGCTGAGGGAGGCCCCTCCTTCCACATTATGCAGGAAGGAGGCCCAGGCCTAGGAGGCCTACGGTCAGGTGCTGGAGGGTAAGAAAGACTGAAATACCTTTCACCGCAACTGGTAAGGGCCAATAAGCAGGAAAGTGAAAAAGGTTGTCTTCACTGCATCAAATGCCAGTTGTTGTTATGAGGTGGCTCATTACTGTTCTTTCCATAATGCGTTCTTAAAGAGAATCCAACTCCACTGTTTGTAATGGAGGTGGAGGGGGTTCCTGGAAACAACCTAAATGCCCATGAATAATAGGTCACAAGCTACATCTAAAACATACACAATTGGCCTCATTTAAGAGGCTAATCTGGAGGGTGTGCAGATACAGAGAGATCTGTATTGTGTGTGATGCATTAAGACCTGAGAAAGCTGCACCTGGACTCTGCACAGTAAACATCTGTGTCAAGGTATTTAAAGAGGCTGCCTCCCTGTGGAAGGAAGGGGCTAGGAGAGGGTTAATTTTCCTTTTATAATCCTGAAGACAGTTTGAATTCTCTTTTCATGTACTAAGCCCTCTCTCTTTAACAATAGGCATTAACTAACTAGGTGGGAGGCTATTTTCGGTTTCTTCTTTATACTAGTCTATTTAAAACAAATGAAGGTTATTTTAAATAGATGTTGTGTGTGCAACTGCAGTCTCCTCAAAATTCACTTGTTGAAGCCTTAACTCATGTGATCCTATGAGCCTTAATGGGGTGGAGGAGGTCAGAATGCAGCAGTTAGGGTGCCTGGGCGGCTCAGTGGGTTCTCAGTCTGCTTCTCCCTCTGCCCCTCCCCTACTCATGCTCTCTCTGTACGCATGCATGCTCTCTCAAATAAAATCTTTAAAATTAAAATTAAAATAAATAAAATTAAATAAAATAAAATAATAAAATAAAATAAATAAAATAAATAAAATAAAATAAATAAAATAAAATAAAAATAAAATAAAATAAAATAAAAAATAAAAAAAATAAAATAAAATAAAATAAAATAAAATAAAATAAAAGAAAGAAAATGCAGCAGTTAGAATGGGCCCTAATCCAATCTGACTGGTGTCCTCCTGAGAGGAACTATGGACAGAGACACCCTCCCCCCCCACCCCCCAGAGGTGTGCACACACAGAGGAAGGACCACGTGAGGACACACAGAGAAGGTGGCAGCTGCAAGCCCAGGAGAGAAACCTCAGAAGAAACCAAATGTGCCAACACCTCAACCTTGGACTTCCAACCTCCAAAGCTGTGGGCACATAAATTTCTGTTGTTTGGCCACCTGGCCTATTTATCTATTTATAAACAGATGGATGCAGTTCTACTATCAGAACCGGGGGAGAGGCACCCGTGAAAGGATCTGAGGTGTCCATAACCCACCACGTCTGCTATGATGCGTCACTTGAAAAGCAAAGAAATCCGGGCTCACTGTGCTTCTGACTACATCAGAGTCCCCCCCCCCCAGTGACTTGAGCCAGAAGTAGAACAGGTTTCCTACCTCCTGAGTCAGGACTCAGTCTGCTCACACCACTTACTTTCCATGGCATTTTTATTTTATTTATTTATTTTTTTTTCCTGTGGCATTTTTAACAAGTCCCATAACTTGAAGTACTAGCAACCAAGATCTTTTATTAGTGTCTTTTAAAGGCCTGGCTTATGCTCAAAAGGCTTCCTTCCTGTGCTAATAACTAATGAAGGGGAAGGTGTCACAGTAATATTATTAATTCAATTTAAAAAAAAAAAAAAAAGCTTGGTGCCAGGGTTTTAAAAAATCCAGAAAAACAAATGACATGCCATATTTGTGTGCCAACCTAATTTTTTATATTTTAAAACATGTGGTCTCAGACCACATTGCAATATATTAAAAAATATGGTAGTCCAACGCTACTTTTTTAAGATTTATTTGAGAGAGAGAGAGAGAGAGAGAGAGGGAGGGAGGGAGAGCGTGCAGGCACCAATGAGGGGGCAGGGGTAGCAGGAGAGAAAATCCTTGGCAGAATCCCCACTGAGCAAGGAGCCCCTGGAACCCCAAGATCATGACCAGAGCTGAAACCAAGAGTCAGATGCTCGATGGACGGAGCCATCCAGGCACCCCAGCCAATGCTAAAATTTCTTTATGGCATGTTATATATTTTTACAAATTAATCCTTCCTTTTAAAATAGAGTTTAGAAATCAAAGATACGGGCAGCCCGGGTGGCTCAGCGGTTTAGAGCCGCCTCAGTCCAGGGCATGATCCTGGAAACCCGGGATCGAGTCCCACGTTGGGCTCCCTGCATGGAGCCTGCTTCTCCCTCTGCCTGTGTCTCTGCCTCTCTCTTTCTCTTTCTCTCTCTCTCTCTCTCTCTCTCTCTCTGTGTGTGTGTCTCTCATGGATAAATAAATAAAATCTTAAAAAAAAAAAAAAGAAATCAAAGATACATTAAAGTCAGCCTTTGCCTATGGAATCTGTAACCTAGAAGTGGGTTAAGACCCAGGCACATGAAAATATGATCAAAACTTGAAGATAAATATACGGTATTTATCAGTCAGTTCAGGTTGCAGTCAGAGGAATGTGGAATCAACTTTTACCTTGAATGGTTAGGAAAACTTTCACCAAGGGCAAAAGCTCTAAACCAATCTGGGGATTAGATAGGTAAAAGTGAAGTGATTTATGTCTGAGTAAGGGACAGGCAGGGCTAGGTAGGGGGCCAAGGAATAAGGCTCACAAAAATCCCAAAAATGTGGAGATGGAAGGAAACCACACATAAACAAACGAGGGCATCCTGTCCTGGGCGTCAGAGATGGTGTCTTGTTACAACAGCTACTTGTGACCAACAAAGAATTACGGGACCCAGAAAGGAAGTAAGCCTTCGAAGGTGTTATCTCTAGTCCTTACTTGATGGTGGTATCAATAGATATGTTAAAAGTTCACATTCCCACCAACAGTGCAAGAGGGTTCCCCCTTTCTCCACATCCTCTCCAACCTTTGTTGTTTCCTGCCTTGTTAATTTTCACCACTCTCACTGGTGTGAGGTGGTATCTCATTGTGGTTTTGATTTGTATTTCCCTGATGGCCAGTGATGCGGAACATTTTCTCATCTGCTTGTTGGCCATGTCTATGTCTTCCTCTTTGAAATTTCTGTTCATGTCTTTTGCCCATTTCATGATTGGATTTTTGTTTCTCTGCTGTTGAGTTTAATAAGTTCTTTCTAGATCTTGGATACTAGCCCTTTATCTGATAGGTCATTTGCAAATATCTTCTCCCATTCTGTAGGTTGTCTTTTAGTTTTGTTGACTGTTTCTTTTGCTGTGCAGAAGCTTTTGATCTTGATTAAGTCCCAATAGTTCATTTTTGCTTTTGTTTCCCTTGCCTTCATAGAAGTATTTTGCAAGAAGTTGCTGTGGCCAAGTTCAAAAAGGATGTTGCCTGTGTTCTCCTCTAGGATTTTGATGGATTCTTGTCTCACATTTAGATCTTTCATCCATTTTGAGTTTATCTTTGTGTATGGTGCAAGAGAGTGGTCTAGTTTCATTCTTCTGCATGTGAACTGGTACAGCCACTCTGGAAAACTGTGTGGAGGTTCCTCAAAGAGTTAAAAATAGATCCGTCCTATGACCCAGCAATTGCACTGCTGGGGATTTACCCCAAAGATGCAGATGCAGTGAAACGCTGGGACACCTGCACCCCGATGTTTCTAGCAGCGATGTCCACAATAGCCAAACTGTGGAAGGAGCCTCGGTGTCCATCGAGAGATGAATGTGGTCTATGTATACAATAGAATATTACTCAGAAATGAAAAACACCCACCATTTGCTTCTACATGGATGGCACTAGAGGGTATTATGCTGAGTGAAGTAAGTCAATCAGAGAAGGAAGGACAATCATCACATGGTTTCATTCATTTGGGGAATATAAAAAATAGTGAAAGGGAATAAAGGGGAAAGGAGAGAAAATGAGTGAAAATATCAGTGATGATGACAGAACATGAGAGACTCCTAACTCTGGGAAACAAACAAGGGGTGGTGGAAAGGGAGGTGGGCAGGGGGATGGGGTGACTGGGGGATGGGCACTGAGGGGGCACTTGACGGGATGAGCATTGGGTGATATTCTATATGTTGGCAAATTGAACTCCAATGAAAAAAATAAAATAAAATGAGGATGTTAAAAAAAAGGATTTAGATACCCTGGTTGGCTTTCAGTATAAGACCAACCCTACAAGCCGCCAGTGGCAACCCAATCGGGACCCCTCTCACTTCTGAGAGCCTTCTCTGTATCCTGACTTAATGAACTTCTATTGCTTCACTCTCCTTTGTCCAAGAGATTCATTCTTTGACTCCATGAGACAAGACCCTCGCTCTCCTGCTTCAATGTCCACATCTATCTTGCTACTAGTCCAAGTTTTAAAGACAAGAGCTGTAGCGAAGATCCTAACAGAGTGCCTGGCAAATAACAGGCATTTGCCAGTGCTGAGGCAGGAGAAACAGGTGGCAAAGTACACAGTATGCTCGCTCACCCTCTGTAGGTTTATAGTGCAGGTTCGTGTAAAGAGGTGTGACATTAGAGAAGTGCAGGGTGTGACATTAGAGAAGTCGGGATCAACCAACCCACTGATATGTTGGAGTATGGGCTTTACTTCTATGCAAGTCAGGACTCTTAGAAGGTGTTTCTGAAGGAGGATGTTACAGAGAACACAGATAGGACCAGGAATAATGTGCAGAATGGAAAGAGGTGGTAGGGAAATGAAAAGAATCAATTAAGTGGTATCAGGGGGTTAAGCAGGTGATCTGTTGGGGAGTTTCAGCTTCCCAGTGTGTAAAATGGGTGTCATAAGACTGTTATGAATGCTAAATGGGATGTAACACATGGCCTGACAATAAGCACTTAAGAAAATATAATTGCCATTATCATCATTATTTTTCCACCCTGGAGAATATAGAAGAAAATGAGAGAACAAAGGCGGAGTACAGAGCCAGGGTATGTCTCCTTAGGCTCTCAAGTGCCTTAAACAGAGTGATAATGGCTATCGTCCTTTTTGGAAGTGGAGTGTGCTATATTTATTCCCTAGTTCTTCAGAACTTAATACATCGATCCAGTAGACCCAAGAGGAACACATGTGTGAAATGGTCTTTAAAATCAAGACACTTCAAAATCGATTTTTAAGTTGTTTTTGTATAAAAGTAACTAACAGGCTAATGCCAATCAGTTTTAAAACACTAAATTAATGGACTCAGCTATAAATCCAGGAAAACCATTTTCATAATGAAAATGCCAATGCCTTTTTAATTAAGGATGGAATTGCCAACATAAAAGACTTAAGATAAATGAGGAATTGTTCCTTTCTCTCATAAATGAAAGAACCTGATAACTCTGTGAATTATTCTGAGGTACTGATTACCAGAAATTGTTTAGAATCTAAGCGACAGGATTTTCCAACTGCATAATAATCACTTCATACTGGGGCTGACAGCCTTAGACCAAATTTGATGCCCTGGCTTTTCAAGTTCCTTTTCCTAATTATTATCAGGGGGCTGATGGCCCTTTATTTAGAGTCATTATGGAGATATGAAGCTCTGCTCAAGGTAATGGCACTTTGTCTAACACAAAGCAAGGCTAACTTTATTATAAATTTGACCTTAGAGGGTTGGCTATACATAAAAAATATATGCACATTTACATAAATATATAGATGTGTGTCCATGGTAAATCTTTATCAACTAATCATTAGCTATCAGTCATTATAAAATATATACATCAGAGATCTGTGCTAATATTCCTATTCTAAACATTTAAGATCTTATTAACAATCAACATTAACGATTCTCAACATTAATGATTTTTTTTAAAAAATATTTTATTTATTTATTCATGGGAGACACAGAAAGAGGCAGAGACAGGAAGAGGGAGGAGAAGCAGGCTCCATGCAGGGAGCCCAACGTGGGACCCGATCCCGGGACTCCAGGAGCACGCCCTGAGCCAAAGGCAGATGCTCAACGGCTGAGCCACCCAGGCGTCCCAACATTAATGATTTAAAAACTGTTTGCTCTTTGGCCCCAGACCGGATTTCCACACTTCCTACATCGCTGGAGGGTGTATGACTTGTTAACATTAATAAAAAACCAAAACCCAACAAAATTACCTAAAAGGACTAAGACAAAGGGAGTGAAATAAAACCTAACTTGTTACTGTTGGCCAGAGTCAACACTTTTCGATAAACAAGGAGGCCAAGATGAAGACAGCAGTCAGCAGTCAAACAAATTAGTAGGCCAAGACCGACATAGAGTAAGGAAGGCAAACACAGCAGCATAACGTGATGACTGTGGATAGACATTAGCCAGCACGTACACGCATTCAACACTGAAAATGAACAGCATCTTAGAAGGACACACCGGAACACAAAATCGGGAATTCACGAGATAGGAGAAAAGAATCTCCACAAGGATAAGAACAAAGGTTAAGACAACATGGGACAGGTTTTGGAGTAACAAGATAAATTGAGAGAAAGGAATTTAAATCCCTCTTCTTTATCCACCCTACTGGTTTCCTTCAGAATGTTTCTTAAAGATCTAAACCTCAGAATATTCATCTGCAGTCTGAACAGGGAAGATTCTATGATATCCAAAGACTCTTCCAGCTCTGATAATACACCAGAACTTTCCATTTAGCTGATAAACAGATATTTTGTTTTCCATAGGCTTCTTTTATTTCCCGATGAGCCTCAAGTTCACGAGTCTGGAATTTTCACAGAAGGGAGCCAAACTCTGACAGCAAGCATGCACACAGAGCACAGCTCTAAAGCAGGAGTCCAACCAAGGCCTCTGGACAGTTCAAATGTCACCTGTGACATAATGTCAGCCTCAGCCACGGTCCCTTTGCCCCTGCCCTCCCTAGCTCTTCCCAGTCCGATACACTCATTCCTCAGCCCCAACTCTGCACACAATCCTACAAATTAGAGAGAGGTTTGTTTTAAGAAATTAGTAGAGCTCACAAGATGTAATAACAGTCAATGGAAATGTTGGGTGGCAGTTCCTAACCTGGAGAATGGCACAGTGGGTTAACAATAACCAGTGCTCTAAAAGAACACCTCGCACTGCCCTGTTGCAATGAGTACAATAACTCCACTTTTCAAAATCTTCATAAAATAATCTGAATGCAAAAACATATTTATACCTATAAATATCTCACAACGCTATTTCCAATACCAAAAAAAAAAAAAAATCGACAAGCTAGATTTACAATAATCAGGGAAAGATTATGTAAATTATACATCAAGTTAGGCTGTCTTCCTATGTGCACCCCTAAAGCCCCCGTGCTTACCCTCTGCAGGACCCCAACTGCCTGCCCCCTCATGGCCACTTCCTTCGCCAGATGTAAAGTCCAAGAGGGCAATTAGCCATAAAATCTAACTCATAGTGAGCACAAAGTAAGTATTTGTTGAGTGTTTGCTAGTAAATTCTTTCAAGTAAATTCTATATGGTTGGATATTATACAGCTATTAAGTACAGTTTTTGAAGCATTTTTAAGTATAGAGAATGCCAAGGATGAAAAAGTTCTGGAGATGCACAGCAGTGATGGTTACATAACACTCTGACTGTACACGATGCCCCTGAACTATACATTTGAAAATGGATAAAATGGCCAGTTTTAGATTATGTATATTTTACCACAATGAAGAAAAAAATAAATATTAGGGAATGCTTATGAGGCAAGTTACATAAAAAGGCAGGGTGCCAGATGTCTAAGTCATGTGAAATTACTTCTGTATTTCTGAAAGGCTAGAAAGCAGCATACTAGGGTATTCGTGTTTGGTTTCTCTGAGGGTGGTAGAGCTAGAGGTATTTTTTGTTTTACTTACAGTTTTATTTTTCCAAAATTGCCCATGTATAATGCACACAATGAGAAAAAGACATGGCACAGCAGGTGTCAGGGATAGGAAGGTTTGGTTACCAGCAGGTTTAATTTAGATGGGAATCATTCACCTTGCTAAGATCCTTGATGTACTTACGTACCACATGCCTCCTGTGTTTGCCTTCACTGCGGAGATGACCCAAAGGCATGCCACTGGAGTTAAAATTTTATATTTATTATATTGAAATGTATTCTTCTTTTACTTATTGCTGTGCCAGAAAGCATGCATTACAGACTTGCTCCTCCCTGAGTATGCTTTGCCCAGGCTGACAGGTAGCAATAGATGGTGTTTTGGATATACAAATGCCAGACTGGAGCAAACGTACAGTTGTTCTGCGGTGAAGGTTTTCAAGACCTGGGGCAGGCCAGTCTGGAACTCTTCATAGAGGATGAGGCATCCAGGCAGCTTCAGTAAACACTAGATCCACTGCATTTCACAGATGAATTTGAAAAAGGCCTTTGGAGTCACTCAGACTTTGGAGACTCAGGACTAAAGTAACATATAACATAGTCCTCGGACTGTCACCTACAATTGTCATCTTGAGTGCCCCTGGCCTCAGTCTCCCCGCAAACACATGGAGATGATGATACCTATCCTCTCAGGTGTTACACAGTACGATGGTTGTAAATCAGAGACGTAGGAAAACCCAGGGCCTGCTGTCAGGAGATGCTCAGTCAGTACCGCTACCTGGTTTCTTTTCCTCTCCTTCTTGAGAGTGAGTGTCTAATCTGGGGGAGCAAGGGTGTAAATGACTTAAATGCTTAAAATCACCGTCTATCTATAACTAATAAGGTTAACATGATAGGGATATAAGAAGATATTTTCAATAATCTTCTAATTCACTCCATCAGTTCAGAAGCCCTCAGGATACGGTTCAAAACAATTTTCCTGTTCTTTGTTCCCCAGTAATTGGAAAATATTAATCACTGCTCTCTGTGGGCCTGAGACCATGGAACCACCCTTCTGTTTCTTCTTTAACATTCTAATTTTTAAATCTTCCATTCCTTTAAACGCATCTGTGACTCTCCTGAGCCCTCTTCAACCCCCCCCCCCCCACACACACACACACATTCTGTTAGCTGGGGATCCTCTGAAGCTTCTGCACAGGGCTGAGCATCATGCAAGGTAGGAGCTGGCTTCATGAATCCCAGTGCTGAGCTTTGAAAAATACAACTGCATAGTCATTATGCTTCTGAAGGTTACTTGACTTTGGGAAACAGATGAGGGTGTGTGGGTACTCTTGAGACAGATCCAAGTGTGACCAATGGTGCCCTCAATGTCTGCTCCCCAGTTACCTTTGCCCTTTGCTTTGCCTGTGGTTACCAAAACTGTTTAGCAAGCTGATAGCATCTGATATTGCATCAGATTCCACACTGCACCAAATCCCTCCCTTCCAAAGAGCAGCTAGTCTTTGCAAAAGACCTGCCCCCTTCCTTGATTAGCTCTTGAGTATCTCCTTAGGCAAAGGGTAATGGAAATCTTCAGCTGTGTGGGGGGTTTTTTTGTGCGTGTGTAGACTAAACCGTGAACTCCACCACCTTCAGGCTAGAAAGCTCAAGTTCATTCTTCCAATCAACATGTACCGAGCCCAGCACTACATGCCAGGCATTCAATACTAAGCTAGTCAGGGACGCCTGGGTGGCTCAGCGGTTGAGTGCCTGCCTTCAGCCCAGGGCGTGATCCTGGAATCCCGGATTGTGTCCAACATCGGGCTCCCTGCATGGAGCCTGTTTCTCTCTCTCTGCCTATGTCTCTGCCCCCACCCCCTGTGTGTCTCTCATGAATAAATACATAAAATCTTAAAAAAAAAAAAAAAACTAAGCTAGTCATGCCTCATGAAAGAAAAGAACACCAACAATTACACCATGCTGCAATATGTTCTAGAACAAAGGTATAGAGGGGGTATTATTATAGCTGCACAGAGGGCAGGGTAGGAGAAGGACGCCGGCTCTGCCCAGGCAGGATTCTCGGAGTTGGATAACTCCTACATCACTTTACCGGCCGGCGCTGAGGAATGAATGAGCTGACCTACAGTGTCTCTGGGGGGTTAATGCCATTGCAGTCTTTTAATGCAGTCGATTTAATACCATTGCCACCAAATGGCTCTGGTTACTGTATTTGCTTTCTTGTTCTCACATATTCACCTCCTTACTCTATTTTCAGAATAAAACATATGGTGCTTCCATTCTCTCCCCAGTCTTTCAACCCCATAATGTTTCCTGCCCTGGAGAGTTGCTCTGACTCTCAGAGAAAGAACACTGTCATGACTTAGTGGGAACAAAGAGACAGGAGTGAGCTAGCTTGGTGAAAGGAGCTAGAAAAGGGTACGTGGATGCAGTACCAGAAGTGCCGCTGTGCCCAGGCCCTCACAGTGGCTCTGGCAGGTGACAGCCCTGGAGATCCCAGGGGCATGGCCATCAGCTGCTGCTGGGGACAGTGTATCTGCAAACCATTTTCCATCTGCCACCCCTTACCTCATCCACTTCCAGTGGTATGGTATTGGTCAAGAGTGCTTTTAAACCTCTCATAGACCATGCAGCTCTGGGAAAATCCAGTGAAATTCAAGGATTCCTCTCCCCAGAAAAATTCTCAGAAGCACATAAACATAAAATATTGTGTTTTTTACACAATACAACTTCTAGGGATGCAGAAACCCCTGACTCACAGGGATACCAGGAGGCGGCCTACTGTTCAGTTTGAATGTTTTTGAGCTTCTACCCTGAGTCAGGCACCATGAAGACCCACCTCAAACTCAACTTGTCACCACTGTCCCACACACCCAGCCTAGAACACTCGTCTCCATGTTACCTGCCCAGAAAATGCCTCTTCAGCCACTTAAGCATCAGCCTCTTGAATGAAAACATTCACGAACTCTTCACCCTAATTCACCACCGCCCCTTCCCCCAAGAGGGACTAACTGCACCCTTCTTTCTGCCCTGCTGAATTCTGCAGGTCCTTGTATCAGAGATCCTACAATATTTACCACCTTCATGTGTTTTCATGCCTTCCTCCTCCTGCTAATTATAAGCAACCTGAGGGCATGGGCTGTAACTTGATCATCTTTTATTTCTAGCTTCTAGCAAAGTCCTCATTCAGGAGAAGAACATTCCATTGAGGAAAATAGACACGGGTGCAAATACTTTAAACACAGTGTTCCTAAAGCTCAAACTGATGAGTCATTTTAAGCTAAATCTTAAAAGAGAAGTGACTGTGAATTAAGACAAAGTTAGGACTGGGCATTATAGACAGAGGAGAGAGCAAGGCATGCAGGCAGGAAACCATGCATAAAAGGAATAAGGTAATTCAGGATTCTTGGTGACCACAAAGGTAGGCAGGAAGAAGTCATAATCGATGAGAAGAGTGAAGCAGAGCAGAAATGAGGTTACAGAGGGCAGTGAATGAAGTGTGAGGGAATCTGGATGCATTGTCTAAAGGAGGGAAGTCACTGAAAGAGTTCTATTTAAAAAGTAACAAATGACAGCTATGGAAAAAGGAGAAAAGGCACAAACAAGAAAAATCTGTAACCCCCACCATATTGAGACAACCACTATTATTATTCTTTCATCTCCATTTACATGTATGTGGCTATGGTTTTCATGTTCTTTTGATTCTAATATTTATTAAGTATTTGCTGGGTACCAGACACTGTGCCAATAAATACACTACAGGCATCCTGAGACCATATTGCCCTTGGATTTCTCTGGAGGAATGACTTTTTTTCCTATCACTACGTCATTGAAACCTCCTCACAAAAATTCTTAGAGGTAGTTTCTGTTGTAATGCCATTATAAAGAAGAAGACACAGTGAAGGGCAGGGGAAAGCTGTAGAAGACCGCACAGCTCATACCAGAGCTGAGATTCAATGCCAAGTTTTCTTACTGCAAGGACGACGATCTTACACTACAATTTTTCTTATTTATTCTCACACGTTTATTTTATAAGACAAGTGAACCACTTTATCCAGTTGTCTCAGAAAACTCCCTTTGGGTTCTTGAGGAGCACTGTAGTAAACTGAAAAAAACAAACCTACGAAGCACAAACACTTAATGAGCATTGCCTCATATGGGAGCAGAGAAAACCCTTGGCCTTTATCCGTCTTTCTGGAATCTTGGTAAAGTTTGCAGTTTTTTTCAGATTAATCTGGCAACGGCAGGAAGGATGGATTTGAGAGGACAAGATTGGAAGCCCGGAATACAAATGGAGAGATACAGCCACAGTCCAGTTGAGAGACAGGAACGCCAAGGACCAGGGTAGTGCAGGGCCAGACTGGACTCAGAAACACAGGAGATAGAAGGTAAAGGACTGGATGTGCAGAAAAGGCAGCACCAGGGGGTGTGAGAAGAAAGAGGAGGGAGGAGAAATTGGATGCTGGATGCCATTCACTGAGAAAGAGAACGCAGGAAGAGAGAGGTGTTTGTCACTGTGTGTATGTTAGACACAGAAATACCATGAGTTCAACTGTGAACATTAAATCACTGAGCACATTCTGAGCGCCTACTTGATGCCAGTGCCTTGCTGAGTGCTGGGGAGTCATCAGTCAACCCACTGAGGAGGTCATAGGACAAGTGGAGTGGGAGTAACAGTGGAGAAAGAAGAAAGCACAGAATAGAGGCATCCCAGGGGAAACATCCTACAGGGTGGTCTAGAATCCAAGAACAGGCCAGAACCCCTAAACCACAAGCGTGAATGAGCAAGCCCTGAGAAAACATGGGCAAAAACAGAAGTGGACCGAGGTTGGTACTCTAAGTAACACCAGTGTTTGAAGCAGAGCAGAGAGGAAACAGGAAACCAAGAAGGAACAGTCAGATGGAGGAAGCCCAAGGGAGCCCAGACCACAGAAGCCAAGAGGCGAGTGCAAGGAGTAATAACCCATCTTGAGACCATATTGCCCTTGGACTTCTCTGGAGGAATGACTTTTTTTTTTTTTAATTTCAAAGGTCACTCAGTCTATTTTAAATATTAAGCAAAATCACATAAAAAGCTCATGATGAGGGTAAGAATTTACATCTCCTGCTTGTGCCTCTCAGAGTTTTATCCACCAGCCATATGGAGCTGATGATTAATATTCAGTAGGAAGCGAATTTATAATCATGTGCCTGCCATTCAAATGTGAAAAGAAATGTTTTCTGCTCAGTACACCCAATAATACATTAATATGTCTCCAGTTTAAAATACATTTATGAATAATTTTATACATTTTATAAATTTCCTGGCAAGAATGATAATAGAACAATCTATTTTCACTGCTACATGAAACAAAAAAGAGGAATGAAAGGTTCAGTTAATCAAGAAATTTAATATGCTTTATAATAAATATCAAACAGTCATTACTTGGGCTATACAAAGGGTGGCTGAGGTCAAAAGATGATTATAATAGCAAGAGTTTGTGCCCATATTTATTCTCTGTCAGCTGCTTATATTTGCATAAGAAGTTTCCTCTATTCATGAATTTTTTTAAGCACATTAAAATGCTAGAAATCAAATTTGTTTTCCTGATTTATATATGGGCAGTAATAATAAGATTTTGTAATGATTAACAGTAGTCACAAAAAAAATGGAAAACACTAGCCCTTCCAAAGTACCATGCGACAACAGATATGAAAATAAATTACCTTCACTGTCTTAGGTAAACATGGTTTAGAAATCCAAGAAAGCACCAGAATCTGAAATGATTACCATAGCAGAGTTTGGTGAAGCCAGAAGAGGCAAAATGCTGTGAATTTTTCCTTTTTTGTCATCCTTGTCCACACTACATATGTGTGTGTATGCGTACAAATTGATGGCATCCTAATCAGAAGATGAGATGCAGTCACTTCAAGGTTACAGTGGAGACACTTGGGGCCAGAAGGAGATGTGAGATCTATCCATCTCAGAGGAAGTGATGAAGTCATAATTTCGCTTCTTAACAATCACCCAGAACTGGGAGCCACCACTAGTAGAGTATATAATTTAATAAAATGAAATTGACTTGTGGGTGATTATTTCCAAATTGAGGAGAATCCTATGGTTTCATGATGGTTTCTTTGGGAATAATGCCCAACAAGTATTGTCCATTACAATCTTCTCCAGCAACATTTCTGCTTTTATTGGAGGAGAGAATTTTGAGTGAGAGAGAGAGAGAACATAATGATGATGGTTAATCTCTATGTTTTCAAAGACGGCCAAGGTGAAGGCCTTCTAATACACCAAACACTCAAATACCAGAATAATAAAATCAGGAAAGAAGGAGAGAGGAAAGGGATAAATGAATAAATGATAGAAAATAGATACTATAAAATTAAGAACACTGTAGTAAACTGGAATAAGTTTTATTGAGTTTAGTAATCTAGACATGCGAAAACTATGGTAAGTTTTTAGTGTTTACAATGTAAGAGATGCTACATATGGCACGGTTAAGTAAAAAACTAGCTTATTCTCAATTATTAAACATGTAAGGCTTAAAATTTGATGTTTTAAATCTTAATAAGGGTTATTTTTAAATGTGATTATTGTATGGCAGGGCATTCAGATAAAAAATATATAATTAAAAAACAGAACCAGGAAACTTGGTTTCATGAATTTGCATATTTTGGGTTTATAAGTTTATAGAAGAACTTGGCCATAATGCATATTTCTACTTCACTTTCAACTGTTAACTAGTTCTTATCTTTCGTTTTTATGATTTTGGAAAATTTGAACGTGTAGTATATGCCGAGGGCTCTCTTAAGTGCTTCACATTAATATGCTTCTCACAACAATCTGGATTGATAGGTACTACTATGGTCCCATTTTTATAGATGAAGAGACTGAAGCACAGAAAGACTAAGTGACTTGTCAAAGTCATATGATTAGCAAGAGGCTGAGCTGGGAATTGAACTAAGGCCATCAGTCTCCAGAATCCATGTGTATGACTTCTATACATATACTACATGTTCAATAAGGATTGGCTTATTATTATCATCTGTGTATTATAATTATCATCATCATCATCATCATCATTATACCTCTCATCTATTTTGTGGACATTCCATTAAACAAAACTCAATTCAGGCCTGAGTGCTCAGGTCTAACTAATAATCATACGATACCTTATTACTCATAAAATATCTTATTTCAGCATACCATAATCAATATTTATGATCTGTGCATGCTTTTGGTAAACTATAAAATACAATCACCAAAAAAAATAATAATAATAAAAAATAAATAAATAAAAATAAAAATAAAAATAAAAATAAAAATAAAAATAAAAATAAATAAATAATACAATCACCAGCCCAATTACCAGTGAGGGGTAGACCTAGGACTAGACCAGGAAATGCTCATGCAGGTGTCTTCTGACTCATGTTGATGCTCCTTCTCACAGTGGCCCCTAATTTAGTAGGCTTTCAGTAAACTATAGCAACAGGTACAAAAATAAGCCAATAAATAAATAATCCACCACAGCAAATATTTACCCATAGGTCACAGTCAAAATAAAGAACATCTATTCAAAACATGCAATTATGCAGTGCTGTGGCCTAGATTCTTTGGCCACATATGACAGTGGTGTGAAAATATGGCAGGAAAAGTAATCTTCACCGGGCCAAAGCCATGATCTAGAAGGCAGTGTCTTCCAAGGCAATAATCACCAACAACATCCACATCCTCCTCTCACCCTTTACTGACCCACCTTCAGGAGATGCGGACAACTAGTTGCCAATTTGGGTTTCCAGAAACCTGGAAGGAAAGACTCGTCAGTCTTTCCCTACTGCCGTCTCCTTTCTGTACCATCCAACATCTACCAAACTCCTCATTCATAAGATGGTGAAATTTCTGGAATTATTACATGGAGAGTTGTGAAGAGGTTTTGCAAATCTAAAGCATAAGCCAAACATTACTGGCTTCACTGTAAAGGTTATTAATATACAATTATGGAATGAGCAAGCTAGGAGGACTCTTGGATATAGCTAGTCCAAACCTTTCATTCTACAGATAAGAGATTTATGATATTGATGATCACCTATAACTAAAATAACCACAGACTCAAAGTAATCTAATGCATTCATATGGCTTCAAAAGAATACCTTAATTATATATTTTCATGTTCTGATATAGCAAAAGGTTAACCATCAAGGTTGTTAATGATATTGTATACTTTCTAATTTATAATCATGGGCAGATTTAGGGATAATATTCAAGCTGTTTAAATCATGTGCTTCTTTCATGGACCTTGATTTCACATTTCATTGTCATTAATGGCATCAACATGCCTTTCATAAATTAGCTCAAATGATGAATAATTTTATATAGTTAGAGATTTCTGAATTCAATTTTTTCCTTCTCTTTTCTTTCTTCTTCAGTGGCAGGGGGCTTGGAGGGAAATGAGAAGCAAGCTCTGGACTCCCACTGACTTCAAATGGGAAAGCCCAGTAGGAACAAGCGGGAAGAAGATAATCTGCAAGACTAAACTTCTTTGCCTAAAATGTGCTCTGTTTTTAAAAGGATTTACACGTCACCTTACATTTACTAACTGGAAATCTTCATTATATGTTTAAAAAGATAAGTCAAAAGGCAATTCACAGATAAATAAATAATCTTATTTTTCAATTCTGTGGACTCAACTTCTATTTCTCATATATAGATTTAGTTGGTAGAATCAGCCTACAAACACTTTATGGAGATAGGGGAGTCATGGTAATAAAGCCGATTGTTTAAGATGCATATATAGCATGTCTATAAATGGTAAAACACCCAGAGGGATACAACCCAAGACCAATTTTAACCAGACAGTATGTTATGTAAGGCCAGAGTTCATTCTTTTTTTTTTTTTTTTTTTTGCCAGAGTTCATTCTGATTAGTTGGTGCCTGTATCTTATTGGTTGTTAAATATTTATTTCACTCTCAATATAAACCAAAACATTATAGACATTATCTGGTGCTTTTTTCCTATGGATATTCTCATTTTCTTCCAGTGACAATGTAATACGTATACAATTAAATAAATGTGATATTAAACAGGCCGAATTATAGAATGCTCACTACTCCCTGTAAGGATCTTGACTTGGGTTAAGCTGGTCTACAAAATACCTAGCTATATCAATAAAGCAAAGAAAAAAAAATTTTTTTTAGCAGAACAAGGAAAAGTTGCCATTTGAAAAAGTAGACACAATAAGCCTTTAATAAGACAATATTAATTATGTCAGCACCTACAGAGTATCCAAGAACAACGTAACTTTTTTCCCCAGAGGAAACCTCAAAAGACAGACATCGATAACTGAATGAGTAAAGAATCATAGTTCCCTGTCATGTGAAGGTTTTCACAAGTCTCCAAATTTAGAAAAAGAGATTATAAAGATCATATCCTTACTGTAAATTACCCCTCAGAGTTGAAATTTATATTTACATTTAAGTGCGTCGATGACTAACCATTATATTTACAACATAATGAAATGAAAGGACATAACATTTTTTTAAATTAAAAAAAAAAAAACACTGATTTCCCCCTACCACCTCCTTAGAGTTAACTTTGAGCCACAGATAAATGTGAGAATTGTTTTGACTTAATAGAAGGGTAAATTACCTACTGTGAAGGCTGTTCCAATCTAGGTCCAAGTACACCACTTTTATGTAATTACGTTCCAGCAACTCTAAGCTTGATGGGTCTAAGAAACAAAACTCCTTCACAGCAGTGAAATGAGCATTTAATGAGAACACCAATTGTCAGCCAAATTTCAGCATGTGCCCCTAAGAAACAATGGAGAGATGTCATTCCTTATAAACTACAGCTATTAAAAACAGTAGTTAAAAAAATTCCCTAGACTTCTAATAAATGATTGAGCATCTTTGGATATACAGATCTGTTTATGTTTAGAATCTTCTGACCACTTTCCTATAATATTTGCTTAATAATTTCTTTAAATCCTTTACAACACCACCTGTTATATTCACGATAAAAACAGGTCTTCAGGAGAAATTAGTTCAAAGTATTTCACTTAACTTCAAAATTATGGAAAGAGGATGCATCACATCAGGCGGCTTGGTTGTCTAATCATAAATTACTGTTTTCAACTACTGAGATTATTAGTGTGTGTGTGTATGTGTGTGCGTGATTGTCTGTGTACTCTCCAGGTGAAGCCAGCATTATTATCAGCTTCTTTATTTCAAGCAACCACTTATTGGAAACGAAACGGTTAGGAAACGTCCTGGTTACTTCACCCCAAGTCAGACGCATGGAAAATGCTCTCAACCAACTGGAGCAACCAGTACTTCCTACTATAGAAGACAGTAGGGAGGTTCCTAAAAAAGTTAAAAATATAGTGATCATATGATTCAGTAATTGCACTACTGAGTGTTTACCCAAAGAATATGAAAACAATAATTCGAAAGGATAGATAGCATCCCTATGTTTACTGCAGCATCATCGACAATAGTCAAACTATGGAAGCAGCCTCAGAGTCCCTCCATAGATGAATAAAGATGTGGTATATACATATAATAGAATATTATTCAGTCATAAAAACGGATGAAATCTTGCTATTTACAACAACATGGATGGAGCTAGAGGGTATTGTGCTAAGTAAAATAAGTCAGTCAGAGACAGACAGATACCATATGATTTCACCCATACGTAGAAGTCAAGAAACAAAACAAACAAAGGGAGGGGGAACACAAACCAAACAGGTTCTTAACTATAGAGAACAGATGATTACCAGTGGGGAGGTGACTGGGGGATGGAGGAAATAGGGGATGGGAATTGGGAGTATACTCATCTTGATGAGCGCTGAGTAATATATAGAATTGTTTGATATAATAAATAATAATAATTGTTTAATATATAGAATTGTATTATATACCTGAAATTAATATAACAGTGTATGTTAACTACACTTGAATTAAAATTAAATTAAAAAAAAAAGAAAATGCTGTCAAACTATTTTTCAAGATGTCAGTATTCTTCATAGTAAATAGCACTTAAAAAAAAAAAACTTAAGTGGTGGTTGAGAGACCCTGAGGAGTAGGCTGAACAAATAAAATATAAGTTTAAAATATTAATAAACAAGGAGAATGGGCAAGAAAGAAGGAATGGAAGAAAGGGTATTTTGGTCATCAGCATTCTCTCCTAGGGCATAAGGAGGACTTTTGCATCTTGTTAAGAGTTTGAGAGGGCTAAATTTAAAACAGCAAGCTTTACCACAGTTGAACAAACTTTACCACACATGGTGAATGGGACTACAACAACTTTTAACTATGGTCATTAATTCTTGGCAACGCCTCTCATTAGGTGGAAGAGGTTCATATCCCTTCCCTGCCCCTTGAGTCTGGGCAGGCCAATGACTGCTTCCTTCTCTCTCCACAGAGAGTAGGATGGAAGTGGGGCTTGTGACATCAAAGGCTAAGCCATTCAGAGAACACACAGCTTTTGTCCTGTCTGCTGGATCCCTACTCTGTGCCCTGAGTCGCCATGAAATGATTCCCAACCCTGAGACTTCCATGGTGAAGAGGCTGCATGTGGGTACTCCAATGAACAGCCCCAGCCAAGCTCAACCTTCCAGACACCCCTGCCAAGGCCAGAGAAACAGGACTGAAGCATTTTTGGACCAGACCAGACACAGCCGAGCCCTGGCTGAAACTCTGTGCAAAGTCATGAGCACAATAAATTGCTTGTTGCTTTAAGTCACTAAGTTTTAAGATAGTTTTCCACACAGCACAGAGAATCACAGAATTTGAAAGGGACTTTAAAGATCTGCTGGTGAAACTCGGCTTGCTTTTGAGGAAATAGAGATCCAAACTGGTTTAACATCCAAAGGCACAAGTTAGCAATCACGATAAAACTAGAAATCAGGTCTCCAGGCTCTCAGCTCTGTTCTTTCAAAGACAGATTTCATCACAAACCACCTCCACCCATTTGTTCTGTTATGTGGGAACTCAAAAGTACCAGGGCCAATGTTCTTAGAAATGGTTTCTTCTTGTACCTATTTTAATTTTTTTTTAAAGATTCTCTTGTACCTATTTTTAAAAAATTAAGGAAAATTCTGACATATTTACTTTCTTATGCCTTTATCTTAAACACTTTCCTTGGGTGAAACTGGGGAAGAATTACTGTTCAGAGAGTATGGAATAAAAGTCTTGACCAACACTCGCTGTAGCAATGGGGACAACAGTGTTAACTTCACACACCATGCGTAAGATTTCACCTCTTCATCCCCATTTCACGTGAACTACCTTCAGGTAAACCTTGGTGTCACTTTCTCCAGTCCTTCCGTAATCAAAGTTTTATTCCAGCTTGTTAAGACAACGCATGACTTTTTATTAGATCTAGTTACGCAGTTCTTGAGTTTCATTTCCTTAGTTAGCTGAAATACATACTAAAAGGAGCAGTGAGCTTCCTAAGATTATCCTTTTGTGTGAACTGTTTATAGGAAATGTTTCAGGTTCCATATGAACCTGAAATTGCAGATTAATGATCTGCTCAGTAAGAAGCTCCTTCAGAAAGTACCTTAGTCTTTTGGATCCCATATTCATTAAATTGTTAATTAATTAAAAAACAATTCCAAAGACCAAGAAACAAGTTCTATCAACTACTTAAAAAAGAAAAGTGAGTAAGATATGGGCATTCAGGCAATTGGCACATTGGAAGTATCTAAAGGTCAGATGACCACAAATGGCTGAATGATTTGGAGAATCATCAGTGTCTAACATTGTCTTCCAGTAGCAGCTTTACTCTAACTTTACATGAATTATCATCAAGGTCTTTGAAAACCAAGTTTATTACCTGATGGATATCCTCTTCTTCCCTAACTAACCCACATCCCATCCTGTACACAAGAAGACAGGTCCCTGAAATGCCTTACAATTGGAATACCTTACCCTGCCAATGAATCTGCCCTCAGGAAAAAAAGAATTTTTTTTTTTCAAATGCATGACTGCACCCCCCAGAATGAGAAGAGTCCTATTATGTTAAAAAGGATTTTTCTGAATTTGTAAACCTTTACACACTTGCAGAATATTTAATGAACCAAATTCAAAATGGCAGATTGTACTCCAAAGGAATAAACAGCTTGGAAGTATTACTCAAGGTGAAACGCCAATCACAACTTAAAAATTAGTATTTGTGAACATCTCATGAGCAGGATACAAATTAGGCAAATTTCCTGTATAATGTACTCTTTCTTATTATCAGATAATAGTTTTTTAATCACACATTTTTGTGTTTCTGCGTCTCTGATATGGAAATTACAGCTTCAGAAATGAAGAAGCTGTTATATTTACAAGGCATTCCAGAACCAGGACATTACAGCAGGTGAGACGATGCTCTCTATCAGCCTGCAATTCAGAATCTTTGAGAGCAGTTTAACATCTATTCTATCATTTCATTCTCACAAAAAAGTCCTATCTGGTACCACTGATAGATATTATTATGATTTTAAGACAACTTTTAGACCAGAAAGGTTAAGCTACATCACTGGATGACAATCCTGACTCAGGATTCCATTTCCACAGTAGACTTACCCTCACAAAAAGAGGTATTATACATTGCAGGTCTTATTTTTGGCTGAGGCCGGTTAAATGGGCCCAGACCAGATATCCCTGAATTGGAATAGTCTTCTAAGACTCAGTGGGGCCCCACATGTACTAGTTAGTGGCAAAACCCTTTGTTTAAATGACTTTTGCTTGGGTCTTCCTCCATGTTCCTTCAGGTCAACGTACTCTCAAAGTCCTGGTTTTGTTTTTTCTAAAAAGTTTTATGATAGGGGATCTCTGGATGGCTCAGCGGTTTAGAGCCTGCCTTCATCTCAGGGTGTGATCCTGGAGTCCCGGGATTGAGTCCCACATCAGGCTCCCCACATGGAGCCTGCTTCTCCCTCTGCCTGTGTCTCTGCCTTTCTCTGTGTGAGTGTGTCTCTTGTGAATAAATAAATAAAATCTTAAAAAAATAAATAAAAATAAATAAAAATAAAAAGTTTTATGATAATAAAATACATTTTCATTACTATTTCATATAAAGTAATGTAAACCTTGGTGGAAGGTTTCTTTTTCTTTTCTTTTGTTTGTAAGATTTATTTGAGGGGGTGGGGAGGGGAGGGAGAGAATCTTCAAGCAGACTCCCTGCTGAGCACAGAGCCCAACTAGGGGCTCCATCTAAAGACCCATGAGATCATGACTTGAGCCAAAGCCAAGAGTCAGACACTTAACCGACTGAGTCACCCAGGCACTCCTGGTGGAAAATTTCTAAACTGAATTAACAACAGTGTAATAGCAAAAGTTCAGGGTGACTTAGCACTTCAGCTTTGTCATCCATAAAATAGATGTTCTGCCAACTTTACATAATTGTTGTAAGAATCAAATAAAACACAAGTGTTCTGTTAACTGCAAAATGCCACATCTATATGAAATGATGTTATTACCATTATATATACATGCCAGAAAAAAAAATAACTTTATGGCGGTATTTCTCCAAGTCTTTCCTTCCATTAACTCTAAGAACTACTATCATATCTAGATCAGTTTTCCATCTAGGAAGAAATTAGCAGGGTTTCAAGTGGATAAAACAAAATTAATGGCAATGAGAGTCTGTATTATGAAGTAAGATTCATAATCCCCTAGTACATTAATCAAATATTTATGCTGTTCTTATTTTTCATGTTTATATCCATAACTAGACTGTCTAGGAATCAGCTTAATGACTGAGCCAAAGTTTCAATCCTGCCTTCACCGTATACTTGCTGTGTGACTACAGCAAACTACTTAACTTTCCTGACCCTCAATCTTATCATCCATAAAATGGTTATTATAATAATAAGTACCTACTTAATTGTACTAACTATTAAATATGTTAATACATATGAAATATTTACAATTATACTTGCCACTCTTTTTTAGGCACTTTCTTAGTTTTTAACATTGATAGACAAACAGCAGATGCTTAAATCTGGGTTAATGGATTTCATTAGAAGGTAGGATACAGGGGTGCCCGGGTGGCTCAGTTGGTTAAGTGTCTGCCTTCAACTCGGGTCATCATCTCAGGGGTCCTGGGATTGAGCCCTACATCAGGCTCCCTGCTCTGTGGGGAATCTGCTTCTCTCTCTCCCTCTGCCCCCTGCTCATGCTCTCCCTCTCCCTCTCTTTCTCTCTTTAAAAAAAAAGGAGAAAAAGTAGAACTGACCCATGTGAAGTCATCTGGTCTATCCCCATTTGAAGCAGCACTATATCTATCAAAGTCAGACCAATCATTATCTTGTCTATTTTTAAACATTCTTAGGAAAAAGTCTATATTTGGACCTCATTAAGTGTTTAATAATCTACACCATTAGGTTAATTATAAGAATGAATTCCCTAAATCCACTAAGATTCTCTCTCTACCCATTTCTACAGCTGGCCTTTCTACATTATTATAGCCTACTTGTCAGCTTCCTTTTTAAAGCCCAGCAACCTCTGTCCCATTACTTTTTCCTAATAGCAATGTTTATTTTGACTTGAATTCCCAAGTGTATAAATATTTCAGACACTATATTGACCCAGGTTAAAAAAATCCTAAGGAACCCAGAAAGGATTACACTGGAAAGTGCAAGAAAACCAAAAACCACAAAGTAAACTTTCAATAAGTTTCTGTCTTGGCTCCAAAGAATGTAGTTGATTCAACAATTCTGATCAGAACCATTTATTATAAAAGGTAAATGACTATATTCATTTTTATTCATTCATATTACAAAATTATGAAAATTGAGCCCCAGTAAAAACTGAATACAGTCACCTGAGGAATAAAATCAATTAAAGACGTACTGTGTACTTACACTCAGACAGACTTGAAAATTCAGTGCTTTAAGCTAATTTCCCTCTTGATATTTTCAGACCTAATTCAGCAACACAAGCAATGCTTATTAGTAATATTAATGTACCATATGCTATCTCTGTCAACTTAATAATATTCTTGATTTTTTTGACTAAAATGTCAATCTAACTTCTGGAATCCTACCCAAGAGAATCTATGCAAAATTACAATAAATGGATTCATTCTATAGGCGTAATAATTAGCCATGGGCCCATTCATGAATGCCTGTAATTAACTTCTTGTACATATTATAATAATTTTATTTGAAATCATGAGATTTGCATAATTTGGCTAATATAAACAGCTACGAGTCCCAGGCACAGTACTAAATCCTTTAAGAACATTATCTCATTTTATCTTCATAATAAGAAAAAACGGCTGAGAGATTCACCAACTTACTGAAGGTTGAACAACCAGTAAGTAGCAGAATAAAGATTTTAATTTAGTCATGCTCACATCAGAAACTCTTCCCAACAAGTCTTTTCTATTGGTTTATACTGGAGAAATATTTGAAAAAAAAACATTTGTGTATTTCACACACACACAGGAAAGCAGTGAAAGCGTGGATTTAGCCATAACTTTTCTAGAAAGAGCCACTAACACCACCAACCTAATGAGAAGAGGATTCTAATGAAAAATCAGGTGTTTTTATTAAGACAGAGCAATAGAACATATCTCCAATTTTTATATTAAGAAAAGCAAACATAAAACTATTAGATTATTATGAATATGAAACGTTACATTTTAATACACTAAGTTGACAGATAAATTTCACTGCCACAGTGGTTTTAGAAGATAATAATATATGGGTAGCCCGGGTGGCTCAGCGGTTTAGCGCTGCCTTCAGCCCAGGGCGTGATCCTAGAGACCGGGGATCGAGTCCCACGTCAGGCTCCCTGCATGGGGCCTGCTTCTCCCTCTGCCTGTGTCTCTGCCTCTCTCTCTCTCTCTCTGTGTCTTTCATGAATAAATAAATAAAATCTTTAAAAAAAAAAAAAGAAGATAATAATATAAAAGTTCAAAAGAAGTATGTACAGTCCCCACTGTCATTTTTGCAGCGAAAGTAACTTCTACAATCCCTGCAAACTATGCCCACAATGGTAGCTTCAGGGATTGGTTTATAATCCCATGAGAGCTGTTTGCTGAGATTTCTAGGGAGAAGTTACCAGAGCACTTTCTTCCTGTAGATGACATGGTGAAAGCAGATTAACAGGTGGGAAACCACCACCACCACTTGGCTACAAGGAGAGCATGGAGCTACCGGGGAGTCCCTTCCATGAAACCTGAGGGTTTGGCTGTCTCCTATGACCAGAGATTCTCAATTAAAACAGGAAGTCACATATCAAGAAACATAAAAAAATAATGACATCCTCTATCCCTTTTCTGGTCTTCCCCCCAATACCCCTACCTAAGGAAATCCATTGTAGTGCACACACCGCAAAGCAGGTGAACCGTGGGAATTATCAGTGTGGTTGCTGATGAGCATAGCACAGGAAACCAAAGGTTTTTAATTTCAAAGGCAGCAGTGTTGGTTAACAATTTACACCACTGTGCAGTTGACAAAGCTTAACACTGTATGGTAACTGTCCCAGTTTTTAATTGAACTGGCAATTCAGTCCTTTTGGATCAAGGAGCCCCTAAAGAATTTTTTTTTAAGATTTTATTTATTTATTCATGAGACACACAGAAAGAAAGAGACAGAGGCAGAGGGAGAGGGAGAAGCAGCCTCCCTGCAGGGAGCCCGATGCAGGACTTGATCCCAGGACTCAGGATCACAACCTGAGCCAAAGGCAGATGCTCAACCACTGAGCCACCCAGGACCCCACCCCTTAAGAATCTGATGAAAGTTAAGGATTCCCTTCAGCAGAGATTTGTAAATATGCAATAAAACACAGTTTCCATACAGTCTGGGGATCCAAAAACTCTCCTGCCCCCAAGACCACGCATGAAGACCTACAGACCCCAAGTGAAGAACCCCTGTAGTCCTAGGGCTTGCACACTATGGAAAACAGATGTGGAGTGATCAGCATATTTCTGATCAGTTTCTCCAA
Organism: Vulpes vulpes; assembly: GCF_048418805.1. Taxonomy (NCBI): domain Eukaryota; kingdom Metazoa; phylum Chordata; class Mammalia; order Carnivora; family Canidae; genus Vulpes; species Vulpes vulpes. The sequence continues at coordinate 9,039,056 of NC_132787.1, forward strand.
AAGGACATCCTCTATGCCTGAGGCTCCCGCAAGTCTCCTCAAAGATGCCTCACAACTACTCTCCTTTAAAAAGCCTTTCATCAAAAAAAATAATAATAATAAATAAATAAATAAATAAAAAGCCTTTCATCTATCCACCTTCTAAGAGTTATAATAAAAACAAGGCAGGAATCGTGAAGAACATGAACAGAAACTTACTAGTCTGTCATCAACGATCAAATGTGATTTTATATTACTACTATATTTCCCTGTCCCATCAATTTTTAAGGTTCCAGGAAAGTTTTGTATAGCATTTATATTATACTATATAAAGTATTTGTAACTATTTCTATAAAACAAAGGACAAAGGGCCCTTAGTATAATCTCCCTTTATACATAATTTCTATGAGAAAATGAGCTCTATTTTCTCGACACTGCGCATTTTCAGGAGGTAACTCGCTACAAATGAGAAGGCAATTACACTAGGTCTGACTCTCTCTACACTAAAGACTTATCTACAAACATCTCTAATAAGACCAAAAAAGCAGGTAAATGCCATCATCACTTTATATATCAGGAGAGATATATGTAAAAATATTAAATGCTTTATTCTAGGTACTTATGCTGGATGACACTGAGAAAGTGGTGGTTTTACAAGTTCAGAATGCATGGCCAAGGTGACTCCTCCATACAGCAAATGCACTTAGGCTTTAAAAAGTCACAAAGCAATTGGTCGCAATTATTTTATTCTTTAAATTATTTCTCACTCCTGGTGGACAAATAAACATGGTGTACAGAAGTCACAGGTGATGGATCTTCTACATATATTTGTAAAATATTGATTCCTCTATACTTTTCTAGACCAGCTGCAGATTGAAAGTCAGAAGTCACAATCAGCCTTTTTGAAAGGCGTGTGAAACACCGTAACCTGGCTCATTTTATAAAGTACAAAATTCAGAAGGGAACCTTTCCAATCCACTTTGAGAGCTCATGAAGCTTAATAAAACAAATGGTGGTGGCACACGCTAGCTCTAGTTGGACAATAAGCCCTACAGTTTACCTGTTCTATAGCAGTTACCACTTTTTTTTTTTTCCTTAAAATTCAGACCGATGTCTAGGTTCTGTTACCACGAGATGAGGACTGTTTTGGCTGTGCATTCACCTAGAACTAATTTCCCTCTCTGAAGGCTAACAAGATCCCTCTTCCCTTCATATATAGCCTTTCATTTCCAAAAACAGGCTGACCTGGTACGATCCAGAATGGGGCCTTTAGTAAAGATCTGCAGTTCAGAGCCTGCCTGCCTGGAAGGAATGAAGTCAGCCTCAAGGGCAGACCAAGTGCTAGGGAATAAACCCAGGGCAGGAGCCAGGAGCAAAGCCACCTGAGAGAGGATGTGGTAACCAAGAAATGTGCAGACAGACAGGCAAGGCCAGTTCAGGAAGACCAGCAGTCAGAGAAGGAAAAAGGCAAGAGTGGTGGTTCTCAACTTGTGAGACTCCCAGAACGTTTTCAAATACTGGAAAATTTTGACTAGAGCACTTTTTTTTTTTTAAGTATATGCACAAGATTGAGAAAATCTCCATTTCCACACTGAAGAACAAGGAAGACTGGCTCACAGCTCCAGCCATCAGCACTTCCTGCGGAGCGCTGGCTTTGCTTCAGGTACCCTGCTGCTCAAAACTAGGTCACTCCCCAACATCAGGGAGCTGCTTTTGAGTAGAATTGTTTAATGTAAGGTGCTGATTTCTACTGCTCAGGCGGTGGTTTTCCCACATTCCAGTAAACACCTGATCTTTCTTAGGTGTCGGGTTAAAGTGCAGTCTCCTATCTGTTACCGCAGGAAACTGTATCCCACTCTTACTCACGGCCCCACTTACAGCAGCCAGTGCACCATGACTAAGTTAGTGGCCCGGAAAGAGATACGGCCCTTGGATCACAATTTGGGGTCTGAGATTTAAGACGCCGCTGGTGGAACAGCTAAAGGAGAAAACAGAAGTAGAGCTCGTGTTAGTAGATCTGGGGACACGAGGCAGGCCATTATCAGGGTGTGCCACAAGCAGGGGCAGGGAGCACCACCGGGGGTGCCGGGAGGACTTCACATCCAGGGCAGGAGGGCAAATAGAAGACATCCCTGAGTAAGATGGAATCTGAAGAATAAAGAGTCTGGAGAATAAATAATAAAGAACGAAGAATAATAAACGTCCTAAGCATGTTTCTGAGAAAGGGGTTTGGGCAACTTGGCGGGGGGCCGACTGGGGTGGGGGGTAGGACAGGCCAAATCATCAAAACTGGAAACACAAACACACAAGGTTAATGCTGGACTGCTACTAAATGCTGAAGTTTAAAATCCTTCCCGGCTGGAATCAGAATGGGTTGCAGAGACTGTTGTGTGGCTGAGCCAAGAGGTGGGAATCAAGGGGGGTGGAGGGTGGGGGGTGGGAGAGGAGTGGGGTCTGTGGAGGCTGGAATCCAGGCAGAGTAAAAGCCTGCTTTAACCCAAGCAGTGCAGATGACTAACAGTGGAAAGCAGACTCAAAAAATCATGAGTCATCCTGAAGGGAAATAACGTCAGCGTCAATAACTTCTCTGGGAACTTGGAACACATGTGCTTGAACAAATATTTTGGAATCTAATATCCTGCACCAGGATTGAATCGCTCCTTCATTTCGGATAGGTCACCCTTACTTTTCTGTTCTCAGAGCTCTTCAGTTACCAAATGAGGCTGATAATATCTGTTTAGAATATTTTTAATCAGTGAAAAACATCAATAAGAGCTGACCTTCTGGAAAAACCACGGATTACGCTTGAACTCCCTGCATGGAAGGAACGCATCCACAAAAAAAAATCCACTTTGGGCTGGTATCAGACTCATCAGTAAGATCGCCAGTGGGCTAATGCTCACAATGAACACGCAGGCATGTTGCACAATCACAGCACGGCAATTAAAACCTGAATTTCTATAAAATGAGAGAGGAGTTACTTCTTACACATTCCCTTCCATCTTAAGAAAACACTGGCTTTCCTCCTATTAGGGGCAAGGCATTGCATAAAATGAAATGCTAAAGGGATTATTAAAATAACTAAAAAATACCTGACTTTAAAGGAAAAATAAAATTAAAAGGTTAAGTATTATTAGGTTGCTATCTATGAGAGATGTACTAGTTCATGATTTAATTCAAAATATTGGGGCAAAAAAAAAACCCAAAAAACAAAAAACAAGATACTGGGGCAGCCTGGGTGGCTCAAGTGGTTTAAGCGCCTGCCATGGGCCCAGGGCGTGATCCTGGAGTCCTGGGATCGAGTCCCATGTTGGGCTCCCTGTATGGAGCCTGCTTCTCCCTCTGCCTGTGTCTCTGTTTCTCTCTTTCTCTCTTTCTCTCTCTCTCTCTCTGTATGTCTATCGTGAATAAATAAATAAAATTTTTTAAAAAATCAAAATATTTTCCAGATATTCTTATATATAAAATATAATGGACTATGACTGATATCCAGAAAACACGGATGAATCTCCAAAAATATTATGCTAAGAAGCCAGGCGCACAAGAGACCACATTCTGTAGGATTCTATTTACATGCAGCTCAAGAACAGGGAAACCAATTTATTGTAGGAGTCATTCAGTGTTCCCCTAGACTGGGGGAGGAAGACATCCCTTGAAAGAGCAATGGAAGTGTCCTCTGGTTGTGGGTGATGATTATAAAATTTGTCAAAAGTTAACAAACTGAACGGCTAACTTTGCATTTTACTGTATGTAAAATATGCCCTTTAAATGTAAAAAAAAAAAAACAAAAAACAAAAAACAAAAAACAAAACACCACAGGACTCCATAAACGTGCTAAGAATAGAGGGTTCGGGTAAAAGCATGGCTAAGGGTTGCTGGTACCATCTTTTATACTTGATCTCAATGGCATTTATAAAGAAAATATTCCTGATTTGGAAGGAATAAGATGCAATGGCTAAAACAATAAGTTTAGTAACACAATTACATTGCTTGCTGGACTTCATTTATGTATGAAAGACCCTAACAAAGAAAAGAAAGAGGATTTTTTAAGAGTAAATGAAAACAGAATTTGCATCCATTTCTGCCCTAGCAACTGAAAACAAACCAAGTTTTAATTTGCATCTTCATTCGTATTCTAGTACCAGGGTACTTTGGCTTCTTACACAGAAGGACTTCTAGAGTGGAAGTGTATAGTATTAGGACCTCTCAGGAGGAAGGTCTCCGAGGGAGCCCCACAGGGTTCCTGTGGGGCTTTCCCACCGTCACACAAATTCTGACTCATGCCTCAAGGGCTTGGTTATGAGACCCAGCCAAAATCAGGCCCTTGAAATGAGTCACATCCCTTAGCAAAGCAGGGCAGGGTGAAAGGAGAATCAGTTCCTGGCTGAAAACCCAAGAAAGGCGCTCTTTGCTAGCTGCCTGCCCCATTCAAGTGAGGAGAGAAAAACGTGGAACATGAGGACAAGATGGACCTGCTCCTTCACTCTTTCCTCCTCCGCTGTCAACACAGGCAAAGTGCACAGCATTGCCCGCAGCCCAATCTCTCAGGCCCGTCTTTAACTTAAGGAAGGGAGAGTATTGTGCTAAATTGAGCTACAAAGGAAGAGTTAAAGGGAACTGGGAGCGACCTACAGAATTTTGTGGCTTTCCAACTTGGTGCGAATAGTTTGGCCAATCTACCAAGGAGCAGAGGGGCACAGCACCAAACAGCAACAGAGCTACTTCCTCACTATAGCAAGTGCACTAACAGCTGTAAAAATCATATAAACAAAGCTTCTGCCTGGAGGGCTGCCCCAGCACAGCCCAAGTGCAGTTGTGAGCCTGAAAACACTTGTGTTGGACGCATGAATCTAATGTTCGTTTTGAGCCTTCTCATGGGCCTTTTTAAAGATGACACTCTAAGGCCATGTTATTTTTAGAATTATGAAAATAACAGCTGTACTTGTCAGCCATCCTCCAGGGAGGGCCCTTCTCCTTGAACTGGCTTTGGAAACACCCAAGGCCTGGTCTCAACTGTGCTTATCCTCCTAGGTCTCTTTTTTCACAATCTTTAAATACAATTTGGTGGTAATCTTTTTTTTTTTTTTTTTTGTGGTAATCTGTCAGCATGTCTGTCTTCCCTGCCAGTCAGTCTCCTCGTTGAGGGCAGAGGACATTTCTGTCTTGCATACTGTTGAGTTCCTAGCACAGAGCACGATGCCTGGCACGTAGAAGGTGCTGAACAGACACCGGGTGAATGAATGGATTTCTGCATTGCTGGTTTTTATTTTATCATTTATCAGAAAACAAGTTTCACTAAAGCTGAAATATGCTCTCCTCTCTCTCTGTTCTACATCCTCAGACCTCAAATACTACATGATCCACAAGAGGTCTTCAGTAAAGATTGTGAGAAGACATCAATTTGGTGCTCTATGCTCAGCGAAATCTCTAGGCACATCCTTTTTGTTTTGTTTTGTTTTGAGGGAGAGAGAGAGCACGCTCGCACATGCTCAAGCAAATGGAACAGGCAAGGACAGGAGGGGGGCAGAGGGAGAGGCAGACAGAGGAGAATCCTCAAGCAGGCTCCACACTCAGCACAGAGCCTGACGCAGGGCTCGATCTCATCACCCTGAGATGACCTGAGCCGAAATCTAGAGTCAGACGTTCAGCCGACTGAGCCACACAGGCATCCCTACACACGTCTTTTTATAAGAGCAACAACGGTCCTGATGTCTGAAGCCCACTAGTAGCAAATTCCACAATCAGCCTTCAAAGGGATTTTTGTGTGTGTGCCAAATAACTTAGTCAAGATTGTGACTGAACTCTTCAAAATAAGTATCTTGGAGTATGAAACAAGCCACTAGCCACAGTTTAGGCAACTGTAATTCTCAGGAAAACCATGATTACCCCATTGCTCAAAAGCTATTTACTGTGTTGCTGACCCTTAGAGTAGATGACAAGGCCTGTTAGAAATGTTCACATCTCCTCTATGATTTGTAAGCTGCAATGTGCTGGTTATAGAAGCATACACCCCACAGCTACTAAATGCTATTTAAATGGAATAAGGAAATATGAGACAGTCTGACAATCTGGAATATAGGCTGAAATCCATGGACAACAAGAACCACAATTCTAAGTGCAGTAACCAAAGATGACATTTTCACTTTTATTGGAGAGTCACTTCTAATGAACACCTAACTACAGAGCAAATAATTTTAACCCTGGAGATAAAAAACAGCTTTTCTCCTTTCATTTTTGCTTTAATCTGCCCAAACGGAATGGGACATCTAACTTTTCTTAGGGTTGATGCTGCTGGGGGGCGGGAGGGGGGGTTGTTTAAGTTCTAGCAGCTGGGTATAGGCATATCACTCCCAAACTTCAAACACACAAAAGGAAAGATATCATTTCATACACCTATTTTGTAAATTAGGTAGAGATTGTTTTATTTTTTATATCACTAAATTCAAAACAATTCAAACCATAAAGGTAATGATTTGTGTGCTCATCTTCAGTTTTATTATCTTGCTCTGTATCATATTCATGTCTTTTTTTTAAGTCTTTTTAAAATATTTTTTAAGGATTTTGTTTATTCATGAGAGACACAGAGAGAGAGAGAGAGAGATGCAGAGACATAGGCAGAGGAAGAGGCAGGCTCCATGCGGGGAGCCCAATGCAGGACTCGGTGCCAGGACTCCAGGATCACAGCCTGAGCCAAAGGCAGACACTCAACCACTGAGCCACCCAGGTGTCCCCATATTCATGTCTTTTAACAGGTTTTATTAGACTTCAAACTTTTCAATAATACTTAATAAAGAGAAATTTTAGCCCTGTGGGCAAATGAGACATTTCAGAATTTTTCTATTTAAAATAACTGACGGGATCCCTGGGTGGCCTGCCTTTGGCCCAGGGCGCAATCCTGGAGACCTGGGATCGAATCCGTCGGGCTCCGGTGCATGGAGCCTGCTTCTCCCTCTGCCTGTGTCTCTGCCTCTCTCTGTGTGTAACTATCATAAATAAAATAAATAAATAAATAAATAAAAATAAAAGCTTTCTTCCTGAAAATAAAATAAAATAAAATAACTGACTATTCAAATGATAAGTAAATACTATATATTTATTTTAAAACCGCATATTTTAGGAGCGCCTGGGTGGCTCAGTTGGTTAAGCATCAGACTCTTGATTTCAGATCGGGTCATGATCTCAGCGTTATGGGATTGAGCCCCTTGTCTGCTTCTCTCTCTCTCTCTCTCTCCCCCCACCCCGTCCCTCCTCCCATTAGCACACATGCACTCCCACTCTCTCTAAAATAAATAAAAATGCATATTTCCTTAAATGTTTACCTTATTAAAATTTCACAGGATCAATATTAAGAACACTACTCTTTAGATCCTTTTTTTTTAATTCTTTTTTTTTAAGATTTATTTATTTATTCATGATAGACAGAGAGAGAGAGAGGCAGAGACACAGGCAGAGGGAGAAGCAGGCTCCATGCAGGGAGCCCGATGCGGTACTCGTTCCCGGGACTCCAGGATTGCGCCCTGGGCCAAAGGCAGGAGCTAAACTGCTGAGCCACCCAGGGATCCCTACTCTTTAGATTCTAATTCGAGATACTTTTAAAATCTTAAAGTTGCTAGATTAAGAAATGCTCTTATTTCTTCTGCATTTCTTTAGTGTAAAAGCTATCAAAGTATCATTTAAATTTCATTATGAATCTTTATAGTATATTCTCTTACCTTTCTTACTAAAATTATATATATTCAAAGGGATGATACTGTTGTGAAATGTATCTACTGGAAAATCTAACTTAAGTTACACTAGTCACTGTGTATTTCTCCACTTTTGGTTGCTTTACAAATGACTCCATTATTTGTTGGTCTATTATGTGCCAGGAACTGTCCCTTGTCCTTTTATATATTATTAAGCCTTATAACAATTCTATAAAGTATCATTACCCTTTCTATATTACCTCTATGACATTTTTCTGATACGGAAGCCAAGGCTCCAAAGTTATAAAAACCTGCCCAAGGGTTGGTCTTTATGCAAAGGCCTATCTTTTCAATCTACCATAATCCTTTGATAATCAAAGTCTTTCATCCATTTACTCATTCAATAAGAATTTATTGATCCTCTATCATGTGCCAAGCACTATGCTGCTCAGTGAGGTGACAGTTCTCAAGATGCTCATAGTTTAATGAAAAAGGCAAAGACAAACAATGAGCTATATAAATGGAAGGTACAGTCTTGGGGGAAAAATAAAACCTCCAGTGAAAAACAGAAGAGGTAAATCTGGGTTGAGATATAGGTAAAAATTGCTACCCATAATATTAACAACATTAGCTTCTAATTATGGAGGGCTTTTGGCTCATCAGTTACCACAACTCTGCCAAGTAAGATTTTTTTTTTAAATTACATCATTTTGATAGAGTCACCCTTGAAGTAGGTTCTAATATCAACTCCATTTTTAGAGAGGAGGGGAAAGCTGTTAATGACTCAAGGTCACACGGCTAGTGAATGTCTGGGCTAGAATTTGAATCACATCTGTCTAAAACTGAAGTGTAAGCAGTGGTCGTCTCTATCTCTGGGCAGAGCCAGGCAATTTGTCTGAGGAGAGCAATGGGACAGAGGTCAGATAAAGAACTCTGAGGAGCAGGAAAAGGAGCCAATGGGGGGTAAATAGAAAGGACCCACAGGCCAACGGAGAGACCCATCTCTTCCTCACCATGGACAGCCACAGTACAAGATGCCAGTCCATATCTCTGGCCAAGGTAAGGTGGCGTTATCTACAACAGATGGCGGAAATCAGCTTTCAACAAGGGGAAAAGTCATCCTTTTCTTTTCATCTCCAGTAGAAGTACTTCTAATCAAATTCAGGTTTTCGCCTACAGATCCAAACCTCAAGAAAAGAGCACTTTCACCTGGTCCCTAATACCCACACTCATGGAGGGCTTTGAGGGGAGAGGATGGGTCCCTCAGACAGGGGAGCTGAGGCCAGGCCTCTTCTCTTTCCCATCAGACCCACAGAGATGTAGAGTCACAAGGCATCCCCAGAGCCCTCTGAGAACGGAGTTTGGGTGTGCCAGCATAACAAGGTGGCCAAGAAGGTCCTCTCTGAGAGACACCGGGTCATTTCCAATTCTGAGGACATTTAGAGAATGAAGAGCCAAAACTGCACACAGCATGGTCAAGAACTGGAAAGGGGGCGATGGGAAAGATGTAAAGTCAAATGGGTTTTTAACATCAGGTCAACAATCATGCCCACCATGTACCACCTGACTGCCCTCCCTTCTGCTGAATGGCAAATATCTCTGAACAATTCTCCACGTTTCCAACTTCAGTAGTAAGAGTTGAATCATGGAGAACCCTGAACACTGAGAATCTCATCACTGATCTTCCCCTCCTCTGTTCTCCTATGATATTCAATTGGTAATAAAACCTATTTACTTCTTTTTTTTTTTTAAGATTTTATTTATTCATGAGAGACACAGAGAGAGAGAGAGGCAGAGACATAGGCAGAGAGAGAGAAGCAAGCTCCCTGCAAGGAGCCTGATGTGGGACTAGATCCTGGGACTCCAGGATCATGCTCTGGGCCAAGGGCAGGTGTTCAACCACTGAGCCACCCAGGTGTCCCCAAAACCTATGTACTTCTTAAATGTCTCCTTCCTCACTTCTTGTACATACAATTATCTGATGACACACAGGAGCACAAATACTTTGGCTAGAAACTGCCTGACAGCAATTGAGACAATGGGATAAGCTACAGGTACGACTGATGGAAAAATAATCTCTACATGTATGAGCAATTTACGGGGAGCCTCCTAGGTGTCAGCCCTTAGGATCTTTTGCTAAGATTCCCTGAAAGAGATTCCTCCTAAAATAGGTTTCCTGGAATTTGGAAAACATTGTCAGTCAGTCTGAAGATCTGAGAGAGAGAAAGAGAGAAAGAGAGAGAGAGAGACAGAGAAGAAGAAGAAGAAGAAGAAAAAAAAAGCTCACAATAATTATCTCTTTGCAGAAACCACATGCTATTCTTTGACTCCTTTATCTTTAAACACATGTGTCTGCAGCAGAGCCCCCGTCATGGTCATCCTTAACCTGACACTTAGTGGGCAGCTCCTGCACACATGATGTGACAAGGGCCACACAAAACAGCAATGTTTAAGGGGACAGAATTTAGGGATCTCTGAGGCTGAGTAGCCATTTCTTACACTGGAATTAAAATAAAATGAGGTGAGATCTTTTAAAGAAATGAAGAAAGTTAGCAGTGAAATACATGAATTCATTATGATGGTGACCTTGTAACTGCCAGTTGTGGAGGGTGAGTGAAAGGCCCCACACCCAGCGCTGGACATACACCTGGCATCCTCCTAGCAACCCCATCAGGCTGAAGAAACAGGCTCAGAGAAGCCAAGAAACTTGCCTCAGGTAATAGATTCTAAGTGGCAAAGCCAACCCAAACTCAGGTCTTCTGACTGCCAGTCATTCCTCTCCCTCCTCCCTGCTCCACATCAATGTGGCCTTCACTTAGTCCCTCCTCCCCATCCCCCTCTCCAGGGATTCACTTACCACCCTCTCTCTTTAACCCTTAGTATCTATGATCCATGAATTTATACTCTTCCTTTAGTGTATCATTGTTTCTAAGGGTTTTGTTTTTCTTTTTTTTTTTTTAGAAAGGGGATCTTATCTTTTACACAAATGAGGAACCCAGGGCTTGTTTATTTAATAAGTAACAGCAGAAAGAAATAAAATGCTACAAAACAAATGAATGCAGTTGTTTCAGATCATTATATAAACAAACTTTTAAAATAATGTTAAAGGTCTGAGGTTACATGTGAGAAGAGTATAATGTTTGTTTAGACTTTAGCAGGGAATAATTTCTATTAAAAACTAAGCACAAATCAAGAAAAAAAAATGCTTAAAGCTGTGTCTACGTGATGCCCCAAGAAAAATTTAGCCATCATTTTCTCTGTACCAAGCCAAAGATTATTTTTCAAATAATCTAGATAGACTGTCTGGAGAAATTATAAAAAATTCAATTATGTAAACACAATCTTAGTTTCTTAGTTTATATACACCAAGCTTTATAAACAAGCCTATAATCTGCATAATTGTGCTTTGTGAAAGAACATCTACTTGCATGACTGACCTATGGCTAAAGGTCTGCCAAAGTTAAAATTAAGGTTTTAAAAAAGATAATTTTAAAGATCAATATCCTTTTTCCCCTCAATTTCAAGTATTTGTATTTTTAAATAATGTGGGAAATAGTAGAGTTTCAATGTCCTAGATTAAAAGCATTAACGATAAAAGCCACATCTGGACTTCACAAAAGAATATATTTTCTTTCATTCGTATTTTTAGCTACTGAATAACTTACTGCAGCAAGTTCTTTCAGTTAGCATTCAGACATGTAGCCAGGGCAGTAATAAATACCACAGCAGAGAAAGTTGCCTATTAACCCTTTAACTTGTCTTCCATGCACACGTTCCATCTGATGTTTTGGCTGAGGAGTATCTGAATTGCTCTTCAGTACATATCCAGACACTATCCCATGGTCGACATTTTCATCTAGTATCCTCTAAACTGGGATTCTAATTAATTTTAGTTGCAGTATTATAAAGCAAGGCAAAACTAAAGGAAAAGCCGTAATAACCATGATGATAATGACTTAAGACAATCAGCTGATTGTATTAAATTCTCACCATCTCTATCTTTACATAGGAGTTACCAATCAGGCAAGAAGTACATTTCCTTGGTTGAAGGTAATTGGAAATGATTCTTTTTCTGGTCTAAAACTGGTAATTTTTGCACAGACCAAGCCCTGACTACATTGTATCACAGAAGCAATCAAGCTTTAATCTTAGGCATACAAAGCTTCCATTAAAATCTAAAAAACAGTCCCTTAGCAAGTGTTTGTTCAGTATCTACTATGTGAAAAGCATTGTGATATGCAGGCTCAGTGTACAAAGGTGAGTAAGATAGCAGCACTCCTCTCTCTGTGACTATATAACCTCTTCCTTAAGATATATTGAATCAGCTACAATACCAAACACAAACTGATAAATATGATAACAGATGAAAACCTAAAGTATTAGCTAGAGTGGAAACTTTTATTAAAACGTAATCAGTTTAATCTAACCTGCTATGGGTACCACCTTGAAAGTTGAAGACCACCTTTCAACTTAAGGCTAGACTATGGGATTTTTAAATAATGTAGTATAATCTCCCTTCCAGAATGTTGGAATTTAAAATAGTATCTCTGGGGGATCCCTGGGTGGCGCAGCGGTTTGGCGCCTGCCTTTGGCCCAGGGCGTGATCCTGGAGACCTGGGATTGAATCCCACGTCGGGCTCCCGGTGCATGGAGCCTGCTTCTCCCTCTGCCTGTGTCTCTGCCTCTCCCTCTCTCTCTCTCTCTGTGACTATCATAAATAAATAAAAAATAAAATTAAAAAATAAAATAAAATAGTATCTCTGACAGAAACCTTCCCAGGAGCTTTTGGTCTAAAGTTACTGGTTTCTGAAAGAAAAAAAAAAGGTAGAGCAATCAACATGTGTGACTATTGCAACCTCTTGAGAAAAAAAAAGAAAGGGGTGTGTGTGTGGAACTTTTTTAGAGCTGTTTGTGCCAGATTTAAAGAACAATGGGAATTACAAGAGGAGATGGCAAACATTTTAGAAAGCAATTCTTTGACTTGAAAGTTAAAACATAGAAGACAGTGACTGGAGATTTGAACTGAAAAGAACAGGTTTCTTTTAAAAAGGGCAAAACTATACTCAAAGAGAAAAGCTTTAAGGATAGTTATTTGTTGTTTTTTTTTTTAACTGTCATTCTCCTGGTACAGACTATCTCCCTCGTGCCACCGCAAATAAGGACAGCATAAAGTTTTGGGTTTTTTTGGGGGGTTTTTTTTTTTGGTTTTTTTTTTTTTTTTTGAGAAGTCACATTTAGGAATGCTCAAGACACATCGTTGTCCTAGCCCTCCCCCTGGTCTATGTCTCATCCTTCCCAGGGCTGCTTCAGGCACTGCGTCTGAAGAATCCCCTCAGCAAGATGCCTGGCTTTCTCCTTGGTACCACCACTGATCCTGGTGCACATCTTGATTACAGCATTAATCACAGACTACTACAATTATCTATTTGTGTATCTGCCTCCTTCCTAGATAGTGAGGTAAGAGAGGTCAAGGACCCCGCAACCTAGCAGAGTACCTGATAAACTATGTACAATCAACAGATAACAGGTCATCTCACAGTGCCATATAAAAGAATTCTACTAGGACCATAAAACCACTGAGCATAAAGCTAATCAAACTAAAAGGAGCAATTCACTTACAATGAGCCTTTCAACAATGATTTGCTTGGCTTCTACTGAATAGCAAGCACCATTCTAGGCATGAGGGGCATAGAACACAAAGCATGCAAGACACCTGCCTTCAGGGAACTTACATGTTAGAGGAAGGGTGAGGAAGAAAACTTTAAAAAAAAATTATAACAGTGAATGTCTACAAAGTTTGGGATATTTTGTATAATCTCTCGAAGACCCAAGTGGTCTAGTCCCAGTGCCCAAGAAATTTACACTCTAGTTGTGGGTATAAAGATAATCAACAACAAAGACAAAATACAAAGTGAATGCTAATTGTGTAGAACAGAAAAATAAGGGGTGTGACAATTTATTGGTGGGCACTTTGGGCCATAAGGATCAGTAATAGCTTTCTAGGTTCCTGGCAGGCTTGGAAGGAGAGTGAGCCACTGAGAAACAGAGGAGCCAAGTCTGGTATTACTAAGGAAGGGAAATGGTCTGAACTAAAGCAGAGGAGAAAAGTGTAAGATTTTTTGGAATGATAGAAAAGTGTCCCTCCTGCACACCTGCCATCACTTTCCACCTAATTATTCAGCTCAAGTCCAAGAGTCACCTTGTTTGCTGGAAGCGGTGGGTCTTTGAGGCCTCAGTGATGTCACCTCTTTCCTAAATTTTCAGACCACTCTTCTCTATTCCCATGACCACTGCAGGCATTTCCAAACCTGACTACTAGAAAAGTCTACCTCTACCTCCTTCCCACTCCAATCCATTTTCCAACATGCTGCCAGGAAGATCTATCCTAACGCATATTTGATCCTATTATTCTTTCCTTTAAAAAAAATTGTCTAAGTATAGAGGAATGGATAAGGAAGATGTAGTGTGTGTGTGTGTGTGTGTGTGTGTGCATATATATATAAAATCATCACCAGCATCATCACCATCACCCTCCTCCTTCCTTGCATGTGGGCAATGGGATATTAGTCAGCCATGAGAATGAGGGAAATCCCGCTGTTTGGGACAACATGGGTGGAACCTGAAGGACATCACGCTAAGTGAAAGAAGCCTGACAAAGACAATTACTGTGTGTCACTTCCAGGTGAAATCTACAAAAAGCTGAACTCCTAGAAACAGCAGGATGAGGAGGGGAGGAGGGGATGCTGGTCAAAAGGCACAAACTTCCAGTTGTAAGGCCAAGTTCTGGGGATCTGAAGTACAGCATAGTGATTATTATCATTAATACTGTATCCTGTACTGGAAAGTCGCTAACATGGTGGGCCTTAAAATGTTCTCACCACAAAAAAGGAAACGGTAATCATGAGGTCACGGAGGCGCTGGTTAAAGCTACGGAGGTAATCATTTTGCAACATGGAAGATTTTTGCATAGAATATACATAGAATCATTTTGCAACCCTCAGCGGGTTGTACAAATGTTACATGTAAACTGTATCTCAATCCGGCCGGGGGGAAAAATGATAAAGGAAAACCACATCTATGAATGAATGAATGAATGAATGAATGAATGAATGAAGAAAAGAAAAACCACATCTATAAATGAATGAATGAATGAATGAATGAATAAAAGAAAAGAAAAGCCACATCTAGCTCCTAAAATTAAGGGACTTCTAAAGTCATTCAAGAAAAATAAGGGGGGGGGGGGGCTTTAGGACATGAGCAAGAACTGTTATGTTTTAAACTGAGCCTGGGAGCAAGAGGGAGGCTCCAGAGCTGCTGAACAGAGCAGCTCGTTAATGTAGCTGCCAGGTTCTGGAGGCCCCGCGTGTGCTCACTCGCTGGCCCCAATTGTTTTCCTCCCGCCACCCCCATCCCCATTAAGCAGTTCTCCCTTCGCTCCGTCTACAACCCCTGCACATTTTAAACTCTAACTAGAAATGACAACCCCCAGGCCTGCCCCCCAGGCCTGCACCCCCCTGCCCCCCAGGCCTGCACCGCCCCCCCCCCCCCCCAGCTCCGGCCCTCGCCCTCGGAGGAAGTGTCCCGAGATCCGCCCCAACTAGGGCTTCCTCCTCCAATCACTTCCCCCGCGGGCTCTGCGGCTGAAGGAAGCCTCCCCGGCCGCCCCCCGCGGCCGCAAATCCGTTCCCGGGGGCCCCACCCGCCTCCCGCGCCGCTCCCAGCTTTCGCTTTAAGGCGGGCACAGGTGGGCCGCGGGCACAGGTGGGCCGCGCAGCCCGCGCCCCGGCCCCCGCCCCGCGCCGCTCTCCGCAAGCCCCAGCGCAGGTGCGGGGGGCAGGGAGTGACCCCGAAGTTGCTGCCCCGGCGCCAAGGTCCCACCCGTACGCGCTCCGCCGCTCAGGGGCCGCGCCCGCCGCCCGCCCCGGCGCCCCCCACCCCCACCCCATCCCATCCTCACCCCCTCCCCGGCCTTCCCGGGGGCGCCCCACCCCGCCCGCAGCTGAATGCACCGCGGCCCCGGGACGGCGACGCGGGCTCCCTCCGCTGCTCCCCCGCTGCTCCCCCGCTGCTCCTCCCGCTGCTCCCCCGCTGCTCCTCCCGCTGCTCCTCCCGCTGCTCCTCCGCTGCTCCTCCACTTCTCCCCACGCTGCTTCCCCCCACTGCTCCCCACGCTGCTCCTCCAATGCTGCCCCCGCTGCTCCCTCCGCTGCTCCCTCCAGTGCTCCCCCTGGTGCTCCCCCCACTGCTCCCCACGTTGCTCCTCCAATGCTGCCCCCGCTACTCCTCCGCTGCTCCCCCCGCTGCTCCCCAGGCTGCTCCTCCACGGCTCCCCTCGCTGCTCCCCCACTGCTCCCCTCGCTGCTCCTCCAATGCTGCCCCCGTTACTCCTCCGCTGCTCCCCCCGCTGCTCCTCCACTTCTCACTTCTCCCCCCGCTGCTCCGCAGGGTGCTCCTCCACTGCTCCCCTCGCTGCTCCTCCACTGCTCCCCTCGCTGCTCCTCCACTGCTCCCCTCGCTGCTCCCCCCGCTGCTCCCCCGCTGCTCCCCCGCTGCTCCCCCCGCCGGTCCTCCCGCGCCTCTGCGAGCCCCCGGGCGCCGCGCCCCCGCGCAGTCCCCAACTTGTCCGGCCGCCGGGCCGCGCCGGGGAAGCCCCCGCTCACCGATATCCCCGTCGTCGTCGTCCTCCTCCTCCTCCATTCCTAGCAGGACGTCCCTGGTCATCATTTGCATGGCTCCCCCAAAAGGCGGCTCCGAACTTGGCGCGAAGTTGGGGGCTCCCGGGCTCCGGCCCCACCGCGCTGCCACGGGGCCCTGCGTGCGCGCGGGGCGGGCGGGGCGCGCGGGGCGCGCGGGGCGGGCGGCGGGGGCGGCGGGGGCGGCCCGCACTGCCGGGAGCCGAGCCCTGCGAGCCCTGCGAGCCCTGCGAGCCCTGCGCCCGAGCCCAGCCTCTCGCCAGCCGCGCGGGGCCGGCCACTGAGCATGCCCAGTGAGCGAGCCGGGCTCGCTGCGGAATGATCAAACTTCCCCCGGGCTCCTTGGGCTCCCAGAAGGAAGTCGGGACGGAGCCGGAGCCGTTGACGTTGGCGCTCTGCAAGCCCGGGACCTCGGGGAGGAGGCGGCGAGGGCCCGCGGGGTGGGGGCGGGGGCGGGGCAGTGGACGGGGCTCCCCGAGCCTGCCTGCGAGCGGGGCAGCTCTCTAAGGTCAGCCTTGGCCGACCGGGGCTTGCTGCCCTTGACCCGTGTCACTGCGGCTCGGGCCGGGGACCCTGCGGGCCAGGCTACGTGGAGCCAGTGCAGGATCTTCAAGCATCAATTACTCTGACTCCAAAGTAAGGGGACGTGTCCTCTGGGGGGGGGGGGGGGGCGGGGGGCACAGAGAAAAGAGGCAAAACTCGTAGATCATAAGCCACAGAAGAGAAAAGAGGGAGATGTAGAGCAACGTGTTCACAAAAGGCAGGAGGATTTCCGCATAAAGAGAGGTTAGGAGGCGAGAGAAGCGCCCTCTACCCCCGCCTGCACCAGCACAGGCAGGGTGTGGTCGCAGGAGGACCTGGAGCGCGCAGTCCCTTTGGACCCCGGAGGCTTAGTCCTCTCCGCGTCAAAAATGCAAAAGAAGCCAAAGAACGACGCTGGGGTTTGAGGGAAACTCTGCTGTAATGCAGCGTGAAAGACTATTACTAACCCGAGGCCGCAGGGAAAGGACTAAAATAAAATTGAGGCAGAGTATAAAAGAATGCATTCCCGGAGACTTAAAAAGAGCCATAGGACACATGCAAAGGGATTTCTACTTTGCAGGCACGTGAACTGCAGGATTCCGGGATGGGGTGTCTGCAGAGCTGTGTTCAGAGAAGCTGGTGATGGATGGGTCCATTTGGACTCCCGGAAAGGGCCAGACGGTATGTTTGAAATCCTTGTTAGAGTCATTGTCCTACACTTGCCATCGAAACTTTTTTTATGTTTTTTCCATTAACGTAGCAGAATTATTATGATGACACTAAATTGCCTGTGCATTTTACTCTCCTGTATGTTAGAGGTTAATTGGACACCCAGGTAGTCAGGCCCAGGGTCCCCAGCAAGAAAGCAAAAAAGCCCAGATAGCCAAGACCAAATCGCACTAGCATCCTGTTTTACAGCTTAGACAAGACCACAATAGCATCCTGTCTAGCCGCCTCTGCAAAAGTGACTTTTACAAAACATCCTAAAACAGAACAATTAACTGTAAAACAGTTGTCAGTATCACAAGTTGAAGCGGGTCGTCTCCGGATGTGAGCGCAAGAGACCAGCAACAATAACCCAACAGGTAGACAGGTGCATGATCAAAGCCCTGATTGTGACACGTTAGCCACCAGTCCACAGGGACCCACACTGAGGATGCTCAAAATAGTTCCTCCAAAGAACTTATAAAAACCCCTAAATGTGAACACCAAAAGGGCAACCTTCTCGGGTCCCCTCCATCCCTGGGTCCTTTGTACTATTATTGTTCAATAAACTTTACCTTGCTGCCCACTGCTCTTCGTTTGGTCTACTTCTTCATTCTTCGAAGCGGCATGACTAAGAACTGTTGGCATTAAGGGAATAAAAATCCTGAAGCACATATTCTTGTTTTTTGAGTTTCTGTATGAAAAAAAGAAAACATTGAGACCAATCATAAGTGAGAAAACAACCATGAATATGCATCATTAGACATGTGGAAGTTACTTTTAAGAAAATATCCAGTATCTTAAAGAATAGAGAGAATTTTCTTTCTTTTAAATAGGCTCCACACTTAGTGCTTGAACTCACAACCCTGAGATCAAGGCCGGAACTGAGATCAAGAGTGGGATGCTTAACTGACTGAGCCACCCAGGTGTCCAGAGAGAAATGTGTTTAATATAAAGAGGAAACAATATAGGATGGGCAGAGGGAGATAGGAGAATAAAGAAGAAAAAAAATAAGGAGGGGAAAAAAAGATTGTTTTCTCTCAGTGAACTCTCCCCCAAAGCTCATAGGACTTACTAAATTAGAAATTCCAGAGACGTTTTAGTGACATGATCAGTTATCACAATTTTCATTTAATAAATGTGTACATAGTGATTTTTATGTGCTAGGCACAGTTCTAAATGCTTTACATTCAGTCATGTAATCCTCATTACCACTCTGGCAACTATTACCACTCTTTTACTCAGACACAGGATGATTAAATAATTAATCCAAAATCACACCTAGGATGTAAGTGGCAGAGCTGGGGTTCAAACCCAAGCATTTAAAATCTGGGCTCTTGGCCGTTTTATAAACCACCTCCAGAGACATTTCTGAATCTGTTTAAAAAAAAAAATCACACCCCCCCCCCCCAATTCTAAGCTCTCAAAGTGTCATCAACTTTCTGCCAGTTTTCTCACCAAATGGCCTAGTTTTTATGGCCTGACTTTGCTCAAAGTTAATTAGTAGTTAGAAAACTCTTGTGGTTGATTTTGTAACAGGTTTCCATGAGTCATTTGAAATTCTTTGTACATTTTAGAGTTTACACTTTTGTTGCTTGATAAATGTTGCAGAGACATTGCTGGCCTTATATGGAAAATAACTATTGCTGGAAGGGAAATGAATTATTTACTTAGGTTACCTGTGAGTCTATCATCAGTAAATTCTATTATTTCATTCAATCTATTTTATTTCCTGTAGCTTCTCTCATGCAATATTTTTTTCCAACTGAGTATTATACACTTCAAATGTAATCAAGGTCATAGGCCTATGTAAGATCCACATCCTTGACCCTAAAAAATTGTCATCTATCATGAATAATTACTGAAATAAAATGTGCCTAATAATATGTGGCCAGGTTATTGAATTTGCAAAGCTTTTCCAAGTTGGCAGGGGTAGACCAAGTATTTTCTCCTTTATTGGCCTTCTGATTCATAACAACCTTCACCTAGGCATAGGATGCCCTTTCTCTACCCATCCCTTAAATATTGTGCGTCTCTGGTTTTGATCCTGTCCCTTTTCTTCTCATCTTTCCTTTTAGAACTTACTCAGTTTTATAACTTTACTGTCTATTCCAACCAGGGCCAGTTTCATGAGCATATGAACAGTTGATTTACAGAGGGCCCTGCACTCAGAAGGACTTAATGCCTGGGAGTCTTAATGTTCTGTAGTTGCAGTCTTGAAATTCTTTTTTTGTTTGTTTGTTTGTTAAGATTTTATTTATTAATTTTAGATGGAGAGAATGATTTGAGGGGAGAGGCAGAAGGAGAGGGAGAAGCAGACTCCCTGATAAGCAGGGAACCTGACCCAGGGCTCTAACCAAGGACCCCGGGATCATGACCTGAGTTGAAGACATATGGTTAACCAACTGAGCCACCCAGGTGCCTTTACAGGTTTGAAATTCATTCTTTCTTTCTTTCTTTCTTTCTTTCTTTCTTTCTTTCTTTCTTCCTTTCTTTCTTTCTTCCTTTCTTTCTTTCTTTTCTCTCTCTCTTCCTTTTTAAAGATGTATTTATTTATTTATTTATTTATTTATGCATGAGAGACACAGAGAGAGAGAGAGAGAGAGAGAGAGAGGCAGAGACACAGGCAGAGGGAGAAGCAGGCTCCATGCAGGGAGCCCGATGCGGGACTCAATACTGGGATTCCAGGATCATGCCCTGGGCCGAAGGCAGGCACTAAACCTCTGAGCCACCCAGGGATCCCCCAGGCTTAAAATTCTTAATAATATTATCTTTGATTTTTTTTTTTTTAATACATGGAGTTCAATGAGACAATGAAGTGTGCTTGGTTTTCATATAGTCCTGCCTCCCACTGCCTCTGCCTCCCTGGGATAGTTTCTCAGCCTTACCCACCTTCCTTTTTCCTCTACCCAGAACTGCTAGGACCAAGAAATCCTGCATGCATCTGTGGTGTTGTGGGGTATGGCATGATGGCAGCTGACTTGCCCTAGATTAGCAATGCCACAGTGCTGTCACCCAGTAGGTGACTCAGGGAGAATGAGCCTCTTGCCCTTTTGTAAGGGCATCCAGACATGGAAGTTGCAATCTCTTAGAGGCAGTCCCCTTAAAGGAGTTTGGAGCCTAGAGTCCATGGGGAAGGGGAGATACCTGGCTCCACTTCCCAAGCCGCAGCCAAGGCATGATCCATCAATCCTACAAATTGGTGCGAGGGAGACCTGGCAGCTGGTGGGCCTCATGGGCTCTTTGAACAAGGAACCCTGCAAATTTTCATTTGCACTGGGCACTGCAAATTGTAAGGTTGGTCCTGATAACCTTTATTTCCAGCCCAGATCGCTCTTCTATGTTACAAATGGTATATATGTTTGCATGCTGGCTATCTCCACTTGGCTATTTCTTAGACATTTCAAATTTAGCAGGTCCAACACTAAATTTATAATCTCTGCCCCAAACCTGTTTTCCTTAAATTTGGGAATGGTACAAACTAGTTACACGAGCCAATAATTTGAGAATCATTTTGATTCCCTCCTCTCTGTCTCGTGTCCTCCACGTACAATCAGTTGCTAAATATTGTTCTATCTCCTGGATATCTCAAACACATCCTGAATCCCTTGCTGCATTACTGCATAATTGCATAGCATGACATTTTAGCAGAAGCCTGATGTAAGAGATAAAGACACAAAACTATCTGAAGGAATGGAGTTTTAGGCAGAAGGGAAAGCAAATGCAAAATCTGCAAGGAAAACCAGCAAGGAAGTCATTACCAACCATTTGGTAATACATTACCCAAATTCAGCAGCTTACCCACCAGTAAACGGATATCCTCTCACACAGTTCCTGTGGATCAGAAATTTGGGAGCAGGATAGTCAAGAGCTTCTGGCCTAGGTCCTCCTTTGTAGTCACAATGTTGGTCAAAGCTGGTTGGTCACAGCTGCAGTCACTTAACAGCTTAACTGGGTTCGAGATCTGCTCTTCTAAGATAGTTCACCCTCACGTGGTGCTGCTTGTCAGTAGGTACGTCATTTCTTTCCTACACAAGCCTGTCCGTAGACCACTTGAACATCCTCATGACACAATGCTGTCTTCCCTGACAATGACTAATCCAAGAGAGTGGGTGAGGTAGAAGCCATAACATCTTTTATGACCTAACCTTGGAAGTCATGCTTTGTCATTTCTGCCACTGGTTATACAGGTCAGGCAGCTCTACTCCTAATGGGAGGAACTTGTGCAAGAGCATGAACACCGGAGTCAGGAGTCACTGGGAGCTATCTTGGAGGCTGGCTGCCACATATCTCCGCTGTTGTGCTACATTATTTCTGTCATTCTTCATTCTTAGTGACTGCAAGCTAACTATATGCTGGCCACTTCCCTAGATGTTGAAGATTCAATAATAAAGACAAAAAACGAAGACAGATAATGTCTCTGCCATCATGACTTTCCACCATAGTGGATAGAGGCAAGTAAGTAAGTACCTGTCAGGAAATGAAGAGCACTGTGAGAAAAATGCAGCAGGGCAAGAGTCAGAGAGAACGATGGTTGGGAGAAGGACCTTATAATGAATGGTTGGGGGCAAACTCTGTGATAAGGTGACATTTTAGCAGAGGTCTGAAGGAAGCGAGGGAACAGAATATGTAAATCCCTGAGGAAACAGAGTTTTAAGAAGGAAATGCAGGTGCAAAAGCCTTGAGGACAAGAATGCTTAATGTCTTCAAGAAAAGCAGAGGCCATGGTGGTGACCGTGGCATAGTGACAGAGGAGGAGATGAGGGAGGGAGGAAGGGGAGTGCTGCAAGCCACTTTTAGTCCTTAGAGGGACTTGGGTTTTGACCTTGAATAATGTGGAAAGTCTTTGGAAAGTTTTAACTAAACAGGTGGCATAGTTAACTTATATTTTAAAAGGATCTTCCTGAGTGCATTATGGAAAATAGACTAGTGTGTAGAAGAGCAAGTGTCACATCAGGGAGGCCAGCTAAGAGACTAGTTCTTTAATTCAGGCAAGGGATAATGGTCTTGAACCAGAATGGTACTGGTAGTTGTGGATTAAGGTATGTTTTGAAATCAATCTGAAGGGTGTCTGAGGTACTGGATATGAGTCTGAGTGGAAAAAAAGGAGTCAAGGAGAACTCCAAGACTTTGAGAAACTGGGAAAATGGAGTTGCTATTTTTTTTTTTAATTTTTTATTTATTTATGATAGTCACTGGAGTTGCTATTTTTGAGATGCGTAAGACTACAGGAGAATAAGGGGATAGGGGAGTTTGGTTTTGGTCCCATAAGATTTGAGATGAGATATTCATGTGGAGATGTCCAGCAGCCATGTGTCTGGTGCTTGGAGGAGAGATCTGTACTGGAGATAGACTTCAGACGGGCTAGGATTGGTTAGGAGGTTAATCTATGTAGAGAGTTAGAGTCTGAAGAGCACCTGGGTGGCTCTGTCAGTTAAGTGTTGGACTCTTGATTTAGGCTCAGATCATGATTTCAGGTCGTGAGATCGAGCACCATGTCTGGCCATGTGCTGGGCATGAAGCCTGTTTAAGATTCTCTCTCTCCTTTCCCCCCATCCCCCCAAAAGAGATAGGGTCTGAGAGTTGCGCTTTAGGACTCTGCCCTCCAACATCTGTATTGAGAAAATGTGGAAAAACCAGTAAAGCAGATGGAAATGGAAGGAGTGTCCAGTGAGAAATGAGGAACAGGAAAGTGTAAAGTAAAAACTTTTTCAAAAAAAGGAGGAAATGATATCCTGTGTCAAATGAATCTGATACTGTGACCTTGTAAATATTTCAAATTTTCCTGTAACTAAAATAGCTTTCTTTGAATATGAAGAAAATTTGCCATGGGATTTAGCAGTGGGAGGTCACAGGTGACATCAGCAGTTTCAGGGGAGTGATAGGGGACAAAATTCTGGAATGGGTTTCCTGACATGAATATCAAAGCCTAACATGACCTGAATCAACACAACAACATATGGTCTATTAATCAATTTAATTGTGTGTTTTTTCCAACACCTCAAAGCAATTCTCCAGTTCTCAGTGGACATTGACTGGGTGTCCTACAATCAACAATTCTGACACTATCTACCAGAGATAACATCAGATCCCACAGGTTAAGAGTTCAGTCTCACAAAACAGCCATGCCATCCCCCCATTTCAGACCCCAATCACAAATCCTGGTTGTCACCTGTGCTTCCAACCAACTAGCTATAGCTTGAAGGTTCCCACAACCCCCAACTCAGGTTTGATTAATTTGCTAGAGCAGCTCACAGATATCAGGGAAACATTTTCTTACATTTACCAGCTTATTATTAAGGAGTTTATAAAGGGTACAGATGAACAGCTGGATGAAGAGAGCAAGATCCAGAAAGTTTCTGAGCACAGGAGCTTCTGTCCCCTCGGCACTGGGGTGTACCATCCTCCGAGAATGTGCCTGTGTTCACCTGTAAGTTCACTGAGTCTTGTTTAAGAGTATTTATAGAGCTTAATCTTCAGCACCCTCCTACCCTCATCTCAGGGACCAGTGGGTGGGGCTGAAAGTTTCAATGTTCCAGTCACTTGGTCTTTCTGATGGCCGGCTCCATGAGGTTATCTAGGGTAGGGGCACACCCTAAGTCGCTGCATTAGCATAAACCCCAAAGGGCCTCCTATCACTCAGAAAATTCCACGGGCTTAAGGAGGTTTGTACCAGGAACTAAGGACAAAGACCAGATATATTTCTTGTTATACCACAGGTTTACAGGAGAATGAAGGATGAAGAAATGGTAGAAATGACTATCAACAACTCTTTTGAGGAGCCTTGAAATTCTTTGAAACCTATTAACTCTAGAATTCTATATTCATTTCTATTGGGATTCTAATAGGCAGCTAAAATTTAACATCCAAAATCAATCTCCTGATCTTCCTCCCAAACAAACCCTGGTCTATCAATAATCTTCTCCATCTCAGATAAAGCAAAACTCCATCCTTCTGTTTGCTCAGTCCTCAAAGCCTGGAGTCACGTTTGACTCCTCTCTTTCTTGTACAGTCTATATTTACTCCTTTTATGTCTGTTGAAATATATTTAGAATTAGGACCACTCCACACCACCTTCCCCCCTAACATCTCATCTGTGACATCATCCTCTCTTACTTGGATTAGTTTTCTAATTTCCTTACTTCCCACCTTTGACCCCCCATAGTCCATTCTCACTCAATACAGTAGCTAAAGTGATGTTTTTAAACTGTAAGTCAGATCATATTATTCTTTGTTCAAACTACCAGGAGCTCCCGCATTTGCACCGTAGGAAAATCTAAGGTGTTTTGAAAGCTACCCTATTTAAATTGCAAAATCTTCAGAGGCACCACATATGATTGTACAAGATGTTTACACAGGTGCCTGGGCAAGGGGAGTTAAATGAAGCCTGATATCTACCTCAGGCCCTACTGCCAAGCCTCATGCTTTGGTTCAAGGTTCTGTCTGTACAAGCTTTCACATAGGTTGTCAGCAACCCTGGACACCTCTACGCATGTACTCCACTTCCTTCTTACTTTATTTTCTCCTTCTTCCCTAACTCCCTTTTACATACTACATCATTTGTTTACTTACTTACCGTATTATCTATCTTCATTAACCAAAGGATAAGCTCCATGAAAGCAGTGCTTTTGTCTTTTGTTCACCACAACATTCCCAGCACAAAATAGGTTTTCAATAAATATTTATTGAAATGAATTGAAGATAGTGTAAAGGGTAGTAGATAAATGCACAAGTAGATAGAAAGGTATGTGGAGCCAATAGAGGTTATGTGGGAGAGAGAAGAGGAAACTGCTGTTGAGATGTCCTTGGGTAGATAAAAGTGATGGGCTCTTATAAACTGGAGATAATGGCTATGAAAAGCAGGATAAAATATTCTATATGCAAACCGTAGTGAAAATACAGTATTTGGATACTGATGCAGCTATATAGGTAAATGTATTGGTAGGAGCTGTGGAGGCTGTGACCCCCCCCCCATGTTTATTTTGAAAGAATTTAAACATATAGAAAAGTTAAAAAAAATAATGTAACAGACACCTATACACCCATCCAAACTTCAACAATTGGGAACATTGTGTTATATTTGATTTATCTGTTTGTCTTTCTGATTATATTTCATTGAACCATGTTAATGTTGCAGAACTCATAACATATCATCCCTACATAAATAACACATGCACACAGAAGAGATTTAACAATATTTCCCCCATACCAACCTATTCCATATTCAAGTCTCAGAGTCTTTAATGGTTGGGTTTTTCTTTTTATTTTTTCAAAATATTTTATTTATTTTTTCATGAGAGACACAGAGAAAGAGGCAGAGACATAGGCAGAGGGAGAAGCTGCTCCCTGCAGGGAATCCGATATGGGATTCAATCCCAGGACTCCAGGATCACAACCTGAGCCAAAGGCAGACACTCAACCCTTGAGCCACCCAGGTGTCTCTATGATTGGGTTTTTCATGGAAGCACCCAATCGCATTTCACATACTGTGATTGGTTATATTCCCTGACTTTTTTCCCTATGACTTTGACTTCGACTTTTTCAAGACAACAGCAGAGCTGTGGATGATTATTTTCCCCTAATACTGTTTTTCAAAGTCTAGTATTTCCTGTTAACTGGACATAAGTCATAGGCTTAATTAGATTAGAGATAAACATTTTTGCCAAGAATCTGTCATAGAAGATGCTGTGTTCTTCATGTGGCATTACAATAAGAGGTATCCATTGACAGACTGTCCTACCATTTGATCACTAAGTTATATGATGAACATCAAATTCTTCCATTGGGTCAGGGTTCAAACCTGGGCAGTCTGACTCTAGGGTCTGTTCCTCTAAACACTTTGCTATTGCTGAGATAAATTTCTAAAATGAAGCCACCCTGCCTGGGCTGCCATGTCAGCAAACCAAATTTCTGTGTTCCTGTAAATGCTCTGCTTGACCAGAAACACAGTACAGTTGACCCTTGAATAACAAAGGGCTTAGGGGTGCTGATCCCTGCCCCCTGCACTATTGAAAATCTGTGTATAACTTTTGGCTTCTCAATAACTATTAATCCAGTAACATAAACAATTGACATGATTGTATAGACATAAACATAAACATGATTGTATGTTGTATGAATTACATACTATGGTCTTATAACAAAGTAAGCTAGATAAAATAAAATATTAAGAAAATCATAAGAAAGAGAAAATGCAGTTTATAGTACAGTACTATATTTATCTTTAAAAATCCACATGTAAGTGGACATTGTTTACACCTGTATTGTTCAGCCAGTCCCCAATGCCAGGCAAACTTTGGGCTCTATATTTATTTTCTCGTTCCTCCATCTTTCCAAATAAGGTCAGATATGCAACCTAAGCCATTCATAGTCTGTTTCTGCATTGCCACTTCTAATGTTCTGTAAAACTTGCTCTTGCCCAAAATCCTTTGGGAAGAGTGTTTGTAAGGCACTGTACTCTCCCAAGCCATGAATCATTTTCCCTTGAATAAAGCCCATCAGACTCTACTAAGTTGGTTGTGTCATTTGATGCTATATTCCTCTTTATGTAGGAGCACAGGCCTCAAAAACGAAGAGCATATGTACAAACAAGATGAGGATTTAAATATAGGACCTTAAAAGATGTTTGCCCTCCCACTCTATGAAAATGCCTTATCAATTTGGAATCTTTAAAAAGTGCCCTTGGTATTACATAATGATAAAAGGGTCAATACAATAAAAGGGTATAATAATTATAAATAACTATGTACTCAACATGGGAGCAGTTAAATACATAAAACAAATATTAAACAGACATAAAATGAAACATTGACAGTTATAAAATAATAGTAGAGGACTTTGACACCAATCAATAGGTCATCCAGGCAGAAATTCAGTAAGAAAACAGGGGCTTTGAACAACACATTAGACCAGATAACTTAACAGATATATATAGAACATACCATTTAAAAACAGCAGAAGGCACATTCTTTTCAAGGGCACATTGAACGTCCTCCGGGATAGACACATGTTAGGTCACAAAACAAGTCTCAATAAATTTAAAGAGATTGAAATCATATCACACATCTTTTCTGACCACAATGGTATGAAACTAGAAATCAATCAAAAGAAAATAAAATTGGAAAAGAACACACAGAGGCAAAACAATATGCTACTTAAAGAGCCAATGGGTCAATGAGGAAATTAAAAAGTTCATGAAGACAAACGAAAATGAAACACAGTGGTTCCAAATCTTTCAGATGTAGCAAAAGCAGTTTCAAGAGGGACATTTATAGTGATATAGGCTTGCCTCAAGAAACAAGAAAAATCTCAAGTATTTAACTAACCTGACACCTAACAGAACCAGATAAAAAAAGAACAAACAGGGAACCCTGGGTGGCGCAGTGGTTTGGTGCCTGCCTTTGGCCCAGGGCGCGATCCTGGAGACCCGGGATCGAATCCCACGTCAGGCTCCCGGTGCATGGAGCCTGCTTCTCCCTCTGCCTGTGTCTCTGCCTCTCTCTCTCTCTCTCTGTGACTATCATAAATAAATAAAAATTAAAAAAAAAATTAAAAAAAAATAAAAAAAAAAAGAACAAACAAAGCCCAAGATTAGTTGAAGGAAGGAAATAACAAAGGCCCGAGCAAAGATAAATGAAACAAATTTAAAAAAAATAACAACAAGAAAAGATCAATGGAAATAAGAGCTGGTCTTTGGAAAAATCAACAAAATTGATAAACCTTTAGCCAAACTCCTCAGAAAAGAAAGAGAAGGGACATAAATAAAATCAGAAAGGAAAGAGAAGTAAAAACCAACACCACAGAAATACAAAGCATTATAAGAGAATACTATAGAAAATTATATGCCAACAAATTGGACAACCTACAAGAAATGGATACATTCCTAGCAAGATAAAACATTCTGAAAGTTAATCAGGAAGAAATAGAAAAATCTGAAGACAGCAATTACTAACTAGTAACAAGATTGAATTGGCAATCCAAAACCTCTTAAAACGCAAAAGTCCAGAATGGATTCACAATTGCATTCTATCAAACATTTTTTTTAAAGATTTATTTATTTATTTATTTTAGAGGGTGGAGGGTCAGAGGGAGAGAACCTCAAGCAGACTCCTCACTTAGCATGGAACCTGATGCAGGGCTTGACCTCACCACCCTGAAATCAGACCTCAGCTAAAATCAAGAGTTGGGCATTTAACTGACTGAATCACCCAGGTGCCCCTCTACCAAAGATGTAATATATATTCTCTTAAATCTATTCCAAAAAATAAAAGAGGAAGGAAACCTTCCAAATTCATTCTGAGTCCAGTATGACTCTCTTAACAAACGTTACCAAAAAAAAAAAAAAAAAAAAAAAAAAAAAAGGAAAAGAAAAGAAAGAAAGAAAGAAAACTATAGGCCAACATCCCTAATGAACATAGAACAAAATCCTCAACAAAATATTAGCAAACCAAATTCAACAATACCTGAAAAGGATCATTCACCATTATCAAGTGGGTTTTATTCTGGAAATGTTAAGGATGATTCAATAATTGCAAATCAATTGACAGGACATACCACATCAACAAAATGAAGGATAGAAATCACATTATCTCAATAGATGCAGAAAAAGCATTTGACAAAATTCAATATCCATTCATGATAAAAAATCTCAACAGAGTGGGTGTAGTAGAGGGAACATACCTGAATATAATAAAGACCATACATGAGAAACCTATAACTAACATCATACTCAGTGGTGAAAAACTGGAAGCTTTTCCTCTAAGATCAGGAACAACACAAGGATGTCCACTCTTGCCATTTTTATTCAAGATAGTACTGGAAGTCCTAGCCACAGCAGTCAGATGAGAAAAAGAAATAAAAGGTCCAAATTGGTAAGGGAGAGGCAAAACTGTCACTATTTGCAGATGACATGATACTATACATAGAAAGCCCTAAAGACTCCACCAAAAAAAAAAATGTATTAGAAGTAATTAATGAATTCAGTAAAGTTGGAGGATACAATATTAATATACAGAAGTCTGTTGCACTAATAATGAAGGGAAATTTAAAAAAAAGTTCCACTTACAATTGTGCCAAAAATAACAAAATACCTAGAAGTAAATAAATTTAACTAGGTAGGCGAAAGACCTGTACTCTGAAAAGTGTAAAACATTGATGCAAGAAATTGAAGATAACCTAAACAAATAGAAAGATATTCTATGCTCATGGATTGGAAGAATTAATATTGTTAAAATGTCTATACTACTCAAAGCAATTAAATCCCTACAGATTGAATACAATTCCTATCAAAATACCAACAGCATATTTCAAAGAACTACAACAAATAATGCTAAAATCTCTCTCAAATAAATAAATGAAATCTTTCCCTCAAAATGGGCAAAGGACATGAATAGATATTTTCCAAAAGACATATGGATGACAAAGAGACACACAAAAAGATTTTCAATATCACTAATCATCAGGGAAATGCAAATTAAAACTTTACACCTGTAAGAATGGCTTCAAAAAGACAAAAAATAACAAATTTTGGAGACGATGTAGAGAAACAGGAACCCTAGTGTAAGGCCATTGTGGGAAACAATACAAAAGTTCCTCAAAAATTAAAAATAGAAATACCATGTGATCCAGAAATTTCACTATTGGGTATTTGCCCCCCCCCCAAAAAAAAACCAAAAACACTAGTTCAAAAAGATATATACATCCCTGTATTTATTGAAGTGTTATTTACAATAGCCAATATATGGAAGCAACCCAAGTATCCATCAATAGAATATAAAGATGTGTGCATATATATCAATATTTCTATTTAAAATAATGTTTATTTGTAATTTAACATTAATTAGCATTACATCTAAGAGCAATATCGGATAACATTTATACATTTCCCATAGGACACACAGTTCATTGGCTCATTCTTTATGCCAAAGCAAATAAATAGAGGCATTGGCAAAATATGCAAATGGTTCACCGTTGCATTTAAAACATATTTATGCACATTGCATTCATTTAAGATATGTATATATTTAAAAAGTAATAGAAAAGCATAGTTCACAAGATGTTGTTTCTACATATGTTATAATACAACATAAATGATATAGAGCATAAAAGATCCTCAAATACAGAATTAAGCAACCCAGAGTTTCCACTAAGAGATTAAAACACAGAGTCCAGTAGCTAGTGAGATCTAGAATGAAGTTTCCAGGCTCTGTTTCGACTTTGTGTCATCATCCACAGACAGTCAAACAGAACCAGCCCCAAACAGAATCAGCCCATTATATGTTTAATGGAATGTTACTCAGCCATAAAAAGGATGGGATCTTGCCATTTCTGCAGCATGGATGGAACTAGGGGGGCCTTATACTAAGTGAAATACATCAGACTGAGAAAGACAAACACCATATGATTTTACTTTTACGTGGAATCTAAAAAACAAAACAAACAAACATAAAAATCAGAAGCAGACCCATAAATACAGAGAACAAACTAACTGATGGTCTCCAGAGGGGAGGGGTAGAGGGAAAAGCAAAATGGGTGAAGGGGAAAGGGAGATACAGGCTTCCAGTTGTGGAATGGGTAAGTCATGGAAATAAAAGGCACAGCACAGGGAATGCAGCCAGTGGTATTGTAGTAGTGTTGTGTGGTGGCAGATGGTCGCTACACCTGTGGTGGGCATAGCATAGCACAGAGTTGTTATACGCTGTTCTGTACACCTGAAACTACTGTAACATTAGGTGTCAACTATAGCTTAATAAAAATTTAAACACAAAAAAAAAAGAAAAAAAAAGGAATAGGAAAGTGAGAAAAAAAGAGACTTTCCTATTTTGTTTTTGGTTGGTTTATGAAACTTTTTTTTTGACGATTTTATTTATTTATTCATGAGAGACACACACAGAGAGAGAGAGAGAGAGAGAGAGAGGCAGAGACACAGGCAGAGGGAGAAGCAGGCTCCATGCAGGGAGCCCGATGTGGGACTCGATCCCGGGACTCCAGGATCACGCCCTGGGCCCGAAGGCAGGTGCTAAACCGCTGAGCCACCCAGGGATCCCTGGTTTATGAAATTAAGTGGAGGCCCCAGTTTTATCAATAGCTTGTCTTTAATTGCTATACATGATGGAAAATGCCAAATACTCCAGAATGTCCACACGGCCAGTTCAATAGTATGGAGTCTAAGTCCTTGCTGTGGGAGGTGGGAGTGAGGGGCAGGAGCAGCATGGATTTCTATAACACAATCTCAAAGTTAGTTGAAGTTTAATTTTTTTAAAGAATTTTATTTATTTATTAATGAGAGATACAGAGAGAGAGAGAGAGGCAGAGACATAGGCAGAGGGAGAAGCAGGCTCCATGCAGGGAGCCTGATGTGGGACTCGATCTCGAGACCGCAGGATCACGCCCTGAGCCAAAGGCAGACGCTCAACCGCTGAGCCACCCAGGCGTCCCTATTTAGAGTTTAACTGCATTTTAAAAATATATAATACTTCACAAGATGAATCATGAGGAGAACATAACACAAGGGTGTCCCTTAACAAAGAGATTAGAAATCCCTTTCTGTAACAATTAGAGAGTGGTTTAGGGAATAGGACAAATCACATCAAGACATAATTGTCAATGGCCCTTGATTTGCTGTATAGTCTTTCATTTTCACTAGCATTTAATTTACAAATAATTTGTGAGAGAAAGTGAAATGAAATCTCCTTTTCTAGAACATTGCTAGATATTTTTATAATCAACAGGAACATATTTTTTTTTATGACTATGGTCAGGTCACAGAATTATCTCAGCCCTTTGGCACCATCTGTTTCATTTGCTGAGATTGTATGGCCTGTCCACACATCTGAAAATGTTTACTATTCAGCACTTTACAGAAAAAGTTTACCAACAACTGGCTTACACTGTCCGTTCTTTAGACCGAACTTTTGAAAGGTGTATTATGCTTCTGAGATGGAGCTGTTTCAGCAGGTTAACATTCTGCACAAATGGGTATTTATAAAGAACTACTTTTTAATTTATTTTTTAAAAGATTTTATTCATTTATTCACGAGAGACAAAGAGAGAGAGACAGAGACACAGGCAGAGGGAGAAGCAGGCTCCACGCAGGGAGCCTGTCGTGGGACTCGATCCTGGGTCTCCAGGATCAGGCTCTGGGCTGAAGGCGGCACTAAACCACTGAGCCACCTGGGCTGCCCAAGAACCACTTTTTTAGATGTTAATTTTTATTTATTATTTTCAGCAGTTACAGCTTTTCCCCCCTATAGATGATCTGGTTGGAAATCACGTATGACATCATAGAATTAGCAGGCAACTCCGTAGTGATGTTTTCGACAAGTGTCAATTGTCTTTTTGGTTGAGTCCAGACGGGGAACTAAGTGGTGCCCAACAATGGAGCCATGAGTCCAACTCAACATTAAATTTTTCTCCCAAATGGGCCTCTCGGCCCCTCAGTATACCTGGGAACCAACGAGCCAAATATGTGGGTCTCTGCTCTTTCTTCCAGGCTTTTGTGGCGTTGGGTCCTGCCTAGTTGGTTTCCATCCAGCCTGGGCAACATGCCTGTCACCTTTCCTCTCCTCACTTAGATTCCTGGCATAGATTCTGGGTAGTGATGCCAATCTTCATTATTCCATATCCCAAACCGAGCCACTTCTCCTTTGGGTGCATTTCATTCTGTATCTTCCACCAAATGGTTCAGGAATCCCATCAACTTCTTCCCAGTGATGGTCTCACTTGGCAACTTCTGTTGCAGCTCTGGGTGGCAGTCCTTAAGAGCTCTGAGGCTCTCTACGCTACATATGTTTACCTTTATGCCTTGGGGTTTTATTAGGGCAGTAACTCTGTGCAGATATCCCTGGTTTGTTTCCACTGGCACCTCTGACTTGGTGTGGGACCATCTGGCCAGGTGAGGAGATGGTGGCAGGGTCAGGGACAAGAGACCTGGGGTGGGCACAGTGCTTCCAGGTGAGAGTGGACCTGGTTGTAGACTGAAAGTTCTATTGTTGTTGTTTTAATTGTAGTAAAAAAATTGCAGAACAAGAAAATGTACTATCTTAACCATTGCTAGGTGTCCAGTAGTATACATACGCTTGCATTGTTGTGCAGCAGACGGCTGAAATTTTTCATCTTGCAAAACTGAAACCCCATATTCATTGAACAACTTCCATCCCCTCCGCCCCCAGCCCCTGGCAACCATCATTCTATCTCCTTTCTGTTTCTATGAGTTTGACTACTGTAGATATCCCACATACACGGGATCACATAGTGTTGTCTTTTTGTGAGTGGCTTATTTCACTTAATGTAATGTCCTCAAGGTCTGGAAACTATCTTTTGATCGTTTCAATTTTCTCAGTAAAATAGAAAACAAAGGTCATTGGCAGGCCGTGGGAATGTAGAAGGTTTAAGCAGAGAGGTTTGGAATAGTTATCAAAGACAGCTGGAAATGGACTAGGGGAAGAGCACAGGATCACACCAAAGACCCACATGAGGTCATGGATTTCGAGTGAATCCTATTAGCATGCTCGTATGCTTTTTTCCAGGCACATTCCACTACTCGGGGAGGTGTGTCAAATAGGTGGACAGTTGGATAGAACTTGGGTTGAGTTTTGCAAGGTTAGTTCAACCAAGGGAAAGAGGAGGGAGCTGACCTGATGGTGTATGCAAGGGAATGCTTTTAACAACTACGGGATCCAAGAGGTAAAACAGTGGGGCCATAACTGAACAAGAGTGGTAACAGCAGAAATCTTGGTGGTATAGAAGTATCAGAATTGCGAGAGCTATTTGTCCCTGGAGTACTGCTGAAGCCTCCTTATTAGTTTTCTTATTCTTTCGGATTCATTCTCCCTCTTATGGTCAGAAATGATCCTCCTGTAGTGAAAACTGATAGAATCGTTCCTTTCAAATTCCCCACAGACTTCCGATTGGACAGTGGGTGTTTCCAGATTCTTCTGTCCACCTGTCTATTCTACATTCCTGCTTGGGGGAAAACAGACGTATAAATACTACCAAAATACCATTATCCAAGTTGTCACCATTTATTGAAGAGCACTTATGGCAGATTGTATTTTATAAAGATAGCTGTACCAAAATACTTATCCCACTTCCCATCCTCTTCTTACAACACAACTGACACTGCTCCATTGAAAGGTGGTTTCTGTGATCTCTCTCCTTGGATCTGGGCAGGGTTTGTGACTTCCCTGATCAGTGGAGTACAGAGGAAGTGATGCTGTGTGACTTCTGAGACTGGGTCATGGAAAGGGTAGAGCTTCTTCTGCTTGGCTCTTTATCTCTCTCGAGATGCTCACTTTTTGAAGCCAAATACCATGCTGTGAGAAAGCTCAGACCACATAGAGAGGTCATGTGTACGTACACCAGCTGATAGACAGGTAAGGCCTAAGCTGACAGCCATCATTAACCATTAGACATGCAAGTTGAACAGACCTTTAGATAGTTTCAGCCTCCAGCCTTGAGGCTTCCAGCTGAGGCTCCATACAGAAATAAGCCATCTCTACTGGGACCTGCCTGAATTCCTAACTCACAGGAACCACAAGAGACAATAAATAATTATATTTGAGTGTAATTTGTTACACAGCACTAAATAATAAATGCAATATAACAGCTAGTCAGTTAGTTGCTCAGGCCAAACATTTAGGAATTATTCTTCATTCCTCTTTTTTTTTCTCATATCCATATGCAAGCTATTCAATAAGTCTCAGTCACTCTATCTCTACAATACATCAAGCATCTGACTCCTTCTTCTTATCTTCCAAGATATACCCTGATCCAAGTAACCATTACCTCTGGCTAAAGGAATCAGAAAACTGCTGATTGATTTTCTCTATAGTCTATTCTTCTTTCAGTAGCTAAAGAGATCCTATGAAAATCTCTATCTGAATATGTGCCTTCCCTGCTTACAACTCTCCACAACTGAGAAAAATAGAACACTCTCAAGATGTTTTTTAAAATTTTTTTTAATTTACTTATGATGGTCACAGAGAGAGGGAGAGAGAGAGAGGCAGAGACATAGGCAGAGGGAGAAGCAGGCTCCATGCACCGGGAGCCCGATGTGGGATTCGATCCCGTGTCTTTAGGATCGCGCCCTGGGCCAAAGGCAGGCGCTAAACCACTGCGCCACCCAGGGATCCCCACTCTCAAGATGTTTGATGCTATTAAGAAACAACTGTGAATTTTTAAAGTGTGATAGTAGTATTGTAATTTTTTTGATGCGCATATAGAGATCTTTATAGATAAAATGATATGATCTTTGTGATCCTTTCAAAATAATACTGAGAGAGGGTAAATAGGTTGGAGTATTGACCAAACAAGGCTGGGCAGGAGCTGAGAATTGTCTATGCTAGGGATAAATGTTAGGGAGGGGTCAGTATACTATTCTATTTTTTTTTTTTTGCATGTTTTAAAGGTTATTTTTCTTCAAAAGGGGAAAAAGCCTTTCACTGCCTTTCTTTCCATTCCTCTTTTATTCCCTTCTTTTCTCTTACTTTTTCTTTAAGAAAAGTCATCATGTTTCTTCTTTTATTTTCCTTTGAGGTAGCTACAGGTGGCAGGGCCTGAAGAACAGGCATCAAGGAAACAGAGCTGAGGAAGTGGCTGTTGGGCATGTAAAGGAGATAGCATTCCAAGATTGGGAAAGCAGTGGTTGGGTTAAAAGATTGGTTACATAAAGAGGAATGATTAGAATTGGAGACATTAGAAAAATCATAGTATGTATCTATCTAAATAATATATATATATTATAAATTATATATATATATATATAAATGTAGCTAGCCAAAGAAATAGATGCAGATATGTGTTATATGTCTGTGTGTTTCCCACCTCAGTCCAATGAGAGGGTCAAGAAGCAATAATATCCTAGGAGCTATGACCACACTTAGCATCCAAATCTTGGTTTCTTAAACCATTCCCCACTAAAATAAGCCAAGGGTCCTGGGAGAAATGGCTGGTTCCAAGACTGGGGCAGGGGAAGCACGAGAGGTGCCTAGAACCTTCTCTTGGGCCAGTAAGTAAGGAAGAGCTTAAAAAATGAGGAAGACATGTCAGAAGAGCACAGAAGACATCCTGAAGGGACTCTCAATGGCTAAATCTGGACAATTTGAGCATCCAAAGAAATAATGAAGTAGAAAATTATAATCCATTGACTCTAATAGAAACCTATGAGTATAGACAGATGAGTGGATGAATGAATGAATGGATGGATGGGGGAAAGGGAAAACCCTTTCTTACATTATAATGCATCTAATAAATGTTGAAGGACTGAACAAATTGGGAAATTACCACTTGGCAATCATCACGATAATGGTTCTGACATGAAGCATCAATAAATGCTACAGCCAGGGGGTGAAAGTTTATTGAGAAGTGGGATATTTACATAGTCTCAAAGCTTCTTCCCCCACAAAATAATTTATTTTAAAGTTTAAAAAATAATAACCTTATAGTGGAGAAAGCTGATAGATACAATCTTAATCAAAATTAATACCACTCGAAATCAGACAAATTAACATTATTATGCCTTCTGATATGTCAGACTGAGAAGAATACAGAATAATTTCTGTAAAATTCCTACCCAGAGAGCATAACCTGAATAATCATGAGGAAACATCAGAGAAACCCAAACTGAGGGTCATTCTCTAAAATAATTGGCCTGCCACTTTGAAAAATATTTAGGTCTTAAAATACAAGAAAGACTGAGGCACTATTCCAGATTGAAGTAGGTTAAAGAGATAGTATAATTAAACGCAGGCTATAATTCTAGCCTGGGTCCTGTACCAAAAGAAAAATAAGCTTGCTATAAAGGATATTATTAGGAACACCATAGATACTAAGTGGGATCTCTTTGGTGATAAGTTTATACATTATTAATTTCCTAATTTAGATGATTATACTATGAATTTGTAGGGGAACCTGGGTGGAAAAAATATGGGAGTTCTTTGTGTACTCTTGCATCTTCTTTATAATTTGAAAGTCTTCTCAAAAACAAACAAAGTGAAAACAAACCCCAAACAAAAGCTTCTAGGAGCTCCTTTGCCTGGCTCTTCTGGCCCTGCCTTCATCTCCCTCACTCTCTCTCCCTTTGCTGGAAATGCTCCAGGCACCCCAGGCTTCTTTCCCTTCTTTGAAAAGTCAAGGGGTGGCCTTGACTTTTTTTTAAAGACTTTTTTTTTAGATTTTATTTATTCATTTATGAATAAATAAAATCTTTGAACACCAGCCAAATGGGTTCCATGTCAAGGCCTTGGCATTTGCTGTTTCTCCTTCCCAGGAAGACTCTTCCCGTCTCCACGAGGCTCCATCCTCCTCATTCAGCTCTCAACTCAACATGGGTTGCATTAGGCTCTTTTATTACTCCACGGCATTTGTGAGACTTTCTTCTTTGTTTACTGGTTTGTTGTCTGTCTTTCTCCAGTAAATGTGAGCTCACTGAGGGTAAGGATTTTGTCTCTCTCTCTCTCTCTCTCTTTTTTTTTAAGATTTTATTTACTCATCAATTGAGAGACAGAGAGAGAGAGAGAGCATGAGCAGGGGAGAAGGGGAGAGGGGAAAAGCAGGCTCCCCGCTGAGCAGGGAGCCTGCCGTGGCTACTCAATCCCAAGACCCTGAGAGCATGACCTGAGCCAAAGGCAGATGCTTAACCATTGAGCCACCCAGGTGCCCTGGATTTTGTCTCTTTCACTCCCATGGACCCAACAGAGTTCTTGGTGCATAGTAGGTGATTATTAAGTATTGCTTTCTGATTGGTTTCATAAACATTAATTGAATTAATGACATATTGAGCGTTAAGGAAGACTCTTAGTTTAGTGTTCTAGTCCTTTGACATGACCTAGTTTAAAGAAAAAAAATTGAAAAGAAGAAGGAGAAGGAGAGGAAGAGGAAGAAGGAGGAGGAGGAGGAAATAGAGTTTGATGACCAAATACATTAAGGAAATGCTCCACATCCTCTTTGAGATTCACAAAGCCTCTCAGAAGCCCTCCTGAAACCAATCCTGCTTATCTTTAATGAAGCCTGTCTTAAGTGAATTTGAGCATGGGATCCTCTTTTACTTATTTATTTTTTGATGTGACAACGTAGAACCCTGTGCTAGGATCTCTCTATAGTCCATGCTCCAGTAATAGAAGCAAAACCAAATCAAACCAAACCACTACGGTATATATATGTGGGGGGGAAAAATCTCTACTCATATCAGAAAGTATCTCGTTTGACCTGAGAACAAGTCCATGAACGCCACAGTTTACTGCAAAATGGGGCCACCTCATTCTTGATAATCAGATGTCCCATGTCCCTCCTTCCTCTAGTAGTTCTCCCCGGTGAAGCTGTCACTGGCTGCTGTGCCAGAGGAACATGAGAGCAGCTTGTGGATTGCAAATCTGTTGCCACCAGAACAAGAATTGTGTAGGCAATAAGGGATTATTGCATCTTTCTTGGATTCCAGAAATGAGAGATCTGCTAAGCAACATAATTATAATGTTTTTTTTTAAACCAGTAGTAAGTTTTCTTGTCTAGTAATTTCTATAAGGGATAGTGCTCCTGAACAATCATAAATTTATTATCTTATGCTTTTTTAATGACTTTCCAGGCTATTCATTGCCTTCCTATGTGTGGATTAGTAAGTATGGATCAGGGAGGAAGTTTATTTTACATCTGCTCAGTACCATGTTTAGTGTGGTTCAGTTTTAGAAGCCCCTTGGTTCTACACCATTTCCTCTACCCTCCATTTTAAAAACTGGGCATGCCAGGAAGAAGTCACGTTTCTTCTTGTAAAGAAATTCTTTGTAAAGAAATTCTTGTAAAAGAATTTCTGGGACCCAAATCTGCTTCCCTTCACTGTTCTCTCCCGGCTGCACCCAGCCTACCCTATCTACCCTTCCCTGCTGCTGCTCCCACTCCTGTTGCCCACACACAGTGGCAAGAAAACAGAAAAGACACTTCCTTTTTTTTTTTTTTTTTTTTTTTAACCAAAGGCCTCCAAGTTCCAAAGTGTCACTGGCTTCATTATATTTTTTTCTTCACAATTTAAGGTCAACAATTTAAACCCCAGTTCAGCCCCAGGTTCTCCCCATCCCCAGATGCATTTCTGTTCCTTTATCTTTCCTTATATGTTCTAATTTGAGAACAATTTTTTTTTTATCACTGTCTAATCTAAACCTCAGAAGATACAAAAGGTCTTCTTAGTCTATGTATGTTGCCACCAAGGGGGTAGATGTTGGGGTGGCCTTGACTTTTTTTTTTAAAGACTTTTTTTTTAGATTTTATTTATTCATTTATGAGAGAGACAGAGAGGGAGAGAGAGGCAGAGACACAGGCAGAGGGAGAAACAGGCTCCATGCAGGGAGCCTGACGTGGGACTTGATCCCTGGTCTCCAGGATCACACCCTGAGCTGGAGGCAAACGCTCAACAACTGAGACACCCAGGCATCCCAACCACTGAGCCATCCAGGTGTCCCTGGCCTTGATTTTTTAAAAGATTTATTTATTTATTTAAAAAGAAGAGAGAGAACATAAATAGGAGAGGGAGAGGGAGAGAGAGAATCTCAAGCAGGCTTCCCCAACTCACGGATCCATCTCACGATCCTGAGATCATGACCTGGGCCAAAACCAAGAGTCAGACTCTTAACCAACCCCCCACCCCACCCCCACTGTGGCCTTGGTTTCTGTATGAGTACAAAGCATCCATGTGTAGCTGCAATCATGGCTCTGGGAGCCAATCTGGATTGGAGGCATTTTCTTCTACTGTCCTCTGTGGCTACAGCATCTC
The DNA here is from genome assembly GCF_048418805.1 of Vulpes vulpes. NCBI lineage: Eukaryota > Metazoa > Chordata > Mammalia > Carnivora > Canidae > Vulpes > Vulpes vulpes. The sequence goes on from NC_132787.1 coordinate 9,079,396, forward strand.
ACCAAAAGTGTCCACAAAGTTTAGACCCTGGGGGGTAAAACCTTAAAAGCATCTTTTGGGGTGCTTGGGTGGCTCAATCAGTTAAGTACCTACCTTCAGCTCAACTCATGGTCTCTGGGTCCTGCTATTGAGATTCAACACCCGCCCCCCCCACCCCCCCGCCTCATACTCCCTGCTCAGTGAGGAATCTGCTTTTCCATCTCTCTCTGCCCCTCCCCTCACTCATACACACACACACACACACACACACACACTCTCTCTCTCTCTCTCTCTCTCTCTCTCTCTCTCAAATAAACCAATCAAATCTTAAAAAAAGAAAGAGCATCTTTCTCCCTCACATCTCAGGGAAGAATTGGAAAGGAACTGACATGGTCTTAAAATGCTCACTCTGAACAATATCTGCCTTTGTGATTCAGGTTAGAGAAAAAGAAGAAGTGGTAAGAGAAGGAAGGGATTAAAATGAAGGAATGGAGAGAGAGAGAGAAAAGTATTAATTGAAAGTATTAAAAAAATAAATAAAAAATAAAAGTATTAAGTAATATCATCATAGATAACTGAGAACAAATACAGTCTTTGCAGATAATGCTTGTCGAAACTTTCTAAACCTGGGATCCCTGGGTGGCCCAGCGGTTTAATGCCTGCCTTTGGCCCAGGGCACGATCCTGGAGACCTGGGATCGAGTCCCACATCAGGCTCCCTGCATGGAGCCTGCTTCTCCCTCTGCCTGTGTCTCTGCCTCTCTCTCTCTATGTCTATGATGAGTAAATAAAATCTTTAAAAAAAAGAAAAAAGAAACTTTCTAAACCTGGGAACACACACATGCACACACACAATAGTTAACACAAATAAATGTCAATTTATTTTACTATTAATAAATAGTAGTAATTGTACTACTGTGAGTGAGTGGGCCCTGAGAAGAAATGTGGAAGGATGATCCGTTATAAGTTTCTGTTCTGCAAGTCAGCCAGTAGTCCTGGGATGCCACGGAGGAAGCATCTCTAAATCTAAACAGAGAACAAAGGCTTTGCATAGGGCCTTTTTTTTCTCCTGGAGTTTTTCTTCCTCATCTGCTTCTTTTTTTTTTTTTTTTTTTTTTTTAACATAGCGACACCTCTGCAAAAGCATCCAACTAAAGCCTAGTTGGCCAATACCTTTCTTATCAGATAGCTGCCGGAAACAATCTGCCACTAGTTTGTAATTCACGGTCATAGTCCACCAACAGCTCTGCACAGGGGAACTAGTTCTGCTTGTCCCCTCGCTGAAGAGCAGTGACTCAGTCTCACTGAGGATCAGGGCCTCATGTGTTGCCATAATAGTTAGAATGGGGCAGCCCAGGTGGTTCAGCTGTTTAGCGCCGCCTTCAGCCCAGGGTGTGATCCTGGAGACCCAGGATCAAGTCCCGCATCAGGCTCCCTGCATGGAGCCTGCTTCTCCCTCTGCTTGTATCTCCGCCTCTCTCTCTCTCTCTCTCTGTGTCTCTCATGAATAAATAAATAAAATCTTAAAAAAAAAAAAAGAATGAAACTGCGAAGGGCACTGCGGAAACAGCTAGATTTAGAATACACTAGCCCCGTGGGTGGCTTCTCTCATCTCTCCTCTCCAGTGTAAATACCACCTGGGGCTGAAGGCTGCTGATCTGTCACTCTAGCCATTGAACAGAGGGTCTTTAAAGAAATTTATCTAAACTTTTCTCTCCCATTGGGATCCAGCGGGCCTAGCTACTCCATAGGTTGGTGGAATAAAATGGGCAGGGTGCGTAAGATCAGTGTAGACCCTCTATAAAGCAAGAGAGGGGGACAATTACTGCTGCTATAGGGTCGTGCAGAACCTAGCCAAATTTTAAAATATAAAAAAATTCCAACTTCCCGTTGGCTTCAGATTGTTTATCTTCATCCACAGGTACCCAAGTATCTTACTTGTTTCCAAGTCTGCTCTCAAGAAGGAGTATCTATCTAGGGGTCAGGGTGAAAAGACCTCAAAACAAGGATCCAGGGAGACCTGGATTTGGTTTGAGAATCTCGAGTCTGCTACTTACAAGCTGTGTCAACTCGGACAAGTTGCTTCTTTCTGTATGTCTGCTCCCTCTTTCCTTGGGTGGGGTGCCGGGGAGGGAAGGAAGTGATGGAGATAAAAACAGCTAACTCACATTTCATATCCGTGTTCTCCTCACTCAGCAAATATTTGGTCTTACTATGTGTGTGCACTTGGGGAACAGTGGGAAGCAAGTCTCAGAACCTGCTCTCAAGAAGCTTATATATCTGATGAACACTTGTGAGCGCCTTGTATATACACTGCCCCGACTTACGGTGGCTTGACTTATGATTGTTTGACTTTATGGAGCTGCAAAAGTGATTCATATTCAGCAAAGACCATACTTGATTTTGAATTTTGATCTTTTCCCAGGCTAGCAGGACGCAGCACGATGCTCTCTCGTGATGCTTGCTGGGCAGTGGCAGCCAGCTGCAGCTCCCCCTCAGCCCCGGGATCCGGGGACTAAACAGCCCCTGTCCTTACAAGCACACTGCACCCATAGGACCAGTCTGTCTTTCACTTGCAGTATAATATTCAGTAAGTTACATGGGATATGCAACACCTTATTATAAAATAGTTTTTGTGTTAGATGATTTTGCTAATATAAGTGTTCTGAGTACACTGAAGGTAGGCTAGGCTAAGCTATGGTGTTTGGTGGGTCAGGTGAGCTGCATGCATTTTTGGCTTATGACATCTTCAACGTGTGATGGGTTTATTGGTGTCTCCTATACAGTGCAAATCGTATTATTCAACCACTTGACTCAGTCTCCTTATTTTCCTGTATTCATTGAAAAGATATATGAAGCCCATGTTCCTACACGATTGAAGGGAATACCACAAATATTTATCACATACCAGTCATCTGCCGGGCTCTGAGCACCCCCCACCCCACCCCATGCATTTTCCCATGTAATCTTCACAACAGATGTGAGGCAGGCATTAGGCCCCGTTTGTAGAAGAAACTGAGACCCGGAGGGGTTAAACACCAACGACTCTTAACAAATGAATTTTTGAGGTTATAGTCTGAGCTTCTGTAATAAAGAGACCAGAAAGTATAGTGGCTTAATTAATTAAGTTAATGTTTATTTCTTAACAGCCCCAATGTGAGCATTCCAGATTGTCGGAGCAGCAATACTCCACGAGATCGTTTTGAGACCCAGGTTCTCACTATACAACTACTGCCATCTCCTGCATGGCAAAAGCTCAGTCACCCCCTTAGATGTGTGTTTCGGCAGATGGGAAGGAAAAAGAATATTTAGGGCTACTAGCTTCGTCTTGAAGGAGATGACCCAGAACTTGGGAAAATCCTTCCTGCTCACACTGCACTGACCAGAACTTAGATGCACGGGCCATACTAACTGCAGGGGAAGCTAAGAAATGTAGCCTGTGGCTGGGCAGCCATGTGTCCTGCTAAAATTTAGGGTATTCTCTTCCTAAATAGAAGTTGACAATGAACACTTAGAGCAGTTAGTAGCCTCTGGCACAGTCGGTAAGTGATGAAGTAGAAACTCAAACTCAGCTTTGCTTGAATCCAATTACTTCCTCTTAATACAAGAGCTAGAGAACTCTGGCTCCTCTTCCATTTGTCTCCAGTGCAAAATAATAATAATGATGATGATGACATTTTGTTGTTATAGGTTACGATTAAGCAATTGAAATTATGTCAACTTCTCAGAAACATGGTGTGTGTGTAAGTTTTTCTTCCTATAGATCTATAGATGCTAGTATTCCCCCCCTCCCCCATTTTTTTGGAAATATCTCAAGCTTCTAGTAGCCTGGTCTTGTGATTCATGTGAACTAGTTGTTAAATGAGTTAGAAAAGAGAGGGAAAAAATTCTTTAAAAAAGAAGACCTGTCATCTCCTTGCCAAATCTGTAAGAGGAGATATTTTTAAGGTAGTAAAGTACAGCCAGCTACAGGTTTCATTAGAGTTGGCTGATGTAGGAAGGGTCAAGCAGGAAGACCAAGTGAAATGCCTTTTATCCCCCTCTCTCTGAGAGTTCTTTTCCCTCATCACCCCTATAAACAGAGGCCTTTAAAAACTGTATTTTAGGCTGAGAAAGGAAGAAACCAAGTTTTCATATTCTTGCTAAAGAAAGAGTGATTCATTTCTTTTTATAAAGGGGGAACACTTTTTAGTTCAGAGCAGAACAAATGCCATGTTCACTTTAAACTACTGTTTCTCAAAAAAAAAATAAAATAAACTACCGTTTCTCTAGGGGCACTTGGGTGGCTCAGTGGCTGAGGGTCTGCCTTTGGCTCTGGGTATGATCCTGGGGTCCTGAGATCGAGTCCTACATCGGGCTCCCCGTTGGAAGGCCTACTTCTCCCTCTGCCTGTGTCTCTGCCTCTCTCTGTCTCTCATGAAGAAATAAAATCTTAAAAAAAATAAATAAACTCTGTTTCTCTAACATGGTAAGCTTTGTTTTTTATTGTTTTCATTTTTGTAAGTAAATGTAATTCTTACTTCTAGTGATACGAAGGGCTAGCGGGTAACTCAACACCCCAGGTCTCTTTAAAGCCTCTCGCTATAGGACCTGCACTCTTTCTCTCTCCTTCCTGCAACCAAAGCAGAATCAGTAACTAGAAAGTAGTTGTCTGGACCAGTTGCCACAAACCCCTGTCCCTTTTTTGCCTCCTCTTAGACCCTGAAATCCTATCTCTCTAATCTTTGATCTCGTCGCTTCAAAATGCTTTTTGAAAACTTGCTAATGATCTCACAATTACCAAAGCCCATGTTTATACCATCCTACAGCTCTTTGTAGCCTTTGTACTACCGACCGCTCCTTTTCTGTTTGAAACTCTCAGTTTTTCAGATCTGTATTTTGAAACAATTTTGTCCTTGACCCCTCCGTTCTTTTGCTCCAGCAGCCCAGTCCCAGGAGGGCTTTTCTCTCCCACTGTGTCACCTGGCACCTCTACGTGTATTCAGATGGCTCTACTCCTCCCCAGGGCCCGCCGTACCTTTCCCGAGTGTTTCCAGCAGAGCATTTCTCTCTGGATGACCCTACTGAAAGCAACAGGTGTGACGGTGAACGCTTGACTTATTATTCCCCTAAAGCCAGCTCCTTCTCTGAACCTTCCTCTCTGTCAGTGGTACCAGCCACCTATATTGCCCTGGCTTGGAAACTGGATAAATTCATCTTGATTAATGCACCCGTCACTGATTCTTTTTCTAGTCCCCATATCAAAGCAGTCACTGAGGACTATCAGCTCTCCCCTCACAATGTTTCTCTCCTCTATTGCTACTCATCCATTCAACTCTATGTGCTATCACTACAGTTTAGGGTTTACCATCTAAGCCTTGGACCACGGGAAGAACGAACTCACTAATTTGTCTCCTATCTCAGGTTTCTTCCCTCTCCTGCACTCTACTGCCCCATAAATAATTTTTAAAAAGATTTTATTTATTTACTTGAGAGAGAGAGAGAGAGAGAAAGCAAGCATAAGTGGGGGAGGGACACAGGGAGACGGAGAAGCAGACTCCCCCCAAAGCAGGGAGCCCTCCAATGTGGGGCTTGACCCCGGGACCCAGGGATCATGACCTGAGCCAAAGGCAGGCACATAACCAACTGAGCCACCCAGGCACCCCTCCATGAATCATCTATAAACACAGCTTTCCTTCTACTAATTCCTCACTCAAGAAATCCTCAATTGCTCCCTGATGACTAACATCCAAACACCTTACTCTTCTTTTTATTTCAGCACAGCACATGGCAGGTAGACATGCTTCTAACTACTGGGCGAACATACCCTCTTCCACCCTATCCCCAAATCCGTGTACTTCAGTCCATATCCGCAGTGACTCCATGGTTCAGGCAACCACAATCTCTTCCCAGGCCATTGCCTCCTACCTGGCCTCTCTGCTTCCATTCTTGTCTTACTGCAGTGCGTTCTCCACAGCCAGAATGGTCTTTTATTTATTTTTTAAAGATTGATTTATTTATTTGGGAGACAGAGAGAGCAGGCATGTGAACAGGGGGAGGGCAGAGAGGGGGAAAAAGAAGCAGACTCCCTGCTGAACACAGAGCCCCATGAGGTGCTCTATCCCAGGAAGCTGAGATCATGACCAGAGGAGAAACCAACAGTCAGATGCTCAAATGACTGAGCCACTCACGTGCCCTCAGAGTGGTTATTTATTTATTTATTTGAGAGAGAGGGAGCAAGAAAACAGGAGTTGCAGGGGGAAGAGGCAGAAGGAGAAGCAGACTCCCTTTTGAGCAGGGAGTGCAACTTGGGGCTTGATTCTAGTTCTCCAGGATCATGACCTGAGCTGAAGGCAGATGCCCAACAGACTGAGCCACCCAGGTGGCCTCTCCCCCCACCCGCAGAGTGGTCTTTAAAAAGGTAAATGGTTTATGTGATAGCTGGCCTCCAGTGAAACATCTCTCTCAGTATTCACATCCTCTTTGAATGTGAGTGCCCTGTCACTCCTTCAACCAACAGAATGCAGCACAAGTGACAATGTACCACATCTGGGCTGAAGCTTTAAGAAGTCTTGTAAGCTTCCGCTTTAGTACTTCTAGAAGCCCTGAGCTGCCATAGAGGTGAGCTACTTATCTCACAGTCAGATCTCAGGGGAGAGACCCTGAACCTACATGGAGAGGGAGAGGCCCAGCCATGCCAGTGTCTGGCTGAGTCCAGCAGTGTGGTCATCTCTGTCAAGGCACTGGACAACTGAGTGAGTTATCTTGACTGTCCCAGCCCTGTCTAGCTCTATAGCCCCAGCTGACATCATGTAAAGTAGAAGAACCGCCCCGCTGAGTCCAGTCAACTCATAGAATTGTGAAATAACCAAGTGGTTATTGTTTTAAAACACTAAGTTTTGAACTGAAATACAACTGAAACACTCCTCAGAGGCACAACCGGGCTCCTGCCTACCTCTTAGACATCACGTTCTATACCACTCACTATGTTCCGCCATCCTGGTTTGCATCTGTTCCTCAGTCACGCTACCTTAGTGTGTCCCCCAGACAGACCCTCTGCCTAGAATGCTGTCCACCTTCCCAGACAGCCCATCGGAAGCTGCTGTATCCTTATTCTCCCTTCTCGACCCCCTACTCTTTATCAAGACATTTTATTTGCTTCAAGACAAATATCACTCTCTGAAAAAAAATCTCATTTGTTTACTTGATTATTGTCTATCTTTCCTCCCTGCTTCCTCTAGAACATAAGTCTCAAGGGAGAGCATACCTGGTCTATCTCATCAGCCAGATGGAGATTTACCATGAAGCTCATGAGGCTTATGTTCAGGGATCCTCATTTTGTATTTTTAATTTGGTATTCTTTTTCTTAAAGAAGGCTCCTGAAATTATTTGAATTTCATTCCCCACAAAACCCTGGACCCACCTTTGTTTGTTACTGTATTCCTGGGACCTGGAATGGTGCCTAGCACATAATAAACAACAAATGTTCGCTAATAAATGAATGATGCCTGGCATTTGGAATTCTTAGTGAGTTTTCCCATTCCAGGGAGGGAATTTCCATTCCTCTCACATCTGTTCCGCACTTTGCTCCCACATTAATCTTCTTAAGATATCATCTTCCTCCTGTCGCTTCCCTATTCTAGAAATCTTCAACTCCAACATGAATGGAAAATAAAGTTCAAATCTCTAAGCCCAGCATTCACTCAAGGACTCTCACAAGCTCCTTCTTCAATCTTATCTCCTATTTCTTGCCTTCATAGGCAAGATGACAGAGGTGTTTACTGCTCCATGAGCATCCTTACCCCTTCCATCCTCCCAGCCTTCACATTGGATATTCACATCATTTGGAGATCAACTTTCCTTCAGTCTTGGCCACATGGGAGCCCTTAAAGACTCCAGCAGACCTAATATTCTCTCCTTCTGAACTCTGGCCACGCATGTTATTCTATTACTTAGAACTGCCTTCTATTCCTAGATAACTTCTCTTGCCTCTGGTCTTCCCATCCAGATTATACAAGTACTTTGCCCAGGGACCATATCCTCATCAGAACAATTCCCAGTTTAGAGGCCCCAGTGGAGATTGAAGAGATCCTAGGGAGGCCCATTGAGTTCTATACTTGAAGCCAAATGGGAAGAAATAACTGAATTTCACAGCCTTCCTGGAACCAAATAAAATCATCAGAAATGTGAAAAGAAAAGAAATAAAGCCATAAAAGAATGGCAATGTGATACTTTAATATAAGTTCTTAAATCATAAATTCTTCAAGGGCAGCTCTGTAATAGTACCTGAAAAATACCTGGCTTGGAGGAATTTACTGCAACATTGCATCTCTAAAGATATTACAGTATAGCAGTTGGTAACGTGGTCATCGTGGTGGTGGTGATAATGATTGCAATGTAAAGAAAGCTCTCGTCTGTTAAAGTGAGTGAGACATTGGTATTGCCTGATGGGGTCCTGTATGAGCAGAATTTACTCTGTTACTGCTTTCTGTGTTAGTAATGCCAAAGGACGCAAAGTTTTTCCAAAGGAAAGTCTAATTTATATTTCATTTTTTCAAAATGGCTACATTTCCCCCAAGGCATAATGGAAGAGTCTTCTTCTTCAAACAATACAGTTGTACAGAAGAAAGTACTTTTAGGAAATAGGGGAGAGCTTTTGTTTCCTGCTAGCATCAGGCTTCTTTGTCTTCTTTTGTGTGTGTTTCAGTGATAGGCTAAACGACAGTCCTTTAGTAGAAGTTAAAATTATAGCCCTAAAAAAATCTACTCAAATACAGTATTTTATTTCAGTTTAGACTCATTTCCAATTGTGCTTAATCTTTTCCAGGCTTGTTATTGCTTTCTCTTACAGTTTCCACTGTGAAATGACATCTTTAGTCTCTTTTGCCCTCTATTGAATTGCCCTGGTAATAACAGTAACTAGCAAAATGCTAGTCCTCTAGCATGTAGGGGAAGACATAAATATTTGATCTCAGATCAGTGGTGTGTGTAATTGTTGCTATAGAGAAAATCTTTGATTGCTGCCCAAATCTGGAGGCCTATTAAAATTTAATTTCTGGGTCTTCTCCATATATATAAAACTCAGAACATTTCATGGCATGTAAGTTAACCCTTCCCTGTTCCTGTGACAAACTGTGCTCCATCTCCATGGGGATGGAGCAGGAGGAAAAGCAACTCATTCACAGGAACAGGTTTTAGATATAAAAACTCTGGAAAGAAATATCGAGGGAAATTGTGGTTGCCTTCTCTACGTGCCACTGAACAGAGGATAGATTCTCATTTGCCTGCATACCTGTCTGTTATTAATATTCCTAATTTCAGAAAAATCATAAAAAAGCAAGATAATAGGATGAAATAAATATCAAAGCAATTGATGCATTAGCTTGCCTTTATAAACGTGTTAAGGGCTGGGTCAATACTAAGAAATTGAAAGGCTATGGTGTCAGAGCATGTAAATGCTATTCATAAGTTACATTTACAGAATTTCCAACTATAAAAAAGAAAACATAAAGCAAATGTTCTTAGGGCAACAATGGCGGAAGTGTAATATATGAAGCTTTTCTTCTAATACTTACATCACAATTGTAAGTGGGATTTGGCTACTGGCTGACTCATCTCATTATATCCAGATGAATGAAGTATAAAGAAGTAGATAATCCTGAAGCTTAATTTTATACATTAGTTTCAAAGTCTCTCAGCTGTACCCAAAGCTGTTATGGTAACACAATTAATTCTATCTTCTATCTCTTTGTTTCCCTCCTTCCCTTCTGATAGGGTGGGATGTAAATCCGAAAGTGATAAAAAAAAGTTTAGGTGAGCATAAAGGTAGGTGAACCTAGGAGGTTAGCTAGCCATATTGGCCCCCGGAATAAGTCAGGATTGACCAAAAGGTAAATGTAAAAGACAGTCTAATGAGATTTTTAGAAATCTGAGATTCTCTTGCTGGCCTGTGTCATGCAAATGATTTATTTCTCTACTGGGATTTCCTATAGGAGAGGTCAAAAGTACTAGTTAAGAAATGAGGGGTCGAGGGCAACCCCGGGTGGCTCAGTGGTTTAGTGCGCCTTGGCCCAGGGTGTAATCCTGGAGACCCAGGATCCCATCCCACGTTGGGCTCCCTGCATGGAGCCTGCTTCTCCTTCTGCCTCTGTCTCTGCTTCTCTCTCTCTGTGTGTCTCTCATGAATAAATAAATAAAGTCTTTAAAAAAAAAAAAAGAAAGAAAGAAAGAAATGAGGGGTTGAACAATCCAGAAGTCCAGTACTGGTAATGTCACTTAATTGCTGTGTGATTGCTTAATCTTAAGCAAGTTTTTTTTTTTTTTTCTTTTAATCCTCTAGGCCTCAAGTTCCTCATCTGTATAATGAAAAAGATGATAAAACTTCATAGAGTTGTTCTGAAGATGAAATGAGACAATATCTATGAAATACTAGGAAGAGATTGGGCCAGTAGAGACTTTTGATTAATATTAGTCATTATTAGCATCATCACAATTACTTTAAGTTTCAACATTATCTTTATTATTTTTAGTGTGAATAATGAAGATAATAATAATAGTCTTAACAGGGAAAATTTCCCTAGACATTTGTTGGGAAAGATGGCTAAGAGAGGAAGTCTGAATTTTGTGCCTGGTCCCTGCCAGCTCCATGATGTGTTTGAGACTGTGACTCAGGACAGGAATAGGCTCAGAGTGCTCCTTGGTGTCACCCACCGGCCACTATCAGGTCCTGTGCTTCGTGTATACTTTCGAAGCAGGATTCAGAGCTTTGCAGGTAATTCATCAGCCATGGACTCCTTCAGTTGACAGTTCAGTGGTTCTTTGTTTGACACATGCAGAGGTCTGATTTGGGCTAAGAGTTAGAATGAGGGAATTATTATTTGATTTTTTAACATAGAAAACTGTTGCACAATCCTGGGTGCCAAAATGTCAGAGAAGATGAAATTTGTACTGTCAATGCCCATGCATAATTGTGAGGTCACAAGCGGCAATAAGTTTCAAATACAGGAATTTACAAATCGGATACAAGATTTTCTTTTTTCTTTGTTTTGCTGGCTGGGGGGACTGGGTACTGACATGGGATTGCCATTACCTTTCGGGATGGGGGTGGGGAGATGTGTTGAAATATATTTTCGACTCAAAGAAGCACTCTTTCTTCTTTCAGGACACTCTTTGTAGATGGAACATACAGGTGAAGAAGGGGATCCTGAATCTGGAAGGAGACTATCTCAAAGAACAAAGAGACTGTCTACTAAAATGTGTCCAGGGAGGTTTGGGAAGTTCGAGCAAGTTGACCATTGTTGAGTCCAAGAGGTAGGGCTGGAATGGTTTATTTGGAAAAGTTGACATTTTTACCAGTTATAAGGTAATCTCTCTGCAGAAAGGCTGAATTATAAAGAGAATGAAAAAGACTGAAAGAATTCATTTCTTTTTTCTCAAGAGAAAAAAAAAAGGAATGTGAATAAGTACTATGAAGTAGCATTAACTAGTTGATTACAACTATGTTGCCTGAGGAGTGGGATGGAACAGTAAGCTTTGACGATTTGCTTGACATTCTACTTGAACTATATCCTTTCCTCCTCAGTCTTACTCCCTTTCTGTGTGTGTTTGTGTGTGTGTGTCCCTCTCTTTCTCTCTGTTTCTCCTTTAAATTTAGTTAATACCTTCTGGGTGGCTGCTATGTGCAAAATACCATGTTCGGCCCATTGGTCACAATGAAGAGCAGAATGGCACACCACTCCTGGCCAGCTCAGAAATTGTGGTAACAGGAAAGAGTACGTATTTTTCACTGCAACTTAACTAATTGGGATTCTGATTTATGCATCATTTTCAGATGATTCTCTTAATGTGAGTCTCCAAGAGATTGATTATCCAGATATATGGACCGAATTGAGTTTTGACTCAGCTGAGAGCCAAGCCACCGTCCCTGGAGACCCATGGAAGACACTCTCACCCTAGGCATCGCCTCTGGGTGCTCAGGGGGCCTCTCTGAGAACTCTAGCCCATTCTTATTACTTTCAGCAGGAGAGTGCAGTTCTTACACCAAGTCATAAATACCACCCTCATTGAAAAGTATGAAAAAATAAATGTTGACTTTTGCTTTTGCTTTTAATGGCAGTGTCTGTTGACCTGCCCCTGCTAGTCCTCATGGTATACATGGGCAACTCTGCAAAGGTAAAACAGCAGGGAAAGGGGGCTGGAAACGGAGATGAAGGGGATTTTTTAAACCACAAAAGTTGGCATTAAAAGGCAGTGGATATAATCTAACAGCTAAAGAAAGTATAATTAAAACAATGATTTCATAACATCAATCATGCTCTTTTTATCTCAAATTTCAAGAATTCATCCTATAATATTTTTATTATTTTATATTCTGAAATTACCCAAAGCTCTGATGTAAATCTAACCGTGTGATTATAAATTTCCTGAAAAGTCATGAAGTACTTCACAAATTATTCATTTACTCAAGATTAAGTGTTAGACTGGCTATTATATTCCCTAATAAATCCTATTATCGATTATTTGTGCAAATGATTTACACATTTAACTACAGTTTTAGCTTGCTGCTTATTAAGTCTTAAACCCTCAAAAGATGAGATTAAAAAATTGCCTGGGATAATATATTTTACATGAATTAAATGATTCAAAACCAACTGCAAAAGAAGCAAATCCAATTGCATCTACTTAGAATTGCTAAATAACTTTCATTAATGTGTTTTAAAATTGTCCTCTATTTTTATTTTGCAACTTTTACCCGGTACTTTGGGACTGTTTGTTTTCTTCATTTACTCCGACCTTCTGGCAGGAATGAGACGAAGATAGCACAACATATCCTGACACACTAACGTAGAAAGCTCACATCGGACTTTGCTAACGCATGCAAAACATGTCCCCAAGGTTCTGATTCTCTCTTCCTTTTTTTTTTTTTTCCTATGGCTCAACTCAGGAAGTGATCAATAGATTGTCTCCTTTTGAAGGCCACCACTCTATAGTTGAAAAAAGACTTCAACCAGGAATAGATATTTATTTTCTTGTGCCTAAGGAATACATGCTCATTAATAGAAAAAAAAAAGGTTTAATTTTAGCATTGTGATTCATTATGATGATAATAGTGATGATACTACTGCTAAAAAGTTAACTATGTCAATTAACTAATCAGCATGTATATATAAAATAGTTCTGCTGAAAAACAGGCCATGTGAACTAACTAATCAGGGTGTGTATATGCATATATTAAATTCTTGGCCATGTTATAATACCACCCTGTTAGGGAGCATGGAAAGTCATTGCCTATAGTAGACCCATTAAGGTCACAAAAAAATATTTGCAAAGGAAATAGGCAGTGCATTTTCATAAGGGCTAAAATGTAAGTGCTCGCTACATGTCAGGCACTCTGTCAAGTGCTTTGTGTGCTAACTCATTTAATCTTCATGATCGTCTTGGAAAACAGATACTATGACTTCCCCCATTTTAGACATGAAGAAGGTGGGAGTTGCAGAGAGATGGGATGCTTTGCCTAGCTGGCATGGCAGGCCACAGCGTTGCAGTGTGAACCCAGGCTGGCCGGCTCCACTGCCGGAACTCTTTATCATTGGGCCATGTTATCGCTTGATGAGTCCACAGAAGCACAACACTAACTTAGAGGAGAAATCAGGGACTTATTCAAGTTATTTTTAAGATGCATAACCATTTTTTCCCAGGCCTGTGGATAAAACCAATGGACCACGTGTATGCTGCACTAAGAAGGGAAGGCAGCTTTAGCTACCAGATTTCCTGTGTCTGGTCTCACCAAGACCATGTCTGTGGGAGACAGATGCCTCATGCCTGGAACCTATTCAACAGTCGTCACCCAGCACCTTTCTGATCATTGTTTGGTTTTTCATGTCAGTCTGCCCAAAGGGAGAATGCTCTGATCACAGAGATAGGAATGTTCTGATCCCTGAGGCAGGAATATCTTCCTACAAATTAATGAAATGATACTTATCGGCATAGGCCCTGCCCTAAGGACCGACCACATCCCATCTCACATTAGGTGTAGAAGGAAGCTAGGGAGCTCGGTAAGCAACATACCCTTGGCTGCACTCAAAGTCCCTTCCATTCCCAACACTATCCCTGTACTTGGACCAATCCTCTGCACCTTGGAATGGAGAGTCCCCGGGAAGGCTCCAGCTTCTCTCACACAAATAGACCTTTGGTGGCCTACCCTTGTGTTCCCAACCCATGTCCACCCCACCCCGTATATCAGGTCTTCCAAGTGGGTCACAGTCTCCACCAAATTGTAAAAACAACACAGGCTACATCAAAATTGTGGCATGTGGCTGTGCTTTGGAAACTGACACTCAAGAGAGTTTACAGGCCAATTGTGGAGACAGCTGGCGCTGAGTAGAACCAAACCCAAGGCTCCTGATTCCCGGTTCCATGCTGCCTCCTAGTGGTCTACTGTTAACAGCCCTGCTTCCAAAGGCACGAGGTTGAAAACGCTCTTTCCTCCTCTCAGAAGAAATAGAACAGATAAACCAACAGATTCACAGGAAAACTCAGGAATTAAATCAGAAAAAAATCCTCTTTTTAGACCAGTTCTCAAACTAGCTCTTCCAAATTTTTTGAAGAATGATGACCTTATCAAAAATTCTTCTAATTTAATTAAAATGTCATGATTGTATTACAAATACATTTTCAAGGGCCATTTGAGGATTATTTGGTACTTTAAGAGGCGAGAAAAATAAGTAGAGCAGTTTTTGGAACACACTGACACATGGTAGTATGTGCCACCAACAAATTATTTTCAAGGGTCACCTTAGAATCTTAGAATGCTGCCTTTCTGGACTACATTGTTTGTAAATTTTATTGAACTTCAAATACATGAGAAGGACTCAAATATTAGCAGTATAATACTGCCATATAAGATATTGTTTCTCTTTAAAGTATTTCTAAAGACTGGGTTGTGTTTGGTTTAAGTTTCTTACATTCTCTGACATGTTCCTAATAATATATGTGTGTGCACATATCATGTGACAATATGTCAAGTGGAAGTGTTACTTTCAATCTGAAGCTTCAGAAGTAAATGTCTAAAATTTCATATATATTATGTATTCATATATGTGTACATATACATATCCAACATATATACACATGTGTGTACATACACTTATAGATTAATCACAATATCCTACAAACTATTACAAAGGTATGTGAAGAGAAAGATATTCTGCTCAAAAGCACCCCCATATATTGTGATTCAAGGTAAAAACTTAATCTTAGAAACCATCTTTTCAAATTCACAAGCCAAGAACAAAGGGTCGGTGCCCTAATTCTCCAGTTTACTCTAAGAGATGGAAGGTTCTGGTCGTTTTGCAAAATCTAAGTTTAGGTTTCACAAAGTGCTTGCTGTTGCAGTGAATTTGAACCCAAGAGGAAGCAGCAGTTCTGTAAGTGCCCAGTCTTAGTTGCAATCCACACTATGGGCACTGCACCAACTGTTCTGCACAGCAGGTGGAACAGATGGTGTTGCCGTCCAGTGTTCTGCTCTTGTACCACTGGGCTAAAAAGCCACCACCTACTCTGGTGAGTGGCATTCATTTTCTTGGAAGGCAAAAGGGCTTTAGTTTGGGCTTCCCTTCCAATGGCCCGGTTTCCACAGTGGAGAGATCAGAAAGTTCAGGTTATGCCGAGGTCTTCAGGCTATGAGAATAAAAGAACAGAACAAGCCCTTGTAGGGTCAGTTTGGGGTTTGCTGAGATGTTGCTGGCTTTTGTGGTTTTCTTTTCATAAATTTATCAAAAGATTATTTTCTCTCCTTGGAAATAATGGCATCTTCTGGGAGAAGAGACATTCCATCTATTAAGTCATGGTGATGTCTACAGATGGCTCTGAACAGTATCTGTGAAAGGACTTCAGTTTAGCATGACCAGAAAATCCAGTCACTTGTTTATATAGTCCAAATCACCTAGGAAAAGAAAAAAAAAAAAATGAATGGGAGCTTAGAAACAGGATCCACTGGGGAAAAATAAAAAAAGCAAGACTTCAGAATCACTAATATTAAGTCTAAGTGGTGACTTAAATTCTTTCAAACACATGAATTGTTTTGATAATGTCAGAGATGTAGGTAATCTCCATTACTTGTAAATTAGAGCAAGAAGGCTCCAAGATGTAAACTACACAAAGAAAATCCTTCTTATACCGTAAGCAGGACTATACTTTAGTGGTTTACTAATGGAACAGGCAGTGCAGGGACACAGCATAAAATTTCAACATAGTTAAAACCCCCAGTGAACTCAGAGGAATAATCCTTTATACACCTTGCCTCCTGGCTGTCAAATAGCTTCTCCCTAAGTGCTTTCGGCTGTAGGAAAATCACCACCTCAAAGGGCAAGTCATTCTGTTTCCAAATAACTTAAATCATTAGACCGTTCTTTCTCATTTTAAGATGAAATCTATCCCCTGTAACTTTCATCCCTTGGTCCACCCTCTAGAGCCATAAAAATAAGATTTGTTCCCCTTCCATGTAATAGCCCACCAGGTATTCAAAGTTCACTATTCTCCTCTGCCTCAGCCTCTCCCCTTTCCTGGAAAAATGTCCCATCCCCTCCGAGCTCTCCTAACATAATCCATTGTCTCTCCTTCCTCCTTCCTCCTGCCCTGATGTGCTCAGGCTTGATTTTTTGAAATCTCATCCCTGTATCTTGAGATCCGCTCTTCCTCTTTTAGTTCAGAGCGATCCGCCTCTTAGACAAGCAAGCAAGAAACACACACTGGCCCTCCATTACCTTCCAGTTCTTACTTTATTCCTCTTTCCTCCTTCAAAGCCTAGGTTTTTGAAGAAGCATTCTGCATCCACTTTTCCACTTCCTCCCTTCCAAAGCTGCTGCAGTCTGGCTTCTGACTTCACACTCGCCGGAACTGTTTATAGCGATGGCCCTGCTGACCCTGGAAGCAGAGTTGGCCAAAGCGTCCTGAGCACTGAACGTGGTTTCTTGGATCGACCACCTGCTAGTGGTGTGCCCTTGGCAAAGCACCCATCCTCGTCCGTCTTATTCTCCTCATTGGTAACATAGATTGTTGTGAGGGCCTAAGAAGACCATGTAAGAAAGGTGTTAACAGGGCTGGCCCACAGGTGGCGTTCAATGTCTGTGGGGGTCGTTATTATTATTGTTATTATTGCTCTCACCAGTGGTTGGCAGCCTTCAGTGAGCATCAGAATCACCTGACATGCTGGTTGGAACAGATTGCCGCCCACCGCCCCACCTCTGCCCTTTCTATCCCCATCCCCCGCCCCCCTTCCCCTCCCCTCCCTCTGATTCAGTAGGTCTGGGGTGTGGCCAAGAATGTGCATCTCTGTCAGGTTCCTGGTGATGCTGATGGTACAAGAACCGTACTTTGAGAACCACTCTGGTCTCTCAACCTTTGCCCCTCCAGGTGTACCAGTAGCATTGACATCGACATCACCTGAACGTCCACACCCAGACTTCTTGAATCCTATTGTGCGTGTTAATGAGACTCCAAATGATTCCTATGCACATCAAGTTGGAGAAACATGAGACATTTCTTGGTCCTTGTATCAGTTCAGTAAGATCTAAAGTCAGACCTTTATTTCTCCCTTTTAGATATTTTTTAGCTTTCCAGGTATAATTTCCTCCTGGTTTTCCTCGTATCCCTTGATTATTCCTTCTCAATCTGATTTTCCTTCCTCCAAGGCTAACATCCTCCGTGGGGATGTGTTTTCCTCCCATTTTCACGCTGCATGCTTGTATCCATTAAGATTAGATCCCACTGCAAGTAATAGTTAACCTCCCTCCCCAAACAATGGTTTAGACCAGATAAAAGACCATTTCTTTCTCAAGTCCAAGTCCAGATGTGGGAACTCAGTGTTGGTGTGATGATGACTCTGTTCCACAAAGCTTTTAATTATCCAGGTTTCCTTTTATCCTCTACAGCTTTCACTACCAATGTCACTCATAGTTTAAATACCACCATCACATCTGCATTTCAGCCCCCAGGAAGGAAGAAGGGATACAGAAAAAGGAAAAAGACAGCTGCCAGCTATTTTTAAGGAGGGCTGCTGGAAGCCCCCACAAGATACATCTGATTACAGCTCATTGGCCAGAGCTTGAAGATCTGGCCACACTCCACTGCCCTGGAGGGTGGGAAATGTAGTTGGCTCAGCTAAAAAGTGGGGCTATCCCTCCTATGCAAATAGTAGTCTGCCCCATGTGCCACAATTCATCCATACATTAACCACCCTACTACACATGGAATCTCCTCAACTCCTCCCCAGAGAGGTGTAGTTGGTTAGCTAGGGTTGTGGTAACAAAGTGCCATAAGCTGGGAGGCTCAGACAACAGACAGTTATTTGTCTCACAGTTTGGGAGGCTGGAAGGCCAATAGCAGGGTATTGGTAGGGTCAGGGAAGAGGCTGTTCCAGGCCTCTCTCCTTGGTTTGGAGATGACCATCATCATGTTCACATGGTGTCCTCCTTGTGCGCATATCTATGTCCAAATCCCTCCCTTTTGTGAGGACGCACCAGTCATATTGGATTAGGGGCCTGTTCTATACCAGTAGGGGCCTCATATTCACTAATTACATCTTTAGTGGCCCTCTTTTCACATTCTGAGGTATTAGGGATTAGGACTCCAACCTATTTGGAGGGGGACACAATTCAATCCATAACAGGAAATGATCCCTATTTTCTATCAAACTAGTGAAACCAATTGCAAGTCTAGGAACCACGGGTCAAGTGCCCAAACCTAGTGGCTGACATGCTGGAAGAAGAGAGGAGAACATGTTACTACATCTGCCAGAGGGCCAGTGATTATGTTCAAGGTGGTTTCCTCGGAACGGGCTGTGGTTGGGTCCATCTACACCATAGATGTGATTGCTGTATCTACTGACCATGCCCAGCAGCCCCTTACTTTAGCACAAATATATTTACAACACTTGCTGTTCCACCTCATACATCCCTAGATGTTCAACTGGCTCAATCAGATTCTGTTCAAACATCACCTTCACAGAGAAGCCTTTCTGGGCTACCCTAAGATAGCCCTTTCCCCTTTTCCGCCACCTTCTAGACTCTTGCCATAATTTGTTTTTCTTTCATAACATCTGTCACTACCTGAAGTTGTATTAAACATGTCTGTGTTCATTCACTAGGATGTGAACTCCATGAGGACAGGGACTTTGTGTGTTTTATTCACCCCTGCAGCTCCAACACCTAAAGCACAGTGCCCAACAGATTGTTGAAGGAAAGAAGAAATCCTTCAAGATTTTGTTTACGCAGATCTTGTGATAAGTACATAAAAACTATAGTGAGAGTGGGAGAGGCTTCCAGGTTTTGCTTCTGGACTAATATTTCTAGGAATTCATAATTCCGTGACCTATAAGTTAAGTAAGCTATAGATATTCTGGCCATTTCTGAGACTTCACCTGCTTTGAGGATTTCACTTAACTTTCTCACTTTCTCTGATAAACATGCACCAACCCATAGGTTCTCATTAGAGCCATATTTTCAAACTATGGGTCATGATTCATCAGGAGTCATGAAATTGCTTTAATGAGTCACAGTCATTATTACCAAAAAGAAAAAAATGAACTAGATGTCAGAACTTGTCCATCTTTTAAAAATAAATACGTTTTGTGAAATCTCTGTTTTGATTTTATGTATCTATGTACATGTGTACTGTGTTACAAGGTAAAATGTATTTGCTACTTTGGGTCATGGTCAAAAACAGTCATTGCTTTTGTCCTCAGGAAATAGAAATACAAGGAGCTTATCTTAATGCAATGTTTTAGCTGTTGAATTTTAACTCATTTCTTCAATTCATTTCTTTGAGGAGAGAACAATCAATTTGGTTAACACATTATTTTTCAAAACAATCTTTGCCCTTGAAAAGCTCATATTGAAGCAGAAAAAGTAGAAATATAATATAGGATGGGGAATCAACAAGAAACAAATCTTATAGGAGGTCAGGACAGGGAACAATTAATTTTTCCAGTACAGTTTCCTAAGAAATGCGCCCACAGTTAGATTTGAGAGATGCACATATCTAGTGCTCATGAGAAAAACTGAAAACATGTTTTGCCTCCTCCAGACTTTTGATTAGTTCCAGCCTGGGTGGAGGAACAGTCTTGGACTTTTAGCTGCTAGAGTCATTTTGCTTAGGGCTTGAGAGTGTTTCGATTAATTTTAATATCATCTAAATATATATACACACACATATATTCTCTCTTCATAGTTCTTGATATGAAATTCTCCACAGGAACAATAGGATAGCATATATTTGTTCTGGCACCCTTAGGATCATAATAACAATATTAATATTAGATTTTAGGCACTCTAGTTAAATTCATTTTTTCAACTCAGAATTGTTTTCCCTTATGGAGAAGTAGGTCAATTCTGTGTCTTCCCATATGATGTCTATCGCTGTCAGCACCCCAGATTATGGCACCCATACTTACTGGATATTTCACGGTATTTCCAATATCACACAATTTTACTCCTTTTTAAAAATATGACATGTGACCTATTTGACAAAGTATCCGTGGGCATTCACACATTTGTAAGACTTTGATATAGAAAAATCACAAATGTGAGAAATCCTTTTTCAGACCAAGAATCTTGATTTGGGGTCTTTGAAAAACGGTTAGTAGAGTCAACAGTCCTATTTGTTATTTACTGAATTGTTACTAGAGGTCAGTGTTTATTAGTCAGAACTTTGGGTAGCAAGTGAAAGAAAGCAGGACTCTGGATGGTTTTAGAGGTGGCTGGAACACAGACTTGATGGACACTGGGTTGGTCTATCTTTCTTCTCTCTGCTTTTATTCTATCACACTGGCTTTTGCTACACAGCAGGAAACAAATGCTAGCAATTTTTCCCCTCATTCTTCCCCGACTGCAACACTGAGGGACCCAAATTCTTTCTCTCATCCCAAGTTAATAAACAACAAAGAAACAAAGAACACTGTAGCCCAAGGAAAAGTTTAAACTACCTCGACAGAAGTCAGGTACAGATGTCCCTCACTCTCTAAAGGAGAGTGCTCCTATGAAACCTGAAATGGTGTGAAGAAGCAATTAACATCAGTTTATGTGGGAAGAATTTTTGAGTGTTCCAAGACCCCCCCAAATTACCTCTGTTAGGCTTTTCTGATACCTTAGCACGTGTCTTGCTAATGGATGTGTTCCATCCACATTGAGTGTTCCAAGACCCCCCCCAAATTACCTCTCTTAGGCTTTTCTGATACCTTAGCACGTGTCTTGCTAATGGATGCACAAAATAATGGCAATAAAATACAGATGCTAAAAAAAATAAAAATAAAAATAAAATACAGATGCTCCCAGACACAGTTCAGAGCTCTGGTGGCTTGGTGTGGAGAAGCTGAGCGTAGTTCTCAGGGAAGGAGCTTGGGGGCGCCACTCAGTGCTCTATGACAGCATGCCTCAAACAAAGGTTAAATGCTATTTTTACTCTTTTTTCTTCAAAGTGAAAATCTTCAAGTTTCTTTCGACTAGGGAAATCAGGTACTGATATAGGTCTTTCCGAAAAGCAACGTGGCATAAGGAGAACTTAGGAAAAGCAAAGGATACCTTTACCCTATCCTTGGCCAATAAACTGTGTCCAGGATGTGGGATACTCTTATTAATCCAGTTTCTGTTGGGTAAGTATCCCTGGGCCAATCAATAGTGGTGACTAACTGGGATCTGTAAGAAAATGGCAATTTTTCTTTTAATCCTATGGCTAAGTAGAGGCAGTAACCCGTCACAGGAACGGGTGTTATTTGGGGTGGATCAGACCATCAACATTCACTACATGGGTGTAATGTTAAGTACCTTACACACATCACTTAAAAGAATCCAGCCATAAATGCAAATAACCCGTAAGATTCAGCTCAGTTTATCATCAAGTTGTTTTGTCCTCAGGTATAGAAGCGCAGGTGCTTTGAGGCCCGTCTACGTGGGTCATTCTTGAAGAGAAGCCCGATAAAAATCTGGCCTTCCTGGTCTTGCTTGCTAATGGTTCATAGTGATGGAAGACCAGATTTTAGATACTATAGAAGGTCCTATCAGAAAACTCTGCGAGAAGGTTTGCCTTGAGTTTTTCTGTGTAAAAATGCTGATTTGACCTATTTTTCCCATATGGCCTGACCCTCATTCTCTGCTGCTCCTAACAGCTGCTCTGAAGGTTACAGAGTCTGTTGCTTACACAGCTGCTTTAGCAGAGAGTGGTCTAGGCGGAGTTCCAGCCTTCAGACTGTTAACCCCTTAACAGCTATTTTTGAAACCTGATGAAGGATATTATTTTATAGACAGGAGCTTATGCTCCAATTCAGTTTCAAGCACTGGGGCTGCTGATACAGAAAATCTTTTTCCATTCCTTTTCTACTCTTCCTCCTTCCCTCTCTCCCTCCTTCTCTTCCCTCCTTTCTCCTTTCCCTCCTCATCCCTCCCTCTCTCTATTTTTCTTTTCCTGCCAATTACGCTTTGCACATATGGGAAAACAGGTGTTTCCCACCCCCCCCCCCCATTACCTGGTACGCCCCTTCCTTCTCTATTACAATTCTGGACTCAAGATATTTTCACTTCACCCTTCCCCTTCGACAACATTTTTTTTTTAAAGATTTTATTTATTTGACAGAGAGAGAGAGAGAGAGCACATGCAGGGGTAGAGACAGGAAGAGGCAGAGGGAGAAATGTGCTCCCCACTGAGCAGGGAGCCTGCTGTGGGGCTTGATCCTGAGACTCCGGGATCATGACCTCAGCTGAAGGCAGACACTTAACCAGCTGAGCCATCCAGGCGCCCCACCCCCCTTGGCAACATTTTAATTTAATAATTTCCTTAACATTATAAAATAGTTCTGTTATAATTTCTTTTACAATTTTTGTTTACAAATGGGGTATCATAATTCAATTTGTCAGATGATACTGCTAGAAATAAAACAAGGAAAAGATAGATTGTTGGCTATCATTTCAGACTGGTGACATACCTGGATGTATTGTAGTGACAAGAATATGAGAAATAGACTGGATTCTAGAAAGACAAGAAAATTGTCTGCTCAATTGAAACAATCCACACTTTGAAGGGCTCTAACAGATGATGGTTTTATTCGCATCATTTGATATAAGATAAACAGTGTGTAAATACTATTTTAGTCTGCTCCAATCAAGGAAATATGAGTGATCAAGTTGTTTATTCAAGTTAGTCATAATGGTACAGAGGTATCAGGTACAGGTACAGACCGACGTCATCCTTGATATGATAGAGTTCACTATTTCATGTTTAAGAGACATTAACCATTTTCCCAAGACAATAAATCACAATTCTTTTGAGTGCAAATGCTCCACATCACTAGCCATGAAGGAAATACAAATCAAAACCACATTGAGATACCACCTCACACCAGTGAGAATGGGGAAAATTAACAAGACAGGAAACAACAAATGTTGGAGAGGATGTGGAGAAAGGGGAACCCTCTTGCACTGTTGGAATGTGAACTGGTGCAGCCACTCTGGAAAACTGTGTGGAGGTTCCTCAAGAAGTTAAAAGTAGACCTGCCCTACGACCCAGCAATTGCACTGCTGGAGATTTACCCAAAAGATACAGATGCAGTGAAACATGGGAACACCTGCACCCCAATGTTTATAGCAGCAATGTCCACAATAGCCAAACTGTGGAAGGAGCCACGATGTCCTTCAACAGATGAATGGATAAAGAAGATATGGCATATATATATATATATATATATATATATATATATATATGTCATATATATTGGAATATTATATTATATATAATTATATGTATATTGGAATATTACTCAGTAATCAGAAAGGACAAATACCCTTATCATTTGCTTCAATGTGATGGAACTGGAGGGTATCATGCTGAGTGAAATAAGTCAATCAGAGAAAGACAACCATCATATGGTTTCACTCATATGTGGAAAATAAGAAATAGTGAAAGGGCCTATAAGGATGGGAAATTGAGTGGGGAAAATTAGAGAGGAAGACAAACCATGAGGGACTCCTGACCCTGGGAAACAAACAAAGGGTTGAAGAAGGGGAGGAGGGTGGGTGGATAGGGTAACTAATGTTACCTTAGTAAGGAGGGCACTTGATGGGATGAGCACTGGGTGTCATACTGTATGTTGGCAAATTGAATTTAAATAAAATATTAAAAAAAAAAACAATTGAGTGCAATGAAAGAAATGCACAGAGGAGGAAATATGCAATATGGGGATTAGTTCCAGTCTGCTATTTGGTGAGGAGGAGTTTTAAAGCTGTTTTTCCATGGTAGGGACATGTATTGATAGATTGAATGTGAATCAAAGTTGGTTAGACTGAGGGGACAGAGAAAGAGCATCTGGGTCAAAAGAATAATGTATGTAGAGATTCTGTGCTGGGAAAAGGCTTTGGCATGGTTGAAGAACTGAGAGGGTAGTCAGAGTATAATGTGGGGAGGAAGAAGAGGGAGCACAGTACAAGTGAGGCTGAAGAAACCCATAATGGGCCTTTCAGGTCATATTAAGTATTTTTCAGTGGATTTTACATGAAGCCATATCAGTTAGTGATTGCTGGAGGATAAACAACCACTGCATCAGAGAGGCAGAAGACAGTAAGCATTTATTTTTTGCTTATGCAAGTCGACTGTGTTGGTTTGGCTTTAGGCTGCAGATCTGAGGGTCAGCGAAAAAGGCTCTGGTCCACACGCATCACTCTGTGGTGTAGGCCCAAGGGCCAGTAGCTGTCTAAGGATGCTCTTTTCACGGTCATGGCAAAAGCACAAAAGAACAAGACTGACAGCAAACAATGGGCACAGCTTCTGCTTGGGTCACATGGACTAACATCCCACTGGCTTAAGTCACATGGCCATGCCCAACATCTCTAGGGCACAGAAGGAGGCAAGTGGGTGAGAGAGAATTTTCTCTATAACAATTTAATCTACCACAGAAGACATGGAGGGATTAGAACCTAGAAACAAGGAAGATAGAGTTGGTCTTAAAATGGGCATATTTGGAGGATATGGAGAAGGGGAATGGATTAGAAGATTCAAGAATAATTGTAGGGAAACAAGGCAGTTATTGGGCTATTATTAAGAGAGAGATGATGGTGGCTAGAACTAAGCAGTGCTACTCAGGATGCACTGAATAGATTAATATATATATATGTGTATATATATATATATATATATTGTAGATGCAAATAACAAGACATATTGAGGTTAAAGAAATTGCCATTTTGGTCTTTGCCATGAGCTCCTGGATGGATGGACAAACTACTCATTGTGGTAGGGAGAAAAAGAGAAATTTTATGGCAGGAGATGATGAGTTTAGTTTTGTATCTGTTCAATTTTGCTAGAGCTGATCGATATCTAAGTGGAACAACACCTGCGTCATCATTGTGAATCATATCTTACACACCCAGTGCTTATTTTCATAATTTCTTCATAATAATACATGTTGTTGTACGTACGTTGGCTAGTAACTAGAAGAGGTTGCAAGTAGATGTTTCAATGAAAACAAAAAAACTTTAACACGTAACAAGTAACTTTATGGAGTTTGGAGATCATTCAGTCTAATCTCCTCACTTGACAAAAAAAATCAAAAAGACCCAGAGTAGTATTTAATTCCTTCTTGTGTAGATGAGTATTTTAAAAAGGATAGCCTACATGGATCAATCTTGGAACAAAAACACTTGACTGAACATTTATGATATATTTTATACTTTATTAATTGATTTGTGGTATGAATAATAATAATAATAATAATAATAATAAATACTATAAAATATTTAAGTGCCAGGTACCGGACATTTCCAAAATGTTTTTTAATGCATTATAACACTTATTTCTTGTAAAAGACTGAGTTTATTAAGAAACAGAATTCTAATGATTAGTAAACTATCCAGTATCCAGTATGCTATATTATTTTGGTCCCTGATTTAGAGCAACCGAGAATACGATGAGAGGGAGCAGGTATTGCATACATGCTCAGGAAACTGTACAAGAAGACATTTTATTTTTTTTTAATTTTTTAAAAAAATTTTTTTATTTATTTATGATAGTCACAGAGAGAGAGAGAGGGGCAGAGACACAGGCAGAGGGAGAAGCAGGCTCCATGCACCGGGAGCCCGATGTGGGATTCGATCCCGGGTCTCCAGGATCGCGCCCCAGGCCAAAGGCAGGTGCCAAACCGCTGCACCACCCAGGGATCCCCACAAGAAGACATTTTAAATACTAGTTTGGGGGTAACAGGGTAGAAACTGCCATAAAGTTTTATAGATTGGGGAGTTCAAATCAGAGGGACAATATTGTAGACTTTATGTGAAGTTCGTTCATCTTCAGGTCAAGATGATCTTTTTTTTTTTTGTTGTTGTTGTTGTTGGATATCTAATTGGTGTTGAATGGGATAGAATTTGTCCTTTTTCTGTAACTTGCTTGTATTTTTGGGACCCAGAGCTGGCGAACTTTTTCAGAGGCTCTTGACAACTTCCTCCTTGTTCTTGCTCAGCTCTCCACCTACACTGGGATCCCCTCCACTTTTGGACCTAGATGAAACCTCTCACTCTAGAGTGGAGAGTCTATTGTCTGGAGCAGTTAGCCAGAGGATGGAGTGTGGGGGGGAATTAGATGCTCTTGAAATGAACCTGGAAAATAGGAGGCAGATCAAGTCTCCCTCTTCTCTGTCCCATGGACTACTCTAAGGCATGGTTTCTCCATGTTTCTCTTCCAGAGAGTTTGCATCTACTGAGTGAATCCATCCAAGAAGCCTCCCTTAGGATTATCATCTTGATCCTGAGATAAACAAACTGCTCTGAAAACAATGCTTTGCACTTTGCCTGACTTCCCTCTTCCCATCACCCTGATTGCTCACAGCTTGTGCTTCTCTTGTAAAATACTGGCAATCTTAATCCTTGCTTTAGCCTCTTTTCTAGGAGACAAGGGTGAGGAAAACATTTTAAATTTAAACTCTTTGAAAATGACATCAATATTTCATTATCTGCAATAATTTCTTCTATTACTGATGCAAGAAGTTGAGTTACATTCTCATCAAAGTTGGTGGGTAGGATCAAGTCATTTACCTAGTGAGTGAACCCCGATTAAGTGCCAGAATGTCGTATTATGGTGGAGTTGATTAATGTATATTCATTCCTTATCACACTTTCTTGGCATAAATCACATACTTTAGTGTTCAAAAAGTATCAGATTATCAGTGAAGCCTATGATAATGCAAATGTGTATATAACTTGGGGACCACCCCAGAACTCCCACCGCCGTAGGCTTGCTGACGTGGTTTCAATAATCTTGGAATAATGCAAATCTTGGAACAGAAATTTGTGGCTCCCACCTACAGCACTATGGCTGGGTTTAAGTGTATTTCATTCTATTGTTATGTATTGAAATAAATGGACATATTATACAGTGGATGCAAAAATGTATGTGAATTTTAGAAGATAAAATACAAGACTCCAAAGAAAGAATATGCTTGCCATAGGCTGCTTTGAGATAAAATGCTCAGCTCCTCCTGGAATTCTCACTTGTTAGGAGTAATTAGTTTGGAAAATTTGAGAAACACTGTGTGGGTGTATGTATAATTTTTCCCCCATTAAACATACTTGTACATCTATAAAGCGAATAAAAAATGTTCCTTAAAAAACTGCTCCATGTCTGTGTTCTAGGGAGATGTTGCAGAATTGTCTTTCAAAGGAGGATTGCTTTTTAGTGTGGAAGAAAGTATTTTAACAGGTCTTTTGGTTTTCCAAGTTAAGTAAATCCCAGCAGCTAGTCTGGAAGGGAAACGTTGAAACATGGAGGATTATAAATAGCTGTCATCATTCTGCATGGGTTGGTGACACTTGTGATTATTACAGGGCCTCCTGTCTTAGCCCCCCATCCCCCTGGTTGGGGTTAAGGGAAAGGAATGTTTGGGCTCTACACACTGGATAGGAGGTTGAGCAAGAACCAGACTCTCGGGCAGCCCTGGTGGCCCAGTGGTTTAGCCCTGCTTTGGCTCAGGGCGAGATCCTGGAAACCCAGGATCCAGTCCTATGTCAGGCTCCCTGCATGGAGCCTGCTTCTCCCTCTGCCTGTGTCTTTGCCTCTCTCTCTTTCTGTGTCTCTCATGAATAAATAAATAAAATCTTAAAAAAAAAAAAAAAAGAACCAGACTCTCATTTGAACTGATATTGGTTCCAACAATATGGCAGCTGGCTGAGGGCTCTGGAGGAAATTACCAACCAACCTGGGACCTCCACATAAAGGATGTGGTAACAGTGAGCGTTGATACTTTTGGTTCTGTTTTTTCCTTCTCTGAAATTGTCCTCTGTTCTTGAGTCATCATTGTGGTTGGGAGGCTGAAGGGAGCTCTGTGTTTGGGGGCACTATACACCTGCAGATTGTTGGGGCGGCGTAAGGAAGCAATGACAAGACCACCAGAAATTATTAGGGAGCAGCAGATTGGAACAAGAGAGCAAACCACACCAGAGGAATGCGAACTTCATCCAGGTTTTTCTCGGAATTGTGCAGGGAGTTTGCATTTCCTGAGGCAGAGGAGTTTAAATTTGCTTGTTTGCATAATAAGTGCATTGAGTCATCACAAAGGAGAGAAGAATCTTGGGAATAAATTACGTGTCTATGGTACTGCAAACCAAGATATGGTATGTTTATGATTGGAAGGGTACATGGAATAAAAACACATCGATGAGGGAACAAAGTCTCTGATCAGAGACAATGACGATGCCCTCTCTGAGGGGAAAAGCTGGGCTCACAGGAGGGATATGGGATTTTGACAAAGAGGTCTTACAAATTGAGTGCTACAGAGCAAGCAAAAAGGGGACTAAAGAGTGTAGAGCGACAGGAAGATTATGAGAATGAAGACATCAGTCTTTAACATCAGCCACAAGGACTTCTATCCCTAGAAGAATCTATTAAAAATACAAATCTGATCACATCACCCATCTACTTGAAACACCTCAATGGTTTCCCGTTGCTTGTAAGATAAAGTACAAAATCCTTAACCTGCTTGGTAAGATTGAGCAGGCACTTACATCAAACTTTTCAATCCCAGTTCTTGTCACTCTGCTCTATGGTCTTGCCACATCAACCATTCTGGGTATGTGTTTATTTATTTATTAAAAAAACCCCTGCAGTTCCTTTAGCCCTGGGCCTCTGGACAAAGGTTTTCTTGCCTGTGTGTCCCTCTTGCTTCTCCTCTTCAAACTCTCCATCTAAGTATCAGATAAAAGGCCATTTTTTAAAGCTGATTACCTTCAGCCTCCCAGACCAGCTTGTAGACTCGGTGCCTCCTCCTTCATACTATTCATCCAGCAAATACTTGTTGAGCCTGGCATCATTACGTGCTTGAGAGATACAGCAGTGAAGGCAACAGACACAAATCCTTGTCCTCCTCACGCTGGAGTTACTGGTTTACTCCTTGTGTTCTCTGTTAGACACAGCTCGACGAGGGCACAGAACGTATCTGTCTTGTTTATCGTTTTCTTTCCCAGCACATAGCACTGAGCCTGGAAAACTCTAGTGCTTAATGAATAATTGTCCCAGGCATGAACGTTATAGAAGTTGGAGATTCTCTGGGGCTAGTCATTTCAGGAATCTGCAGGTCTTGAAATACTTTGGTGGATAGTTTTAGGATAGTCGATGGCACATAATGATTGATTAAGCTTGGAAAAATCACAAAACTTGCTAGGAATTATGATTGATATAAAAAGATAGCTTGACCTATTAGGTGCACACATTTCAGGAATTCAAAGGCAGATCTTGATTTTAAACGTTTTACGGGGATTTGATGCTGAAGGGAGCAGGGTGGATGGAGGGCAAAAGCGCCCTGGCCTGTCAGAGGCTGTGGCTGGCCTCCTTAGGTGCTGATTTCGGGAAGCATTTTAAAAACAATCTCATGTTTGTTGGGGGACAAGCTACCACTGGAGAATGTTTAGAATTTGTATTTCTTTTATCTCTGTTGGCATGAGAGAACAGAACTAAGTGCGAAAGCTAACTTTGCTTCAAAAATGTATTCTTTTGCAAATTAGTTTTTAACTGCAAATAAATGCTGGTTCAGAATAAGAAGTTTGAAAGAATAAATAAACTTCTAGACAATAAATTCCGTGAGGATAGGGCCTGCACCACATTCATCTTTGAGCCCTCACTACTGAGCACCAATCTTGACAATAATAAATTACCTAGAAGTATTGCTTTTCCTTTCATGAATGAAGAAACATGGTCCCTTGAGTGGGAAAGAAAAATCATATTGCTTATTTTCATTAGTACAGAGACCAGAAATTTTAATTGGCTAATGTTTTCAAATTCATAGTTCGTGGATTATTTTGATGTAGATACAGTCAAGAAAAACAGTCAACCAAATTAAAATAAAATGTTTTAACTGGATTGCATTATAATATTTATTTATAGCCTATCTAGTCCTATAAGAAAATCACAAATATGACAAAATAAGACATCTAAAACAAAAACCAGAAAAGAAAATTACATTAAGAAAACTTCTTGGAGAGAAGTCATAGCAATTCAGCATGACACTTAGCTCTAAGTCTCCTGTTACCCAATGCTGGAAAACACAAGATGGTACCTCTCTCCTCGTTGTCCGGTAGAAGGAAGCATCTAAGTTCATCCAGAGAGAGAACACTCTTCCCATCCCGAGGTTTGAGGTAATTTATCCTATGCCTTTGTGAAGAAGACACTGAGAAAAATGGCAAGAAACTTCATGTCAATTTTATAAATAGAGATGGAAAGACAAATACACACGAAGCATGAAGCCTTTTTTTTTTTTTTCCAGTCGTGGGTGAGAGTTGAGGACAGAATGTTGTGTTTCCATGAGAGCTACCCCTGAGGGTAAGATGAGGAGTTTCGTGTTTCTCTGGAGTGATGTGGTGTAAAACTTGGGGAGGATTAAGAAGAGAATATTTTGTATCACCCTTGGTGCTGAGTGTCTCAGAGTCCAGGGCCCACCGAGTGCCACAGAAGCCAAGGCTGAGGTGGGTGAAGGCTGCCGCCCTGAGGGCAGCAGGGAGGGCCAGGCTGCATGTGGGTGTTCCGAGCCTTCACCCCTTCTCTTGCCTCTGCGGTTACAGCCATGTTCCTCAATTCCAGGTTTGAAATTTTGGAGCTTCTTTCCCACTTTTCCCTCCCTTTGAAAGGAAAGTTCTGCTGGGAGGTAGGCAAGTTTATAGCATTGCTTGCTTCTACTGAAGAAGCCTTTTCTGACCAAGCCCTTTGGAAAGCACCCGCCTGCCCTGAGTCACACTTCATTCTACTTCCCTGGCTTTGTGTTTCTCAACAGCACAATAAGTTACTATATAACTTATTTCTTATTTTGTGCATTGGGCAGGATTGTAACAAGACACAGTATCCTTGAACCAGGTGATTGGAGCACAGTATAATAAAAGAAATATTGACAGAGATGTGGGCAAGGTTTAGGGATGCCAGCAAAGACTCATGTAGTGTGCAGGGCTGGCAACCGTGGTGGGAGGGATGGGGAGCCCCTGACACCCCCGGGCCTGGAGGGGAAAAATGAAAGAGCAATTTACTAGAATTGAGAGAAAAGTCTAGAAAGGATAGCAGCTTGAGGAAGACCATTTTTGGGAGAAGGATATAGCTGTCCCATGATGAACAGGAAGTCTACAACTTTTTTCTCCTCTTGAGCTGCAAGTCCTTCCCATTGGCCAAATCCAACTGGAGATGAGAGGGCAGGTGAGCTTGTTGATGTGGTCTGTGGAGATGCATAGCTCAGGGTGGAGAAGGCTGGAGGGTAGGTCAATCAGAGCATACAAAAGATTGCCACTGTATTTCATTTCCTTTATTTTTAAAGACTTTATTTAATTATTCATGAGAGACACAGAGAAAGACAGAGACACAGACAGAAAGAGAAGCAGGCTTTCCGCAAGGAGCCCAACGTGGGACTTGATCCCCGGACCCTGGGACCATGCCCAGAGCCAAAGGCAGACACTCAACTGCTGAGCTACCCAGGCGTCCCTCATTTCCTATCTCCATCTCCAGCTGGACTCCATGAGTTCCACAAGGATTGGGATTTTTGCTTGGTTTATTCTTTGCTGTGTCCTCTGTGCCTAGAACAGTGCCTGGCTCATAGTTGGTGCTCGATGAATATTTCTTGAATGAAGAAATATCAGTTGTTTTAATGTGAATTTAAAAACTCAATTACAATTAGTATAGCTATTTATAATATGTTACCGTGGGAGATAATTTTTTACATTGGTTCTCTTTATCTCCCTGATTTATATGAGTAATAAATGCTTGATACTTAATTAATCATATTAATTATATATATTTAAGTTCCTGGACCCAATTTCCATGTGTATCTGTATATGTACACTGGGGAGGGCTTCCTACATAAAACCAAGCAGTTCTTACACACTAGTAGGGTGTCCTACAGTTCAACTCCGTTCTGACACTACCTACCTGGAGATAGCAACAGACTCCATAGGTTAGGGGCTCAGTCCTACGAGACTGCACCCTGCCCACCCCATGCCAGTTATAAGTCCAGCTTGTCATCTGTGCTTCTGGCCAACTAGCTACAAATCAGTGGTTCCCAGCAC
Source organism: Vulpes vulpes (assembly GCF_048418805.1). Lineage (NCBI taxonomy): Eukaryota > Metazoa > Chordata > Mammalia > Carnivora > Canidae > Vulpes > Vulpes vulpes. The sequence continues at coordinate 9,111,914 of NC_132787.1, forward strand.
CTCCTCAGGTTCAATTACTTTGCTAGAGCAGCTCACAGAACTCAAACATTTTACTTATTAGATCACTGGTTTATTAGAAAAGGATACAATTCAGGAACAGCCAGATGGAAGAGGTATATGGGCAAGGTATATGGGAAGGGCTCAAGGCTTCCGACGCTCTCCCAGAGCGTGTCATTCCCCCCAAATCTCCATGTGTTCACCAACCTGGAACCTCTTCAAACCCTATCCGTTTGGATTGTTGTAGAAGCTTCATTACATAGGTATGACTGATTCAATCATTGGCCATTGTTGACCGTTCAACCTCCAGCCCCTCTTCTGTGGAGATCTGGGGTAGGACTGAAAGTTTCAATCTTCTAAACATGTAGTTGGCTCCATTGGCAACCAGCCCCCAACATTTTTTTTTTTAATTGAAGTTCGATTTGCCAACATATAGTATAACACCCAGTGCTCATCCTATCAAGTGCCCTCTTCAATGCCCATCACCCATCACACAGTTACCATGCCCACCTCACCTTCTGTAACTCTTTGTTTGTTTCCCAGAGTTAGGAGTCTCTCATGGTTTGTTTCCCTCTCAAGTTTTTCCCACTCAGTTCCCCTCCTTTCCCTTATAAACACTTTCACTATTTCTTATATTTCACGTATGAGTGAAACCATATGATAATTGTCCTTCTCTGATGGACTTACTCCACTCAGCATAATACCCACCAGTTCCACATCAAAGCAAATGGTGGGTATTGGTCTTTTCTGATGACCTTGTGTGCATTCCAAAACCCATGTTGTTAGCATAACAGAAGCCACTTTTATCACTTTCGACACAGGAAATTCCAAGATTTTGGTGGTCTGTGGGCCAGAAATGGGGATGAAGACCATATATATTTCTTATAATAAGTCACAATATCATAGATATAAACTGTGTGTATGCAGTCCCAATATGGTGTATTTAAAATTATTATATTATTAACACTTTTGAAATGATTTTCAACTGGATTTTGAATGACTATATTTAGAAGAAGAACTTCCTGCACTGGCATTTTCTGTATATTAATAAAATTCAAATCATTAAATCATCTTTATTTCATATGTGCCTCATGTTGCTGAGGACAGCATTATCTTATTAAGTCTATGCATTTCAACAAAGAAATGCTCAGCATAAAACATCAAGCACAACAACATTTATACTACTAAACTGGTAAAGATTTATCACAGAGACAACTGTTTTGACCACACTTCTGCTGGGGCAAAAAAAAAAAAAAAAAAAGGAAGGTCAGTGATTTATGTGAATGGACAGATGGGTCATAATGTATATCTTCAAAGTGATCTAATTTGGTCTCTGACAGCCTGTAAAAAGAAGTGACTCAGAGTAGAGTGTCCTTCACTGACACAAATGTGGCCTGTGGTGGAGGAGCTTCTCTACTTTCCTTGCCCCAGGGCCTGAGCAAGGGTTGAGGTCTTCCTCTCAAGGAATTGGGATCACAGAGCCTAGGAATTACAAAGATGAGGAGCAACCCCTTGTCTCACCTCAGGGAATCTCTAGGATACCAATGCCATCTGCCAGTGTCCAAGGAGCTCAATTCAATATGGCAGACACGGTTGAGAAAATGAGCAGGTCTCTGCTGCCCTGGCTGAATCTTGTGAAATCTTGAGACTTGTAGTCCACAGATGGTGCTCCTTCTAAGACAATTTGGTGATATTTTGACGGGTCTCCAAAGTGAGAGTGGTAGATTGTACTAATCCCCAAATAGCTGTTGCCCTTCCATGGGGCACTGCTCTCTGAAGGGGGATTTCACATTCCCTCCGTGTTGGTATTAGGAGTGGCCGTATGACCTGCTTTGTTGAGGAAGTGGGGAAAGGAAATTTAAGAATGAGCTTGGGTTTTGTCATGCTTCATTTGCCTCTGTCACTGTCTTAATGTTCCCCGGAGACACTTGCTCCTTGGCCTCATCCTGCAGTGCAGCTGACATGGTGCAGAGTTGAGGCCAACCTACAATGGACATATAATGAATGAGAGATAAGATCCTGGTTGCTGTATGCCGCTGAGACTTTGAGGTCATTTGTTACCACAGCATAACCTAGCACACCTGACTGATTCAAGGAAATCACCCCTCTCCCTGTTCACGTTCACCCAGCCCATGGGAGGAACAACTGTTATTGTGGCCAAATAGCAGGCTTGTGGGGCTCACCAACCATGTAAGGCTGTAACACAATGAAGGCTGATGGAGGTAAAGGTGGGAATGTCCTATTAATGATTAATGGGGAATTAGCAACATGCAATGTTTGCTTGCTGAGAAACCATTTCAACTTGAAACTGGCCAGAGCAAGGATATGCTGGTTGTTGCAGAGGCTGTGACTGGCTCAGCCTGGTCGTTTTGGGCTTCCTGGACGATGCATCGGAAGGGGGCCAATGAGGGCACTGTTACAGCAGGACTATGCCCAAGACATGGAAACCACTGGCATGTTTGGGCTGTAAGTACTGTCACAATGTAACAGTGACATCTGGAATTGGCGCTCTAGAAGAGCAAGCAGTGGAAGCAGCGGGAGATGGAAGCATTAATAACTGTCAAGAGCAGGGCAGACAGGCTAACTTAATGGGTGAGCTCAGTCCACTCGGAGCCTGATAAGTCCTGTCACTCTCCCTTTCTACAGTCACTTCTCCTGGGAGACAAATAAATCCTATCCAATGACCTAATAAAATAATAAGGTTCGTCTGAGTTTTGACAACAGAAAATAACAGAGGACCTCAAATTCAGAGGGAGAGAAATAGGAGGCATTTTAAAATTGCTTTCTCGCCAGAATACAGGAAGGCTAGAGCTGAACACAAAGTTATTCTCCATCCACAAGTTGTCAGTTTTCAGAGAATACCCACAAATCTATGACACTTTATAGAGCTGTACAAAAGAGTTGGGTTAAGTGATATTGTTTTTCTGTGGGGCGTTCTCTCTGTTAGGTACTTAAACAATATCTCTCTAGCATGAAATTAATTTACTGGAAGGTTGATCTCTAAAATTAATTAATACGTGGCGTGGGCTTTCAAGCGAGGCCGATCCACGTTTGAATCTCAGCCCTGCTCTCTAGACCTATGGCCCCGGGAAAGTACTTAATTTCTCTGAGTCACTTTCTTTCACTGCGTTGTTGTGGGAAATTAAATGAAACTACAATGTATTTGGGTATTTGGCACAGATCCTGCAACTTAAGAGTGCAATCCTTGTTGGCTGGGAAAGGATTTATGCTGCCGGTGCACGTTAGTTCTGGTATGACTAACAAGGTACATTTGCTAATCGTTATAATTAAAAGAATAGGTGACTATTGAGTTTACCATTTACTCTATCGGGTCAACCACATGGTCAACCCAACCCCCAGTGTTTTGCTCTAAATATCTATATTAAATTTCCACATGGCCGATTGCTGGGTAGCATGTTTCAGTGACACTTTTCCTTATTTATTAAGAGCTGATAGTTAGTGTCACTGGTTAGTATCTCTTGGATTCAGCAAGCGCTCGAGTTGCTATTACACACAAGGCTTGTGATAGTTTATCTAAGGCTATCCTCACTCCCTGCTTTCCTATCTTCTCTCCGTTTAACATCTCCAGTGTTGCTATTTCTGTTCTGTGTTCTCAAGTTTATCTTTTCCAGACCCTCAGGAAACTTGTTCTGTCAACTACTTCTTCCTTGTTTATTGTCAATCTCTTCCTTTCTGCTGTTTCCTTCTCTGCTGGGACAGAAGAGAGAGCAATAAAAAGCATAGGAACAGCTGATACAAGTAAGGATCCTTCCCTAGGAAGCTCAGATGCTCCAGCTCAGGGTCAACTGATACAAAGAGCATGAAGGGGGAGGGTGTGTGGGGTAATGATCGGGATAATTAATCATATCTGATGGATCTGGACACCTTTTCCTCTCCCTGTACTTGGCAGCTGACAGCAACCTCGCTGATTAAACTTGTGACAATCTTTCTTAAATACAGTGTATGAAATTCTTGGTGCTAGTCTAGCATCAGCTGTGGGTCTAGAGAAAGAATTGGGAGTCATCTAGAACTCTAGAACAAATAGGAGGAGGAAAGAGAAGAGGGAAGAAAGAGACTTCAGCATGTTCTCCTATCGTAAATCCTAATAGAGTTTGGTTGGTGTTCCGCTACAGGTAACCCACAGTCAGATGCTAGAACCAAAGAGGCCCAGGGAACTCTCACTTCCAGTGGACCAGCCACAGTATACCCTGCCATACTGGAAGTTGGACCCCTCTTCCAATCAGAGGATGCAGAGAGTTCCAACATTTGGATATGTTTTAAAATTTATTTTACTTTATTATTTTTTAAAGGTTTTATTTTTAAGTAATCTCTACACCCACACTGGGGCTCAAAGTTTTAAGAGTCACATCTTCTGACTGAAGCCAGCCAGGTGCCCCTGGATATGTTTCTTTCTTCCTTTCTTTTTTTTTTTTTTAAACAGGCCCAGTATTGTCAATCTCTTTTTGAACAAGGGAAGAAAATGATCAAGTAATGAGAAAAGGTCAAATGCTCTACCGTAGTACTATTTGCTTTGTCTTATTAAAAATTCTGATGTCTTATGTTTTGTATATTTCAGTCCTAAACTGACAGATTCAGGCTACTCAAGGTAATATGTACACCACATAAGCCATTCAAAAATCATAAAAAAACAGTTTTTAAATTTCATGAAATAAACCCCATCCTTCATTAAGATAGTCTTGACTCTTCTAGATGCTTTGATTTCCATATACATCTTCAAAGCAGATTGTCAATGACTCTGCTTACTCTTTAACAGAATACTTTTGACCCACTCATCCATTTTGTTGAGGAGCTATAACATAAAAGGCAAAATGCAAAATATACCAAATGTAAACAACATTCAAATAATGCAAATATGTGAATCATGTGAAAAAATGCTAATTTTCCACAAGTAGAACACAGCGAGAAGTCACAACTTTAGTCTGAAGGCAAATGGGCTTGTTACCAGCTACTCACTACAGGGGAGAGAAAAGAGATCTAACTTGTCCCGAACCTTTGGATATAGTCCTTTAATTGATGGAAATGTGCAAATATGCAAATAACGTGAAAATAAGTTAGCTGAGAAGAACTTCATGCTATTAACTTAATATTACTGAGATGACATGCCCTTTCAGTTCACAGATAATTTTTTTTTTCACAGATAATTTTTAAAAACACAGTGGTTACTGGATTGTGGTGGGATTTCTATGAAAATCATTACTAATCTAGTATTTCGAGTTGGGGAAACGTATGTGAACAATATGATTTCATCACTTTTTCTTTAAAATTATCAAACTACCAACAGACCATTTGTTGGTCCTCCGGAGACCACCAGTTATCAATACAGCACCGTGGAAGAAACCTTGAAAGCCAAGGTGGCAGTGGAATTCCAGATAAGGTGGAATTTAAGGTTGAGAAATGCTGTATGCAAGAACAAAGATGCATAATTTTCGACTCACTAGAGGGAACAAAATAGAATAAAGAAAACACTATTATTTCATAAGCATTTTCTCATGTCGTAAAAATTTCTTCAGAACCTCCCCTTTAATTGGCTGTTTAATATTCTATTGTTCGGTTGGACCAGCAAACTGAATTCAACAGTATAGTTAAAGAGTTCTCCACTATGACAATGCAGCGGTGATTTACTACTAGGTTTTTTATTAAGACCATAAATCAAATCAATAGGCTGAGAAAAAAAATAACACCAATGGATAGTGAAAAGTCACTTGATAAACTTCATCACCAATTTCATGTTTTGCTATGCTCGTTAGTAGTTTCTATAGCAGAGAGGTTTGTATTTCCCTGACAGTTTGAAAGACAGAAAAAATCCTTCTGAAAGTCTTTTGTTTTTTACATAATGATTTAAGAACCTCTGTTTCTAGGTGACTGATGATTACTGATCTATTCTGATTTTGTCCTTCTTAAGTCAATTTTATTAAGGTTTATATTTTCATAGAAAAACGTCTATTTTCCAAGACTAAATATTATAACCAGGGCATTATAAATAGCTCTATACCATTGTTATTATTCTCCTTTCTATCTGCTACAATAGCTTTTTTTGTCCCTATTTTTGTTAGGGATTTTTTACTTGTCTTGATTCGATTTACCAAAGGTTTGTCCATTATACTTTTTACATTAAGAAGTTTTCCCCTTAATATAAAGTCTACTTTTCAAAATTCATTTCTGCTTATCTTTACCTACTTTTCTTCCTGCTTTACTTAGGTATTTTATTTATTAGATGATTGACTGCTGTTCATGTCTCTCAACTTGAGTTGGGTTATTTATTTTCATGTGTAATTTTAATGATAAAAATTAGATTATGCATTTTGCCTTCAGTGGAATTATTAATTCATTTCATAATTTTATTGAATGTCTACTGTGACAATATTTCAAGAACTGGAGATGACACTATGAACAAAAGAAAAAAAAATCCCTGACTTCATGGGGCTTACATTGGTAGAGGAAGGTGGAAAAGATACAGTAAATTATGTAGTATATGAGGAAGTGATAAATTTTAGGGAAAAAATAAAGGAGAAAGAGTAGATAATTCTAAGGGGACACGTAAAATTTGTAATTAAATTATTATATCTCGAGAATTCTTAATTTAATACCTTATTTTTGTCCAAATAGTATATCTTTGCATTCTCATTTCCTTGTCAGTACTTTTGAGAAGAATACTTTAAATTTTTTAACTGACTTTAGAATTCTTATTATTCTTTGCAGTTTTGTTGAATTGTGGTTAGAGGATGTGGCCTGTACAGACTCAGTGTTGGTATATATATTGATGTGTTTCTTGACCATGTGAGTTAGTATTGTGCCTACCAGGAAGTACCAGAAAACCCGATAAAGGGGCTTGCATGAGTAAGGGGTCGGTTCGTGTCCTGGAACAGTCCACAGTAGGAAGTCCAGGACTACCATGAAGGAACAGCGTTGTTTCTTTTTTCATGATCTGCTGATAGATAGAGATGGTGCTGCATCTTGGGCATTAGTCTATGTTCTAGGCAGGAAAAAGGAGGAAAGCCAAGAGGCAGTATCAGTGGGTTTGTGCTGATGTGTCTTTTGGTCGGAACTAAGCCACATGGGCACCCCAGCCACAAGAGAGCCTACAGATAGAGACTGGAAAACTGAAAAGGTACCGATTTTGTAGAAAATAAAGTTTAGAGTGATGTTGGGTAGGCCAACATAGTGAATCTTATGCAGTGTCATTTTTTATAAATATACCCAAGACACAAGGAACTATATATTTTTACAGTGTTCTTTGTTCACCTAAATTTCAAATTCCTTATATAATTATTATTTTTTTGTATACTTGATCTGTCAACAGCTAAAAATGGTCAATTGAGTCTTTATAATATATGTGTTTTTGTTTCTGCTTTTATTTTTAACAATCATACTTTCTATATTTTAAAGCTATATTTTAAAATTATATTTAGTGCTTAAAGCTCCTTGATATGTTTGAATTGTGGACTAATGCCTCTGATACTGTTCCTTTCTGACTTGGATTCTATTTTATACTGCTTCTTTATTCTAATTTATCCTGCTTCCTCGACTTTACTTTAATTTACACTTGACTGGAAAACCTTAGCCCATTCTTTCTTTTTTTAACCTTTGCCATTTTGTCTTAGTTCATCTCTTCTGGTTATCATATACTTCCTTATTTACCCACTCTTTCATCACAAATATTTACTGAGTTCCTGTGGTGTGCCAGGCGTCCTTGATGCTGGAGATATGACAGGAAACAAAACAAAGGGTATGACTGTGAGACCATTACATAATATCGAACAAGTATATCCCATGGAATGTGATCATTGGACAACTTTAATTTAATTTACTGGTACCACTTCAAATTTAGTCATGGGGATAGTTCTTTCGGTTGCTGATTGGCTTTTCCCTTTCTCTAGGTTCCGATATAATTGAGTCCAAAAACTAGCTTAGAAGATGGGTAGAAGCGGTAACAGTGGCAGGAAACAGAGAAGCCAACAAATAATACTTTTCTCACAGAGAGTTCATTTGTTATAAGCCTGATTGGGGAAAGGGGATAATCTTTGAATAGAGTTTAAATTTTGATTGTTATTTGACATGCCAATTACTACCTGAAGGTGATGAGAGGTCAGGGAACTGGCCTTAAACTTCATTTCCAGGGAAGGAAGAACCAGTCCTATATGGGTCTCTCTCATTTCCACATCCAGGTAGCTAGTCCCCAATATCTTGCTAAAAATCTGTGGTCCAGATTATGTTTATAAAATTGTAATTTTTTCAGATCTTCTCTTTCAGATTGATTTTACTACACACATTTAATTTTGTAACTGTATTTCCAATGATTCTTTACAATAAGTTCTTAATTTTCAAATTCTCAACCAATTTTTTTCTATCACATGTTTCCAATTTGAAGTTTTTATTACTTTATATCCAGGGTGGAATACATTTTAAGTTCTTATCTGTAGTTTAAGATTATGGTCAACAATTCATCAAGTTACTACATTCTTGAATCTCACAATTTCCCTTTTATAATTTGTGATCTTTGTTTCACGATCTTCTAGCATTAGTGTTGAAAAAGAAAAGTTTGAGATGAGCCAGTTTTCCTTCATTGTAGAAACAAAATTTTTTGCCTGAAAGGTCATAGAAATTTTTCATTATCCTTAAAGTTCAGGAAATTTGCCAGAATACTTCATGGTTTAAATTCATTAATTCTGTCTGGATTGTGGTGTACCTTTTTAATCTGTATGCTCAGAACTTTCTATAAAATTTTCCTTAATTTTAATACCTCAGATCCCTAGTTTTGTTCTTATAGACTGGTAAGCAAATTACAAAAGAGTCTCTATCAAAGCTAAATTCAAACATATATTGTATAATTCTTCCCACAGTCTGTTATTTTAGTACAGAAATATTTGAGTAATAAGAGTGATTTGATAATTTAGTGAAGTCTACCTTTTACCTATAATACCAGATTTTTTAAATGTACCTAACAACCTTTAAGGAAGCCTAAAAGTCTAGATGGTAATATCATTACACTCCAGGATAAAGATAGGGTAGGAGAGGAGAGCAAAGGAAGGAGAAGATGTTAAAGTACTTGCCTTACTCAGGTAAAAATAGAACATTCATAAGCTTAAGAAATTTGTAGAAAAATAAATATAAGGATGAATACACACAAGAAGAAAAACATAAAGTATAACTTTTACATCAGACAAAATTTTATTTACCAAGTGGAAGATAGAAAATCAGAATAAAATGCAGTAAATGGAAAATATAAAATAAGACCACATAAGTGTGCTCTAGTAAGCACAAGTCAAAATAAATATAAATGGGTTGAACTGATAAAAATTCAGATCCCTTCAGATTACATTAAAACCAACAATAACAATGACAACAAGTAAGATCTGACATTTGTTCCACATGTTATTGGAAATTTATGCAAGACTAATTATGTAAAAGGAAATGGGGACAGTGGTGGATCCCCAGACTGTAAAGGTAACCTCAACATGGGCCGTGACACTTGCCAGAGCTTCATGATTTATATAAAGTAGTCTATATGGAATGGTAAGGGAAGATGAAACAGTTGAGCAATTAAAATGTGAGCCAATCTGCTGTCATGGGGACTCAGTTTGTGATGTCCCTCAAATCATATCAGAACAGAAGGAGAATGTGATGTAGTGGACCTTGTGAAACACTACCTAGATTCCCCTGCAGAGAAGGACTTGTTTGCCCCAATTTCTTGGAGTTTTGCTGGCAGACACAACATATAATTTTATTCCCAGCTAAACTATTATTTAAAATTGAGTAGTTTAAAATGTAGACATTATTCAGATACACAAAAATAGGTTTCTGTCCATAGGCCCTTGATTAAAGAGCTTTTTACAAAGATTTACTCTAACAACAGAAAAATCTGTAGAGAGGAAGTATGATTCCTAATTGGTGAACACATTTGTAAATTAGTTACATAATGCCTATAAATCAGAAAGAAAAGCTCGGTGTGTAGTTAAAGAATTATAATTTTATTTGAGGGAAGAGATATTGAAATCTTTACACTTTTATTAAAATAACTTTATCAAATCAACTAAAGAAGGAAACTGTGGGGGGAAAAGGCAAAGAAAAAGCATGGTAAACATAGAACACACAGTATGACCTTAATAATTCTAAATGTTTCAATAATCAAAATAAGTAGAAATGGATTAAACTTAACTATTAGAATATCAATAAAAGATTTAATAAAAATCAAGCTATTTACAGCTTACAGACAAACCCATAAAATAAAACCACAAAGTAAAAATACACTAGGATCATAATCAAAACAAAACCTGCTGTGACAAATGTTAAAGACAAACAGAAGAAAATCCAAGTCGAATGCATGAATAGGACTGAAACAGACCTACACGATAGTAAAAGAACAATCCACAAAGAGAGAATAATCACGAGCATGTATAAACTTGACAACATAGCCCTAAACTACAAAATGCAAACCCAAGCAAACTACAAAGAGAAATGGAAAAACCTACCTTCATGGTTGAATAACTTTAAAAACCTTGATCAAGAATAGAGAGATAAAATAGACAAAATAAGATTAGTAAGGTTAAATGATATTTGGTCTACTAGCTTAAGAGTTTATTACACATGAACATGCACACACAAAAGCTTTTGCCCAATCTCTAAAGCATATACATTCTTTTCAAGCACAGATAGAACATTTATAAGAATTGAACATGTATTAGGTAACAGAGAATGTTCCAACAGATTCCGAAGAAGTGCTGTCAAACAAATCATGTTCTTTAATGTAATTAAGTTAGAAAGTAATAATATAAATGACAGTTTTAAAGAACCTTGAAACTCCCAAACAATTCATGGGCCAAAGAGGAAACCACACAGAAAATGATAAAATATTTAAGGCTGAACAACAAAAACAAAAAAACCCAACCACATTTCAAAATTTATATTATGTAGCTATAATATTTAGGAGGAATTTTCTACTTTAGTGTATTTACTTATAAACAATAAAAATTATTTTCAATAAATGATTTTACAATTTAATTCAAGACACTATAAACATAAAATGGTAAATTTACAAAACAATATAAGAAAATCACAATGAGAGCAGAAATGGATAAGAAAGCAAACAAAAAAAAAATCACCAATAGTAAAAATTAACAAACTCAAAACTTATTTTGTGAAAAGGCTGATAAAAAAATATATATCCTTAAGGAAACTCATCAAAAAATGGAAAAATAAAAAGCAGAAACTAATAATGAACTGCTATAGGAACATAGGGACATAACCACAAATACTGTAAGTATATACTTATATAAACTCATAGACGCGAACCATTGAAAAATATAAATAAAATGGACAATTTTCTAGAAAAAACATGGAAAAACTCAGGAAAAATAGAAAAACCAAATAAATGAAAAATCGCTAAATTGTACAGTTTTCATAAATCTACTCTTCCAAAGAATATATTTTAGGTAATATGAGATGAGTTGCATGAAATTTCAAGAAACAGATAAACATTTCAGACAAGAGGAAAAAAGGGCAAAATTATCAACTTGTACATATATGCCTTGGATAAACTGTATGCTAAAACTAAGCAATAAGCTTACTGACAAATGTCATTTATGAACACAGATGCAAAATTATGAAATAAATCATTTGCAAATTCAACCCAGGTAGCAATATTTTAAAACTGTAATTATGACCAACATTGACTTTCTCCCACAAATCAAGCATAGTTTAATAACTATTAATACTTTAATAGTTAAATCCATCCACGTAATTTAATACATTAATTGGAAAAGTAAAATTATATAAACATCTTTCAGATAATCATAATAAAAATATTTGGTAAAGTTTAAGATTCATTTATTATTAAAAAATCCCATCAAATTGTAAATACAAGGAATCTTCTTAAATCTGATAAAGGGCACTTACCCAAAACCTACTAGTAACAGCAAAACATTTGAAACAATCCAATGTTCATTAGTAGGGGAATTCATAAATAGTAGGGTTTATTCATCCAGTGGGACACTAGGAAGCAATTAAGTTGAATTATTGGCAAAGACATATTTGAAAAGATGAGTGGACAAAAAGCATTATGTTATTTGTGTTTACAGTGTTGAGGCAGAGAGGGAATTAGATTAGAGACGGGAGGAAAGAGGGTTCACAGTTTATTTCTTTTAAAAAGGCCTTACAAATATGGCAAAATGTTAATGTTTGTTATGTTTGGATGGCAAGGGCAGTTATTTTTATAATATTTTTAAAACCTTTCTTTTAGTTTCTTAAAAAAACTTTTAAGAAAATCATGAACATCATTAAGAGTAGACATTCTCTCAGGAAACAGCAAAATTCCCAATTTTTAGTAGCTTTTCGTGGCCTAAATAACACGGCCTAACCTCTTTAGTACAAGGTGTAAGATTCTCACGGTCATACTTGCCTGCTTTTCCAGCCTTAGCTCCCATGTGTGGCTTTTTTATTCTCTCTGATAGAGGTTTCCATGCTTTTTTATTTTTAATCTTATAACTCTTTCATCAAAATAATTTGGGGCTTGCATCTCTTTTGTACTCTTCGATACTCATATTTATTAATATAAAATTTATCTATATGCACTACTGTAGTAACATTTTGTATAAGTACACAATACACAAAAAATAGAAACGGATAAAATAAAAATAAATATTAATGGAAGTTCCACTATCCCCCTGAAGCACACAGGGAGAGACAGGTACCGTCTAGGCTAGAGATACCAAGAAAGAACTCCAGCATTCTCCTTATCTTGAATGTGCTGTTCCCTTGCCCCCTGAGTGAACTTCAGGAGTTCACTTGAACCCCAGACTCCGTAAATTTCCCTTTATAATTTAGACAAAGCCTGACTCAATAATCATTCATTGCATTAGTCAATCAACAAATATTTATTAAGCTGGGCACTGTGCTAGGCACTAGACATTCAAAAGACAATTATATATATGTGTGCGTAGGTATATGTTCATATGTGTATGTGTGTACACATGCACACACAGTGGGATATTATTTAACAATGAGAAAGAAGGAAACCCTGTCGTTTGAGGACATTAGGCTAAGGGAGATGGGAAAAAACAAAAAATGTATACTGTCACTTCTATGTAGAATCTAAAAAAGTCAAATTTATAGAAACGGAGTAGAATGATGGAAACAGGGTTGGGAGATTGAGACAGAAATGGGGAGATATTGGTCAAAGGGTGCAGACTTCCAGCTATACGATGAAAACATTCTGGGAGCTAATGTGGAGGATGGTGACTTTATTTTATTTATTTATTTATTTATTTATTTATTTATTTATTTATTGAGGATGGTGACTTTAATTAACAAAACTGTACTCTACACTTGAAAGTTGCCAGGAGAGGGGCGCCTGGGTGGCTCAGTTGGTTAAATCTGTCTTTGGCTTGGGTCACGATCTCAGGGTCCTGGGATAGAGCCCCACATTGGGCTCCCCACTCAGTGGGGAGTCTGCTTCTCCCTCTGCCTCTGCCTCTGCTCTTGCACTCTCTCTCAAATAAATAAAAACCTTAAAAAAAAAAAAAAAAGAAAGTTGCTAGGAGAATAGATCCGAAATGTTCTTACCACAAAAAAGAAATGATAATTATATCAGGTGGTGGAAATGTTTACTAACCTTACCTTGATAATCATTCCACAACACATAAAAGTGTATCAAAAACATGGTATGGGGCAGCCCGGGTGGCTCAGCGGTGATCAGGGCTGATCCTGGAGACTCGGGATCGAGTCCCATGTCGGGCTCCCTGCTTGGAGCCTGCTTCTCCCTCTGCCTGTGTCTCTGCTTCTCTCTCTCTCTCTCTGTGTGTCTTTCATGAATAAATAAATAAAATCTTAAAAAAAAACCCAAAACAAAAACACTGTATACTTTAAACTTACACAATGTAATATGTCAATTATAGCTCAATAAAGCAGGAAGAAAACAAATAGTCAAATAGGTACATATCTAACTAAACTAATTATTAACTATTAGGGATGCTGGGGGAACAAAGCAGATCCTGCACTTAAAAATTACTTAGGTGACTGGGTAAAGGCCCTCTGAACAGGTGATCTTTTAAGTTGAGGCTTAAAGCATAAGGAGGTGGTCATGTGAAGGTCTAGGCCGTAAGTTCTAGGGAAATAGAAGAGCAGTGGAAATGTTTTCACTTTTTAGGAGCTGTTATAGGGCCAGAATGGGGAGAGTACTGCTTAGTCAGAGTAAGTGAGCTCTAGATGAGACAGGAGGGTAGCAGAGGCAGGTCCCATAGGGCCTAGGAGACCACAGCAAAAAGTTTGGATTTTATTCCAGGTGAAGTGGGAAGCCATGGAGGCCTTAAGAAGAGGAATGACAACTGATTTATGTTTTTGTTTTTTTAAAGATCACTCTATCTTAATTCGTTCAGATTGCTATGACAAAGTACCATAGACTGGGTAGCTTAATCAACACAAACTTATTTCTCACAGTTCTGGAGGCTGGAAAGTCCAAGATCAAAGTGCCAGCAGATCTGGTGTCTGGTGAGGGCCCACTCTCTGGTGTTCAGATGGCCAGCTTCTCATCGTGTCCTCACATGGCAGAGAGCAGAGCAAGGAGGCTCCAGGGTCCCTTTTATAAGGGCATTAATCCCATTCTTGAGGGCTCCACCCTCATGGATACTTCTCAACGGCCCCAACTCATAATATCTCACTGGGGTTTAGAATTTCAATATATGAATTTGGTGGGGGGGGGGCGGGTTGAGGGAGGAGACACAAACATCCAATATGTAATCTCTTCTAAATATATTCCATGGTGGAGTGGGTGGGCCCTCCCATAACCTTAACTAAGCAAACGAGGATTCTCCTTATGTAGGGTAGGCTGTCCATTTTCTAGCATCTATGGAACATACGGGTCATTCCATCTAATGCTGGATTTCAGTATGAGAAAACCCACTTTGCCATGTACCACGCTATGGTTACAGCAGTGCTATCGGTGATAAAGCAGATGAGAATCCAGGCTCCTGGCAGGCAGGCAGATGCCACGAAAGAAAGGATGAGCAAAGAGCTAGCTTCTGTTTGTCCTGCCTCTTATCCCAAACCCAACAATCTGTTACACTCCCCCACCTCTGTGGGGAGTGAAGTGAGAAGGCAAAAAAAGGCCAGGAGCATCACTTTAGAAAAACTCCCTCCATGGGGAAAGAAATGCTGGAAGTGTGAAGTGCTTTTCCTTGTCTCATTCTCCTTTTGAAGGCTTCCTCCCACACGTCCCTCTCCAACCTTCTGGCTTGCTCTTATGTCTTGTCTTCCGCCTGGGGGAGATGAGCCAGGTTCTTCTGCTTTTCCTGATATTCCCAGATGGCTTTCATCTCAGACCCGGGCGGGTCTCTACTGAACCTGTAATTTGTAATCTTGGGTATTTATCCATATCTGGACTTGAGTGGACTTGAGGACTTGTGGGTCCTCATGGACCCACCCCCCCTCATGGGAAGTTAGAGGAAGAGTATTTGCAAATTATGGCCACAAGTAAACTCTTCAAAAATCACTTTTTGTCATATCAATGCCATATGATTTGTCGTATGACAAATAATCATATCATTATATTTTCTATTCCTTACAAGCTGACTTGTGAAGTTACCAGCACCTCTATTTTATAGAGGCATAAATGGAATTTTCGAAAAATTAAGTGACCTGTCCTTAGTCCCATAATTTCATAGTGGGAGAACTAGAATTCTAAGCTAAGTTTTCTTACCGTTTGGTCCTGTGTTCCGTCCACAATAACACGATGGCTCATTTAAAAATCTTTTTCTTTTCCAATGTTTCTTGACTGGCTGGCCTCTTTCTCTTTAGCCCGCAGATGAGAAAAGAGAATGCAAGAGAAACGCTAGAGAATAGACATGAGAGTGGCTTTTTATATGTTTGAATCTGTATAAAAGATCTTTCATAGTTAAGTGCGAACACATTCCTTGCTTAACAGGTGCTATCATCTTGCTTCTCTGGAGTCCCTGATAATCCACATTCAACTGATTATCTCGTTAACTCCTCCCACCTGTCACGTGTGGACAAGTGGGCTGAAGCAAGAAGCAGCATTCCATTTCCTTTTTTTTTTTTTTTTTTTTTTTTTTTTTTTTTTTTAGCATTCCATTTCCTAAACATTCTTTTTTAAATGGGAAATCTCCCTGGGCAGACAGATACCACTCCCATCATGCTCTGGGTAGAATTAATTGCTGACCAGTCCTTTTCCCAGCTGGGTGGAGGTCTCCGTGCTAACTTCTGTTCCATGTTCTCATTCTCTACACCCTCACCTGGATCAACTTCCTTTAACTTCAGGCTCAGTGTTGCCCACTCCCAGAATTAGCTTTTCAATCTGTCAACTAATTTTTAAGAAAATGGTATTAGAGAAAACATTTCAAACAGACACGAAAATAGAAAAGCACGATAAATCCCAACGTACCTATCATCCAGGATCAACAATTATCCGAATCACACAGCACTGCAATATGTATTGTTTTTTTTCTTTGCTGAAATACGTCAAGGTATACCCCCAGCTTCATATCACTGAACCCCTACACAGTTCAGTATGGACTGAGGGCAAGCTGTTAAATGTCATCAACGCTCTTCTAAGAAGATCGGACTTTACTCTCTAGCTTGTTGCTTACCAAATCATTTCACAGACACCCCCCACATTTGGAGTTTGAATTTCTAGCTCAAATATATAAAATATAAATTAAGTAAATCAATAGATTGTGTTTACTTCAACACCTGAAAGAAAAAAAGTCTACATAATTTCAAAAATGGATCAAAGAGTCAATGGAGCCGTTTTAGTAATGGATCAATTGGATGGGGAGACAGGGAAATCCAGCTGGGATGGCTCTTCTCTAACTGTTGCAAAGCAGGAGGCTCCGACCTCTCTCTTCCTCAGCCAGCCCCTGGAGAGACTGCCCATGGGAGCCCTGCTCCATCCTGCACTGTTTACACCCAGCTGTGTAGCAACAGGCTGTGTGCCACAATGAAGCCATTCTTTCAGACCAGCTAGAGTCCCACCTGCTCGGTAAAGGCTTTCATAATTATGGCTTCCAGTTGGCTCTCACTTCAGCACACAATTCAGCAATCACAGAATTCAAGATTTCATGCGTATCTTGTCCTCTCCGGTAGACTGCAAGGACATCAAGGCTAAGAAGGGTGTTTAGTCTTCTACTGTGTAACTTATGGTGCCAGATAACGATGGCACAGCAGGTGCTCAATAAATATTTATAATGGAGCTTTCATTTGGGCTGACACTGTTAGTGTCATTCTTTCTGCTCAGAATCAAGTCATAAGAGGGAAAGAAAAAAACCCAGCAGAGGCATTTCTGACTAAGAATGCAGATAGAAGACAGGTTGGGTTGGCTTTCATCCATCCACTAGTTCAACCTGCCCTACAAGTCCTCTTAAATCCTGCCCATTCTGTTTTGCTTGAACAACCTACAATGCTTTTTTTCTTTTTTCTTCCCCTGTGCAAATGACTAGGGCAATTGTCTGTTGTTGGCACGTATTTGGTATGACCGCATGTTTAAGGATCATGAAACCCTACATTAAGAAGTCGGTCCCTAACTGAACCTTTACTTAAAGCAACAGGCTTTATTTGTGCAGCAGCACTATGGTGCCACCAAGTGGACAGTTTTTGAACAATTCAACTCATAAACTGGCAAATCCTTCTGGAACATTTGTGGCCAGTTCATTTATGGAGTTTTTCAGATTTTACACCCTGCATTTTTATGCCTAGGATGTTTGATGAATTCTAACCATTGCTTCCCTTATGCTTCTTGAAATACTATTCTCTTTAACTCCTACTGTGATTTTAAGAAAATTTCTAATGAAAGCATTTATGAAGTACAGTAGCATGAGTGCTTACTTTTCATCTACCTACATTTTGAGAGAAAACAAGTTTCTCAACTTTGGGTAAATTTTTAAAATATTAAAATTTTAATTTTAATTTTAAATTTTAAAAATTTTAAAATATTAAAATTTCTATTTCCTATTAATTCTAATTCCTATTTCCTAATCTACTTAAAGAAGAAGAAAGTTTGCCAATCCAATATGTTCTACATGCCACCTAGGTTTAATTTAGATGTGCAGTTTCTCCAGAGTAAATCTCACATCTTACTATCCAGAACATCAAATGGTGCTAGAACAATCGGACATCCAGATACCAAAAAAATGAACCTTAACTCTTATCTGGCAGCATATACAAACATTAACTGGAAATGGATGCAATTATCATAAATCCCCTAAATCTCAACTGAATGAATGCCCAGTTTAAGGACCTCCTTGAAGAAACAAGACAACTCTAGGACACCTTATTCTCTCCGACTCCTGAGGCTAAAGGCACCTCACCTGCATTTTCCTCAGTAGAGGCTGCATGAGATGAATTGTCTTTCTTAAAAAAAAGTATGGGCTCAATTTAATATTTAATTTTTCTAAAAGTTTGTCTTGGCTCTATACAATTTAAGTCAGTGCATACTTGTGTTCTATATGAAAGAATTGGAAACTTTTTGAATTTATATGTCATTAAAAAACTCATAAGATGTGGACAAGTGCACTGGACTAACAGCCAGGAGATGCAAGCTCTAATCCCAAGTCTGTTACAACCAACCAGTGCGGCTGCATACAAGACACAATTCCAACTCTCTTAGTCTCCACATTTGTCAGGTGGTTAGTGTCTTTCCCTTTTCAAATAGTATGTATTTCTAAATTATTTTTAATCAGCCTGTTTATACTATTAATAAGGACTTTGGGTAGGATCTCTTCGATTCCTTCCCTGTATCTTGTTTGACATTTTTGTGATTGTGTGTTGTTGCAAATTAGTTTCCTTGCAATATGAGCTCTTAATTTAAAAGTTATTTCTCTTAAGATCTCAGATTAATTTTGATGAATACTTTTGGAAAATTTCTCAGGGCTACATGTTTCTTTCAAATATGCTAAATGTATATTACAACAAGTGTATTTCTAATTGTCTCCAAATTTTAGGTTTCTTTAAGAGTGTAAGCACCGTATGCCCTAACTATGCCATCTAAGAACACGTGTACCATTTTACATGAGAGGAAAGGAAGATTCACCTCAGTGTACTGTGCCTAGGGCCACCCATGCCAAGGGATTGCACAGGATCTGTACAATAAAATTACTGTAAGGAGGCATCAAAATACAGTGGGGAAGTCTTGGATTTCAGCCTGACTCTATCACCCTCTAAGCACCTGATTGTGGGGAAAATCACTTAATGTGTCTGAGCCTTTGTTTCCTTATCTGCAAAATGGTGATCACCTATTCGTCTGACTACATTTCATTGAAGGTTCAAATGAAATAAGATTCAAAGTAACATGCTCAAAACTTGGAAGGGAATGCTGGTGGGAATCTGTCATTTAGTAGGAAGAACCTAAAGAGCTCAGAAAGGTAGGGCATATAGTAGAAGAATCAAGGATGATTTTGAATCAGAAGCAAAACCTGATGGTGCCTTAACCATTCGCTCTTCCTGGTCTCCCTCTCTCCCTTATGGGAATGATGAGAATAGATATGATTTTTGTCCACAGTCCTTTTAGCACAGATAACAGGGAGAGTAAGTTGGATGTCATAGTCCAAGGATCAATAGAAAAATGAGGGGTAGGGACACCTGGGTGGCTCAGTGGTTGAGCATCTGCCTTCAGCTCAGGTGGTGATCCTGGGGTCCTACAGGATGCGGTACCGTATCAGGCTCCTCACAGGGAGCTTGCTTCTCTCTCTGCCTATGTCTCTGCCTCTCTCTCTCTGTCTGTCATGAATAAACAAATAAAAATATTTTCTTAAAAAAAGAAAAATAAGGGGAAAGAAATAGGGCAGGAGAGGAGGCACATAGAACAAACACTACATTATTATCACTTGTGGCAAGCCAGACACCATGTGTATACAATCTTTTTACATGCAGGGATGGCTTCTGGGTTCCCAGTGGTAAGAACAGAACCTTCAATGGATGAATATAAAATAATCATTTAAAAAGTGAAACAAATGAAGAATGAGAAATGTTCTATTTTTCTTGAAGAGGAGGACTACATTTTAAAATTGTCAACATCATAGAAGACAAAGGTTATGGAAATGTTCCAGATTAAAGGGGGCTAAAGAGACATATGCTGAATCCCCTACTAGAGGAGACAAAACAATGCTATAAAACATTATTGATCAATAGACAAAATTGGAATATGGATGGCAAATGAGGTAAAAGTACTATGCCCATGCTAAATTTACTAAAGTTGAAAATTATACTGTGGTTATGTAAGCAAACACCCCTATTCTTAAGCAACACTGAAATATTTAGGAGTGGTAGGCCGAGATGCATGTAACTTATCTCTTAATGGTTCAGGAAAAAATATATTGAGAGAGAGGGAGAGTGAATGAGAGAGTGGGGTAAAATGTTATAAGTAGATAATCTGGGTGTAAAGGATATAGGTATTTTCTGTGCTATTTTTTAAAATTTATTTTTAAGTAATCTCTATACCCAACATGGGACTTGAACTCGCAACCCTGAGATCCAGAGTTGCCCGCTCCTCTGACTAAGCCAGACGGGTGTCTCTGTGCTATTCTTATTAGTGCAACTTTTCCATAAGTTTGAATTTATTTCCTTTTTTTAAAAAAAGTTTATTCATGATAGAGAGAGAGAGAGAGAGGCAGAGACACAGGCAGAGGGAGAAGCAGGCTCCATGCTGGGAGCCCGACGTGGGATTCGATCCCGGGTCTCCAGGATCACGCCCTGGGCCAAAGGCAGGCGCCAAACCGCTGCGCCACCCAGGGATCCCCTGAATTTATTTCCAAATAACATTTTTAAGAAGTGAAACAAATATTTCAGTGAGGTCCTCTATTCATTAAACATTCTCATCATTATTTTTAGTTACTAAATACATAACCCTTAATACTTGCAAGGCTCCTGAACCATTTACCAAATACTTCAACATATTTCATTTCATTTAATCCTCCTTTAAGAAGCCCCATTTTCTAGATAAGAACACTGAGACTCAGAGACTTCTCATAAGACTTTGGCCAAATTATCTTTGTATTTTCACTGCTTCACCCAGTAAGTGAAGGAAGGAAGGGAGGCAGAGATGATGAATTGACCTGCCCCCAAACCACAAACCGAGAGGTGCACAGATCAGACTGAGATTCAGAGCTCAGTACCTTTTACTTCTCGGCAGCTATCAAATACCATAAAACACACTTAAATCATAGACCAGGATTAACCATTATTTAATTACTCTTTGATGATCACAAGTCACATAATCTTACAATGCTTTAGGCTACCTTTTATGTATGCCATTTATCATCCTGTAGCTAAGGGAAAGAGCAGTCGAAAAAATGTTAATCAAATGCTGGCAGAGTGAGACTACCCCGTAGTAAACTCCAATATATTGCTTTTACCAGTGACACTATGTAACCTAATAAGATAAAATTACTTTATGTAGGCATTTTTCTTAAACATAAGAATGAAAAAAGTTGTTATCAAGATATCTATAATGCTTATTTTCGTGGTAAACATTACTCTTGATATGAAATTCTGTGTATTGTTATTCTGAATGCTTCAATTCCTTTTTTATTTTCAGCATTTCCTCCCAGCTTCATTTTCAGCATTTAAGGTAAAAATCCTAGATAGCTAGAGGAATTTGCTCTCCCCTGTGAAGAGGAGACATGTTACCAGCAGCAGAAATGGTTTTAGCAAACTGGCTAGTAATCTTCAGTGCCAAGTAATTTTTGACATTCGCTGAACTTGGCTTCTATCTTTCTTATTTATTTATTTATTTATTTATTTATTTATTTATTTATTGTTTCTTCTATCTATCTTTCTATCTGTCTAAAAAATATTTATTCATTTAACAGAGAAGGCACGTACAAGCAGGGGGAGCTGCAGACTGCCTGCTAAGCAGAGAGCCTGACCCAGGGCTCAATCCCAGGACCCCAAGATCACCACCTGAGCTGAAGGCAGATGCCCAACCGACTGAGCCACCCAGGCGCCCTGCTTGGCTTCCTTTTAAAGTTCAAGAACTTATTCTAATGAAAAGCAATAGCAGCATATGAATGAAAACAACAGCGACAACAACCCAGAAGTGCTAAGAACAAGAATGGAATCCTAGACTGCAGTGCTGGGAAGGATTACCTGGTCTAAGTGCACCTATCTGGGTGATGAAAAAAATCTGGTATCAGGAGCAGCCATGAAAATATGTTTTGACCAGGCTGACTTTCATGAATGGGTCTTCCTTCAGTCAGCCTGTATTGATCTTTTATTCTGTGAGTAATGAATCTAATTCTGGATACTCATGTGTTATAGTTGGGAGATGACAAAGGTGTCATCTGGGCAGGACATCTGGCCACTTGACTAAGTGTGAAGGTGATTAGACTGATTGTTGCTTGTTAATCAACCTTCAATGAGCAGTCCTTTGGGACAAATAGATACGGCTTATGACTCCTCAATCTGTATTGAGCTCTCCATCCATTTTCTCGTGTGATGTATTGCCTTGTTCATCAGTAAATTAAAAATCAGATGCACGTTGATTCTTAATGCTAAACGAAAATATTTTGAACAGTTAATCTTATATGGATTCTCATTTGTATAATTTATAGCAAGGGAATCTTCTGTGGGTTATCCACCCTCCATGAGTTCTCAGTTCGGTAGATTAGAGCCTCATGCGAATGTGAGCGTAAAAATCCCATAGGTTTCATTTTAGAGAGAGCAAATTTAGTTCTTCAGTATAGTTTTATCAAACACCTTCTATATGTCATAGGTTGAAGATTCAAAGATGGATAAGGCTGACTGTTTTTATAATTGGGGAAATAGACAATTAACCAGATGATCACAAAACAAAATGCTAGGCACTAAGATAGAATGGGGTGAGCACAAGGTTCTATGGGACAATTTTTGATAGGCACCTAACCCACTCTATGACAGTCCCTTGACCTCTTCGCTCATCAGGGAAGGTCCTGGGGAAGAAAATGGGTAAGGTGAGCATGGAAGGACACATAAAGCTCAGCCAGAGTAAGGGAACAGAGGGAAAATGGGAATTCTGGGGGATAAAAAAGGTCAGAGGGCAAAGGAAAGCAGAGTATATTTTGGGGACTGAAATTAAGTTGATAGAGCTGCACCCAAGGAGGAATTAGATCATGAAGTTTCTCAAATGCTATTCCAAGAAGCTTGGATTTTATATTCATGGTTTCAGGACAACATTGAAGGATTTAAAACAGACACAATATGATGGAGTAAACAGAGAATGGATTGGCATGGGGTGAGTCTGGAGGCAAACTGAAATCACCAAATCTTACAGCTGTGTGCTGTGGCTGGAAAGGTTGCTAGGAAAGAAGAAGTGGGGGTGGAAGAATTTGGAACCCATCTGTGCTCTCTGCCCTTGTAAGGAGTGTTAAATACGTCATCTTTATTTTTAAAGAATTACACACTCCACTCATAGTAGAGTAGTCTAAATAATGTCATTTGAAAGAAGGTAAAACCACATTACTCACACTAAAATACTGATACTGACACGGAGTACCTAAGAAGTGGATGAAACAAGGTAGGGAAATTATCAGTTGTCAAATTTCACCTATAGTTGCTATCCTATCCTTTCACTTTATTTTGTGAATTCTACCTGGAGTATCTGCAAATAAATATATTCATAGGTTAGACCTAAAAGAATGATTAAATCTTAGTTTTAGAATCAAGAAGACTGTATTCTGTTCATTTTGGCACATGTGCTACCTGAGACAGGGACTGCTATACAGTAAGTGCTTAATAGGTAGTTGAAAGTCAAGAATTAAAAACACACGGATGAAAATAGATTTTCTAGGACCTCTGATGATTTCCATGAAAATCCCAAGAAATTTCCTTAACACCAAACACGTATTAATTGAAAGTCAAATAAACAAATACCATATTCATTTGGGATAAATGTAGCTTCAGATGTGTTTAATACAATTTGCAAAAAAGGCAATGGGAATTGTGTGGGTGAAACTGAATGAGGAATTTGGTATTTTGTAATTCTGAGCTATTTAAAATGAGAAGGGTTGAATAGTTTAAAAATGGATGGGAGGAGCTGGGGCTTAATGGCAACCCACAATTTTCTTCTCATGGTTGTGACTACAGAAAGAACATTTTCTAATTTCCCATAATGCTCACAAAGATGTTTCTAGATCAAGGACTGTGAGACCCTTTGAATGCAAGAGTTGGAAAAGGCTTTTATGGATATACACACCTAGCTTTCAATTGTGTCCCAATTTTAGTGTACAAGTTTATCATCTAAATCAAAATAAATAATCATAGGTTAATAATTATAACCTATAATAAAAGTATTATAATAAATTAATATAAATAAGTTAATTATAATTTACATGGATCTTTGGGGTTTTTTTTTAAAGATTTTATTTATATATTCATGAGAGACACAGAGAGAGGCAGAGGGAGAAGCAGGCTCCATGCAGGGACCCCTATGCAGGACTCGATCCCGAGACCCCAGGATCACACCCTGAGCTGAAGGCAGCAGCTCAACCACTGAGCCACCCAAGTGTCCCCATGCCTCAGCTCCTTCAACAAGAGTTCTAAGTAGAGAACATGGAGCATTGCGATTTAAGTGGAGATGCCTGGACTCCTGGTGGTGGCAGCACTGCCTCTGCTTTCTGTGGCCAGGACTGGAACTGACAGTGTTCACTACCAAACTGAGTACTTAGGGGGACCTTCTGAGTACAGAATGATTTGAATCAATTAGATGAACAAACATGAAACTGTCATATATGTCCAGTAAAGCAACCTCATTTTAAGAAAACCAAATATATTAGATCGACAAGAACGAATTGATTTAGGGATAGTATATTTACATTTCAAAGAACTGCAAAACCCTTCCAATGGTGAGCTTTCCTATGGAATATAAATTTTGAAATCAGCATTTACACTTTTTACTTAGGCACAGCAGAGTAAAGCACCCTGATTTGCACCCGATAATAGAGTGCTTTGCATCCGGTAGGTCTTTTGCAGTTCATAGAGCCCATTACTGTGTCTTGTCTCATTTGCATCTTCCACCAGCTGTGTGCAATGTCCCCAGCAGGGCAAGCACAGCCTGGTAGAGAACTCGTGACCTCTGATCCAACACCACTTCCACCAACTCCATTCCTACAAAGGCATTTTGTTTTTGTTCTGTTTTGTTTTGTTTTAGTGGAGGCGGATGTCTATTGCACATCACTTATACTTGTTTTGGACACCGCCTGTATTAAAATACTGCTGGCGTTTAGTGGACAGTATGGAGATCCACCTCTTAAACTCTTAAATACATTCTGTATTACATTTTACAGTAGCCTCCCTTCTCTTTGAGAATGTTTTCAGCAAACATATTATACCCACATGTGGCAAATTGAAGATAGGTGCTGGGATGCCTGGGTGGCTCAGTGGTTGAGCATCTGCCTCTGGCTTGGGTCATGATCCCAGAGTCCTAGGATCAAGTTCCACATGGGGCTCTCCTGAGGGAGCCTGATTCTCCCTCTGCCTATGTCTCTGCCTCTCTCTGTGTCTCAAGAATAAATAAATTAAAAAAATTTTTAAAAAGAAGATAGGTGCCAATCTTCTTAATAAGTTAATGAATGTTTTTTAAAGTTCTTATTTAATTTCAGTTAGTTAACATACAGTGTAATGTTAGTACAATATAGAGATTCAACGCTTCCATACACGACCTGGTGCTCATCACAAATGGATTCAAATCCCCATCACCACTCTCACCCATTCCCATATCCCCATGTCCTTTCTGGTAACCAGCGGTTTGTTCTCTATAGTCGAGAGTCTGTTTCTTGGTTTCTCTCTTTTTTTTTCCCAAGTTAATGAATATTTGACTGATACTTCATCCTACATACTGGAGCAATAATTTGATACTATTTCCCTCTGTACTGAAAATGATTTGCTCATCAATTTAGGCCGTACACATTGATTTCTTCTGAGGAAATATTAAAACATGACTTCGACCCAATAACTTAAAGAAATACACATCACGCACAAGCAGAACGAATAGAAGATTTATACTCAACATCATCACTTTGATTTCATATGAGGGGCCGACTCTAGTTTTATTTGGCCAAGAACAAAAAGGGTGTGGAGACATGCAAAATCACTGAGCACTCGGAGGGTATGTAGCCCACATCAGTACGTTACACTGAGGAATTTTTTAAAACTCGATTTAACTAGCACTTTGCACATAGCTAGTGCTCAATAGTACTGCTTGGTCAGTTAGCTGATAAATTCTTGATTTCCCTGGTCTAGTCCTTGCCAGTTTTCCTATTTGCTGCCTGATGGGTCCATCCGTTACCAAGTAGTTTCCAGCCTCTGGCCAGACTCTTTCCTTGATACTGACCTTGTCACTGTTGTCTTGTTTTCTGACATGCTTTGAAGAGGGCTTTATTTTGGAGCAGTAGAGATGGCAAACTGTGGCCAGACTTCCTGTGAAGACATGTGGTCGCTCTGGGAACAGGTGAGCTATCAGACCTGTCAGTGCAGGAGGGGAGAGCAGATGGAGGCCAGCCGGCCCTTTCTTAGAGATGATTTGCTTCATTTGTCACCTGGGGGCTGGGCACAGTTGATTGGCTCAAAGGAAGATGTGAAGTAACTGTGGTGGCCCCTTGCCTCTTACTTGGCCCTACCTCCTGGCTCTTGGGCCCCTAAGCACTGTCTGCTGGCCACTGTGTCCACCTACCCAGGCTTCTTCTGGCCTGGCTGCTCTGAGGTGGTGTCTCATTTTCCAAATCCATTTCCCTCTCCAGGCCCCACCATCCAAGAGCAAAACCATATCAATAGAGACTGTGCTCGCTGGTTGCTAAAAGAGTAGCAATTCAACCAATTCATACTAATACATGCAGTGATCTGCATAAGAATATTTACATTTTAGAAGAGTACATGTTTGAACCAAAAAGCGAAGCAATGATTTTGTATCGGTAAAGATGTGTTTGAACCAGGAGTCTTCCAGGTACTTACTGAATGGAGGTGTATTCCCATTCTTATTCTATCTAGGTCTTTTGAAGAATGAGAAATAATTTATTGGGATAAAAAAGCTAACGATTTGCTTATAAACTGGTGCCATGCTTGGTCAAGTTCTGCTTGCCTCCAACAGCTTTGTAAATAGTTAGTTGCTATGTGGTTTAGTTAGGAGAAATCTCAGTAATTTAATTTATCACTTTCCTTCTCTGATATGAATGAAGGAGATGATTCATGTTATGGAATTTGTGCCAAAGAGAAAGGAAAGGCAGTTTTTGTCTCTTTCCAGCTGCGTGCCCATGGGCAAGGTATACAACCTTTCTAAACCACAGCTCTCCTGTTAAGCTCATGTACTTGACGTATGTGATTTCTGCATAGGGAAAATCATTAATATTCCCAAATATGTACATTTAAAGCAATCTGGGTCAGAGTCCCACTGTTGTTGTTTTAACTGGTCAAAATAATTCTGAAGTTAACATAGAAGAAAAAGTGTGCCAGTACTGTCAAGAAAGTTTTGAAAGAAAACAAACAATGAAGGGGAACTTGACATACCAGATATTAAACTTTCCTACATGCTGCTACAATCAAAATAATATAAGTGTTAGCTCAGGGATGAACAAATTGATCAATGAAACAGAACAGAGAGCTCAGAAACTGATTTGCTTTCTTTAAAATACGAATTCGTATATGGTGATGCTTGCATTTCAATTTGGTGAGAAAAGGAACAATTACCTTTTATGTGGCATTAATGAAATAGTCACTGAAAGAAAGAGATTTGTAACTTGAATAAATACGAAGAAAATATTTGGATATAATGAAGATTATGAATCTTGGATGTAGGGTAGGGGCATTCATAGGCAAGACAGAAAAATCCACAAATTGGGAGTGCCTGGGTGGCTCATTTGGTTTAGAGTCTGCCTTCAGTTCGGGTCATGATCCCCCGGTCCTGAGATGGAGCCCCAAGTCGGACTTTCTGCTTGTGGGGAGTCTGTTTGTCCCTCCCCGCTGCTCACGCTGTCTCTCTCAAATAAAATCTTTAAAAGAGAAAAATCTACAAATCATTACAAAAAATGGATAGACTTGACTATATAAAAACTTTAAACTTCTAAATGTCAAAAGCACCATTACAAATTTGAGAGACAAATGATAGGCTGGGAAAGAATATTTGCAACAAATATGACAAGGCATTAATTTCCTTTATAGACAATGACTCTTGTGAATGAACAAAAGACAAGAAATAACACAGGAACGTGGGTACACGAGATGGTCTGGCAATTACTGAATGAGGGATACAAATAGCCAGTAATCACTTAAAAAGATGCTGTACTGCAGTGAAAGACAGGTATATGTAAACTAAAGAAATAAAGAGATAGTTTTCATGTATCAGAGAGGCAGGAAGTTAAAAATGTGGATCAAGTCTACTTTAGCAAAAGTGTGGAGAGAAACATACCTCTTAGGCACTATTGGTGAACATGTGAATTGCTGAAACATTTTTGAAAGTCACCTGGTAATGTGAAATCTAAATGTGCATATCTTTGACCTAGAAATGCCACTTCTAGGAATCTAACTTACATAAAAAAAAAAGTACTAGCTTTGAGGAAAAAGCTGAGTGAAGCTGTATATTGCTGCATTTAAGAAATGAACACGCCCAAACTCTGGAAGTACCCTGAACACCCACCAATAGCACAGATTATTATTTATGTAGGCCACAGAATATTATTTAAATATTTACATAGGTCTACGCTCACTGATTTAGAAAAATATCCATGATATATTATGAAGAAAAAACCAAGGGCTAAATAATAGTTGTAATACATTTGATTTTTTATAAAAAGGCTATATTTGTGGGTATGTGTCTAAATACAGGACTGTGTAATATCTGGGGGTGTGCATGGGGGTCATAGAAAGACTTACGGAAGGGTACATTCCAACATGTTGGAAGCAGAAGAATGGGACTGGGTTGGGGGAGGAGAGCATTAATTTTTTTGTGACTCTTTATTGCTTGAATTTTGCACAAAGCCTTCATTGCTCTTACGAATTGAATTATGTCCCCCTCAAATTCATATCTTGAAGTCCTAACTCCGCAGAATGTGACCTTATTTGAAATTAGTTGCAGATGTAATTAGCTAAGCTAAAATGAGATCATACTGGAGTAGGTGTCCTTATGACTGGTGTCCTTATAAAAAGGGGAACTTGAGACACAGACTCAAACAGGCAGAGAGGGGAGAGGATGTGAAGACACAGGGAGAAGATGGCCATCTACAGCCGAGGAGAGGAGCCGGGAGCAGCCCCTTCCCTCAGAGCCCTCGGAAGGAGCCAACCTTGCTGTCAACACCTTGCTCTTAGACTTCCAGCCTCCAGAACTGTGAGACAACAAATTTCTGTTATTTAAGCCTCCTGATTTGCAGTCCTTTGTGATGGCAGCCCTAACAAAGGAATCCAATCACGGTTGAAATTAAAAACCAATATTTTTGGAAAAGGTGAAAAATAAAAAAGGGCTGCATTTTGTAAGTTCATTCATTCAAGAAACGTTTAGTAATTATGTATAATGTGCCAGGTATTTTATTTTAATTATTTTACTCATTTTCCAGAAATGCCAAAGGATAAGAATTAGTGTCCTTGTTTTACAGAAGGACATAACTTTTCCATCGTCACATGGTGAATAAATTTTGGGGTACACACAGTGTCACACAGTGAATACATTTTGGGTACATCCCTGTGCTGTAGCTGCTTTTCTGTGCCGAATCCCACTGCTGAGTTCTTGATCTCCTCATTGTCCATTTCCAATCTTAAGTGAGCGTTCAGGAAAAAGCTCCCCATCTCCATTTCTATAATGTTAACGTGAGGCACAAAATAATGATGACAGAATGACACTGCCCATAAAGTATGATGCCAAGGTGAAATGATTTCGTGGAATCTCCTTTTATTGTGTTGTATTGAA
The DNA here is from genome assembly GCF_048418805.1 of Vulpes vulpes. Taxonomy (NCBI): domain Eukaryota; kingdom Metazoa; phylum Chordata; class Mammalia; order Carnivora; family Canidae; genus Vulpes; species Vulpes vulpes. The sequence goes on from NC_132787.1 coordinate 9,141,795, forward strand.
GGGAAAGACAGTGAACAATGGTTATGGCCTTTTCTGGGTTGTTCTCAACATTTCATGTTCATTTTTATCTTGCCAGGTGTCTAAGCTAGAGAGCTAAAAAATAGGAAGATGGAAGAAAGAAATATTTCAGGAGTCATACGACTTAATCATAGATAGGTGGTTTTGGCTCAATGACATATTTCAGAGTTTCGTCGGGGAGAAGTCAAATTGAAAGTACCCATGACCTTGTGATACAGATGTTATATTTTCCAAATCTTTTAGTGTAGGGCAGAAGGTTTCTTTGTTGCTCTACTTGCAAAGGGACTTTGATGACCTCTTCTACTAATTCTAGTGATGGCAATTCATGCATGTTAGATGCTTATTATTTTATGCTACCATTTATGGATAAATGTTTATTCATTCCAGTTTAATGAGCACTTTATATCATCTTATCTCAGGTCAATTTGTTGCGCCTTCCTCTTTGCACCAGTAACACATTTTGACGTACAGAATGTATAATGTATTCCTAAGGACATGCATTCTCTCGTATTATTTATATGTGAGAATCTTGCAAAATCGTGAGTTTCTCAGGGTTTGAGACCACTCAATCTCTATGTTCATTGAGATCTCAAAATCAGGGACATAAGTGACTGAGAGAGAGCAGAGAGGATGAGAAACACAGGGTGGGTAAGCAGTGGGGGGGCCGAAAAGCACCTTCCTTATCTAGACCCAAGACTATCTCATCATTCATCTTTCCCACAGGTACTAGACCTCCAGTTGGCATGATCACAGCTCAGTGGTTCACACACTGTTTCCTTTTCCAAACGCTTGCAGTACCAATACCATTACTAGTACTCATAATAGCTCACCCTTATGTAGCATTTATTGTGTCAGGCACTGTTCTAAGGCTTTGCAGACACCAAATCTCTTAGATAGGTACTATTATTAGCTCCATTAGATGATAAAATTAAAGTGCGAAGAGATTAATTCACTCGAAGTCAGATAGCTCATAAGTAGTAGAGCCATAATTCAAGCCAGGCAACCTGGTTTCAGAGCTTATGCTCTAAACCACTATGTCTTCTTAACCAGAGACGTCACACCTATAATTGATAGTGTGGTAGAAGAGGGGAATTGATAAAAAGATTATATACCTATATTTATGTATCTATGTTTATTTAACTGTTGAAAATTAAAATACAAATGTCTCATTTAGTGGTCAAACTTCAGTGTAGGGTCTGCTTTTTCTTTGAGAATGGGTCTGCTGATTGAAGTTTCTTTAGGTTGATCTTGGTGGTTTTTTTTTTTTTTTTTTTTGGTCCTTTTTGCATTGTTCTATAATTTTTAGTTTTGATTTCAATAAAGAGGGAGAGAAGTTTAAGTGCACTTGCAAAGTAATGAGTGCAAAATCCATCTAGGTGTCTACAGTTGTCTTCCAATTATTTTCAGGTGTCTTACTTAGATAATGCAACAACTTCAATTTTTTTTATAGTGATTAATTTATGGAGCCTTTCCAAAGCATTTGTTTTTATAGGCCAACAGTTCTCTTTCTTCTCATGCTGAAACAGAATCGGTTTACATAATATTTCATTTGAGTAATTAAAATAATTAATACTACCGGCATAAACCCCGGGGAATCAACACTTCTGACTGATAAGCACACAAGTAATCAGTAAGAGGACAAGTCTGGGGTACTCCAGAGGGCAGGTACTCCACCCAGTCAGGAACCAGGACCCATGGTTTCCAGGCAGTAGGTTTATGGAGGGGACAGGAGTGTTGGTTAATCTTGTGTTGAGCAGAGGTGAGTAAGCAAGTGCTAATATCCCATGAGTGCTCACAGGCCTCAGCTATCCCCTCCACTGCAAGCCTTCTCTGGTCATGTCTCCACCTGACACAGAGGAAATTGCTTTCTCTTAAGTGACTCTACAGTATGTTATGCTTCTATTACATACTCAAAATTTTTAAATGTAGTTGTTTTCTCTTGATTTTTTATTGTGATAAAGTGCACATAGCATAAAATTATCATTTTAACCATTTTTATCTGTACAGTTCAATGGCATTAATTACATTCTCATTGTTATGCAACCATCACCGCCATCCATCTCCAGAATTCTTCTCATTTTGCAAAGCTGAAACTCTGTACGCATTAAACAATAACTCTCCATTTCCCCTTTCCCCAGTCCCTGACAATCACTGTTTTTACTTCTGTCCCTATGGTTTTAAATATAATAGGTGCCTCATGTAAGAGGAATCACACAGTGTTAGTTTGTGTGTATATGTGTGATTAGCTTATTTCACTAAGCACAATGTCCTCAAGGGTCATAACACCATGTTATACCATGTATCCAAACTTCTTTCCTTTTTGAGGTTCAGTAATATTCCATTGTATGTGTATATCACATTTTGTTTATCTATCCATCTGTCCAGGGACATTTGAGTTTCTTCCAAGTTTTAGCTACTGTGCTTAATGCTACAATGAACACAGATGTACAACTATCTCTTGAAGACCCTGTTTTCGATCCTTTTGTTTTGTTTTCAATTCTTTTGGGTATTAAATGGTGTGTGTGTGTGTGTGTGTGTGTGTGTGTGTTTTAATAGGTAGTTCTTCCTCACTGGAATGTGAATTAAATTTTACATTTTTAGTGGATTGCACACTTCCTGGCATATAGTAATTTAATAAAGGCTTGTTAATAAAACATACCCTTCTACGGATAACTGGAGGCTTCATCTAAGGAAAATCTAGAGCCATGATTATTAACCATATGCAATTTACACCTGGAGAACTACTCGCACCTGAAGTAAAGTTAATTTGAGAACATTATGTAATTCTCATCCTGAAACACTGTGAATTAATAACTAAGATCTCCTTTTCTCCTTTCTCCCTTCTCTCCCTGGTAATTGTATATAGAATTGTCCAACATGTCTTCTCCCTAAAACTATGAGGTCTATCTCATTTTTCTAACTGTAGACTCCTACATATAAATTCTAGATGGCAGAGTTTTCCAAGGAAAGAGCAAATCACTATTAATTTTTGATGTCTATTTTTAAAAGAGTCTAAGTCTTTAGAATGAAACATGAAATCTCCTATTTTTACTTAGCTTTTGATGCAGACGTTTTGGAGAGTTCTTGAATGTTTACATCAGCTAACTGATCATCATTACTGCCATGAAAAGATTCAATTTCCAACAGCTTAGAAGACTGTACGAAACTTCTGTAAGGAGAACATACATTTTAAAGTTTAAAATAAAAAAAAAGAAAAGAAAAGAGGAATGCTTTGAAGCCATTGACACAGGCACACCAGAAACAATTTCACGAAGAAACGTTTCAAAAGAAAAAAGGAACCAAACTCTGATGAGGTTGCTTGCTGTCAGGGACTGTTTGAGCTAAACTGCTGACCTAGTGAAGTCACTATGTTATTAGTGAAGTGTTATTAATAACCCTCTTAATGGGATGAGTTCTACATTTTTTTCCTTCACTGCTATTATAAAGAAACTATATATTTTTGGCTTCAGTCATGATATATTAACTTTATTTTTACAATGATTTCCTTTATGTGCTTTTTACTGATATAATCAAAGTGCTGGTTTGAGAGAAAGAGACTAAGAAAATGGAAAAGAAAAAGAGAAAGAAAGAAAGAAAGAAAGAAAGAAAGAAAGAAAGAAAGAGAGCTCAGGAAATACAGTAGCCTTCTGTTTATAAGAATATTTATTTTCTGGGGTGCCTGGGTAGCTCAGTAGGTTAAACATCGCCCTTCAGCTCAGGTCATTCAAAAACCCCACGTCTGGCCCTCTGCTCAGTGGGGAGCCTGTTTTACCTTCTCTCCCTCCCTTCACTCTTGCTCTCTCACTCAAGCTCTTTCTCTTTCAAATAAATAAATAAAATCTTTAAAGAATACTTATTTTTGTTTGCATTTAGATTGCTATTGCTTAATTGCTCTTCCATTGAGTTTTATTAGGCAAGGACAATATCCTTATTATTTTACATTTTATTACTTAGTAAATGATAGTATCATGCAGACATTTGTAAGGGGGAGGGTCTGATTTTGGTAATGTGCTTCTAAGCTCATCCAAGGACACAAGCTGAGGAGGCCACAGAGGGAGAAAAAGGACTTCAGAGGATACCCTCAAATTCTCACTGCAGAAAATTGAAAGGGAATGAATGCCTGCAAGTAGCCTTAATTTCTCCACTCCCAAACTAAAATGCTATCAACAGATTCCCTTGGTTTTAATAGTAAACACACAAATCTGAAAAACAGTAGGGGACACCTGGGTGGCTCAGTGGTTGAGCATCTGCCTTTGGCTCAGGTCATGATCCTGGGGTCCTGCGATTGAGTCCCACATTGGGCTCCCCTCAGGGAGCCTACTTCTCCCTCTGCCTATGTCTCTGCTTCTCTCTCTCTCTGTTTCTCATGAATAAATAAAATCCTTTAAAAAATGAAAACCAGTAGTATTTTATGGTATTAGTCAGAAGTATCCCTGGGTAATAGCAAATTGGGCATTCCTGGTGACCTTTCTAGCTGATGCTCCTGTGTCCACTCCCCTGAGCACACACACACACTGCCCAGCAGTGACCTAGAGAGGAAAGAAGGGAGTATTTATTTACAGAGCTTACATTCTAGTTGGAGACATATACAATAAAAAATTAATACACAACAGATGTCAAGTATAATAAGTACTCTGAAGACGGACTGGAGAATTAGAAGGGCACATGAGTATATATGTAGGCATTTATGTGTGCATGCATATGTATGTGTGTTGGGAGTATCAAAAAGGTGGTGTTTGAATCAAAGCCTGAAAGAATCAAAGGCATGAGCTTTGTAATACCACCCTTAGACTCAGGCAAGAGGGCAGCTTCCCCAGGTTCTGCTCATTAGAGGGACCCACATATCACAAACACACAAAAACAAATTTATCAAAGAACACATGAGTGCTTCTGTTACTCAGGGTCTGGCACTCAGTGCTGGCACAGCACATCTAGTGACCCTAAATGTCTCTTCTCGTGAATAAAACTGCTCAGGCCCCAGGGAAACTCTTGTCAAAAATCTCTTGTGCCGTGACCTCAAAACAAAAGGCCAGTGTCCTATCACTGTTAAGGGTGGCTGAGTTGTGCTGCTGTTCATGTTGGAGAGGATAGGAGTAACAGCGGTGCTAAGGTAAAAGACATGTTAATTGAACTGTCAGATTCTTCTCAGGAAAGAACAGATTCTTGCATAATGAAAAATTATTTCCCATTAGTGCCAAATGTCCACTTTCTTCCTTTTCCTCATTGTCTGATTTGTAGTTTTGGAGATAGAAATTAATTCAACTTTTTACATTGAAATTAGAAGGACACTGAATGCTTGAATTGTGGATCATTTTATATGCATAAAAATATTTACTGCAATCTATGTACATTTTCCAAAAAGAAATACAATTTCATTTTTCTTAATTTAATTAAAATTTTGATAGTCATTATAAAATTGTTACATTTAGTAATCTTTGATATTTTGTCTACTATATCATAGAGTAACCATGGCTTTACATCAAAGAAAAATTGTCACCATGAGAGTCTATTTGTCAAGACTAGAGAATATACTTTACTTGGCAATTTGTTGTCTTATTTTAAACACAAGAAGAATCTCTGTTTTCACTTTTGCTCTGGGCCCTTGAAAGGTGAGGGGCAAGTCTAGAACCCTGCCAAAATCTGAGGAAAGTTCTGGGCTGAGGGAAGAGCAAATGCAAAGGCCTTAAGATGAAAATGAGAATGGCACCTGTGAGGATTATCACACAGGCCAGTTGTAGCAAGAGGGAGGTAAACCAAAGGTAGAGCAGTAGGAAACAAATGAGAAGTAAGCTGGGGTCAAATAATCTAGATTTGCTGTTGTATGAAATTTGGATTTTAATCTGAGTGTTGTAGGAAGCCTTATGAAAAACAGAGAGCAGGAAACTGACACCACAGTATAAAATATAAATATATATTTTATATATATATATATATATATATATATATATAATCACTCAGGCTGCTGTGGAGGAACAATGCTGGAATTAGGAGAAAAGTCAGTAATCTACCACAATAGTTCAGACAAGAGATGATGGTGGTAAGCTAGGGAGATAGCAGGAGAGGTCCCTGAAATTGAGATTTATTTTGAAATTAGCCAACAGGACTTGCTGATGAATTGACTGTAGAATGAGAGAAAAAGAAGTAAGTCAAGGGTGACTCCAAGGTTTTCAGGCTACACAACAGGGTTGCTATGGTGGGAAGCCTGTGGAGAAATTGAGTTTGGAGAAAAAAATCAAGATTATTGTCTTATATTAAATTTGAAATACTCCTTAGACATCCAGATGTAGATGTCTAGTGGGCAGTTAGATATCTGGGTTTAGAGTTCAAGAGAGAAGTCAGGAATGCTGGAATCAGGCAGGTGAATATCTGAGCCTAAGTTCAAGAGAAAAGTCAGGAATGCTGGTATTAGTGCTGGGCCCCAGGAGCTGTTATTTAGTCTTAAAATGGATGCAATCATCTGGAGATCAGATGTAGATAGAGAAGATGGAATCCTTCAATATTTAAAAATTGAGAAGAGAAGGAGTCATCTCAGCTTAAATGTCACCCTCTGTAGGAAGCCTTCCTTGACCCTTCAAGCTAAGTTTTGCCCTTAGTTGATCCCAGAGTACCCTGTAGCTTTTACACCTATCAGTAACCCTTATGACACAATAATGCAATCTCCTATTTTTCATTCCTCACCAAACTGTGAGCTTCTAGAGGAGAGATACCTTGTCTTGTTATGCTTTGTATTCTCAGCATCTTGTGTAGTGTTTGGCTTCTATTAGAATTCAATAACTATTTCTTGACTAAATGAGTTGTTTTGCATTTGTAAAAAAATTTGGGCATATTTAATTTTTATAATTAAAGTCATCAAAACTATTGCTTTAAAAAAATCACTGACTTTATTATTGTTTTTAAATAATGTACCAGTAATTTTCCCAATTAAAGCATCTCTTATATATTTATACGCAAAATATTTTTAAAAATCCATCACCTTAGGTATCCATGTTTAAGGATAGGAAAACTCAATATTGCCAAGATGTTAGTTCTTCCCAACTTGATGTACAGATTCAATATAATAGCAATCAAAATCACAGGAAGTTATTTTGAGAATATTGACGGATTTCAACTTTATACAGAGAAGCAAGAGACCTAGAATAGTGACACAATATTGAAGGAGAACAAAGTTGGAGGACTGATGCTACCTGACTTGAAGATTTACTATAAACCACAATGATCAAGAGAGCGTGGTATTGACAAAATAATGGACAAATAGATCAATGGAACAGAATAAAGAACTCAGAAATAGATTCATATACACATAGTCAACTGATATTTAACAAAAACAATACGATGGAGAAAAAGCCTTTTCAAGAAATGATGCTAAAATAATTAGATATACACACACAAGATGAATCTAGACACAGACCTTATATACTTCACAAAAATGAAATCAAAATTGATCATAGAATGAAATGCAAAGCACAAAACAATGAAACTCCTAGAAGATAACACAGAAAATCTGGATAACTTTGAGTAAATTAATGGCTTTTTAGATGTATCTCCAAAGGCATGATCCGTGAAAGAAACACTTGATAAGCTGGACTTTATTATAATTAAAATCTTCTGCTCTGTATAAAATGCTATCAAGAGAATGAGAAGTCAAGCCAGAAACTGGGAGAAAAGGTTTGCAAAAGACATATCAGATAAAGGATTATTATCCAAAATATACAAAGAACTCTTAAATTCAACAATAGGAAAACAAACAGCCCAATTAAAAAATGGGCAAAAGATCTGAACAGGCACTTCATCAAAGAAGATAAAAGCATGGCAAATAAGCATATGAAAAGATATTCAACATTATGCCTCATTAGGGAAATGCAAATTAAAACAACAATGAGGAAATACTACATATCTATTAGAATGGCTAAAATCTTAAACACGGACAACAATAAATGCCGGAGAGGATGTGGAGCAATAGGAGCTCTCATTTATTGCTGGCAGGAATGCAAAATAATACAGCCACTTTGGAAGACAGTTTGGCAGCTTCTTACGAAACTAAAAATACTTGTACCATCTGATCCAGAAATTGCACTCCTTGTTATTTACCCAAAGGAGCTGAAAGCTTATGTCCACACAAAAATGTGCACATGGATGTTTATAGCAGCTTTATACATAATTGCCAAAACTTGGAAGCAACCAAGATGTCCTTTAGTAGGTGAATGGATAAATATAGTACAGCCAGACAATAGAATATCATTAAATAGGAAACAGGAATGCACAACAAGCTACTAAAAGACATGAAGGAATCTCAACAATCTGAAAAGGCTACACATTGTATGATTCTAACGATATGACATTCTGGAAAATGCAAACTATAGAGACACTAAAAAGATTAGTGGTTTCCAGGGATTAACAGGGAGGGAGGGATGAAAAGGAGGACATAGGGCAGCCCGGGTGGCTCAGCGGTTTAGCCCACCTTTGGCCCAGGGCGTGATCCTGGAGTTCTGGGATCGAGTTCCACATCAGGCTCCCTGCATGGGGCCTGCTTCTCCTTCTGTCTCTCTCTGTCTCTGTGTCTCTCATGAATAAATAAATAAGATCTTTAAAAAGAAGAAAAGAAAAGGCAGGACATAGATTTTAAGGGTAGTGAAACGATTTTGTATACTAGAATAGTGGGTACATGTCATTATACACTTGTTAAAACCTATAGAATGGACACCAAGAGTGAATCCTGATGTAAACTATGGACTTTGGGTGATGAGGATCTATCAATGTAGCTTCATCAATTATAATGAGTGTACAACTCTGGTGTGGGATGTTGACACTCAGAGAGGCTGTGTCAGGATAGAAGAGAATATACGGGAGCTCTCTGTACTTTCTGCTCAGTTTTGCTGTGAATCTCAAATTGCTCTTAAAAAGAATATTTGTAAAGAAAAATCATCATTTGGGTATCACTGTCCTTCACTTCCTACTGTTCATGGTCTTGAAAAACATTGTATGTTTTTTTTAAAGATTTTATTTATTTATTCATGAGAGACACACATACAGAGAGAGAGAGAGAGAGAGAGGGAGAGAGGCAGAGACACAGGCAGAGGGAGAAGCAGGCTCCATGCAGGAAGCCCGATGTGGGACTCGATCCCGGGTCTCCAGGATCACACTCTGGGCCAAAGGCAGAAACTCAACCGCTGAGCCACTCAGGCGTCTCAAAAATAATTGTTTTCAATTTATAGATGTGTATATGTGGTGGAAGGGTAAATCTTGTCTGCTTGATTCCATCTTTGCTGGAAGTGGGAGTACCTCTTTTTGAACATTTGTCTTGGACTCACTGTCAAAATTATAGTAGAAGAAATGAATTCTACACTAATTTTTAGTGTAAAAACTATACCTCTGCATGTTTAAATTCCTTTAAGAGCAGCTAATTTTAGGGAAACATTTATTTATTTATTTATTTATTTATTTTAAGATTTTATTTATTTGTTCATGAGAGGCACAGAAAGAGAGAGAGAGGCAGAGACACAGGCAGAGGGAGAAGCAGGCTCCATGCAGGGAGCCTGATGTGGGACTCGACCCCAGGTCCCCAGGATCAGGCCCTGGGCTGAAGGCAGCACTAAACCGCTGAGCCACCCGGGCTGCCCTAGGGAAACCTTTAGAAACAGTTCACTAATTGGCATAATGAGGCATCATGCCCACTTTCGAAGAAGGAAGTCCTCAGCATCACCCTATTCTCTCAAGTGGGGCCTTCTTAATATCCATGCCCAGTGCCTTGGGATCTCCTGAGTCTCCAGAATTCCCCTCACCTCCCATTTTACTCAAATCTTTCCTCTTTTGTGGTTCAGGCAATCTGCTCTGGACTAGAGCCTGCCCTTACCTAATACAAACCACAGATAGAATGGAGATTATTGGGTCAGTGCACTTGTCTGCATTTTGATGGACCATCTGTAACTGATGCTCTCATGCACAGTAAAGACTCCAATAACAGAAACCCTAGGTGCTCTGGCGGGTTGGTGGAAGTGATATTTTTAGGTAGGTCAGAATTCTGATGTTCCTTTATCACACACATTTGGCTGGCTCCTACTGGCCCTTTTAAAGGGTCAACCTCATCAACAGATAAGTGCCTCCGGCTTTTCCTTTATTAATAAAAAGTAATTGGTTTCCACCTTTGAATTTCTGCATATTTCCTTTAAAAAGGGTAACACATAAAATAGTCATGTCATTCTTTCCATCCCTATTAGTGATCAGAGGTCAATCAAAGAGAAATGACAACAGTAACCATGGAACTTAAAGAATCTAGAAGCATTTTTGTTTGTTTGTAAATGTCCTTACTTTATGTACTTAAGCACTGAAACTAGTTTTCTGAAACCATGAGGTTTTTCATCTGTTTGAACCTGGTCTAATTTTACAAATATGAAAGCGCTAGTAACCTCTGACAAGTGGTGGATGGTGCAGACTCTTGGAAATCAAGTTCATGCAAAATGAACTGGAGAGTTAGCAGAGAGTAAGTTAGCTGTTACAGGTTCATAATAGCGTGCGTTAGCTAACTAATCTGAAAGTACACTGCCTGAATTTCCTGAGAAAATGCAATTTTCCACTTTTGTGATAATCAAGTCATGGAAACAAAGAGGAGATGGTACCAAATAACTTTTCTTATATAAATGCATGAGGTGTGGAGTGTGTAGACAATACTGTGGCTTTGTCTTTGGTGTTGGGAATAGAAACATAAAACAGCAGAAGGAGAAATACAGCCCTTGTCCTCAAATAATTTACAACCGACTTGAGTTGATTCCAGAGAAAAGTATTTAACCCAGCAGGAAATAAAAACACAAAGGTGAACGAGCACACAAATATTTTTATTGGCTCATGCCCTGAGATCTTCCCATTCTTACCCATGTGAGAGAGTGATGATGCATTCAAAGTTAACTTAAGAACAAAACCACAGACAGCAGTGCTCTCAGATCCCAAGTCTGTGGCTTACATTCCATCACTTGAACCGAAGTTTACTGTAATAACGAACCAGGCTTATTGTGATGAGCTAACAAATATACGGACAAAGGAGTCTGGTGAAAGAGTCCTGTGTTTATACAAGTGGTTCTGCGTCATGACATCATACTCAGTGTGGTTATGTTTTACTCGTTTCAAAGCAAGGGACTGCTGTCCTATCCTAAAGAAATCAGACCACTAGAGGAAAAAAAATTATTTCACTTAAAAAAAATACACTTAAGTATATGAACTGTATAATCAGCATGGAGTGCAGTATATTTCTGTTATACGAATATTAGGTACTGATAATATCTATTATCGGATTATTCCTAAAGACGAGGGATTTTTAATATCTAAAAATAACTATAGGTAGTTACTGTAATTGCATAGCTTTCTAGCCTAATCTATTATTTGCAAAGCAAATTCATCTATTGTAACCTAAAGATGTGTGTTACGGGGTTATTTCATACGTGGCAGATTTTCAAAGGCCTGCAATGATGACATTGATATAGTGCCACTACTCTGCTATAACCTTTGTATATTATTTAAGTGTAACAAATACTTCATTCATTGCTTGCCCTAAACTTTGCATTTGGTGACATTCTTGCTGCTGTGTTAATATCAGGTCTATTAAGCTGGACCTCATGGTCCATTACCCTTTCTTTAGATTTGACCCCATGAAGTTTAGGGGTCTTGAGCACAGTGTGAAAAAGCAAAGGGTTTCACTCTCACCCAAGGAGCTCATTAGGACTTTATAGAAACACAATAAATACTCACACAGTACTAACATTTGCACTGAGGGATGCTCACCAGACACACAGCCTGGTGTCAGAAGGTGTCCATTATTCCCTTTATCCAAGCCTGCACACTGCGTTAGCTTGCAAACTAAAGAGGGTGCTCGTTTGTAATCCAGCATCTTTTTCTTTGTAGTAAAGATTCACTTACTGGTATTCTGGTTTACTGGGATTTTTTTTCCCCTCCCTTTCTATCTCTTGATCCATTTTTTAGTGCTTCCACCTAAACTTTGAGTTGTGCCGTTTAAATCAACTGCCATAGTTCATGGAACAATCCCAATAGGAAGTGCTGACAGCAGAATCTGGACAGCAGGCTCTTATTCTCTCATAAACTACACTATTCATCACTAATCCTATTCGCCTTGTTAAATACAGTTTTATAATACAGGTAAATATTATCAGATTGGCTTAGGGGCACCTGCCACCAACACTGCTGCTTTAGCTTTATTTTACAATCTAGGGTGCATTAACTCTCTGATACACCTTCTCATATTTAAAGTTTTATGGTAAAGAGTTATGTCATTACATGGGCTAAAATTTGATTGTATAACTATGTACTACCACCACCATAAGCAGGTTTCTCTTTTTAAAACAGGTTTTAGCCTGAGAGTGTCATGAAACATTTTCTTCCAGGGGCTTGTTTGTAGGCAGCATGAAATGAGATAATGGGATTTCTATCCAGAAGTAGAAGTAGTTTGTAACTATGAAGTCCTTTTCCCTCGGGATGGCTTTTATGAGGTATGGTTGGAGATTCCAACGCTACTATTCAAATTAATCAGATTTTCTTGGGCAGAATGCCTCTGGAACCCCCTACAAAGGCTCTTTTCCTCTTCGTACTCTGCAAATTACTTAATGAAAACACTGGATTACACGAAACAAAAGGGTTTTTACACTTATGTCAATCAAGCATTGATGGTTTTATTTTTGTTTCTAAAACAAGAAAATGAAGGGATAATTTTGTTTTACAAAGTCTGGATGAATCACCTCACTGCATAATTTTCCAAAAAAAATTTACTGGAGGCTTGGGGAAAATATTGGCAACTCAATAATTTCTAATTTGAGACCATGTGATAAGACTCACATATAAGCCAAATTTACCAGCTTTTTTTTTTCCCCTTACTAACCAGCTACTCTTTAAAGAGAAAAGTGATTTAGAATATGGGGCATGCTTTGCTTTGGTATATGCCAAGAACATTCACTCATCTTTTACTATATTAGGAACTCTGCTATTCATAATATAGATACAAAATTGGATAAGACTATGTTAGGCGTAAACAGCTTGGTGGAGCAGATTCAACTAACCACCATAAAACATAGCAACATGTACCATTAATGGAAGCTGGGATAGAGGGGGGCAGTGTAAGGGGACAGAAGAAGAGGGGAAAATAGACTTTGAAGGAGAATTTTCGTAGGCAGTGGGGGGAAGGCATTTTATGCAGATTGCACAGCATGAGCAAAGACACACAGGTGTGAAAATTCCTGGTTTATTTAGGGAATAGCTCTACCGGCACACCTGAGGCAGGAAGCCTGGAGTTGGGGAAGTGATGAGAAATGTGTTTGGAAAGGTCACATAGTGTTAGCATGTGAGGGGCTCTGGCTGTCCTGCTAAGAAGGAATTCGATATTTCTCTTGGTGACACTGAAGGAATTCAAGGATCCATTGAAGGAAATGAAAGAAACCACTAATATAGTCAGCTCATTGATCTAGGAAAATAATTGATGGCAAGGTGGAGGATAATCGGGAGAGGGAGTAATTTGTTCACAGAGAATGATAGAGGCTATTACAAGAATCCAGGAAGGCAATCTGTAAAGGGCTAACCTGGGGAAGTGCAAAAGGATAGGAAGTAATATATTTAGGAGACATTTATGAAGTAGAATGAATATAACTTAATGACCAACTGCATATGCAGATAAGCAGTGAGAGATAAGAGAAAGAGATAAGCCTAAAGTCTCTAGACTGAGTGACTACAAATAGTAATTCCTAAGAGTAAGTTCATGGAGAACATGATTTGGTTTTGGACAAGCTGAGTTTGAGACACTAACTGGGGAAGAACTTTAGGTTTTTGGAAATATGAATCTAGAACCCAGGGAACATGTCACGTAGAGTTTGGGAGTCATCTTACCAGAAGTAAAAGGGGAAGTCACAGAAGTCGATGGGATCAATCAAGGAGAGAGGTTCAGGGGAAGCAGAAAGATGTCCTTTTGCATTATCACCTCCAAATGACAGCAAGCTTTCTGAAATGCCGTGTTAAGAAAGCCTTTAAGGCCCTTCTCAGGCATAGTGGGAAAGAGCAGTATGAATGGTGATTAGAATCCACCACTGGCTCCAGAGAGGGAAGCGATTGTATCTGTGTCAGATATTAGCCATTCCCAGTAATAGAAGGAAGGGACTCAAGAACAAACCCCTGGAGAACAGTGGTTCTTAAGGGATGGTGGAAAAGTTTGTTCTGGTAAAAGAGAACGAGAACAGAATTAGGATGAAAACAAGTCAGTGTCTAGTATTGTAGTACTTAGTTCAGTATCTCAGACATCATAGCCACAGCTATTTGTTGAAGGGATGGATAAGTTGATAAAGTCAAGTGTTGACAACTATATTGCAATTGGGGCAATATGATAACAACAATATCCCCAGGTGCTTTGCATTAAGGAAATTAATGCTTTGGTTATTTTCTCCATCTGAGAGTGCTATTTTGCCACTTTTCACATAAATGCAGAAATTAGTCTAGTGTATGATCATTTATAATATTTGGGTTACTACTACAGAAAAAAAATCTTAAAATAGTAACCAGACAACAGTTTATATGATTTGGTGTAGAAAGTTAAATTGAGAAATGAAGGATAGAAAAATAATAAAGGAAAAAAATGAAGATGAAGGAAGAGTACTTTCTGGGACATACCCAGAGAGAAGAGAGCTAAATTTTCCCTTTTAGACCCTAAAAGACAAATTCTTTTAAGAACAAAAGGAGAGGGATCCCTGGGTGGCGCAGCGGTTTGGCGCCTGCCTTTGGCCCAGGGCCCGATCCTGGAGACCCAGGATCGAATCCCACATCAGGCTCCCGGTGCATGGAGCCTGCTTCTCCCTCTCCCTGTGTCTCTGCCTCTCTCTCTCTCTCTCTGTGTGACTATCATAAATAAATAAATAAAGAAAGAAAGAAAGAAAGAACAAAAGGAGAGAAAAGATGCTTCATCTATCAAGATAACGTAGAGAATTGAATACTTCCAGCCTGCAGTGAGATGTAAACATCACTATCTTGTTATTCAGGCATTTTGTATTTGAAGAGACCTCTTTGCCTCTGAAATCGGAATCTTCAAAAAGTAACTATTCATCCATTAAATACTTTCTTCTGAACATCAAACCTGTGTATGACAGGGGTCAACCAGTCAAGATTGTGTGGCAGGATAGATGAAAAAGATGAGGAGGATTTAGAAACAAGTGGAATGTAGTTGCTACCATGAGGAGACAATGTTTTGGGACTGTATTATGTCTGTTCAATGGCAATAGGGCAAAGAGGACAAATGTCAACACAAAAATAAATAAGTAGACTATTCAGCAATTATAACACACATGAGGAGATGAAGTTTAAAGAAGGAAGAAATTAGATCTTCCTTCTTTGGAAGGAAGGAATTAGAATCAGCAAAACCTTCCAAAGAAGAACAAGAAGATTGGCAAAGCCTCTTTGAGGAAGGTAGGGTTTGCAGTGAACCTTAAGGAAGAAACACGTAAAATGCTTGTCAGTGGGCAGCAGGAGGAGGTAAGATAAGGCAGGTAACTGGAGCAAAGGCAAAGGAAGAAGAGTCTGGCAAATTCTGGAAGACGGAATGAACTAAATGAAACACAGATGAGATCTGACGACTCTGGAGTCTCTGACTCTGCTCTTCAGCACCGCATCTTACTTCCCATCACCCCTCTTGTGTCTTCTTCAGCTCTGAGTCCTGCACCGGTTGCTTGGGCTATTGCCGAAGGAAAAGGAAGTGTGAAGGTGCCCCCATGTCGCTTCTATCTCTTATGCTTCATAATGCTCTGAGATGATGCCAACACAGGGTTTTGCAAGCCAGCTTTCCCAGCTGTTGGAATAAGAATTTACTGATGTAAGTCTGAAAACCTCAGAGGATATAAAACAAAAGAGCATTCTCTACATATGGGAAGGCAGGAATCAGTCATCCTACATAGGCTGCGAGGAAGTGCTAGAAGAGGAACTCCATATTTCTGAAATTTTCTATGTTTAAGGGTTGGAAAATATGATTTATCTTTGGATAAGGGTCTTGCTTTTTTTCTGGGAAGCATATTTTTTTGGTAAGCTTTTTAATCATGCACATGTGATGTGCCCTACCTATTGTTCTAGGGGCAGCCCTGAATTGGTCATCTAAAGTCAGCTGTTTCTAACAGAAGCAGAGTAGCCTTGCTGTGATTACATGCTGGACCTTTGACTTTCATTTCCTAGAATTTGGCATAAGCTCCTTGATTGCAAAATCGGTATTTTATACTTCTTTATATCTGCCACATTTTATTTTATTCTGTTTAAAACATTATTTTGTCTTGATTAAATATTGCTTGGTCCTCTATATCACTCAGTTATTTAACTATATTATACTGAGAGAGAGGAGGCTCTGAGAAAGATTTTCATCATCCCTTAGGGCTTTTAATAGTTTAACTCACACTTAATTCTTTTAAATATAAAATTAATACGTACTTCACAATAGCCAAATAGTGGGAACAACCCAAATGCCTATCAAGAGATAAATGGATAAACAAAATGTGGTATATACACACAATAGAGTATTATTTAGCCACAAAACCGAACGGCATTCTGATACATGCTACAACATGGATGACCTTAGAAACATCAGCTGAAAGATGCCAGACACAAAAGGCCACATCTTGTACGATTCTATTTACATGAAATATCCAGAAAAGGCAAATCTATGGAGACAAAAAACAGATTAGTGATTGACAGGCACTGGGGAGAGTGGGAAATGAGGAGTGAATGCCTAATAAGTAGAGTTCTCCCTTTGAGGTGATACAGAAGTTCTAGAACTAGATGGTAGTGATGGTTGCACAGCCTTGTGAATGAACTTAATACCACTGCGTGGTACACTTTCATATGGTCCAAAGGATACATTATTTGTTAGGTGTATTTTGCCAAAATAAAAAATAAAATAAAAAAATTAAATCGTGCTCACTATAGAACGTTTATCCCCCACTAACTTAAATTCCTTGAGAGAGTTGCCAAGTAAAATACTATACATATATGAAAAAATTCTTCATTGTTTATCTGAAATTCTAATTTAGCTAGATGCCTGTATTTTTATGCTAAATCTGGCAGCACTATTGAGAGTAGATATTTTGTTTTTGTCATTGCTCTATCCTAAGCACTTAGGATAGTATCTGGAACATGGTAGATATGTCCTCAATAGATATGTTACATGAATATAAATTTGAAAAGATATATAAAAATAGAAATGAAACTATAGAAAGAAGAAACTAAAATCATTCATAGATCCAGCAACCAAGAAAAATAACGCAGAATTTTTGGCTACTTGTACCTAGTGCCTTCTATGTATTTCGTTTCTTGGTTTCTTGGTTGTTATTACTGTAGGCCAACTGCATATCCTGCTTTTTTTCAATGATGATTTTAACATAAGCATCCATCATGCTACCAAGCTTTCCTAATAAACAAATTGTAGAAGCTGAACAATGATGTATTGTGTAGTTAGATCATTGTTTACTTACCTATTTTTCTATCATAAAATAACCTGTTATTTAAAAAATTTTTAATGCTTCATAAAGTATGTCAGTAAACAAATTGGTCTCTAAATCTTTGTTTTTTATTTACTTAAGATAAATTAATAGAAGAAGAGTTACTAAGCAGAGGGAAATATACATCTTACAGCTGTTGATCTGTATGGAAATATTGATTTCCAAAAGATCAGGTTAATATATCCTTTTACCTGTGATGAATTCAACTGCTCATTTCAAGTTCTGGCCAGTACCTTTATGACAATATAAATCTTTCCTAATTTGAGAGAGGAGAGATAATATCTTGTTTTAACTTAGGATTAAAAAAAAAAAAAGAAAATTGAACATTGTCCCACACATTTCTTAATCATTTCTTTTGTGACTAGCCTTTGCTGATTTACTTAGTGGACAATATTATTGTTCTCATTAATTTGTATATACTTATTATACATCAGAGATATAAATCCTTTGCCTGTGGGCATCTGGGTGGCTCAGTGGTTGAGCATCTGCCTGTGGCTCAGGTTGTGATCTTGGGATCCTGGGGTCGAGTTCTGCACTGAGCTCCTGCAGGAAGCCTGCTTCTCCCTCTGCCTGTCTCTGCCTCTCTCTATGTCTCTCTCATGAATAAATAAATCAAATCTTAAAAAAAAATCCTTTGCTGGTCATTCTTCTAATAAATATTAGTTTTAGTTTGTTGTTAAATTTTGGTCTTTCCTTTTGTGATAAGGGTTTTATTAAAATATAGGATTATGGAATTTAAATTTTAAAAATGTTGGCAAATTGAATTTTAATAAAAAATAAATAAGAGATGGGATTGCTGGTTTATTTGTTAGTATCTCTCTGGATTTCCTTTTGATCTGAAATGCTGGCAGGTTCGGCATCACCTCACAGTCTCAGAGTCTGAGAGTGGACGAAAGGAAAGAATGTAAAGAAAAAGCAAGATAAGTTGGTCATTGAAGAGTATCATTATCTAACTGGCTTCCCTTCCTCTTTTGTAGGGTCCTGTTTATTTCGGTCAGTCAAAGCCTGAATCCTTGCTCTACCTACTTCAGTGGATGTAGCCTTACTGCCCAAAGCCTAGCCATACCACCATGTCTAACTTTTTCCAATTTTTTTTTTCAGAAAATTTACTTTGCTGGTATGATGATGATCACTTTTACACCCATTCAGCGGTTTTCAGTACTGTCTACAAATATTCATGGCACTTACACATGGAAGGTTTAGCCTTGGAAAATTCATTTTAAGCCAAGAATACTCTGTACCTAAAGTTCACAACCATCCAGTAGGATGTGAAAAATAAAGCATCAACAACAGCTCAACTCAGATGGACTGACTGTCCTGTAACAATAGATCAGAACACAAGATGATTGTTGGGGCATAAAAAGAAAATATTAGAACTTCTGCTTATAGTTATTGTAGATCATCTTGTAAAGTTTTTATTATTTATTCACTTTTTGATGTATACTTTACTTATTTTAGTAAATAAGTAAACATAAATTGGAGAAATGTACTGATTTTTTTTTATTAGAGGGGAGCACAAAAATGCCTTGGAAATGACTTTAACAGATAACCAGAAAGTATAACCGTTAGTGAGAGGAGCACCAAAGAGTAAAAATGAAGAGAAACACTGAGGAAGGCTTCATTCACATGTATTAGCTCCCCATCACAGAGCTGAATGGCATCCAAAGTTACTTTTTATATGATGGGTTTTCACTTCTTTTGAGAGTATTTGAATGAAATCTGATTGCACTAAGGAAATTTACTCAGGCGGAAGGTCCAAACTCTGCCAATGGTAAGCTAGCAGTAATTGTAGGATAAAAGAAAAAAAAAACTTTATGAGCCCAAACAGAATGATGTTATTTTAAATCAGTTAAACGAAGTTTTCTTTCTAAGAGATATCCTGCTTAACAATTACAAAAGACAGATAAAGGCACTATTAGGGTTCGTGGGATAGAACTTTCTGATATATGCTATAGTGCATTCTATTTTTTGAGTTATAATTATTTTTAGTATGCTTTACTACCATTTTTAAATTTGCTTTGTCATAAGTTTAACATCAGCATATAATCAGATATCTAGCATCTCCACTATTTCCTCTTCCAAGTTTGCCTTAATCAGGCAAAAACTAGGCAAATGGTAGATGTGACTGTAATCAACAGCTTCTGTAGTGTTTGTCCAGCTTGCAACAACCCCCTTCCCTCCCATCCTACTGAGGCCAGGCCCCTGGAGCCATTTTGAGACACAGAGTTCCACCCTTCCAACTTTTATTGTGATACTAACCACAGTGTGGTGGATCAAATCTCCATGAAGTTTTGGAAGTAGAGGAAATTGATGAGAGAAGAGAAGAAGGAAAGAAAAACAGAGAGAAAGAAGACAGAGAGACAAGATTGTGAATTTTCTGGAGATTCCTATTTTCAGTACTCATTCGTGTCTTCTTTCCTTGAGGTCAGAGAATCCTCTTGAATTGCTCTGCACTCCCTTGAATCATTATGTCCTTGTAATACATTTATCTTTTGGTTTTTAAAAGCTATCTGCAGTTGGTTTCAGATACCAGCAACCAGAGTCCCAAGGCACACATTACATGTTGGCCTTCACAACTTTAGTGTGTGGAGCCAAATGCTGGCAGATAAAAGGCTGTTGACTCTCCTATTGGAAGGCATTCTGAATACCCAAGCACAGCCTCTGCTCTGTTTAATTCAGCAGACACAGTTTCCCTACTGGTTCCTTCACATACGTTAATTAGTTTGTGTGATTGACCAACTACGGTTGCTAAAGTGGCCAAGATTATTGGCTTTATCTTCCTGACAGTTACTTTTTCAATATGTTACATGACCAGAGATGTATTCTCTGCAATTAATCAGTTGTGTTACTTTAATGTGTCTGTGGTTCTGTGGGAGTATTTTTCCAGCAAAGCCATGGACTCCTGGGAGATTTTGTCTGCAGAAGTAGAATATGATTCAATGGAGGCCAGGCTTGAAGGGTTGTTTTCTCCAATGGCCTCGGCCTCGAGAAGGCAATAAGTGCACCCTTCTGAGGAGCTACAAAGCTCCTTATGGGCGACTAGTAGTTCAGCTTAGGTGTCCTTTGAAAAAATAGAAAATTACTTTGTAGTCAGAATAGTGAAGTCTCAATGTACTAGTTATATTTCCTAAAATAAGAGATTCTGCTTAACTCATCAGCAAACAGCTGCTCACATAATTTGATTTGAAGGATATTGCAAGGTTCCTCTCTCCAAAAAAATAATTACTTCACAGAGGACATCACCCACTCCTACAGGAAATTCCAACCTTCTTTGATCAGACGATTTAGGGAGAGCCAGGAATTGTCCCCAGAAGGTTAAACTGCAGATGTTATCTAGGAGCAAAGGAGAATCCTGGGGGTTCTATTAATCCCCTCTCATTGTACAATGGCAAATTGGTTTATTATTAGACCAATTCACAGGTCCCTAGGAAAACAGAAAAGTGGTGCGGGTGAGAGGTAAGTGCAGGTAAGGGGTAAAGTTAGTGGATCTTACCAAATAATCCGGGGCAGACATGGATCCTCAGAGCTGAACATGGAAGGTTGGCACAACAAGAGCCAACAATGACCCTATTGTGGTTGGGATACTAGAGAGATTATAAAAGAGACCAAGGGCAGTGTGAAGAAATGTCCTGGATGATGATACAAAAAACAAAATGCCTCAGGGACTGCAAAGGTTTACCTTGCTATCTTGTTGATCAGAACAACTAGCTATTTGAAGAATTTATATTAATACCTGGAACTATTCTCCCAAGTTCCTCAAATATCCACTATATTTGTGGCTACTTTTGTTCTTCTGCCCCTTTTTAAAAAAAGTATTACCTTTCCCTTACCTGAAGAAGACTCATGGTGGCTATGCATATATCACTACAGCAGAATTGGATGGGAACAGATTTACACCCTCACTAATTCACTGTTGCCCTGAAGTTAACCCTGACAGTGGTGAAACTGGCATGTCTTTGGACTAAGGTTGCCAGATTTAGCAAATAAAAATATGAGGCATCCAGCTGAATTTGAATTTCAAAGTCAAATTCAAACTTAATTATGCGTTCTGTATTTTATCTGGCAATTCTACTTTGAAACTAATGGGGAGTGTCTTTTTCTCATAGACATACTTGTCATATTTATATAGAAAGCAACTAAAACTGGTAATTGAATATTCAATTTGACTCATGAAATAATTACTGGGCAGGCACTTCCTTTTTGTGAACTATTGTGCTAGGTTGTGGGGAAATCAAACATGATTAGAAAATCGTCACTGTTTCTTCCATGCTTAAAATCTAAAGGGAAAAGCATTTGTGTAAATAAACATTAATAATACAAGGCAGAAGGAAATGTACCAAATAGATGGTGTATTAAGAGTCCAAAGGAAGAAGTGATTAAACTTGTTGGAAATAACTTGGGTAGAACTTTGAAGAATATGCAGCATCTCTGTCAACAGAGAAGGGAGAAAGAGCATTTCAGCCTCGGAGAACAACGCAAAAGCTTGGAGGGACAAATATTCATGGTCCATGTTTGAGAAGTGGTGAGTAGACTTATACCAGCAGCACAGAATGTGCAGCGAAATGAGGTGAAGTTGATGATGAAAAAGCTAGGTTAGGGCTCGATGGCTTTTTTGTTTGTTTTGTTTTGTTTTGTTTTGTTTTGTTTGAGACTCAAGTGTCCAAGGTGGGAAGAGCATAAGTCCATCCTGATTTAGGATGACACATCTGTAGCAATGTAATGACTGATGGGTGAGGCAAGAGCTCAGGGGCAAGGAGTTTCAGCTTAGCAGGATGATTGCAATTATGGCCAAATGGGGAATTATACTCATGATTTTACGAAAAATTAACCACTTTCTCTCTAACGTACTAAAAAGCCTACTTTCTGGTTTTGAAATGGAGTAAGAGCCCCTTCAATGCCCCTTCTGTTGTTGATCTTGGCCTTTGATGTCCTACTTGGCCCAGACTTGCGTTTCCCTCCCCATAGCTGGCAGTTCTGTATCCCCCTGCATACCCAAGTGGTACATAGGACAGTTCTTGGGATAACAAATATCCCAAATTTTCTAAATTGGGATTCCAAATTGATATTTGATCTAAATCTCTATTGGACTCACCACTCTGTCCCTGATGTAAAGGGAAGTGCTTATGGTGATTACAGGGATTGGGAGAAGTGTAAATAAATTACTTAGCAATAATTTCTTCTTTCCACAGATTTTTACTTTCATGTTCTTTATGGAAAGGATAATTTTATTTTTACTATTAAGCACGTATTCATTTACATGCTTAATGCTATCTTTAAGTTGAGTTTCTTCACTGACTACTTTTATTTATATCTGTATTAAGAGATAAAGCAAATTAATACCCGTAATAGTAACTAAAGTCATGAACTATCATTAAATACTTCAGATTTTTTAGTCACTGTATTAAGTACTTTATGTGAATTTTTCTCTCATTTAATCTTCCCACTACCCTATGAAAGGCTCAAAGATGTCATTAAGAGATAATTCACATAGGAAGAACAACAAACAGATCAAGAGAATTATTAAAATTCTAAAAGGTGCTTAAAGACATGCAAATTATTTTTAAAAGATGCCATTTTTACTTATTAACCTGGTACATATTAAGAAGAAATAACTCCAAGTGCTGGTTTCAATATAGTTCCATTTACTACTAGTAAGAGAAAAATTGGTAAGACTTTTCTGGAAGGCTATTTTTCAGTAAATGGAATTTTCATACTCCAGTGATATAGAAATTATATGTGAGGAAATATGTGCCAGATAAATAATTAGAAAGGTATAAAATATTATGATATAAGGATGTTCATTACAATATTATTATTGGAAAATGAAAAAGACCTAAATACTTAAGAATAAGAGATTTTTGAATTGTGTTTTAATTGCTGCTACAAAGATATCTGGTTAGGAGGGTGGAAGATGACTTTTTTTTCATTCTTTAAATTTCTTTGAGAAAGACATGAGAGCAGTTTAAAAGTTCTTTCCAGGTACGAAGACACTATAGATCAGAGTACAAATAATATTTTAAAGAATATCCATACAATGAAGATTAAACATGGCTTAAAAGCTTACAGTTAATTTTTGTGTCTTTTTAATTAACAATCGATATTCTTCAAACCATAAATTTTAGGAATTATCATACAATAATGTATACGTATATAATTCAGTCCAGTAGATCAGTCTTGTCATTTTTGAGTCTTTTCCCATAGACTGGATTCAGGCTATGGTGAGTGAGTGTTGTTTTGTTTTGTTATTTACTTTAAAATCTGTTTTATTCATGAGTGAGAAAAAAGAAGTGATGTGAGCACCTAGCCAACCCATCAAACTCCTTTTTTCCCTGTTTAAACGAAATTCTAAAAGAGAAAAAAATTATCTTGAGCTCTTTGGCTACTTTAATTTGCTGCTGCTAGTTCTTTAGATGTAATTTCTCCCTCAACTTACAAACTTGGTTTCATTTTGTCTTTTTAAGTCTAGTGGGCTGTCTAAATTTTTCTATCTACCTGACAGTCAAAAGAACTCCTGGTTTCTGTAAGGATTAAGTCAGGAAGCAGTTTTTAACTACAACAAATTGAAACGTTTGCACAAGGAAGTGTTGCTTTTATAAGTGATGGGAAACTTCAAATTTGATTACAAGCAACCTTTGGCTTCCTATCTGTTCAACAATAGGCCATGTTGTTAAGGGCAATTTCCATGCACAGCATGTGGGTCCCATTTTTTCATCCTTAGACATGGTTGTTTACTGTTCAGCACTGTTTATGCATTTTAATCAGGCTTTTTCAGTCTCCCTTAATAAATCACTACAAAGCAAATGTACCAAAACAAGAACTATTATGCAGTATTGGTTGCCCTTACACAATATTTGCTGCCCTCGAGTTTCACTCAGTACCCAAATTTAAAAAATAATGACAACAAGAACAAAATCCATAGCCAAGAGTATTATATTTAGAATTGCAACATTTCTGGTTAAATACCCTCTTTGAGCTCCATTCTTTAACAGTAGGAGCCTGACTTTAAAATTCAGTTCAAGCAAGAATGACTTAACAATTGGAACCTGCCATCAGTCCTTGGACTGAGAGTCTTTTTGATGGGATGAAGCTGACAGCCTAGTTCCTGCCTGGCAGGCATTCACATGGAATGAGCCTGTATTAGTATAGATAAATGTTTAGACATTCAGGTATCTTGCTGTCTGAGAAGAGTATTACTAGTTAAGGCAATGGTAAGCAGAAGAAAAAGGAGTTCTCAGGCATTCATGCCTGAGTGAGGAAAGACAATGGCTTGTTAGCATCATCTGGCAAGCGGGCAAAAGACAGTCTGACCTATCTCTCTTCCCTCCTTAAAGCTAAACTTTCATTTGCTTTTAAATAAACCAAGGAGAAAGCACATTCTTTTTCCTCCAAAAATTTGTTGTTTGTTGTTGAATTAAATGGATTTTCTTAACTTTGGTTTCTAGCATCAAAGACAGATTATTATAAACTGTAATATTTTTAAGCGTAGGCCAGAGGTAAGAGTGCCCTGAAAGAAAAAGAAGGCAGAGGACATTGTATAATGCAGATTTGCATTTTAAAACATGACAGTACATAGAATTTAGATCCATCTATCAACACTGACATATTTTAGAATAGTCACTGAAAAATTAACAGCATAAGTATGTATGACAATTTGATGCTCAGGAGGAGAGGTCACTAAATACAAGAATCATTGGAAAATATTTTAAGTCAGTATAGAGAGTCTCCAAACCAAGTAATTATTGAGAAATGTTTATGTTAACCTACTTTGCAAAACATCTTGCGCTGCCCTTTGACATCACTTTATAAAATCCTCTGGAGTCCCCTGGAATTCACCAGAGGCAAGTGCTATGCATAATTCCTCACAAACCTCAGTCAGCCAAAGTGCTATTTTGGACGTGGCCTGGAGAAAATACTCCGTGAGTGAGAAATCAAATTGTCATGTGTTTAATTAAGATGTAGATACAGGCATTTGAGGATCTTTTGTGAAAGTATTCATCATGAAAACGAAAGCAAAACTTTTTTTTTTTTTTAAGATTTTATCTAATTATTCATGAGAGACACACAGAGAGAGGCAGAGATATAGGCAGAGGGAGAAGCAGGCTCCCTATGGTGAGCATTGAGTCCCTATGGTGGGACTCAATCCCAGGACCCCGGGATCACGACCTGAGCCAAAGGCAGGTGCTCAACCACTGAGCAGCCCAGATGCCTCAATTCAGGCAAAACTTCAAAGGTGTTCTGGTTTTGATTCCTGCACATCCAATAGTATAGACCAAAAATATTTCTTCTGAAAATATGAACTTGGCGTTTAGCTTATAACTTTTCTAAACTGTATGAAGCTGCCTAGAAAGTCACTCTTTTTTTTAAATAATAAATTTATTTTTTATTGGTGTTCAATTTGCCAACATACAGAATAACACCCAGTGCTCATCCCGTCAAGTACCCCCCTCAGTGCCCGTCACCCATTCACCCCCCACTCCCGGCCCTCCTCCCCTTCCACCACCCCTAGTTCATTTCCCAGAGTTAGAAGTGTTTATGTTCTGTCTCCTTTTCTGATATTTCCTACCCATTTCTTCTCCCTTCCCTTCTATTCCCTTTCACCATTATTTAAGAAAGTCACTCTTTACCTATTTTTGCATATAGATTTTTATCCCCTTTATCTTCAAGTATTTGTTTTTCTCCAGCTCAGGTTCTCAAGCCTTGATTATTTTCCTTATGATGACTTCCTTGCTACTGGTAGCTTTAGGGATAAATAATCTGGAAAATACTACATTTTCATAACTTATTCTTTCATAAATTCACTATGTTTCTTTTTCTTAATCCACAGTCCTTTGAGGCATAGATTATCTGTGAACTCTAATATTGATTCACATGTTTCTCTTTCATGAATGAACACACATTTTGCATAGGTAATGGACTACATTTCTCAGCCTTCCTGTGGCTAGGTGTGATGATGTGACTGAGTTTTGGTCAATAAAATGTAAATAAAAGTATTGTGTGGATGCTTCAGGAAGTCTGCCTGGAATATAGATGTGATGTTGGAACTCCAGCAGCCATATGGACTTTGAGGATTGGAATCGCATCCCATAGATAGCAGAGCTATGAACTGGAAGATCCTGAGTCTTCAGTAACTTTATGGAGCTGACATTCTAGTCCTGAGCCATGTTAGATTTCTCTGTTACACACAACTGAAATAATTGTAATGGGTACACCCTAACTCAATTAGGGGGAAAAGTTAAGGGGGGGAAAAAGGAGAGTTTGACATGATGAGCAGAAATTTTATTTATTTATTTATTTATTTATTTATCTATTTATTTTTATTTTATATTTTTTATTTTTATTTATTTATTTAGAAATTTAAACTATTTTTAAAAATCCCAAGGATAAAAGAGATTAACTTAGCTGGAATTTTTGTACTCATCAATTATCTTTTTAGAGATGTGTTTCTGATAGCTAAGTATCTATTTTAATCTATAAATGTTTATGGTTTGGATAAATTCTTCCTATGGCCTATGATAAAGTCACTGATCAGAAAAAAATATGGTATTATTAGCATTAAAATTATAAACCAAATGCTGCCAGGGAT
Organism: Vulpes vulpes; assembly: GCF_048418805.1. Taxonomy (NCBI): domain Eukaryota; kingdom Metazoa; phylum Chordata; class Mammalia; order Carnivora; family Canidae; genus Vulpes; species Vulpes vulpes. The sequence goes on from NC_132787.1 coordinate 9,168,906, forward strand.
TAGGAAAACATGTTGGGGATTGGTGTTTATATCTAGTTTGATTAGTACAAAGCATTTCTTTAAAGTTCTGTTTGCCTTAATAGTTTGTTTATGGACTGTTCACAGCTAAGAAGAAAAATATTTCTCAAATATCATAATAATCAGAATGATTTTATTATCATTTATTATTATTGCCAACAGTTCCTGAGGACTTATGACATGTAAGCACTTTGCTAAAAACTTTAATTATATTAGTTTTATTTAATTCTTTCACCTATAAGGTAGAAATATAGATACTATCCTCACTTTCCAGTTGAGAAGATCAAGGTCTAGAGAGGATACCAGTGGCTTCAGATAATGGAAGATAAGGCAATTTAGATTTAACACAGGCAACTAGAAAAGTCAGAAGGGAACCTCAAAAATGTTTGCTTGAAGGCATTGGACTGCTTGATGAGGTAGTGAATAACTATAGCCTTCAAAACAGAAGAATACAAAAATACAGAAATGTGAGCTTAGTATTTGAAAAGAGGGTACACAGGAAGAGGGAAACGTCTTCTCTGTTGGAACCTGAAAGTTTGCAAAAGATGGCTGAGAGGAGCACTTTAGGTTTACAGAGTGAGGGCAATAAAAGTTGGAGCCCAAGACCTTTCAGAGTTGGGGGTTCAGGTAAACAGTTTGGCTTGGACCCTGAATGGCTAAACTTTACTAATAAAGGTGAACTACATATAATTTAGCCCATCTATCAATGTGCCCTAGAAAATCTCAATTCTTGAAATTGAATAAAGGTATTCTGGATTGCTCATATCCCCAGGTACCTGACAAAAGCAAATGAAAAATCCTCTCTAGAGAAAGACAACATTATCCTAGGTCTCAAATGATTTCACAAATTTCTATATACAATAAATGTGGTCGGTCAATAATAACATGGCATATAAGGAGACTAGCTAGCATAAAGACAATCAGTTGAAACAGTAGACAGTAAATACAGAACCCTAGGACCTAGGACTATTAGATATTAAATTAATAAAATGCTGGCTTTAAAATAACTTGTTTGCAAAGTTCAAAGACATAAAAAAACTTAAAAATTCAGTAGCGAGATGGAAGCTACAAAAAATGAAATAGCATATTTTACAATCTTCACCAAAATTAAGAAATTACTGGTTGGATTAATAGTAAATTAGACACAAATGAAGAAAGAATTAGTGAACTGAGAGAGCTTGGAAGAAAATATCTATTTTTTTTTAAAGAATTTTATTTTATTTTATTTATGATAGTCACAGAGAGAGAGAGAGAGAGAGAGGCAGAGACACAGGCAGAGGGAGGAGAAGCAGGCTCCATGCACCGGGAGCCCGACGTGGGATTCGATCCCGGGTCTCCAGGATCGTGCCCTGGGCCAAAGGCAGGCGCCAAACCGCTGCGCCACCCAGGGATCCCAGAAGAAAATATCTAAACTTCAGATGAAGATATGTCCAAGCATATATGCTATATATTCAGTAAAGCTAAAAGTAAAAGGATGGAAATGTCTCATTTTTGCAGGTAGATAGAACAATTATAGAAGTGTATAAACTTAATGTTAATTTAAAAAGAAAAAAAAATAAAAAAAAGAAATTGACAAAACTACAAGGAAAAAATACAAAGCCATAATCGTACTGAATAACTATTATGAAAAAGGAAACCAAATATAAAATAAAATAATAATATAGAAGATTTAAACAACACAGTTAACAAATCAACAATTTAGCATAATGGAAATAGATGTGACTCTCTACCAGGACTGCAAAACATGCAGTATTTTCAAACATGTACAAAATATTTACAGAGATTGACTATGTACTCAGTCATGAAGCAAGTCTCAATAAATTTCAAAAGATGTTTTTGGACCAAAATCCAGTAAGCTAAAAGAAATGATTAAAAGATGACTTGAAAATCCCCACACATTAGGCAAATTAAAAATATATTTGTAAAAATCCATGGATCAAAAAGAAATTAAACCAGAAATCAGAAAATATTCTGAACTAATTGATAATAAAAATAATACAAGTTAAAATTACAGTAAAAGCGGCACTTAGAAAATATGTGGCCTTAAATGCAAATACTTGGGGAAAAAATCTGAAATTTAATGTCTATTTAAGTATCTCAACAAGTTAAGAGTAGCAAAATGAACCTTAAGAATGTAAATAGTGGAAAATTGTGAATATAAAAGCAGAAATTAATGAAATAAAAAGAGACTGATTAAGAGAAAAATATGTAAGATATAAATATTAAGAATCAAAGAGATCATAATTTTACAAATGATGGAGATATTAAAAGGATAGTAAAACAGTGTTATAGATAATTTTATACCAATATATTAAAAAATTAAGTGAACGACATTCTTGGAAAAATATATTTGGTCCAACAAAGAAAGCTCCAGGCTCACATGGTTTAACTGTCAAGTTCTAAAATATATTTAAAGGAGAAATATTTCTACTCCTACTAACCTCTTCAAGAAAATTGAAAAAGATGTTTATGAAATCTTTTTACCAATCCAGCATATCTTCAATCCAAAATCTGACAAGAACATTTTGAGAAAAGAAAAATTAAAGGTCAATCTTATTTAAAACATGAGGGAACATAATAAACCAATTCAACAATATCCAAAATGGTAACCGGTTAATTACATCATAAACAAGTTGGGATTCCAGGAATTCTAGGTTAGATACAATATGAAAATTAATTATGTCACATTAACCACATAAAGGAGAAGAAAATCATATGATCATTTCTAAAAATGTAGACAAACTCAACCTCCATTGATAATTTAAACAATGCTTGTAGGGCAGCCCAGGTGGCTCAGTGGTTTAGTGCAGCCTTTGGCCCAGGGCGTGATCCTGGAGATCCAGGATCGAGTCCCATATCGGGCTCCCTGCATGGAGCCTGCTTCTCCCTCTGCCTGTGTCTCTGCCTCTCTCTCTCTCTCTCTCTTTCTGTGTCTCTCATGAATAAATAAATAAAATCTTAAAAAATAAAAAAACCCCAAAGCTTATAGTAAATTTGAAATGGTTTGCTGATAAAGGTTTTCAAAAAAACATTAGAGACATCATCATACATAGTGGTGCAGTGTTGAAAACTTTCTCTTGAAATAAAAAACAAGACCAAGTTATCTGCTCCCCTTGTATCTAACCCATATTGAATTGGAGAGTATATTAAGATACTTTGTTGAGCAAGTAACAGAATATCCAATTAGATAAGGATTAAGTAAGGAAATTTTCCTATCTAACATAACAGGAACTCTGATAAAAAGTTCCTGGAGTTGCCCAGTGGCTTAGGGATGTCATCAAGGACCCAAGCTCTTTCTGCTTTGTTCCCCTCAGGTTGGCCCTTTAGCTTGTCCTTTAATAGTCCACAAGTTGGCTGCCACAGCTTCAGACATCAGAGAAACCGAACAATATTGGCCAAAAGAGAATTGCATTGCCTCCATTCTCTATTTAAAAGGAAGGAAAACCTGTCCTAAAATATCTCTGGCAGATTTTCTTCTCATCTCATTGGACAGGATTGGATCACAGGCCAACACCTAACTTCAAGGGAAGCCAGGAGAATGGTTCGTATTCTAGGCCTTTGTAGGGTTGTGAAGGCTCCGTCAACAAGAAAAAGGCAGAGGAGAATAGGTAGAGAATGTTTTTGTATAAGGAACAATAGTGTCTGTCATAGACAGCTTAAGTAACTCACGCAAGGTCACATTTCTTGTAAGTGGTGAAGCGGGGATTTGAACCCACCCTAGGCAGCCTGACTTTCGAGACCACCCTCTGAATGCCTATCCATTCTCCACCTTGCATATGACTGTAAAAGCAATGAATTTTAACTATAACTTCATTCTCCTCCCCCAGAACCCATAAAATAATCTGGAAAAATTGACTCTTAGTGCCACCCTCAAAGCCTTTGTTGTACTCTGTAATAGTATTCACAGTAATTAATTGACAAGCATTGAGAACCTTAAAAATAAGCTAAAATTCATCTGTTTTCCACAGAAAAGTTTTAATTTCACATAGAAGTCTCTTAGGAATAATTATTTATAACATTTGGGAATTTAAAAATCAATCTATTATGTGTGTTTGAAAGAATGTGAGAACAGCTCATCAACTTTGAAAAGCAGTAATATGCATACAAATCACATAAAAGGTTTATAATAAGAAGATTAAGTATCACTAAGCAGAAAAAGAAACACGAAATACAAGGGCACATTTAAAAATAAAATGGGTACATCTTAAAATAAATCTTTTCAGCGAAGTTATAACAGTAAAATATGCTGATGTAGGGAAAAAGTTGTAAAACTGTGAAATCATCATATTTTCACTTCACAGTACATTTAATATTATATGCATACTATTACATTATAACAGAATAATTATACCTATTTATCACCTATTGTAATAAAAGCAGATTTAATTGATTTAAAATGTCCTTAAGTAGTTTTAATTATCTAAAAAAAATTTAGTTTTTATAAGCATGTATATATGTGTGTGTATGTGCGTGTGCGCATTTAGAATTGGTAAACAAGGTGACTTTGTGAAATGAACTTACCCTTTGCTCTAATCATTACTAAAAGACCAGAGTCTTTTAAACTCCATGCTCCACAGTTGTATTTTTATATTAAAAAAAGAGTAATGTGAGTTTTTTCCAGTTTTCCAGCCCAACTTGGGCAGCATTTTATTTGCACTTCTTGTGGGGGGTACATTCACCGTTCACAAATCAAAAATGACTATTCACAGCCCTGTGCTGTCTACCCCCAAAAGGCACTGGCCAGGCTTTTCTGGGATGAGGGAAAATGAAGTCAAGGCAGCAGGACCACCTGTATTTGGATCTTTTGTTGGTAATCTGTCACCATCATGGGTACAGTCTGGAGGCCTCAGAGTGAGTAAAGGGGAGAATTCAATCGATTACATTTCTGTTGCCCTTTGCCGACAGTTCCAGGTGCTCGGGAAAATATGAACCGCCCATATTTGCAGTTCAGGAGCTCATAATCTATTGGGGAGAAATAGTTATACATAAATGAATAGGTAACTGGCAGATGATGTTAGGCAAATATAGAAGTATATGGAGAGATGACCCCTGACTGGGTTAAGAATATGGGGAAGTTTCTCAGAGAAAGCAGGAGCCATATCATGCAGAAAGATCAGTTTGGGGCAACTGGTATGTTTGTGAGTGGGAGATTTTGTGAATGGGTAGAGGATTTCAGGGAAGTATGGCTGCGATGAGATTGGAAAGGTAGGAATGAAATTCCCAACCAAATCCCCCTAATGCTCTACTCTCCGACTGAAGTTCTTACAAGAAATCTAAGCCTCTGAGATCTTCCTGCATTGCCTGGACCCTCACTGTTTCTGTACATCCAAAAATCTAACTATGCCCTCTCATTGACCCCCCAATCCTTCCATATGTCCAGTAGAACTTGTAACTGATAATAGCAAGTTCCTTCTCTCTTCAAATTCCTTCTCCAGATGCTCCCCCCACCTACTCGCTATAACCAAAATCTCACCTCCCTGAAGAACAGGGCATCACCCAGAGCCTTCTCAGGTGATGGCTGCTCCCACTCCCATCTTGAAAAGCACTGGGCCTGGAAGTGGGATAGTTGCTCTTTTACTCCCTTTTGCTGTTTCCCAACAGCTCCTTGCTTTAAAAAATTTCCTTGTCTTGGGATGCCTGAGTGGTTTGGGTTGAGCATCTGCCTTCAGCTCAGGTCATTATCCCGGGGTCCTGGGATCGAGTCCTACATCAGGCTCCTCACAGGGAGCCTGCTTCTCCCTCTGCCTATATCTTTGCCTCTCTCTGTATCTCTAATGAATAAATAAATAAAATCTTAAAAAAATGTCCTTGTCTCTTGAAGAATTATATTGGGTTATCATCCTTCACTCCACCATACTGTAGGTATCCACAATCCTCTAATCACTTGTCCATAGTCACTGAAAGCTTTAGCACATCCCTTACTCAATAACTTGTGATCATTGCTGGCCTTTGCTGTGTCCACGAGGCTATTTCAACCTACACCTGAAACCTCAATTCCTACCTGACCTTGTCCCCTACAATGACCTTGTTCTTAACTACACCCAGCAACCTACATCCATAGAGCTTGTCATTACCAAAAAGACGGAAAAAAAAAAATACACAGCCCTCAGGTCCCCAAAGAACCCAATGACCCACCCCATCTTGGTCAGTTTGGGCTTCTGTAACATAACATCATAGACTGGGTGGCTTAGACAGCAAACTTTCGTTTCTCACGGATAGATCTGGGAGATCCAAGAGCAAGGCACTGGTAGATCAAGTGTTTGGTGAGGGCCCTATTCTTGGTGTGCAGCCATTTTCTCATTGTACATAACTGAAAGAAAAACCACCTCTCAAATCTCTTCTTCTCAGTACATTTATGCCTTTCATGACAGCTCCACTCTTATGACTTAATTACCTCTCAAAGGCCCCATCTCCTGATACCACCCCACATGAATTTGGAGGGCACAGGCCATAGCATCCCCCATAGCAAACATATGCAACTCTCTATAGAGTACCACCTCCTGTGTTTTAACTCAGTTCCTCAAACACTCTGAATTTAACAATTCTTTGATCCCATGGGGGTTTTTAATTCATTGATCCATAACTGGATCTCCCTTTCCCCTTTCCCCATTTTGCCCAACCTCCCATGCCCCTGCTTCTGGCAACCACCAGCTTGTTCTCCGTACTTATAATTCTGATTCTGCTTTTTGTTTATTCATTCTTTTAGATTCTATATGTGATTGGAATCATATGGTATTCGTCTTTCTCAGTCTGATCTGCATAGTATAATACCCTCTAGGTCATCCATACTGTCTCTAATGGCATTTTCCTTATCTATTCATCTACTGATGGACACTTAGTTTACTTCCACATTTTGGTTATTGTAAATAATGCTCCAAAAAACATAGGGGTGCATATATCTTTTCAAATTAGTGTTTTCATTTTTTTTTTCAAAGAGTTCATTTCTTTATTCTTTAAAAACACAGAGAGAGATAGAGGCAGAGACACAGGCAGAGGGAGAAGCAGGCTCCCTGAAAGGAGCCTGACGTGGGATTCGATCCTGTATCCTGGGATCACACCCTGAGCTGGAGGCAGACACTCAACTGCTGAGCCACCCAGGCGTCCCACTGTTTTCATTTTCTTTTGGTAAATACCCAATACTGGAATTACTGGATCACATGGATATTTCTATTTTTCATTTTTCTGAAGAACCTCCATACTGTTTTCCATAGTGGTCGTTCTAATTTACATTCCCAGATCACATGGGTTCCTTTTTCTCCGCATCCTTGCCAACACTGGTTTCTCATCAATTTGATTGTAGCAAGTCTCTAACAGGTGTATAGTGATATCTCATTATAGTTTTGATTTGCAGTTCCCTGATAACTAGCAAGGTTAAACATCTTTACATGTGCCTGTGGCCATCTGTACATCTCCTTTGAAAAAATGTCTGCTCATTTTAAATGAGATTTTGGGGTTTTTTTTTTTGGCGTTGAATTATATAAGTTCTTTACATATTTTGGACATTAATCATTTATTGAGTATGCAATTATCTTCTCCATTCAGTAGGGTTTTTTTTTTTGTTGATGGTTTCTTTTGCTGTGTGAACTTTTTTTTATTCTTTTATTTATTGATTTATCTTAATTCCAGTATAATTAACATACGGTGTTATATTAATTTCATGTATACAATACAGTGATTGGATATTCTATACATTACTCAGTGCTCATTACAATAAGTGTGCTTTTAATTCCCCTTCACCTATTTCAGACATCCCCCCACTTACCTCCCCTTTGGCAATCACTAGTTTGTTCTCTATAAAAAGTCTATTTTCGGTTTGTCTCTTTTTTTCTTTGTTCATCTGTTTTGTTTCTTAAATTCACCTAAGGGTAAAAATTTTAAAAATTAAAAATTCACCTAAGAGTGGAATCATACTGTATTTGTCTTTCTCTAGCTGCCTTATTTCACTTAGCATTATACCCTTTAGATCCATCCATGTTGCAAATGGCAGGATTTCATCCTTTACTCATCTTATGGATAAGTAATATTCCATTGTATATGTATACAGCACATCATTATCTATTCAACTATTAATGGACCCAAGTCACTTCCATTATCTTGGCTATTGTAAATGATATTGCAATAAACACATGGGTGCACCTATCTTTCCAAATTAGTGTTTTCATTTTCTTAAATACACAGCAGTGAAATTATTGGATCTTATGGTAATTCTATTTTTAATATTTTGAGTTATCTCCATAGTATTTGCCACAGTGGCTGCACAATTTGCATCGCCACCAACACCGCATGTATGTTCCTTTTTCTCCACATCCTCACCAACACTTGTTGTTTCATGTATTTTTTATTTTAGCCATACTGAGAGGTGTGAGGTGATATCCCATTGTAGTTTTGATTTGCATTTCCCTGATGATAAATAATGTTGAGCATCTTTTCATGTGTCTCTTGGCCATCTGTATGTCTTCTTTGGAGAAGTGTCTGTTCATCATGTCTTCTGCTCATTTTAAAATTGGATTATTAAGGTTTTTTTTGTGTTGAATTGTCTAAGTTCTTCATAGATTTCCCTTCCTGGTTATGGCATTTGTGAACATCTTCTCCCATTTGGTTGATTGTCTTTTTGTAAAAGCTTTTCATTTTGGTGTAGTCGCGATAGTTCATTTCTGCTTTTGTTTGCCCTGCTTTAGAAAACACATCTAGAAAAATGTTGCTATGGCCAATGTTTTTATCATGACAATGTCGAATGTTGTCAAATGCTTTTTCTGCATCTATTGTGATGATCATATGATTTTGTTTGTTTTGTTAATGTGGTATATGACATTGATTTGTGAATATGAAACCATCCTTGTATCCCTAGAATAGATCCCACCTGATTGTGGTGAATGACCTTTTTAATGTACTGTTGCATGTGGTTTGGTAATATTTTAGGATTTTTGCCTCTGTGTTCATGAGAGATATTGGCCTGTAGTTCTCTTTTTTTGTTGTCTTTGCAGAAGGTGCCACTTTAGATAACTATCTTTTGACCCTACCACGATATCCCTCACTCCATAAAAGCTGTGGATTAAGGTCCAGACTGCAGAAAATAGCTGCATAGTGGCATGGATTGTCATCTGCCAAATCCCCCATCATTGAGTTACCCTGAATAAAACTCTGTATGAATGGCATGGAATGGCTTTCTTCATTTTTTGGTTTTTTGGTCTTAAAGTGCCTTTTCAGTCTTGAGGATACTTTACTATTCCTCATCCACCTAACATTTTCCTGACAAATCTACTAACCTATTTAGATCTGTATTCATAGTCTCTGCCATTCTACCTGTTAAAAAAGATGAATTTTAAAAAAAAGATGAATTGTTCATTTCTCTATATAAAGACAACTAACCTGGTTGTACATAAATCCAAGTAACCCAACTGTGCAGATGAAGATTTTCTCACCTACTCTGGGACTTAGCTCCTATAATTATCTCCTGATATATCACTTTTTTCCTTTATGTTGGGTTATTTTTCAGTCTATGAGCATACTTTCATAGTTTCCTTAGAAAACTAAAAACCCTCAGACATTCCTTTTCAGATACTATCACTGTTCCCCTTTATAGCAAAACTTAAGAAATTTCCTTAAATGCACTGCTGCTCTTCATCTTCTATATTATTTTGAACCCATTCCAATAAGGCTTTCATTTTCATGACTAGACTAAAATAATAATTAAGATCCCCTAAAATCTCAATTTTGCCTAATTTAATAATCCATTTTATTTAAAAATGTACTTCCTATAAAATTAAAGAAAAAATAGGCAGAGAAGAGTTTGGCCTAGAAGAGCCTTGATACTCAATGTGATCCATGAACCAGCAGCATCTGCATTACCTGGAGTCATATTAAAAATGTAGACTCTCAGACCCATCCCTGACCTTGGGAAATCTCTCTGAGTCTCAGTTCACTCATCTCTAAAACAGGTAATAGTCAATTATTAATCCTCATCTTATTCAACTTTACTGCAGCAGCTGACTATTTGATTGTCCTTCCTTCTTGAATCACTTTCTTTTCTTGGCTCTGGAATGCCACCTGCTACTGGTTTTTCCACCTGCAAGTTTTTCTCAATCTCTTACTAAATCCTCTCCTACTTGGTGACCTCTAAATATTGGAGTGATGATGACATGCTTCTTGATTATTGTTCTAACCAGTGTGAACACACAGGTTATAAATGTTTCCAAGATGTGATTCCTGGAGGTTCCTGGTCATCACCTCTAGCCTCAGGCAGCTTTGTCTGTTTCCCTCTTCAAGTGTACAGATATTGTAATATTTTATGTGGGCAATGACATGAAAAAAGGTTAGAAAACACTATCCTGGAACATTTAATTTACTTTCATGCTCTTAAATACCACTTATATATTGATGATTTCCAAATTTATATGTTGAGCTTTAACTGACCCTTGAACTCTAAACTCCTGTATTGAATGCCCTAGGCAATATCCTTACCTGAATGTCTAAGAGGCTTCCGAAACTAAAAATACCCTAAAGTAATCTTATAGCATCTCATGGCATTTAGATAAAATTGAAAGGATTAATCCTTGGCTCTGAGTCTATCAGCAAATGTAGAAATTAAATTCAAAGTAGTCACCAAATATGATAACTTCTTATTGCCACTATTATCTCCAACCTAGTCCATGCCACTGTCATCCTTCATTTAAAGCACTTCAATTCTCTTCCAATGCTCTTACTTAGGGGCTGGAATGACTATTCTATAATATGAACCAAATGATGTAATTTCCCTGTTTTGACTTTCCAATGGTTGCACATCACACTTAGAATAAAACTGAAAGTCCTTTTGATGACCTATTAAACTATAAATGACCAGGTTCTAGGCTATCTCCCCAAAATCATTTCCAATATCTCCCAGCTCTTCATGCTCCATCCACACTGGCCCCCTTACTATTCTTAAAAAACAAGTGTGCATTCACCTCTGGCTTTGAACTTGCTGTTCCTCAACTTCTAATCTTGTATAGGTATTTTCATTCCTCATGCTCTCACTTCATTTAAAATTTTGCCCAAATATCACTACCCTCTTAGAAAGGTATTTTTTGAAAATCCTTTCCAAAATAAAATTACTTTACAGTCTGGTCTCTCACTCTGCTTTATTATCTGTATAACAGTTAATCTAATTGCCAACACAATTTATATTTATTGTTTGTTTTCTGTTTACCCTGAGGAAAGTAAGTTCTACGAGAACAGGGGAGCACTTGTTTTATTTGCTCCTGAGTCCTTAAAACCTAGAACAATACCAGGTATACAGATACTCAGTAAATACTCAATTAATTTCAAATGAAGGAATGCTGGAAAGGTATATGATATATTAACATGGTGCTGTGGTTGAAGAACACAGAGATAAGAAGTAACAAACGTGGCTGGAATGCTCTCACAATAATTCAAGTCACAGACACAAATCAGTGCTAAAAAAAATGCCTTGGTATAAATACTTTTTTATAAGAAAGCAATATAAATACATATTGGCTAAAAAATCCAAGAAGAGTCATTTTGATGCCCTCTCGTGAGTATAAAGTATACCTTTTAAAAGCATAAAGTTCAATGAATCATTATTTTTTTCTTTTTTTTTCAGTGAATCATTATTAAATGACATTCAGGTTGTTAACTGATAATTTTACCCAGCATATATTTATTGCCACCTATAATGTGGCACATGTGGAGACAGAGTAATATGTCTGTCTATGAGAAAGAAAAAATACAAAAGCAGAAATACGCCTTTTCCTTTAAGAACTTAAGTCAACTTTAATTAATGTAAGACAATGAAAAAAAAAAAAAGTAAGGCAATGAAAAGAATTACTTGCACCAAACAGTACTTGTTTAATTCAGAAACCTTCTTATAAAACGTCTGTGAATTAAGGAGGCTAAATTTGGTTAACTAACTAAATTTAACTGATCTGTGCTTTCTTGTTAGTGACATATTTATTCAAGTTTTCTGCCACTGAAAATAAAGAAAAGGGGACTTATTAGATAGTTTTATCATTATAACAGCGTATCTTTAATGAAATGTTTCTTATTTCTTTATGGATATCAAGATATGAGAAATATGAAAGTAATAAAAATAATAACAATGACTAGCATAATAGTAATTGTTGTGTTTTTATTTATTACTTCAGAAACTATGACATTTAACATAAATTACTTTAAAAATTTAAACAATTATTTTCCTGCCTACAATTAAACTCTTTATTTTCCAACACTCTAAAAATTTTGCAATTCATTACATTTGGAACATCAATTTGCTTTCCTGATACAGCTCTTTGTAGAAAGTTTGTATTAAAAAAAATGTGGGTATCTGTTTCAAACATAAAACACAATGTTAAGTTTTATTTATTTTCTTCTGCAACACAGGCAATGTACTAACAGCTCGGACTGAACAGAACTGATTGACCCAATCTCATGCACATAAAGCTTATTCAGGTGGAGAGGACAGCCATTAAATTAAAAAGAAATGATTTAATTATACTTAAAGAAAAATCCTCAGGGTACTCCAAAAGTAAATAACATGGGAGTATAACCGTGACTGGGCTATGAGATTGGGGAATACAGAGAAGGTTTTCCAAGGAAGAGACGTTCAAGCTGAGACCAAAAAGACAAGTGAGCACTTTCCATATGAGGCTGAGACAGAGAAGATGCTTCCTGGCAGAAGGAATGCATATGCAAAGGCTCAGAGTTGGGAAGGAACATTAATACTTCTGAGGAACTAACAAAGAGCAGTAACCTTGGGGAAACGGATTAAGACTGGGAAGATTGTCATGGGTCAGATCATTTGGGGCTTTGAAGAACATTTTAATGATATCAGATTCTATTCTATTCTTAGAAAAGAAAAAAAACACTGAAGAGTTTTAAGCAGTGGAGTTCTAGGACTAAATTTATATTTCATGAAAAGATTAATTTGACTCTTGGTAGAAAATAAAGTATTTCTATTTTTAGTAATATTGGAAAACTAAATTGGACAGGCCTTATTTTGTTGTGCTTCACCTTACTGTACTTAATAGGTATCCCTCCCACTTTTTTTTTTTTTTTTTTTTTTTTTTTTATGAATTTAAGGTTCAAGACTTCAGTGGAGGAAGTAACTGCAGAGGTGGTAGAAACAGCAAGGGCACTGGAATTAGAAGTAGAGCCTGAAGATGTCACTGAAATTTCTGCAATCATGATAAAACTATAGAGGATAGTTTTTTTTTTTTTTTTAGCAACTCCTTCTTACGGATGAGCAAAAAAGGTGGTTTCTTGAGATGAAATCTACTGGTGAATCTAATCCTCATGATTATTGAGATTACAACAAAAAATTTTAAATATTACATAAACTTAGTTGGTAAAGCAGCAGCAGGGTTTGAGAGAATTGACTCCAAATCTGAAAGAACTTGCCCTGTGGATAAAATGTTATTAAATAGCATCACATGCTACAGAGATATTGGTCATGAAAGGAAGAGTCAATCAATGCAGCAAACTTCAATGTTGTCTTATTTTAAGAAACTGCCATAGTCACCCCAACCTTCAGCAACCACCACCTTGACTAGTCAGCAGCCATTAACATTCAGGTAAGACCCTTCACCAGCACAGAGATGACTCACTGAAAGCTCAGATGATGGTTAGCATTTTTAGCAATAAATGTTTTTAAATTAAGGATGTACATCTTTAGACATGATGCTATCACACACATAATAGAGACAGTATAAGGTAAACATAGCTTTCATACACATTGGGAAACCAAAAAATTCATTTGATTCACTTTATTGTGACATTCACTTTTTTCTGTGATCTGGAACTGAAGCCACAATAGCTCTGAGATATGCCTGGAAAATAAAAACAAAACCTACTCATATAAAACAATTACAAATTACAGCATAAAATATGGCATTATTCTCTTGAAATATATAGCTTGAATTTCAGTTTCAATTCTTCAATATGCATCTTCCTAAGACCTCATCTTGGCAGGGCTGGGAAACTGGCAGATGTAGCCAGAAAATATCTCTAGAGTGATACATATGAAAGTCAGATAACAGTGGATTTCTATAAGATATAGCTTCATTAAAAATAACTTCATGGAGCATCTGAGTGGCTTAGTCAGTTAAGCATCCTATTTTTTATTTCGGCTCAGGCCATCTCAGGGTCATGAGATCAGGTCCCACAGTCTCTCTCTCACTCCGCATTTCCCTCCCCGCCCTCCCCTCCCACAGCCTGCCGTGCTCTAAGAAGAAAATGATTTCACAATCCAAAATTGCAATACATAAGAAAACAATATAACAGAAGCAAATTTCTGTTTTAAACTTATTTTATTTAAATTCAATTAGTTAACACAGTAATGTCATTAGTTTCAGATACAAAATTCAGTAATTCATCACTTGCATATAACACCCAGTGCTCATTAACCACGTGCCCTCCTTAATGCCCATCACTCAGTTACCCCATCTCCATCTACTCCCCCTCAAGTGATCCTCAGTTTGTTTCCTATAGTTTAGATTCTCTTATGGTTTGTCTCCTCTCTAATTTGATCTTATTTTATTTTTCCCTCCCTTCCCCTATGACATTCTCTTTTGTTTTTTAAATTCTACATGAGTGAAACCATATGATACTTGTCTTTCTCTGACTTATTTCACTCAGCATAATACCCTCCAGTTCTATCCATGTCAACATAAATTGTAAGATCTTATCCTTTTTTGATGACTGAGTAATATTCCACTGTCTGTGTGTATATATTCCACATCTTCTTTATCCATTCATCTGTGGATGGACATTTGGGCTTGTTATAGTTTGGCTACTGTAGACGCTGCTACTATAAACATTGGGATGGAAATGCCCCTTTGGATCACAACGTTTATAACCTTGGGGTAAATACCTTGTAGTACAATTGCTGGGTTGTAGAGTAGTTCTATTTTAAACTTTTTGAGGAATCTTCATATTATTTTCCAGAGTGGCTATATCAGCTTGCATTTTGACTAACAGTGTAAGAGGGCTCCTCTTTCTCCACATCCTCACCAACATTTGTTATTTCCTGACTTGTTAATTTTAGTCATTCTGACCTGTGTGAGGTAGTATCTCATTGTGGTTTTGATTTGTATTTCCCTGAACCAAGTATGATGTTGAGGAATTTTTCATGTGTTTGTTGGCCATTTGTGTATCTTTGGAGAAATGTCTATTCATGTCTTCTGCTCATTTCTTGACTGGACTATTTTTATTTTTCTCTTGGGTGTTGAGTTTGATAAGTTCTTTATAGATCTTGGATACTAGCCCTTTATCTGATAAGATATTTGCAAATAACTTCTCTCATTCTGTAGGTTGTCTTTTGGTTTTGCTGACCGTTTCTTTTGCTGCATGAAAGCTTTTTGCTTGATGAAATCCTAAGAATTCATTTTTGTTTTTGTTTCCCTTGCCTTTGGACAAAAACAAATTTCATATGACAACAACAAAAAAATAGGTACAGGCATTTAGGGTCTTCACAAAACAAATTATTAATAGAACCAACAAAATAACTGTGCTTAAACTTCTTAAAAACATTTACAAATTCAGTAATTAAAATATAATAAAAATTTATAGTATTAAAAATTGCCAGGAAAAATTTAAAAAAGAATTAGTAGGACATCTAAAATTAAAATTGAAAGTGTAATAGTTTAAATTAAAAATCCAGTAGTTAAAATTAAATGGCTAACTAAACAGCTGAAGGGAGAAATAGTGTCTAGAACATAGAGAAATTCTTTACCTAGAGGACAGAAGTGATGAAAAGATAAAAAATTACATATGACAAACGGAAAATAGGGCAAAAAGTTGGTAGAATTGGCCTATGAGACTTTAGGAGAGCCTAGAGAATCATTGAAAGAGGAGTAATATTTAAAAGGGTACTAACTGGGACACCTGGGTGGCTCAGCGGTTGAGCATCTGCCTTTGGCTCAGGGTGTGATCCTGGAGTCTGGGGATTGAGTCCCACTCAGGCTTCCTGCATGGATCCTGCTTCTCCCTCTGCCTGTGTCTCTGCCTCTCTCTCTCTTTCTCTGTGTCTTTCATGAATGAATAAATAAAATCTTATAAAAGGGTACTAGTTGACAATTTTCTAGAATGGATCAAGTATCAGAATCACCGTATTCAGGAAGCAGTATAAGCTCAGAGGAGGATTTTTTAAAAAGGAAAAAGAGTAATCACTGAATTTATCAAAGTGAAACTGAGAGACTTGAGAAGCAGCCAAGAAAGAAAGGACTTATTACCTACATAGGAATGGCAGACTGAGAGCAGACTTCCAACCAGCAACAACAGAATCCAAATCACAATGAAATATCTCCAAAAGTCTATAGAAAAGCATTGTAAATAAAAAATTCATATACAGCCAAACTATAATTGAAGAATTACTGGAAACTGAAGACATTTTCAGTAAGAATTCCCACTCACTGAAAAACTGAGATACTTCATAAAAATGGACTATACACATAGAACAAATATCAATGAGGCTCAAGAGGGTATAATAAGAAATTTATAATTGGGTGAGTATATATAAATAATCAACTACTGGATTAAGAGTAGAAAACAGGGATCCCTGGGTAGTGCAGCGGTTTGGAGCCTGCCTTTGGCCCAGGGCACGATCCTGGAGACCTGGGATCGAGTCCCATGTTGGGCTCCCGGTGCATGGAGCCTGCTTCTCCCTCTGCCTGTGTCTCTGCCTCTCTCTCTCTCTGTGTGTGTGTGACTATCATAAATAAAAAAAAAAAATTAAAAAAAAATTCTTTAAAAAAAAAAAGAGTAGAAAACAAAATGAAACTAAATAACCACACTAAAAACCATGTAAATTAGTAGAGTGGTATTTAGATTTAAGTTGTTCAGGACAAAAATAGAGATATTCATTAAATTTAGATTAATGTTAAAAAGTTGAGATTCACCATTAATACAATAGAAAGAGTCCATTTGGTCTTTTGGCTCAGTAGACAAGGAATAAGGAATAAAGAAAACATTATCAATCCAATAACAAGAAAGTAAGAAAGAGAAAGCATAGTAAGGAAAAAGTAAGTAGACAGCACAAAATGATAGAAACTGGAACTATCAGCAATCACACTGAATATAAATGAGTTAAATTCATTAATTAAAAGATAGAGGTTTCCAGAGTAGACTTTCAAAAGCCAGCCATACCTAAAACATATCAGAAATTTAAGAACATAAAACATTTAAAACTAAAAGAATGTAAAAATACAGCAGGAAAGTAATAATACAAACAGCGCTGGCATAGCCAAATTAATATTAGACAAAACAGACTTTAAAGATGAAGCATTATTAGAAGGAAGATATAAATTACACATGAATATATGAAATAGAAAGAGATATAAATTACTAGATATGGGAGATTTCAATAAATTTCAGTAATTGAAAATCCAAACAGAAAAACAATTTTCTGACTATGAGATTTATATAAGAGCTTAATGTATATAGAACCTTGCAAATAAAAATAGATCTCTCTCTCTCTCTCTCTTCTGGCCAGCTAGAGAGGAATATACCCATGGATAAGACTTTATACTGCATTGGGTTAACCTTTTTGGTAAGGTAAAACAATCTATACCTTAGCTAAAATAAAAGGCAGCCTGGTGGATTGCTGGGAAGATGGTGGAATAGGAGGACGTTAAGCTTACCTTGTCCCAAGGATACATCCAGATAACATTCAGGTCAGTGTAAGTAACACAAAAAAATGACCTGAAGACTGGAAGAATAAACTTCAAAACTAAACACAGAGAGAAGGCCACATCAAAGAGGGTAGGAATGGCAGAAATGTGGTTAATGGACCATGGGACTATCAGTGGGAGGGAGGGACCCTGAGGTGTGGAGAAGGGAGAGATATAGACTATCACACTGGGGAGTTCACACAGGGGAGACAAGTCCCCCAAAACATTTGGCTTTGAAAGCCAGGGAGGCCAAAGTTCATGAGTTCTTCCAATCAGTGGGACTTAAAGCCTATAATTTTAAAAACAATATGATTGGCTCTGGGAGAGCCAGAAAGACAAGAGGAAACTGAATCCCCACCATTAAAAATGCAGCACCAATAACAGCTTCTGGAGATACAGCACGGAAGCAGCAGTTTGAAAAAGACTGGGGGGTATAGGGAGGGAGAGTTATTTGCTAATCTCAGAGTATATTGTGGAGAGACAGAGATCTCTGGGAGACTCCTCCTGAAACAAAGGAGCTAGTAGGTGCCATTTTACTCCCCCACCCCCCAGTAAAACCAAATGGAACCTGCAGGAATCAACATAGTGCATACATTCACTACTTAGCTTGTTTACACCCTGTTCTATCTGGCTTTGGCAAATCTGCCGCCTCTAGCCAGGCCTGCCTCAACCTTGGTGCTGTGGGTCCCCTCCCTAAAAAGGCCAGTGCAAACCATGCCAATGCTGTCTCCTGACCAGTGTACTTTGTGGAACCTTGTGGCAGGTCCCCTCTCATGGAGGAGCAGCATGCAAACCTTGCTAAAACTGTGCACCTTACCCTTGCATGCTTTGTGGATCTGCACCCTCCAATACAGTCTTGGCCAGAGCCCATTCAAATTAGGGCCACAAGCCTGGCAGTATGCAAGCATCCCTGACAGTCACTCCAAAGTGACCCTGCCCTAGAGAGAGGGAAAGACAACCACACATACCAGTCAGACTGTGGCCCCAGCAGTGGGCTGGGGGCAGACAGTTGGTCGGATTATAGGCCCTGCCCACCAACAAAAGCTTTTTAGGCAAACACAAGCAAAATATCTTACAGTCTGGTGTGAATGCATCTCTGGCAAATGCCTGGTCTGACTCAACTTAAGCCCAAGGCAGTCCCAGGCTGGTTCACTAACATTACAGAGACCAAATAATGCCCAGAAAAGGCAAAGAAAGTCATTGCAGATGACTTAAATGAAGGAAAAAGTGGATCAGCTATAACAGAAGAGTGCAAACAACACACATAAGAGATACCCCTGAAGTGTTAGCTTCTGGTAAATAAAGGACACTCCATTGTAGGGCCACTATAGGACCTCTTCCTCCCAAGGCCAGTACTTTCAACAGCAGAAATGGCTGACTTTCATAACACACACCAAGAGACACGGAAAGTTAGACAAAATGAGGAGACAGAGGACTATGTCCCAAATGAAAGACTAGGAAAAAAACCACAGCAAGAGATCTAAGTGAAACAAAGATAAGTAATGTGCCTGATAGAGAATTTAAAGTAATGATCATAAATACACTCGCTGGGCTTGAGAAAAGAGTGGAGGACATAAGTAAGACCCTTAACAAACAGATAAAAAAGAATCTATCAGAAATAAAGAACATAATAAATGAAATAAAAAACATACTAGATGGAAAAAACAGCAGGCTAGAGGCAGCAGAAGAATGGATCAGCAACCTGGAGGACAAAGTAATGGAAAGCAATCAAGCTGATCAGGTGAGAGGAAAAAAATAGGCAAAATGAGAATAGACTTAGGGAGCCCAGCAACTCCATCAAGTATAATAACATTTGCATTACAGGGATCCTAGATGGAGAAAACAGGGAAAAGGAGGCAGAAAATCTATTGGAAAAAATAATAGCAGAAAACTCCCCAAATCTGGGTAAGGAAACAGAAATTCAGATCCAGGAGGCACAGAGAGTCCCCAACAAAATCAACCCAAAGAGGTATACACCAAGACACATAGTAATTAGTTGGCAAAAAGTACTGATAAAGATTGAATTTTAAAAGCAGCAAGAGAAAATAAAACAGTTACATAAGGCTACCAGTAGATTTTTTAGCAGAAATTTTTCAAGCCAGAGGGATATATTCAAATATATTTTCAATATGTTTCAAATATTATATATTCAAATTGCTGAAAGGGAAAATCTACAGCCAAGAATACTCTGTCCAGCGAGGCTATCATTAAGAATAGAAGAGATAAAGTTTCTCAGATAAACAAAAATTAATGGAATTCACAAACACTAACCAGCCCTGTAAGAAATATTAAAGGGGACTCTTTGCATTGAAAGGAAAGACCGTAAGTGAGAGCAAGAAAAGTAGGAAGCAAAAAGTAAAATCAGTCAAGGGATTCATAAAATAAAAGGATATAAACTATGACATATATCTGAAAAGTGGGGGAAGAGGAATAAAGGCTGTGTTCAAACTTAAGTGATCATCAACTTAATACAGACTTCTATATATAGAATATATTATATATCAACCTAATGGCAACCACAAATCAAAAACCAATAATAGATAATGCAAGAAACAAAGAGAAAGGAATCCAAGTATAGTGCTAAAAAAAGGGCCAACTTACGGTAAGAGAGGAGAACAAAGAAATAAAGGAACAGAGAACTACGAACCATAAAACAAGCAACAAAATGGCACTAAATATATATCTATCAATAATTACCTTGAATGTAAGTGTACTAAATGCTCCAATCAAGACGGAGGGTGACAAAATTGATTTAAAAACAAGATTCATCTACGTACTGCATACAAGAGACTCATCTCAGAATTAATAAAATTGATAACCCCCTAGCCAGACTTATCAAAAAGAAAAGAAAAAGGACCCAAATAAACAAAATCACGAATTAAAGAGAAATCACTACCAACACCACAGAAATATAAACAATTATAAGATTATGAAAAATCATATGCCAACAAATTTGTCATCTGGAAGAAATGGATAAATTCCTAGAAATATACAAATTACCAAAACTGAAACGAGAAGAAATGGGAAATTTGAACAGACCTGTAACCAGCAAAGAAATTGAATCAGTAATCAAAAATCTTACAACAAACAAAAGTCCAGGCCCAGATGGCTTCCTAAGGGAATTCTACTAGACATTTAAAGAAGAGTTAATACCTAGTCTCAAACTGTTCCAAAAATTAGAAATGGAAGGAAAACTTCCAAATTCATTCTATGAGGCAGCATTACCTTGTTTCCCAAACCAAAGACCTCAGTAAAAAAGAGAATAACAGGCCAATACCCCTGATGAACACAGATGCAAAAATTCTCAACAAGATACTAGCAAATCAAACTAACAGTACATTAAAAGAATTATTCACAATGATTAAGTGGGATTTATTCCAGGGCTACAGGGCTGGTTCAATATTCACAAATCAATTAATGTGTAACACATTAACAAAAGAAAGGATAAGAACCACATGATCCTCTTAATGTAGAAAAAACATTTGACAAAATACAGCATCCATTCTTGATAATAACTCTTAACAGGGCAGCCTGGGTGGCTCAGCGGTTTGGCGCCACCTTCGGCCCAGAGAGTGATCCTGGAGACCCGGGATCGAGTCCCACGTTGGGCTACCTGTGTGGAGCTTGCTTCTCCCTCTGCCTGTGTCTCTGCCTCTCTCTGTCTCTCTCTCTCTCTCTTTGCCTCTCATAAATAAATAAATACAATCTTAAAAAATAGCTAAGGTTGTTTTTAAAAAAACAAACAAAAAACCCTTAACAAAACAGGGACAGAAGAATATACATCAACATCATAATGGCCATATATAAAAAAAGCCCACAGCTAATATCATCCTCAAATAGGGAAAAACTGAGAGCTTTTCCTCTATGGTCAGGAGCAAGACAGGGATATCCACTCTCACCACTGTTATTTAACATAGGACTGGAAGCCCTAGCCTCAACAGTCAGACAACAAAAAAAAAAATAAAAGACATTCAAATTGGCAAGGAAGAACTCAAACTTTCACCATTCGCAGATATGATACTCCATGTAGAAAACCCAAAAGACCACCAAAAAATAGCTAGAACTGAGACATGAATTCAGCAAAGTTGCAGGATATAAAATCAACATACCGAAGTGTGTTGTATAATGAAGCAGCAGAAAGAAAAATCAAGGAATTGATCCCATTTACAAATACATCAAAAACAATAAGATACCTAGGAATAAACCTAATCAAAAGGCAAAAGATCTATACTCTGAGAACTATAGAACACTTATTAAAGAAACTGAAGAGGACACAAAGAAATGAAAAGACATTCCATCCTCATGGATTGAAAGAACAAATATTGTTAAAATGTCTATACTATCCAAAGCAACCTACACATTTAATGCAATCTCTATCAAAATACCAACATCATTTTTCACAGAGCTAGAACAATCCTAAAATTTGTATGGGACCACAAAAGACACAGAATAGCCAAAAAAAACCTTGAAAAAGAGAAGCAAAGCTGGAGACATCATAAATTATACTACAAAACTGTAGTAATCAAATAGTAGTATGGTACTGGCACAAAACCAGATGCACAGATCAATGGAACAGAACAGAAAACCTAGAAATAAGCCCACACTATATGATACAGTAGGAAAGAATATCCAATGGGAAAAGGACGGTCTCTTTAACAAATGGTGCTGGAAAAACGGGACAGCAATATGAAAAAGAAACTGGACTACTTTCTTACCTTATACACAAAAATAAATATAAAATGTATTAAAGATCTAAATGTGAGACCTGAATCCATAAAAACCCTAAAAGAGATCATAGGAAGTAACCTCTTTAACATCAGCCATAGCAACTTTTTTCTAGATATGTCTCCTGAGGCAAGGGAAACAAAAGCACAAATAAAGTATGGGATCACATCAAAATAAAAAGATTCTGCACAGCAAAGGAAATAGTCAACAACACTAAAGGATAACCTACCGAATGGGAGAAGATATTTGCAAATGTTCTATGCAATAAAGAGGGTTAGTATCTAAAACAAGGGAAGAACTCTGGAAAATAGTATGGAGGTTCCTCAAGAAGTCAGAAATAGAGCTATCCTATGGCCCAGCAATTGCACTACTGGGTATTTACCAGGAGTGAAATGAAGGGGCACCTGCACCCCAATGTTCATAGCAGTAATATCCACAACAACCCAACTGTGGAAGGAGCCACGATGTCCTTCAACAGATGAATGGACAAAGAAGATGTGGTCTATATACACAATGGAGTACTGCTTGGCCATCAGAAAGGACGAATACCTACCATTTACAACAATGCAGATGGAACTGGAGGGTATTATGGGAGAAAGACAATAATACGGTTTAACTCATATGCAAAATATAATAAATAGTGCAAGGGACCATAGGGGAAGGAGGGGAAGCTGAATGGGGAAAAAAAGCAGACAGGAAGACAAACCATGAGAGATTCTTAACTTTGGGAAAGAAACTGAAGGGGAGGTAGGGGAGGGGGATGGTGTAACTGGGTGATGGGCATTAAGGAGGGCACGTGATGACACAATGAGCACTCGGTGTTATACGCAATTGATAAATTATTGAAAACTACATCTGAAGTAATGATTTTGGCAAAGTGAATTTAAATAAATAAATAAAATAAATAAGAGGAAGAATTTAATACCAAAAAGAATCCAATTTAAGAATGGGCAGAAGACATGATTAGACATTTTTCCAAAGAAGACATACAGATGGCCAAGAGACACATGAAAAGATGCTCAACATCCCCCAAAATGGGGGAAATACAAAATCAGAACTACAACAAGATATCACTTCACACCTGTCAGAATGGTTTAAATCAACACCACCAGAAACAACAGGTTTTGGCGAAGATGTGGAGAAAAAGGAACACTTGTACAGTGTTAGTTGGAATGTAAACTGGTGTTAATTACTCTGGAAAACAGGTTCTTTAAAAAGTTAAAAATAGGACCACCTTATGATCACACTACTAGGTATTTACCCAAAGAATACAAAAATATTTATTCAAAGAGATACATGCATCCCTCTGTTTATCACAGCATATTCATATGCTGATTCATATCAGCATATTCATTCTCTCTCATGCACACACACACACACACACACACACACACTAGAATATTACTTAGCCATTAAAATGAATGAAATACTGCCATTTGCAATAATGGATGGATTGAGAATATAATGCTAAGTGAGGTAAGTCAGAGAAAGACAAATACCATATGATTTCACTCACATGTGGAATTTAAGAAACAAAACAAATAAACAAAGGGAAAAAAGAAGACAATCCAAAAAATAGGCTTTTAACTATAGACAACAAACTGATGGTTACCAGAGAGAAGGTAGGTGGGGGCGATGGGAGAAATAGGTGAAGGGGATTAAGAGGACATTTATCATGATGAGCACTGAGTAATGTACAGAGCTGTTGAATCACTATATTGTATACCTGAAATTAATACAACACTGTATGGCAACTATGCTGAAATTAAAAATTTTAAAAAGGCAGCCTGGCTATTCAAAATGGTCACAGGAAATTGTTTGGAATTATTTAATCAGGCCTAGTTCTAGAGAATCTTCTGATAACCTCTTAAATACTTCTGTTTGTTTTTTTTTTTTGTAAAGATTTTATTCATTTATTCATGAGAGACACACACAGAGAGAGAGGCAGAGACACAGGCAGAGGGAGAAGCAGGCCCCATGCAGGGAGCCCGATGCAGGACTCCATCCTGGGACTCCAGGATTACACCCTGGGCTGAAGGCAGGCGCTAAACCGCTGAGCCACCCAGGGATCCCCCCTTAAATACTTCTGCTTATATTTATTTGTCTCCCAGGTATCTGATGTCTGTTGTCCAGGGTCTTAAATACTTCTGCATAATCACTGTCTTGACAGATGACCTAATGATTCCAAATAAACACAGGATAATACCACATCAACTAATGCTCCATCTAAAAACCAGAGCTTTACAAGTCATATCTGTAAAGAGAATCAACATCCCTGATAAGATCTGGAAAATCCTTGATGATCTCTTCTAGAGCCCTGGATAAATGAGAAACAAAAGGGATAACTGAGACTTTAAGAAAGTTTTCACAAGCTTTTTCTACAGTGATTGTTCCGAAACTATGGTAACAAGTAGCCACCTGAATCAGTTTTAATCCTGTTCAATAGGTAAACAATAACTCCCTTAGTGAACGCACTTCCTCAAGTCAACCAAGTATTATCAGCAACCTGCATCTGAAAGTCAGCCGTCAGGGACAGATTCGCTCCAAAATCCATTATATACCTGAGGTGTCAAGAAATCAACTACTGTCTTAGCTCACTAATGATGTTACCAAAAGTACAGACGATGTGAACTCACTTATGACTTTGAAAGTGCACCAATCCATGAATTCCTGTTTCCCATCAATACAATCATTTGGCCACTATCTTTGTTTCCTTTATTGGCCTGGAGGATATTATAGCACATATTGAAGTTCTTGGCAAATTCATCCAGCAAATCTTAAATAATAGCCAACCAAGCCTACCCTTAACTGAACACTGAAGTGTCTTTAATGAGAAAAGCTGTCTTCCAAAATAGAATGGCCTTGGACATTATTAATGCCTTGCAATTAGGCACCTGTGCCATTATCCAAACAAAGTGTTGTGTGTTCATACCAGATGAGTCTGCTAATGCGTCATCTTTATTAAATTATAGGAGAACAAAAGTGAACTCCCTGAGTGGTCCAACCCATAGCCTAGGGGATTTAGCAATCAATGGCTTGGATCATGGGACTCTT
The DNA here is from genome assembly GCF_048418805.1 of Vulpes vulpes. Taxonomy (NCBI): domain Eukaryota; kingdom Metazoa; phylum Chordata; class Mammalia; order Carnivora; family Canidae; genus Vulpes; species Vulpes vulpes. The sequence goes on from NC_132787.1 coordinate 9,194,363, forward strand.
GGTGGAAAAAAAATTGTTACTTAATTTTGGAATCTTTATTATGATCTATGTTTTCTCTTGTATCTGTCTCCAGTGCACCCAAATAGTCCCCAAACAAGTCACCACCATGTTAGTGAAACCTGCTGACTGCTCAGGACACATCATGGAAGAGGAGGATGTGTAAGACTATAAGAGCCAGTCATGAGTTGATGGGGTTTTGGAGGAGGTAATTGAGAGATCATGACTGTCAGTTGAACCAAGAACTAGACGCTAGACGTGGGCATTCAGAGGCCCCTCCCTCCCCCTGTGCTTGGAACGTACACTCTCCCCACTGTTCCCACAGTAGAAGATGTTTTCAAGGACACACAGCCTTCAGAGAGCAATGTGTTACTGAGACCATCTGGATGGTATAACATGATTGAACACACTTAAGGCCTCTATATAAACTTTCAAGTTTTGGTGAGTGGGTGTGGAGATCTACTGGTCTTGTGGTCACCCAACAGAAGTCTCCTACCTAAATTCCCTTGCTTAGCCAACCTCCCACTATCCAATCTGGAGTGGCCTGCCTCTTTCTTTGGTTTCTCCTGGAGGGGGGCAGTTTCAAATTTCACTCAGGAAGCTCCTGGGGTTGTGAACCAAGTGGTGTTTAGACTAAAAAAAGGAAGGATAGTTGGACGGGGGTGTTGGATTGGGGTTGGGGGAGATGTGTAGATGGAATGATGGGGAGGGGGATATATATGCATGATCCTGAAAAAAAAAAAAGAGAATATGTTTGAGTGATAAAAAGAGGGTCACTTGAGAATTACACCACACAATTTAAATGGTCGGCTGTCAAGCGATGTTTACTTCAGAAGCTTTGTAATATTACTCTAGTTTCCAAATAAATCAAAGCTGTGAAACTCAATAGAGAACCAGGGGACTAGGAAAGAAACAAAAACTCTAGGGCTTAATTTTTGCTTATTTGCCTAAAAGCCTCATTACATTTTACACGAGACAAATTCTCGCCAGAGAAATGACACTTTAAAGCACGGAGATTGACACATCTAAATTTGGTTCAGAGAGCCTGAGTTCATAGCCTTTAGAGCAGTTTCACAAGGGATTAACTTCTCTGTGTGTACTTCATACTTTTGGCAGTAAATGCAAAATACTTAATGTTCATCTGAAGGGACGATTCTGGTATAAACATTGAGGAACAGGACAAAACTCACAACGAGATGTGCATCCTCCCTTTTGTCCAAAGCAGTAATTCAGGGCAAACCCGAAAACTCGGTGGGATTTCAATATGAATGAGAGGCACCTGTGGCTATGAGGACACTGAGACAATGAGAAGCAGCTGAAAAGACCTGCTGCTCAGCAGCATCCAGAGTAATTTCCTCAAAATCATTCAGTAGTCTCACAGTCCACTTTGGGCCAAGCAGGACAAGTGGAAAAGTGGTTAGAAATGATCAATGAGCCAGGAATGCCAAAGCAACTGAATAGCCTGGAAAGAAACTGGGAAGTCTCCCAGTTACAGAAGAAAGTCCGTAAAATAGAGCTTGAAGGTAGAATGCAGGGCACGGAGATGAACAATGCCCGAGGCATGGCAAAATAATACACAAAAAGCGAGCAGAGCTGGCCAGAAAAGACATGTGCAGGAAAAGGAGGACAATAAGAGCATGAGTCCTGCCAGATGAAAACTGAAAACATATTTATAAATGTCTTTCAGAGGTGAGCCAGATTTTTAGAATTTATTTTGAAGACCCAAGAGTATTTGGGAATGGAGTGGGGTGGAGGGAACTGGGGAATATTTAAGAAAATATAGAAGTTAACTGAGTAAGTATTGTTGAAGTGGTTGCATATACCTCTTAACATATTCCTGTACTTCTTTAAAAGTATTTTTTTCCCTCTCTTTTAATGATTAGGATGTAATGTGCCTAAGGTCCTGAGTTGTGAGTGGGTGTTGGGCAGTGGAGAGAATCTACAGTTAGTAGTTCTGGGAAATACTTATTTCTCCAAGTTACCCTGCATCAGCCAAATTTCCAGTGGTTACTAAAAAGGCTACAATGAAACCCTTGAATCTTCTCCTTTCAATTGAGAACAGAACTAATTCCCCACAATCACATCTTCTTTTCAAAGATGTCTGATTGTTGGAGTGGGTGCTCAGAGGCCACTAGTGAGGTCAACAATCTAGGGTGCATATTACCTGGGCTCTGAGAAGCTGCTCTCTCCACCAAGCACAGAGACTCTCCTGCCCAAAGGGAGATTTCAGCTGATTATGGAATCAGGAATTAGGGAATTAGGGAAGCTTCTTTAGATTCCATTACAGAATTCTAATTCTTAGTGGGACTACGATAAGCATGTGTGTTTCAAATAATAAAAATAATAATAAAAAAAGAGATTTACTTGTTTGTTGTATTTGTTTATTTCTTATATGGCTGGAGAAGGTGCACGAAATGGATACACATACAACAGAGCCATCGAATAAACATAAAAGATCTAAAGTGAACAGAGGATGGAGAGGAGAGAAATATGGGCTAAGAGAGTTACTGCAATTAAACTCTAAAATGAGCTCAACTTCTTGGCATTCAAAACACAGTGGGAAACACAACAGGCTATAGAGTTCCCATGGTCTGATAAAACCAAACACACTGGTTCCTTAGGAACTACAAGACTTCTTCAGACTCTAAATTCACAGATACCTTCTAGATAGCTCTCATATTCTCCTGCTTGTCCCCATGGTTGCTGCCACAAACCCAGCCCAAAGTCCCAGGATCTCTTCTCTGGATTCCTCAAACGGTCTCCAGTCAGCATCTTCTCTAGATCCTAGCACAGTCTCCATACCACAGGAGTGATCCTTTAAAATGCTAATATGAGATCACATCTCATTGCTTTTTAAAAATTGAGATATAATTGACATATAGCATTGTATTAATTTTAGGTGTGCAACATAATGATTTGACGCGTAGGGCAAAATGATTACCACTGCAAGTTTAAGGTGGCATCCATCACCACATATAGCTACAATTCCTTTTTTTCTCATTGCTTTAAGAACACAGTCCAAAATCCTGAGTACTGTATACAGGGCACAATCTGGCCCAAGCCTACTTTTCCAGACTAGTGACAAATAGGACCAAGCATATGCTTTGCTTGGCAGCCTGCGATCAACTCCCCCCCACACATACTCTTTAACAGTTAACTCATGCTCTATTATTTTATACATGGCCAACCCATAGGTTTCAACCATCTGACCCTGAGGCATTTGATTTTGCATTGATGCTCTTTTTTTTTTTTTTTGGACCAGATCTCTGCACAGGCCAAAGTGGTTCTTTAAGGAATGAAAATGGCCCAAGCCTATTGGGCTATCTCAAGGATTAGGTTCTTTTTCATAAATATTAGAAGCTTCAAATAGCTAATTCAGTGAATTAAGAGACTGAGAGCCATTCCCATAGCTCCATGGCCAGGTGTGAAGGCAAATCTCAGACTGAATTCTATGACATGTGTAAACATGTCATGTACAGAAACGGCCCTGTAGTATGTTTGTATGCTCAATGATGTCCATCTCTCGGGCCTTTCAAGCTCACATCCTGTATGAAAGGTTTACTTGAGGAAATGTGACAGTGTCTAGTCTCGGGATGCTGCTAAGATCATAGCTGGATTTAGGCAATGGGTTCCTCAGTCACTGAGAAACTGGGGAACCAGAGCTGGGTCAGAATTAAGCCTTTGGCTCCATTCCAGAGAGTATAGACTTTCAAGTAAAGGTGGGAATGCTTTCCTCCAGATCTTAAATACCACCTATTTATCAGGTGAAAAATAACATATAATGTCTGTTGGGCTATCTAAAACACCCTTTCATGTTAACTGAGATAAAGACAACTGTTGGGAAAGGCAGTCTCCCACACGTGGTCTTTCATGCTCATTTGGCTCCATAATAGGCCGTGGGCCTGGAAAGCTTCCTTGCCAAAAGGTAAAGAGCCCACACAGCCTCTTGGCTCCATTGAACACATGTTTACCTTCAGCCTCTTTTCTCTCACCTTATAAATATTTTCATTTCTTCTTTTTATGACCCCATAACTTCCTTAAGCTTCCCCCTACGTTTCCTCAACTGCTACTTCCCTACTTTCTTACCTTCTATGCATCTTCAATCATGTATAAACTGGTGTCTACCTTCTTTGCTCCTGATGGAAAGGCTCTTGACCAAGTCACTAAGAATCAAATTACTCTTTTTATTTTAAATCTGAGGCATTTACAGCCAGTATATTAGTTAAGGCAGCTGAGGCTATGCTGTTGGAAACCAACTCCTAAATCTTAATGGCATTTCCCAATAAATGTTTATTTTTTGCGTTCGTCGTGACCTACCTATGTAAATATTCATCTTTGTGTGCCTTCCATGTGGTGATTTAGGGACAGAGGCTGTTTTCATCTTGTGGTTCCACCACGCCCTGAGGACTTCTTCATCCCCTGTGCCTTGGCATCTGACAGCCAATGAGCAAAGGGCTGTGTGGATTGTTAGGGGATAGAACTGGAGGACAAATAAGATCACTTCTCCTCTTATTCCATTGGTCGCACACAGCCTGAAGGGCAGGCTGGGAAACGCACCATAGCTGTTTGTCCAGTTGGAAAAAGGAACTGCTGAGCATACAGCAGCTCTTTATCAAAGTCTGCCATTCTTCCTTTTGAAAACCGTCTCCTTTGCCTTCATGGCTCCATTCTCTCCTCTTCAAGTTTCAGTCTTCAAATCCAGACCGCTCATTTTCAGTCTCCTGCAAGGCTCCTCTTTCTTCTATCCATCTCCTTAACATGAGCATTCCCCAGCATTTGTCTCTTGGCTCATTTCTCCTCTCACTACACTATTTTCTTCTTCTTTTTTTTTTAAGATTTTATTTATTTATTCATAGAGACACAGAGAGAGAATGAGAGGCAGAGACACAGGCAGAGGGAGAAGCAGGCTCCATGCAGAGAGCCTGACGTGGGACTCGATCCAGGGTCTCCAGGATCACCCCCTAGGCTGCAGGCGGCGCTAAACCACTGTGCCACTGGGGCTGCCCTCACTACACTATTTTCTTTGGAAATTTCCACAAAGAACCAGAATGCCTGTCTCCATTTTTCTGTTCATACTTCCATGTAAAACCTGTTCCTCATGTTATAAGTCCTCATCCTGATGAAGTGGGTATCTGGTCATTAGACCAGAAAACTTGAAGTGAATCTACAGTCTCCTTTACTCTCTATAACCCAGGTTTCTCAACCACCACACGACTGACATTTCAGGCAGGGTGACTCTTTGTTGGGGGAGCTGTCCTGTTCATTAAGGATGCTGAGCAGCATCCCTGGCTTCTAGCTATTAGATGCCAGTGGCTAACTGCCTCATCCTCTCGTCAAATGACAGCAACCAAGAATATCTCCAGACATTGCCAAATGTCTCCTGAGTAGGGAGGGGACCACCCCCCAGTTAAGAATACATCATCCTAAAAAAAAAAATACATCATCCTTGGGATCCCTGGGTGGCTCAGTGGTTTAGTGCCTGCCTTTGGCCCAGGGCGTGATCCTGGAGACCTGGGATCGAGTCCCACATTGGGCTCCCAGTGCATGGAGCCTGCTTCTCCCTCTGCCTGTGTCTCTGCCTCTCTCTCTCTCTCTGTCTCTCATGAATAAATAAATAAATAAATAAATAAATAAATAAATAAATAAATCATCTTTAAATAAAAAAGAATACATCATCCAATCCTATAGATTCAACCCACTGTAATATTTATCCCCTCCATTCCAATTTCTTGCCATTAGTTCTGTTAAACTCCACAGCACTTTATGTCCAGATCTCTCCAATTGCTTTCTCCCTGGCTGTGGGGAAGATGAATGATCCAACAGTTATTCTCAACTTAAGTCTTCATTGCCACCTGCCATTACAGAACAACAGAATCCTTGTTTCTTACCTTCCATTGAGTGGCCAGATGACACCATTTAGCCTGACAAGTAGGTTTGTGAAGAGAGTGAGAGTTGAACTTACAGGTTCTAAGGCTTTGGAATCTTCCAGCTTAGATTGTATCTCAGCCTCAGCGCTCTGATAGTTGGGTAGCTATATGAAAGTTATTTATGTTTTCTGTGCCCCATCAGTAACACCAGGCTGGTAACAGTACCGACCTTAGAAGATTAGTATGAAGTTAAACAAGTTAACATATTCAAATAGTTTAGTCTATACTTGGCCAAATGCAAATACTACGTGGACTGGCGTGGATGATGTAATTTCTCTTTGCTAATCTCAAAGGTTACTCCTTCACAACCCATCCCTAACCACTGTTCACCTTTTAAGATTCAGTTTAGGGGAATCTTACTCTGGAGGTTTTCTCACACTTTTCCTTCCAAATTACAATCCCTTCCTCAGATAATTGCTTCTTTTTCTGCCTAAGCTTTGAACTCCTACAAAGCAAGGACCAGACCTTTCTCTTCTCGCTATAGACATACTCCCAGGATCACCGCAAGTGCTCAGTAAGTATGACATGATCAGTAAAGGTGTGTTGACTAAATCAGAAAGTGAATGAATATTAGTAACACACACCAGCCTTGCAAATAACTTCCCTTCCGTTTAGCAGCAGGTAGGGAGAGTGGATTTCTAGAAAGCTTTCTATGTCATACCTAGTATAAATGAAACAAATCAACTAGGTGAATTTTTTTTTTTTTTTTTAGATTTTGTTTATCTGTGAGAGACACACACACAAAGAGGCAGAGACACAGGCGGAGGCAGAAGCAGGCTCCCTACAGGGAGCCTGATGTGGGACTCGATCCCAGGACCCTGGGATCGCGACCTGAGCCAAAGGCAGACGCTGAACCACTGAGCCACCCAGGCGCCCCTCAACTAGGTGAATTTTTAAAAGGAAATTTATCTCACTAGTCTGGCAACTCTGGGCAGCTTTTAAGTAAACTGAAGCTAGGGACCATATTATTATTCAGATAAAGAGGAAAACCATACATGCAACCCCAAACCTTTCAGACATCCTTTAAAAACCTTATTTTAAATAAATTCATCTAAATTTGCACAGGAGAGTCGCAATGGGAATTGTTAATTGACAGTGAAGTCACAGTTTTAAAACTCCATTGATACAGTTTCTAAAATGAGGAGCTTTTAAATTGCTTTGTGGTTAGAAGAACTTTTAACTACACACACACACACACACACACACACTTTTTTCGCATGTCCAGTCTCTAGCAGGCTGTTAATAAATTGGAAACTGGCCAAATTTCTAGGGGGGGGGGGAAGGGCTGGTGGTGCGGGGAAGAGCAAGTGCGATCCTAAATAATTCAGTGTTCTCCTCCTGGTTTCCGTGGAGGAGGACCCCGACCACTTTTGGCCAGGAAAACTCGGTTTCCTGGGTGGCTTTTCTTCCTGGGTTTCGGATCCAACCATTCAAGCCACTGCAACCTAGATCCCTCTGTCCAGATCAAAATTTATGAAAGCGTCTCTTCTGGAGTGATCGCTAAGTAAAATCTCATTAAAGAGTGACTGGACAAACAGTGTATGTTCTCATTCATTTGGGGAATATGAATAATAGTGAAAGGGAATATAAAGGAAGGGAGAAGAAATGTTGGGAAATATCAGGAAGGGAGACAGAACATAAAGACTCCTAACTCTGGGAAATGAACTAGGGGTGGTGGAAGGGGAGGAGGGCGGGTGTTGGAGGGGAATGGGTGACGGGCACTTGATGGGATGAGCACTGGGTGTTTTTCTGTATGTTGGTAAATTGAACACCAATAAAAATTAATTAAAAAAAAAAAAAGAGTGACTGGAAACGAATTCCTAGAGACTAGGGTTTTCTTAAAAGGTCTCCCAGAAACACTCATTTCCTTTGCCTTAACCAGGGCGCGCAGGGGAGCGTGTGTGTGTGTGTGTGTGTGTGTGTGTGTGGGTGTGTGGGTCCACCTCCTGTGCAACCCACTGCTTCCAAAACTTTTTGTCATCTGGGGGGCCACCAAGTGTCAGCAGCACTCGAGGCCTTCCTGATGCCTTTCCACACCCTGGGGGCTGCTGGCTTCCCGCGGATGACGCCCCCTGCGAGCTGAAGAAGGGCCACCAGCCCCGGAGAGCAGGGGTCTAGCAACAGGTGGCCCGCCCTCTGGGTGCGAGCGTCTCCGGGCCTCCTCGGGGCTCCATCCCCCGGGGGGCAGCGTGGGCTCCAGGGTCCCCACCCCCCCAGTCCCCGGCCCGGGTCCCCCCTCCACGCCCACCTCCTCCCCACTTCGCATCCCCTCCCTCCCTTCGCCAAAGCTCAGACTCTCGGGGGCCGCCCTTATTGTGGGCCGCGTCTGTCACTTTGTGGGACTTTGTGGGCCGGGTGACATGAATGGATGGGCTGGACACACCTTCCGGCCCTTCTAAAAAAAAAAAAAAAAAAAAAAAAGTCCGGATCTGCTTAGGGCGCGAGAGGGACTCCCCCGGGCGCCCCCAGAGCCTGCGCCGCGGGCCGGGGACGCGCACGGCTTCCCCCTCCCACACTCACTCCTCCCACCCTTTAAAAAAAAAAAAAACCCGCCCAACCCAAATAAATAATATCGTCGCGCGGCGGCCGGCGTCCTCGGGCCCGGTCCTCCTGGCGGGGCCGGCGGCGGGCGCGCAGCGCACTATGCTCCCGAGCGCCGTGGCGGCCCCCGCCGGCGCCTACTGGGACGTGGTGGCGTCCTCCGCGCTGCTCAACTTCCCCGCAGCGCCCGGCTTTGGCCACCTGGGCAAGAGTTTCCTGATCGAGAACCTGCTGCGGGCCGGGGGCGCCCCGCCGGCCGGGCCGCAGCCCCCCGCGCCCCACGGCCCCGCGTCGGCTGCGGGCGCGCAGCCCCGGCCCCTCCCGGCCAGCCCGGTCCCGCTCAAGCTGTGCCCCGCGGCGGAGCCGGGCAGCCCGGGCGGCGCCCCCTACGGCACGCGCTGGGCGTTCCAAGTGCTCGGCCCCTCGGCGGACGGCGCCAGGCTGCCGGGCCGCGCTCCGGGGGCCCGGGAGTGTAGCTTCCAGCCTCCAGCCGCAGGTGAGCAGCCGGGTACCCCCGCACCCCCGCCCCCGGCCGGTCCCGGACCCGGACCCGGACCCCTGCGCTCGGCGGTGCGCCCTGCGCGCGGGGAGCCCGGGCCTCGGCGCTCGCGCATCCGCGCTGGCCCGGGGGCGCCCCGGGGCGCCTGGAGCTTCGGCGGAGACGCCACCGCCGCCAGCTGGGACCCCCGCCCCATCCGCGTCCCCGCCGCATCCCCGCACCTGCCTCCGGGGCTCCCTTCCGCAAGTGGTGGGGCCACCCTGGCGCTCGGGCCCTTCCGGAGCCGCCCTGCCCGCACCTCCCGGGGGCAGCGGGAAGGGGCACCCCGGCCCCCGGATCCCCGGATCCCCGGATCCCCGGGCTGGCTGGGCCGGTGGCGCGGGGTTTCCCGAGCGCTGCGTCTCGGCCCGGCCGGCTGGGGTCCCCGAGGCCGCGCGCCCCCAGCTCTGCCCCGCGGGGTTCCCGCCCGGCCCGGGGCCCCGCCGTGCGCGCTTGGGCTCCCCGACCTGCGGCGACCGGGGGCCTCGGGGACGCGCGCGGAGCTCCTGCGGCGGGCGCTGCGCAAACTTGGGCATCGGGGCCCACTTCCTCTTTGTGCTGAGCCGGAACGCGAAACTGGCACCTGGAATGGGAAATTCGGCAGTACCTGGGCGGATTTGCCCAAAGAAAGACATCTGGGCTTGTTTTCAGTTTTCGCATAAAACCTAAGCGGTGTGATTGGGACGAGGATGCGGGCGGTTTAGTCCCCTTTTAGCCAGAAGCGCTTGGAGACGCAGCCGGAATGGGCAGAAAAGGAAGGAAAAGTCTCTTGGAAACTCAGAAGCAGAGATCCAGTTGGATTAAGTTTTTCTTTCTTTTCTTTTTTCTTTTCTTTTCTTTTCTTTTCTTTTCTTTTCTTTTCTTTTCTTTTCTTTTCTTTTTTCTTTTCTTTTCTTTCTTTTCTTTTCTTTCTTTTCTTTTCTTCTCTTTTCTTTTCTTTCTTTTCTTTTCTTCTCTTTTCTTCTCTTTTCTTTTCTTTTCTTCTTTTTTCTTTCTTTCTTTCTTTCTTTCTTTCTTTCTTTCTTTCTTTCTTTCTTTCTTTCTCTTTTTCCTTTTCTTTCCTTCTCTCTCTTCGTTTCTTTTCTTTTCTTTTTTTTTCTTTTCCTTTTCTTTTTTCTTTTTCTGCCTTCTTAGACGATCTTAACTCACTCATTCTTTTAATCCCGATGCGTTTGTCCAGAGTGACTAATAGACGCTTTTTCAGCAGATTCCATTGTCCCAGTAAACTGCCGGATCAAATTTATGGCTAATGGCTTTATAGAATTTAACATGTTTAGAACCTGTCCCGGTCTTTCAGTTTGCAATGGTTACTAACAGAATGGAACAAATATGATTATATGAGCACCGGTCTCATTCACGTGGAGTAAAACCTAAATTCTAGGAAGCCTTTTTTTTTTTTTTCCCCCACCTTGGGAAAAGAACAGATACAGTTAAAGGCAGGGTTTATGTTCCTTGGGAATTTGGGCCTCTCTGTTATTTCTGAAGTATTTGGAAAATTAGAAACGTATAAAGCAGATGCACCTAGACAAGAGTTAGTAAATAATGTTGTGGCATGAAAAAAAAAAACATCGTTTTCAAATAGATGGGCGATTTGCATAACTTTTAGTGGTTTGGCATTGTGTTCATAGAAGTTATTTTTCAGGATTCTTAAATTGCTCCTGATTGTGATTGGTTACTCAGCCACTGAAAGTTACTGAATTTTCACCTTTGTAGATTTTACAGATTAATTTTAAATAAACAAAATGCAAATCAAATGCTGATAGTTCAGTAACTGAAAAAGAATTTTGTATATCTCTCTCATTCAAAATATTGCAATTATTGGCTAAAGGGTCTCCTTACTACATTTTGAAAAAAATTCTAGTATATACTCATTCTTGTACACTCTAAAGTGTCAAAATGCAAACATGAGTTTTTGGAATAATTGAGAGAGTAAAAGAATTTATATTTCCCTTTGAATATTCTGATATAGTTTAAGCATGCATTTTCCTAATATTATATTTGGTCCTCATTGAAGATTTGATATTCTCCTAGGTTAATTTTCATATGAACGAATAACATTTTACTGAAAAAAAAAAAAGAAGTCCATTTAATTTTTGAATCCAGAGAAGTATCTTAAGAAAATTAAAACTCTCTATATTTTTTCCTATAAGTATGCTGCTGAAAACCAGCATTTACATTCATTTATCTCTGTAATTTGACATAGAATGTAGTTTTCTGAACATTGCCCTACTTTTATTTAAGTGACAGATTTTTGTCCTACCAAATGTTGTGGGAATTCTTCTCTACTGTGTAGAATTATGAAGTTATAATGAGTACTGACAAGGTTACTATCACCTGAAAATTAGCTGACTGATGACATAGTGATTGATGTTCTATAGAGAATATAAGGGAGATGGAAGTGCTACTGTTTTTGGAAAGATAACAGTAGGTCTTTATATTTCTCTCTGAAAGGTCAGCAAACAACCCCTTCTGATCCTTTAGACACTTACTTAGAAGTGGATCACAAATGTGATCTTTAATCATTTCACCATATTGACTACTCACTTTTTTCCAAACTTAACTGGTTGAGTGCACCAATCTGAACGTCGAGTGAGAAAACCCCAGAGTTCTTTTTTATTTAAAGGTGCATTAGTGAAATATGGGACCATTTAACTAGGGGATTTATACCACCGCATGCATTTCTGCTTCACTATCTTTGTTACCCATTTTTAATTATACCATATATTTCCTTCATTCACCAAATGCTTACTGACCATCTCCCATGTGTCAGGCTCTGTTCTAGGCCATTGGGATAGTCAGCACACAAAACGGATGACTGTGTCTTCCCCTGTGGAGCTGACATTCCGTGTTCCTACTGCTCTGTGGCTAACCAAGTACTTTCATAATCGTTAGCTGCTTTAATCTTCCTAGTAGGCCAGGGTTTTTTTTTTTTTTTTTCTATAGTGATTTACTTCACTTGCTAATTTGGTTTTGTCAGAAGTTACAGTGAAAACCTCTGTGGACTTGTGAAAGAGACAAAAATCACCCCATATCTTTGTATTCCTTATATTAGCCTTTCACTGAATATCAGAAACTGGTGATAACCAATTACACGTATCACAATAATCAATCAGTTGTGATTTTGTATCTGAGCCCAGAAGGAAAGAAATTGGTCTTCTCATTTATCTTGCTATCGGTCTGCAAGGTGGTGACAGTTAAGCAGTAACCCAGATTTACAGGTAATAAATGAGAGGGTAGCTGTCCCTGCTTCATCCCTGAAAACTCGCAAGTCTTTGAGTATTTCGAGGAGGAAAAAAACCACTCCATGGCTATAACGGTGTCAAGTGGTTTATAAAGACTGGTTTAGAAACTTTAAAAATGAAAGGGCGTTCCTCAAAGCTCAAGAGGGGCACATTTAGCACAATACGAGGTAGTAAATAGTTCACCTCCAGGGTTGAATCCTTGGATCTGTTCTAGTTTATTAAGGAAAACCAGAAGATTTTCCAATTAGATTAGAATCATCAGAGATCCTTCCCCAAAAGTTCATGAATGTCATTATTTGGTGAATATTGTGCTAGATTAAAATATCCATGTTTTTGTATATAAGAGAGAGACTTGAAGTGTAAAAAGCTGAAGATTTTAAATTTCTTTTGATTATGTCACGAGTTTTATTCAAAAATAAGTCTAAATAGCCTGGCTTCTTAATGACATTTGTTATTTTCAACATTTTAAAAAATGTTTGACGTAAAGATAATTTCCTGAATGCAATTTATTGATTATTAGATCTATTCCTTTTTTTTTTTTTTTAAAGATTTTATTATTCATGAGAGACAGAGAGAGAGACAGAGAGAGAGAGGCAGAGACACAGGCAGAGAGAGAAGCAGACTCCCTGCAGGGAGCCCCATGTGGGACTCGATCCTGGGTCTCTAGGATCACGCCCTGGGCCAAAGGGAGGTGTTCAACTGCTGAGCCACCCAGGAGTCCCAGATCTATTCCTTAAAAGGATTAGAAAGCAAATATTCCTTCTGGAATAAGTGAGTCCTTCTTCTTCTTCTTTTTTTTTTTAAATAATTTTGTCAATTAAATTGTACTATATACTACAGAAATGGAACCAGGTCCATGGCATTTTTCTGGCCCCTTGTTAGGATTGCTTCTTACCATTAATACTTAATGCGCATTCTAGTTTTCGTATCCACTTCCCAGTGCCAGTTACTATGTAGCTGTTAATCCTTGACTCTGTCTTAAACTAAACTGTACTTAGTTTGGTCTAGTCCAATTTGAAGACTTTGTGACCTAATTGATTAAGCCAGAATTTGTCACTTATTCTTGCTCTCACTGTGCTTTAGATTTGTTTTGGCAAATTAAAATCAGAGCATCTCGAATGTTAGTGATGCTGACCTGGAACCAGAATGGAGAATGGAGAATCCAGAGAAGAATAGGATAGACCCTGTTCTAGTGGTTCCTTCTGCAAGCCATCACCTCAGCCATCCTTTGGTGGAATCTGTAGATAGTGGTTAACCATATTCTTACAACATGTTTATATTTTTTTTGCATCTCCTTAACATGTCTTTAGATTTATATTAACATATTAATAACTTTATACAGTTCATGAGAATCAGCTCTGAACAAAAGGTTCTGTGTTCCCCAAGTTTATGACCTCCTTCAGATTCATGGAGAAATTCTTGCAGCGAAAAGAACCAACAGGACTAATTAGTCCCTTCCTTTCTAGTAGTGACTCAGTAAGCCACCATCCTTACAGAATAACACCTGAGTTGGAACTACAATGGGGTAGCAATTTATGTGTATTTAACTTGCCTCTGGCTTTAGCACCTATCCCACTCCCAGCCCCTAACATATGCTTCTCTACTCCACTTTAACAACAAGGAATCTCAATCTGTTAACATGTATTGAAGCTATTGAGGTTTAATAATAAAAGAGGAGTAAATCCAGCAGGCAAGTAGGAACATTTTAGAACTTTCCCCTGAACTTTATTGACTTAAGGGATTTGAGGGTTATTTTAAAAGGCACAGTGGTTTGAATGCCCAGAAAATTGCATGCACATTTATGGATAAGTAAACATAGGATTCAGAGAGTTCAGGGTTATTTGCAGAAAGCCAAAGGATGCCATGTGTTGTGGGCAGTTTGAAAGGATTGTCAATAGTGATTTTATTCACATTTATTTGCCATAAATGGGCCTCCGATATTAGAATCAAAGCTGTGAATTTTACTCCACTGTATCCCTCTTTGAGTGTGTCACCTTCTTCCCCTTTCTTATACCCACCAGAAAAAAAAAAATCTCCTTTGCCGTACAAAATCATTTTATGCTTAGGTTTGGTGCTGAACAATGATAGAAATGGCAGCAACATGAATGTAAGGGAAGCAACATAGGTGATGTGGTCATTAGATACTTTGAGATTCTTTGCCATGAAAGCTTTTACAGAAGCGAAATGCTCTTTTTAACATATTTAAACAAATATGTCCTTAGGTGTGTGTGGGGTGATGATGGAATATTTAATTTACATCTCACTCAACCTGTCTTCAGTACCCTGTTTCTGTTGTTGATATCATTTATGACTTTAGACTACGTCTTATTATATCTTTCAAGAGGACTTGATTTGTTGCTCCTAATGCAGTGTTTGTCTACTTAATCTTGGCTCTAAATAAAGTTTTTTCCTAATTACAGTGATTTTTTTTTATAGCAGAGGTACACAGTTTTTAAATCAGTTAAATCAGTATAAGTTTTCATTCAAATACACCTGGAGTCTGTCAGGAATAAAAAGGCAAATTGGAAAAAGAAACAATATGATTTTTATCTAGGAATGCTTGTTAGAATCCTTATTTAAGACTTCATTAGATCATGCTTTCCTATTTTATACTCTCTTAGTAAGAAATTGGATTTTTGCCTTAATGTATAATATGCTTACCAGACCCTTGTATATTTTATTCCAAAATATTTTATTTTACTTTCAGTAATGTTTCCACTTTTAATGAAATTTCTCTCTTTTATTCTTTTTAGCCTCCAGTCAGTACTTGATTTGGCAATGCTGAGTGATTCATCACTTTATATAAAGTTACCATAGCTGATTCCATTTTTAATAGTGTTATTCATTTTGTCAACCCGCTATTAGTTGGGACTATTTCAGGGGCACATTCTTGTGAGTTATGTGAACAGTAAACTTGAAGGCACTAAAATTCCCTCTGAAGTCAAAGATCAAAAAGCCTCTAAAGTTTTTAGACTTTTGGTTTCAGAACCAAAGCATCTGGGAAAAGGAAAGAAAAAAAAATTCACGTCTTTTTCTATATTACTGAATACTTAATTGCCTTCTTGTTTATCAGTATTCCAGAGATGAACTAGGTTTTTCACTTTTGTTTCACATTTAGGTACTTTGCCATAACAACCTTAATTTTATTAATGCAAAGTGGCTGTCAGAAATAGAATATACGATACGTACATTTTTACCAGTCCTCTTGAGAGGACACACCATTTCTTGTTCTTTAAAATGTTAAATTTCTGACAACTGTAAAAATTAAAATATGTGGAGGAGCCTGGGTGGCTCAGTCGGTTAAGTGCCTGACTCTTGATTTTGGTTCAGGTCACGATCTCAGGGTTGTGAGATCGAGCCCTGCATTGGTCTCCACGTGCAGTTTAGGATTCTCTTTCTCCCTCTCCCTCTGCCTGCCCCGCCCCCCTCTCTCTCACTACTCTCTTAAAAAAAAATATGTGAAGGAATTATTCTTTGTGAAGATCTTTGTACATTAAAAGGGAATAAAAACCATGACTGCTGGCATATTTCTTAAAGAGACTATCCCTAGGGCTGGATTGAGTTTAGGTATACTGAACCAATTCTGTAGTTATATTGGATCTGAAACCAAAAGACAGCCCTATTTAAAGCAGGAAAAGAGGCACTCCTGATTGTTTACATATTTCTATAGGTCCTTTTGCATTACAAATTGAAGAGTTGCAACAGACCTATGGCTGCATTTTTTATAGTAAATATTTGCCAACAGTTCCTATTTTTTATAGTAAATATTTGCCAACAGTTCCTCCAAAGCAAAAATGGCAAATTGGGTAAATTTAAAAATGCAGTTTTCTGAGCTGGTTTTAGCAGCATTTCTGTAATTTTAAAGCCTAGATTCAAGTCTGAGGTCTTTATATTACTGATTATATAACCATAATCCATTCATAGAAGCTCCTTGAGCCTCTCTTTCTGTTATCATTTTAAAATAAGAACAGAAATTAGAGTCAGCGTTTGACTTTCAAACATACTGCAATAGCTCACTGATAACATACAGCGAAAGATGTGAAAGACTCCTTCCTGCCATTCCACCATAAGCAAAATATTGGTAAAAGGGATATTTCTGTGTAAAAAGCCTTCTCTGAGGTTGGAAGCTTAAAGGGACAATTTATTCTCTCACAGTCTTGTGGGTTGACTGGGCTCTGCTGGATGGTTCTTCCTTGGAATCCCATTGCAGTTAGATGGCAGCCAGGGCTTGATCTTGTGAAGGCCCAACTAGGCTGGATGTCCACAAAGACTGCTCATATGGACTTTCCAAGTGTGTTGAGCTTCTAATAGCACGATGCTTGGGTTATGAAAAGGGGAGTTCTAAGAGCAAACATTCCAAGAACCAGACAGTGCCTGCAAAGGCTTCTTATGGCCTAGGGATGGAAGTTCTAGAATGTCACTTCTTCCACACTCTTTAGTCAAACAAGGCAGCAAGACTATCTCAAATACAAGGGAAGGGGAGTTGAGACCTCACCTCTCAATGAGAGGGGTGCCAAAATTTGTAGCCCATTCAAAATCTGCCACGGGGCAAAATCAGGGTAACCATTCTCAGGTACAATTCTTGCAGGTCCATCTCCTGCTGGGGTAGAACCAATGCAAGAATTAGTCACACAGAGTGGTATATAGCTCGGAGCTGCTCAAGGAGCTTCATTAATTAAAGCTTTTAGAATTTGACAGCTACAGATGCCATTCTCTCGTTACGCCATTCTCCCTGTGACATTGCCTGTATAATAAAAAAGAGCATTGGGTTTCCTCATATTTAGCTCGATTTTTCAGAGCTGCTGATGGAGATACGGTGAAGAGAGAGGCAGCAGAGGTAGTGATCATATTTGATGATTGCAGCGAACCGGGGCTCTACAGCTTGAGAAGAAGCCAGACCCTACCCACCTGCTGATGATGTGAGGCTAGAGAAGATGCTAGCACATCATCACCTATTCTTATGTTATTTCTGCAGTGGGAATCTTCCGTGTAGCTCCACCTTGCTTCACCACATCACATCCAATACTGCCAGGTGAAGTTTCCTAAAATACAGCTTTGTCATATTACCGACCTATTCAGGAAGACCTTACTTATCCCCATTTGACAATAAAATCAAATAAAAAATACTCTATTCTTCAACACCTTCATTCCATCAGCTACAGTTAACAACCCCAACTACATTCCTTAACGCTCAGTCTTTGGGCCTTGTGCCAGCAGCCGGGCTGGTCTCCTTAACCTGCCCTACATGTCACTCCTTGCCTCCTTTCCTTTTGTTCATGCCACCTTTCTTTGTTGGAATGCCTTCTTTTCTCATCCTTTGTCGTTCCAAATACCTTCCAAATTAAGGTGTGGATTAAGATGTTGTTCCTGCTTAAAGCCTTCTTTGACAAAGCCTTCTTAACAATAATCTTTTCTTTTTACTTGATTCTACGTTTCAGTGGAAGTCTTGACCATGCTGCTTCTTTTTATACGGTGTCTCACAGTTGATCTCAAATTACATAATAATGGCAGGAGTAAAGGCTAACATTTATGGAGTGCCTGTGGTGTCAGACATTGTTCTGTGTTCTTTTCAGTGGTCCCATCCCCGCTATGCATTGTAATGACCTGAGCAGCTTTTGAAACAATGCTGTGCTAAGGAGCCCACCCTTAGCCAGCGTGTCTGAACCCAGTTGGTATGTGGCCTGGGCATCTGTGTCTTTGAAAAGCACTCTAGATAATTCTAATGTGTATTCAGGGTTGAGAACCAATGGTAAGTAAGGGAAATGCACAATATGAATTTTTTTCAAATCTTATCTCTTTCTTGGGGAATGCCTCAGATTTTACAGAACAAAATTGAATTTGGAGAAGAGAAAAAAAAATTTGCATTTCATTTCTTTGATCAGCACATAGAAGTCTCTAAATTAAGGAACACTAAGTAGAAATTCCTGTCCCTTTTCAACTTTGTAATCCCAGCACACAGTACACTGTGGGGCACTTGATAGAGATGCAATAAATATTATTTGCACAGAATTAAAAGGATAGACTCAAACAAGTAGACACTACACTTGATTTATTTTCTCATGAGCTGTACCAGAACATTAAGACCTTTGTTTTTCTGTGTCTGAAATACTCGAGGAAAAAAAAAAATGTGGACTTCTGTTGTTTTCTGATGAGCAGGAAAATAAAGGATGAATTTACTCAACTTGCTTTCCCTTGTGACTGAAGGCAAATTTGCATGTAGATCACATAAATGAATTCCTTCCAGGTTGTGTGATAAAATAAATCACACCTCATTAGGTAAGTGATATTTCTTAGGTCTTAACCATGCAGGGCATCTGGTTGCCATTCTTTGGAGTCTCATTTTTGGGTCCACTCTATTCCAATTGTGTATTATTTTCAGGTCAGAAGTTTAGATTTCTATATTCCTGGTGCCCATGTACCAGGCACTTGAAGAAGGTCATTTAAAATAATTTTTTAAAAGGTTTTACTTATTCATGAGAAAGACACAGAGAGGCAGAGGAAGCAGGCTCCCTGCAGGGAGCCCAATGTGAGACTGGATTCTGGAACCCGGGGACCATGACCTGAGCCAAAGGCAGATGCTCAACCACTGATCCAACCAGATCCCCTTAACACCATTTTCTAAAAAAAAAATTATTTAATTCCCTGTTTCCTGGGGGTATCTTTTGACCCTCTGGTTGCCTTAGTAAGACATCTTGGAACCTCTTCTCGTTTCTCCTCCTCCTTAAAAGGTGCTGCTGATCAGCATAGCATTGCAGTGGACTCTTGAAATTTATTTGAAGGTTTTATTAGTGGTCTTTAGTATTCTTTCTGCGAAATGTCAACTGAAGTCAGTACCACAGTTTTGCACCAACAATAAAAAGAATGTGGTTTCACCCTTTTTAAATACCCGTTGTTCTGCTCCATCAGTGAAAGAAGAGTGAAAATAACAGAAAAGTAATTTAAAAACTACTATTGCTTAGTAAACAATAGAATTTTGAAAATAATTTTTCTGTAGTTAGGCTTGTAATCATCTTGACTTGAGATGCTTGTATCATCTAGTTATGTTTAAAAAGAAATCAGGCCAGTTCACCATTAAGTTGTCTCTAAGTTCCCACCTTAATTAAATATTCATAATGATTAATAGATATTTTGATGCTGTGGCTTCAGTTCAGTCAGAACATCTGATTAAGAAGTGAAAAGTTCATGAGGTTTTCTGTGAATAAGTGTTTACTCATTTGGATTCAGAAGGTTTAGTTCCAAGAATTTTAAGTTTGTTTGTTTGTGACTTAGAGCCCCACAAAAACTGGAATTGTTGGTGGGGTACAAAATTCAGAGTATCCCGAAATGTTGTGCTAACAGAACCTAACATTGTGCTTTAGTACTGGACATTGTGCATTTTTTTTTTTTCCATAGGAAAGGCTATTTGTTTTTCTCTTACGGAAAGCTTGAGAGATGTGTCCCTTTCCTGAGATCTTTATCTCTCCTGGCTAATAACTAAATATTATACTAAAATATTTATGTTTCTCTTTTCCTTTAAAAAATGCTGAAAAGAGTCCTCATCACATTTCAGATGCATACCCATTTGAGGCTGAATGCTAATGAATGAATGAGATAGCATGTGTAGAATTCATAGCTAGTCCAGTGCCTGGTGTATAGTAGGCACTCCTTAAATATTATTGTCATAAATATCATTCAGTAGGCCCATGATGAATTGTTCCCGATATGATTAGTGATAAAGTGACTGCATCTAGATTGCATTGACGGGTTTTGAAATGCATGTCATCTGGGATGAAATTGCCTTGTTTCCTGCTTTTTTCAGAGCATCTTCCGAGTAGTTCTTAATGGTTTACAAAAGTTTTAACACATCTGTCAACTTGCTACTTTGTTTTTTATCACAGTTGAGTTTCCTTTTCTGCTCATTGCTTTAAAAAGCATGTGGTTTGCAAAGATTTAAGAGCATGATGCATATTTTTAAACACATTTCATGGTTTTATTTATCTTGGTTTTTTTTTTTTGCATTTCATTGTTTTAAATGGTAATTTCCTCATGCCATTTGACACCCCTGCAATCACATGCTCAGCTGGATTACTATTTGACTTATGTCAAAGTAGGCGCATGTAAAAAAAAAAAATGGAGCACTTAATTGGAATTTCACAGCAATTTTCACATAAGCCAGCTTAAGCAAGGTGTATTTATGTGTGTAAATCAGGAATCTACTAATCTGTGTAGATGCATGTATATCAAAGAGATGATTTACAATGGTGAAGAAATTCTGTACACCTGCTCATGTGGCCTGCTCATGTAACATGTAGTTCCTTAACCACAAGAGTTTATTACTGTAGATAACATGCCATTTTTATTGCAGCTTTTACTCCATTAAGATAAGGTAATATATAGTAAGATAACAAACTATTCAGTGAAAACTTACTGAAAGTAAGTATTAAATTTAATACTTAGATCATATATCTCAAAACTTCGTGCATCACAAATGAATTTAAATGATCACTTGTCTCAAATGAACCTTCATTTTAAAAATATATTTTATTTTTAATTTAATACTTAGATCATATATCTCAAAACTTCGTGCATCACAAATGAATTTAAATGATCACTTGTCTCAAATGAACCTTCATTTTAAAAATATATTTTATTTTTTCTATTTTTAGGGCCATAGGGTCAGACTGAAAAACATTTTGACTAGAATAGTAAAATTTGTGATTTGTACATATATTGCATGCTTATTATAATAATATCACTATTGTACTTATTTCCTACATTTTATGTTAAGTAAAAATATGTCTTTTATGTGTGTTTTTCTAGCTATCATGATAAATATTTCATTGTATGTATGGCACAGCGTTACATTTTGGGCCAAACAGCACAATAGCCATAACTTAACTATCTATGGAGTGTTTATTATGGAGGTGAAATAAGTTAACAGAAATGCTTGAGAATGAACTAATGTGACAATTTTTATACATAAAAATAAATTTTTATTTTTCAAAGTACTTCATGTAGTCTAAAAATAATGGAAAATGTAACTCTGCCTAAATAATGCCATTTTCTTAAAAGATGTTAAATTAAAATGAATGATTTATCATTTCTTTGATGGTTTTATAGTCAATATTGGAACAACTTGTGATAGCAGTAAAATTTTTCAAAAGTTTTATTAGCTGCCTGGGTGGCTCATTCGTTGGAGTTTGCAACTCTTAATCTCAAGGTCGTGAGTTCAAGCCTCACATTGAGTGTGGAGCCTGCTTTAAAAAAATTAAAATAAAAACATAGTTTTATAGAATTTTGAACACCCAAATGAATTTCCTCTTCATACTTTTCTTAGTTGCTGTACTTTCAAAATGTCATTTTTTAAAAAGATTTTCTTTTTAAGTCCTCTTTATACTCAATGTGGAGCTCTTACAACCCCCAGATCAGGAGCCACACACTCCACTGACTGAGCCAGCTGTGCCACTCCTCAAAATATCATTAAGAGAAACACTTTATTATTTGAAAATTTGTATATTAAAAACAGAAAATTAAAATTGGCAACATTCCATTATATTACTTTTTTATGATTAATTTGCAATTTGAAGGCATTAAGAACCTAAATTCTTTTGGAACGATACACTTATTTTAATATATCCTCCAAAAATATTGGTGAAAATGCACACATGCTTATCGGTGTTTAAAACACAAATGATTAAAATACAGTGGTTAAAATACAAGTCTGAAATTACTGTTCTTGAAAAAGATGTGTGTTCATATCAAAATAATATTCGTTAAATATGATTAAGAAAAACATTGCCATTGAATAGGTAGGGAGAGTAATAAAAATATTTGTTTTCTAGTTATGTTCTAGATTTTAAGGTCATCTGTTATAGATGATACTATATTTCAAGGTGTGTCTGGGGAGCAGGGAAGGGGTTAGTTCCCCATCCTCATTTTCTCCCTAAGGAGATCTATAGAAGCTTTCTATTTCTTAGTTTTCTACATTATTTGTTCATTTATTAAAAAGTTATAAAAAAAATTTATCGACATTTAGAATGTGCCAGGTACTCTTTTGGGTATGCCATGGTAAAAGCAAATCATCCGCCTTCAGGAACCCTCACCTGTATTTATATTATACTTCATTATACTAAAGGACGTGGATTTTTTAAGGTTCTTGACCAAAGTCCAGTATATAGTAAGTGTTTAGGAGAGCTGTTGCTCCTGTTCTGTGACATCCTTTATAACTATTGTTTGTCTACTGAAACAATAATTTCAGTACAATTTCTTTCCTTATGACAGAATTGGTACCTATTCCAGGCACATGTGTTGAAAATGTCACAAATACCATAGTTTGAGAACATGAGCAGAACAGCGTATGTGGTAACTCCCTATACTATAAACACAAGTGCTTTCAGGTTAGCTAATTTCTCCTGAGATAAAATGCTATTATTTTCAGATATTTTTGAATATGTAAAAGTAATCAGAAAAAATACTTTTTGTTATAGAATTGCTCAGTAAATTGACTCTTACCAACTTTGGGATCCAACTAATTATACATGTCAAAGAACCTCCTGAAAAGAAACAGTAGTATAATTCCTTCTAAAAAAATTAAACTTAAGGACATAGTGGTCAAATTGTTTTTGTAATTTAATTTTACTTTTTACTTTTTTTCTTCAAATTGTTTTCTTGGTAAATGTTATATCTTGAGCTGTATTTTTCAGAATGGTAGCCCCTACGCACATGGATCTATTTATTTTATTTTATTTTATTTTATTTTATTTTATTTTATTTTATTCATTTATTTATTTATTTTTTGGATTTATTTATTTTAGAATAATTTATTTATTTATTTATTTATTTATTTATTTATTTATTTTTATTTTAGAATAATTTAGATTGAGAATTCAGTCAGTTCCACTAGCCACATTTCTCAGGAGCCATGAGGCCAGATAGATCCCATGTTGGACAGGAGAGATTAAAGGATGTTCCATCACCACAGATCATTCCCTTGGACAGTGTGGCTCCGGGATATTTTAAATAAAGGAATACATGCTACATATAATTATGACCACACAGAAAATTAACTAAGTTTGGTTTTGATCCATTGAGTCTTTTCAACACATCTTCTAAATGTTGATTAAAGTGTTTGGCCATCTCTTTGACAATTAAGGCTATCTTAGAATGACTTTCAGTAAAATTACAACTAAGTAGAGTCTCAGAGAATGAAGTGTTTCACTCAGTGACTTTTGGGAAACTAGAATTTTGATGATTGTCCAAAAGAAATGGCTCATCAATGAGATCAATGCTTTCTCCACAGCGTCTTCCAAGCCCTTTTTCCTGAGCGCCCCTCCATTCTACTCGGCATGCTGTGGTGGGTCCTGTCGGCGCCCTGCATCCCCCACTGCTTTTGCAAGTAAGTTTTTATGCTTCATCAGCAATGCCTCAGTTATTCTGTAAACCAAAGCAGCAGGATTTAATGTGCTCTGGAAAACTAATTGGTAATGCAATGGCAAGGAGCTAAATCCTCACTAAAAATCACAGCGATCCTATTCAGGACGTTTCCAGAGATTTATCAGACCTCAGCACACTGAGCAATTGTGAGTAGTTTCTAATGGCATTGAAGCCCAGGGCTGACACACCAAGGAAAGCGACTTGTTTTCCATTTGATATAAAAGATCTCAGAGGGACCAGTTTGGCTCTTTCTGAAACGTGTAGCCATACTCATTTAGAGAAGAAAAAAAGAGAGGAAGGAAGCCTAAGAAAATGTGCTGTGTAAAATTGCCATCCAGCTTAAAATGTGATGCGGAAAGTCATTAGGTGTCCATAGAAAATAATGAAAAGTGTCCAGATTGTAACAGGGGCTAAATACCTCCTCCCTGTGATCTTGAAGAAAGCCAGAGTTGTAGGAAAGATTTTCAAGAGAACCTTTCCTTGAACATGACAAAATTTAAACAGTGTCCGGGGGTGAAGTGAGAACACCCTTGGAAACCTTGCAGAGCCTGCATGCACACACCCACTCACATACCCAGAGAGAACAATGTCAGACTAGAAAGAAATTAAGTTCACCTCGATCTGGAGATTTCTAGGTCAAATAAGAATCTGTAGGCAGAGACTCTGAGTTTATGATAAAGAAGTACAGTAAAGGGGCACATTTAGTTCAGCTGCCCAAGAGAAAACATTTATTCAGGTTAACCCCTCTGTCAGGTGCAAAGTGAAATAGGAGTTGAGTGAGGCTGACGTACAGAGCTCTATCACGGTTGGATTCAGGTCCCTGCTGCCTCCCTGTTAATGTGTTTTATGAATGTTTCAGGAGAGCAGTTGCTCAACAGAATGATTCCTGACAAGTGAGGCAGCAAATGCTGGCCGTTTAATGAGCTGCAGGCTTCTGAGCATCTCTTTAGGGGGCCGGTACTTTCCCACAGAGCACTTTACATGGCAGGGACCCAGCCACAATGGGTGACAGACCCATGACCAATCGTCACTTTCACTTGACTCATCCACACGCGACCTCACCACGATTTTTCACTGTGCAGATGAACTTTAGCAGCCATTTCACATGGAAAAGGCTTGGGCAAGGGTCAGTTGCCCTTTTGTATGGTCATAAAGCAAGGCTCTGTGTGTCCGTCTTTTCTCCTGTCTCACGTTCCGAGTGAATTTCTGGACACCATTTAAAGCACTTGACTGAAAAATAAAGCAGTGAATGAAACTGACTTTTATAGACTCATTCTAGCTCATCTTCCCATATAACCCTGTCCACCTGAAAAGGGATTTAGTGGATGAGCTGAGTGTATACAGGACTTGCTGAATGCATAGGGCCCATTATCAACTCTGGGGATTGTTTATTAACCAGGACTGATACACCACTATTTTGGAAGTGACCTATTAATTGTCCATTTAACTAGAATGTATTGATTCAAATAGAAAAATAGAAACCATGACTAAACCTTTTACTCGCTCCTTCAAGGTGGTCTCCTATGAGGGCAATTGAAAAGGGTTGTGCAAATTAAGGACACATTTGTCACCATAGGATATCAGGAAAAGGCTGCTGGAGTAGAGACTTAAGTCCCAGATAGCTGAGGCTATGGCATAGTGGCATCTCTGAAGTTAAATCTTTGGTGTTGCATCCCCAGGGTAGAGAGTAAAAGAGATTCCACCCCTAGTTTTGGTTACTTCACCTTGATAGAATACTGGACTTGCATTTTAGAGAGCCTCTGGCAGTGTGGGTTAGGCAAGTGGAAATGGACAGAAAATCCTAACAGGTGGACATTCATGTACGTGTGCATGTATATGTTTATTCATTTTATAGCAGTGTTTTTGTAAGAGTCTCTAAGCCCTAACAGTACACTAATGCCTGGGCCGTTCGATAAATAGAGCACATAAAAGGAATCCTAAAGACATTTCCTAGAGAACTTCCATCTTCTCTCTTGCTTGAAAAATTGCTTCAAGCGAGACTCATTTTCCTCCATCTGCCTCTTGGTTCTTCCCACTTTATAAAACCTTTAGCATAACCATTGTAAACTGTGGTATCTATCCCTGGAGGCTCATAAAGCCCTATGTTGATCTTTCTTTTTATTTAATAAAACATGCAAGGGGTAAATCAGCGCAACTCAGATCAAAAATAGAGAATGCTGTACTTGGTTTGTCTCCATTTCTGAAGTTGGCATTTTAAAAACACTTTAGAGATGCCACAAGTGTTTTTAATAAACTTTGGTGTATCATTAGTTATAAATCTGAAATGAATTTATTTTTTGTTTACAGTGTTCATTGTATTAGCAGCAAATAATAATGAAATGGTGAGTTTATGCTGTCAATAAAGAATTTAACATAAATAACCGTGATACCAAGGAACATTGTTAATAAGGCTTACATCTGCACAGTACTCTCTTTTATTTAAGGCATTTACTAGATTTTCTTTTTTCTTCTTTTTTTAATAATAAGAACAGTTTTTATGCCCAAGCATTAAAATTTTTTTCCATCACACAGAAGAAGGAAAATGAACTGTCCAAGTAATATTATATTAAATTTCAGCCAAAATGTGCTGACATGTGTGGACAGCCAAAATCAAGGTTTATACTAAACATTTTAATAAGCAGTGAAATCAGTGGCCCTCGTCGTTGTTTCACAATATTGAGTTCACTCTTTCCAAAGTGTAGGATCAGATCAACACGTTCATAACTAGCAAGTAAAATATCATTTTGACTCTTTTAATATGATTCACTGGTGTAAAATTGATTTCATTTTTCTTGTTAACCTTTTAGATTTATGATTTGCTTGTTGTTGCAATGTGGAAACAATCATTCTTCCAGTGCCCTTCTCACATATATTAAATGGCTTAATAGGCCATTTAAGCACAATCCTTACATTGGGGAAAAATTAAAAGGCAGTGGTAAAAGTTCTCCCCTCCCCCAAAGCGGTAGAAGGAAAATCTTTGATATTACATCCATAAGGTTCTTTCCAAAAGCACGCATTTCTCAGCTAAGATAAAATGGAAAGTTGTGGAAATTATGCAGAGAATGACCTTAAAAACAAAAAAACAAGAAACAACTACCTGAGAAGGTACAGGAGTCTTAATTATGTAGAATGCTAATTGAATTAATCAGATCATTGTATCATTTTGCCTTTGAGTACCCAACTTGAGTGTGATCTTCAAAAATTTCATGCATTAAAAGACAGAATTTAAATTTGGAGCAACGTTGTGAAAATATGAGCAGGGAAATACTCTTCTGGGACAAACTACTCTACCTTTTCCTTAGGGATGAACTTATATTCTACATCTTAAGATCATTTTACTATTTTCTCTCCCTGGCTAAAACTTAGAAGAACATAATATACTCTCTAAACTTGCATTTAGGATTTTGTTGAAGGGAACAGGGAAGGGCCATTACATTTATTGTTGAGAATGTAGGTTGGTCCTGTGAGTGTCACTGTCAAAGATGGACAGTGCTCTGATTAGTATTCTTACCACCTCACCCAGCTGTGTTCTCTCTCACTGTTCTCAGCCGGAGTGCTGGGTGCCCTGAGAAAACTGACAAGACCTATGGCAGTCCTTTTGTAAGGATGTATCATTAACACTCTAAGATCCTCAGAGGGATGCAGCATTTTGTTCTAATAGAGAAAGAAGCATGATTATTTTGTTGAAAACATAATCAAGTTTGTGCAGTAAGTTGAATATAGGTTTTGACTTCTCAACGGTGAAGGGAGGGATGTTCCAGAGATAAATGACACTCGGTCAACCAGGAAGAATGTTTAAAGGAGTCAGAGACTCCAAGACAATAGATTTTCCAAGTTGATGGCTCTATTCAGCAGTTCTACAGAGGCAGTGAAAGTATTTGAGTAACTTTCCAGGGATGGAAATACTCCCTTTCTCCTCAAATGTGTTCATAAGCAGTGGAGCCTGGAGGATGGGAAGCAGAGCTACTTAGTGATATAGGGTGCTTGTTCCTGATCTTGTCTACAGCCCTCACCTGAACATAACATGACATCTGATGGGGCAGCTGATGAAGTCCTGATCTGAGAGTCCCCAGAACAAGTGCACAAGTACAAAATAGAGGAGGGAGAGAATTGGCTGAAGAGAGCAAAGAAGGGAGAGGGTTGTACTCTTAGTTCACTATGTGTCTACAGAATGATATGGGGATGTTGGATTATGCTTATAGAAATACAATACCCAGAGCTTTGTAATGGTAAGACAGCCTACACCTATTCAGTTCTGGAACCCCACTTTAAAAGGCACAGTGGGGGCAGCCTTGGTCGCTCAGCGGTTTAGCGCTGCCTTCAGACCAGGGTGTGATCCTGGAGACCCAGGATCGAGTCCCATGTCGAGCTCCCTGCATGGAGCCTGTTTCTCCCTCTGCCTCTCTCTCTGTGTCTCTCATGAATAAATAAATAAAATCTAAAAAAAAGAAAGGGCACAGTGGAAAAAAAGAAAGGCACAGTGAGCAGATTTGTACATAAAAACCAGGTCAGGAAGTAGTCAGCAACAAAAATGGTGAAGCGTCTATATGCCTGTTCATGAAATCACCTTTTCTAAAGTGATTGAGTAGGTTTGGCCTGGAGAAGAGAAATGATAGGGAGAACCTGAGAATTATCTTCAAATTAGATATACTGCATTCAGTATATGTGTAAAGGATGGAATTGGGGCCAGTGAGTGGAGTTTATTTATTTTCTCAGTGAGTGGAATTTAATGGAAATTGAATTCGGGCTTAGCATTAGGGAAAGATTTTTAGCAAATCGATGTGATTCTAATATATGATGATGAAGTATTATAGCCTTCCCCAATACTAGATTATACAGAGAATGGAAAGTAGACATCTAGTTTAAATGGGGTAAGCCAAGGAAGTTCTTTATCTTCTCTCTCTTCACACCTCAAATCCACAGGAATTATATAAAATACACACATGTGCTACATCCTCACACATGAAAATATGAAGGACTCCATTAGTTTATCTAACATTCTATTTCTGTCACTCTCCAGCTCTCCTCTCCCAACGGTGTCATTTACACACAGCACACCTCCAATCGGAGTGCCAATTCACCCGGCACATGATACACAGGGATTCCCTGGAGGATGGTGCATGGGGCCATCTCAGGACCCAGGGAATCATCCCTTTGAAACTTCTCTATCCTAGATCACTCTGCCACTTTAATAGGACTCTTCCCACCTCTTGACCTCTTTGCCCACTCCTAACTTTGACAATCTTTGGTGTCATTATAAAGAGCATAGATTGACCTCATTCTTCTTTGCTATGTGCCCTCAGCGGCACAACTTATCTTTCTGGAAAGTTAGTGTTTTCCTGTAGAAAATGGAGATGATAGTATTTCCCTCTGGAGACTGTTGTAAAGATGATACGACATGCTGCATGTCGTGGGCACATATAGTAGCACCTGCTGAGCCTCTATATATGGGAAGCCGCCTTATAAAATCATAATAATAATACTCCCAGTTGGTCACCTTGAATTGGTGACCCTGGCTTTTGAAGCCTCTTTTCTACATATCTTAAACTCTATATCTGTTTTTTTTTAATATTACTCATTTATTTTTGTCACCTGGAAGTTTCTGTATAAGTCCGACATTTATCATGAGTTGAAGCATAGTTGAAGGTGTTTGTTGCTTATAACTTTGTAGTAGTTTCTGAGAGGATTTTGAGTCACCAACAAGTTCTTGAAGTCCATGTTTGTTTTGCAGGTGCAAATGTGAGCACATATTCATAGGTTTAGAAGGTATGGAAGTGGGATAGGTTCCTCAATGTATTGTTTTTAAAGATTGATTGATTGAGAGTGGGGATGGAAAGCATACAAGCAGGGGAGGGGAAGAGAAAGAGGGAGAGAGAGAATCTCAAGCAAACTCCCTGCTGAGCCAAGAGCCCAACATGGGGCTCAGTCCCAGGATCCTGAGATCACGAACCAAGCCAAAAACAAGTCAGCGAATACGACACAGACTGGGCCATCCAGGCACCCCCCTCAGTGTGGTTTATGGTTAGATCCAGAGATAGCCGATAAGAGGCCATGGGGAAAGATGGAAAGGAGCATCAATAGTAGAAGTAGAATCTTGTAATATAGTTGTGGTAGGGCCTAAGGCACATCACCGCAGGAAAACCAGCATGATCTGCGTATTGAGAGCAGTGCTAAGAGGAACCAGGCAACTAGCAAAGAAAGGAAGAATGTGAATCTTTATCGTTGCCATATTCTTTGCTTGTCATTGGTTATAACCATGTTCATTTTTGGGCACTGAACCTTGAGGGCCAGACCCAGGAGTTACCCTTTGACCATCATTACCTTCCCAGGTCTCTCTTTCAGAGATTGAGGTCTGCTTTGGGTCCATGCCTTTCAAAATGTTAATATTTACCATATTGGTGAGAATGATTTGTTTTGTAGAGTCCTTCGATGGGAACCTTACTTTTCTTTCTCTCTCTCTCTTTAAAGATTTTATTTATTTATTTGACACAGAGCACAAACAGGGGGAGTGGGAGAAGGAGAAGTAGGCTCCCTACTGAGCAGGGAGCCCCATATAGGGCTTCATCCCAGGGCCCTGGGATCGTGACCTGAGCCAGAGACAGATGCTTAACTGACTGAGCCACCCAGGTGCCCCACCTTCTTTCTCTTTAATTAAAAACAGCTCCATAGGAAAACCTATGAGTTTCTATTAAAAGTTTTAGAGGCATTTAAATGTGTTACCCCATTGTTTTATTTAAACTTGTAGGTCTTGGTGAAGAAGGAACTAATGAGTAGAATCACGGTCCGTACTTATAAAATTTCTACTTAAAAAAATAAATGTTGATTTTTTAAAAATGAGGTTGTAGGTTCATAAATTTGCTGTACTTTCCTTTTTTTAAAGATTTTATTTATTTATTCATAGAGACACACAGAGAGAGAGAGAGGCAGAGACACAGGCAGAGGGAGAAGCAGACTCCTTACAGAGAGACTGACGTGGGATTCGATCCAGGGTCTCCAGGATCATGTTCTGGGCTGCAGGCGGTCCTAAACCGCTGCGCCACCGGGGCTGCCCTGTACTTTCCTATATAGATATAAAAAGTTGTATTAAGTAGAAAAATACTGGCTTTTCTATAATGCTGAGTTGGTCAGGTCCTCCTCAGAAGGCTTTCCTCTAGGGCAAGTTATGACCTGAACTCGTTTCAGCCACCCCTGACCCTGCAGCTTATCTCCTGTTTTCTTGCCATTCATACCCTACAATCTGGAAATACCAAGCTGTGTGAGATTCTAGGTCCACTGTGTTTTGCCTATGTCCTCGCTCCATTCATGGGTCTGTAAATTTTAATGCCTCTGCTCTGCCTGCCTTTGTCTGGATTGCCAGTAAGAGGAATTGCTATTCCTCTAGCTTTTCTTCTCTCTTAGGACTTACCCTGCAAACCTCCAAGACTAAGTGGCTTCCTGTCTGGTTCTTAAACACTTTCTCTGCTATGGTCTGCAGTTATTTATCTCACTGTGTTATGGCTGTCTGTATACTTCTTGGACCTCTCCTTATCAACTGTGAGCACCTGAAGGATGGATTGGATTCATCTTCAGTTGTCAGTCAGCAACATCTCAATCACTCCACCAGATTATTCCCCAAAAGGTTGCTACAATGTTTGCTTGTTTTCCTTAGAAAATAGAACCAGACTTAAAATGCAGAATAGAGATGAATTCATCTGTGTGGAGGGTGTCTGTGGCATATGGTTCTTAAAGAATCAAGTGAAATCCAACAAGCAGAAGTAGATAGATTCATGGGATCCCTACTGTGGGCAAGGCACTGAAATTTTCTTGTGTTATGTCATCAAATCCTTAAAGCAACCCTATAAGATAAGCTGAGAGAGGCTGAATAACTTGCTTTAAGTCATACAGGTGAGTGTCATGATCCAAACCCAGTTCTTCCGTATTACATATCCCAAACTCCTTTGTCCTGAGGCTCCCTGGAGAGAGATCATCCCAACAGATGAATCTCTGAAATAATGTGGAAGGGCCAATTCCATAGTCTCCGAACCAAGAAAAGTTCAGAGAAGAAGAGCATTCAGAAAAAGAGCATATTGAGATATTTAGAATATTTTTTGTTATCGACCAGTATTTCATAAAACTACTTAAATCTTTGATAAAGAAATAGTGAATCCAGTTTTCAAAACCTGACATCAAGATATGGCCTTAGCATGTGACAGGCAAATAGAAGATGATGCCGTAGATGGAGAATTAACCAACATCTCATATGGTGAATGGAAAGAGCAGTAAGAGTGGACCTTTGTAAGGAATTAGGCTTGATTACATCTCATGAGCTCTGGTATTTCTGAAGAGATGCAAATGTTACAGAGCTGGAAGGAAAGAGAGAGGCCAGTCCTTCTAGCAATGTGAGGATGAACCAGAATGATATATAGCCAGGCCTGATGGACTCACTGGGAGATAATCTGCAATCTTTTATTAGACAAGTAGAACAGGAAGCAATCATATTGTAGAAGTAGATTTGACAAGTTTTATTTATTTGTTGACACTTTTTCCCCCTAAAATACAAATCAGATTGTGTTAGAATATACAGTGTAGTGTTAGAGCATTTGTTTTGAAATCAGTTGTCCTGAGTTTGGAACCCTAGTCATGTGTCCTTGGACAAAGTTTCTTAAGCTATCTGATCTTCATTTTATTCATCGGTAATTTGGAAACAATAATAGTATAATATTCGTGGCATAGGTTGGGAAGGATTACACGAATTAATGCGTGTCAGTGGCTTAACACAGTAAGCATAATGGTACAGAGTGTGCTTATTATTTATTATTTATTTATTATTTATTATTATTATTAAACATGTGTGTTTATTATTATTATCATGTCACACCCTGATTGAACATCTCCTATTGATCTTCACTACTATTGGATAATGTCCCAAACTCTTGTAGTCCTCTATGATCTGTCTCAACTCCACCCTATAATCTTTGTATCAAAGATCCAAATATCTTCAGGAACCCGGCAGGTAAAAAGCAAGCTAAGTGAGGCTGTGGCAAACTGGGGGTTACACATTTCATCAAAAGGGGATACCCGCTACCCACTCTGGTAGCTCTTTGCTTTCTGGGAAGGTGAACCTCGTGTGGGTTACCTTTGAAGAGACGTCAGAAACCTGGACTTTACATGAAATCAACTGATTATTAAATGTGAACAACTACATCAGAATTCTAAGACCAAACAAAGCCCATATGCAGGCTGGATATGGTTGCCAGCTTGCCCCGTCTGCTTCATGCCCTTCCCAGCCTTGCAGACTGCTTAGTTTTCCTTCATGCCTTGGGGCTTTTTTTTTTTTTTTTTAAATGTGGGTAGATGACTATGACAGTGATTTAGGTTGGAGATAATGAATGTCTGACAATGATACAAAAAGGGTAAAGAAGAAGCAGATTTGAGAGATTATACATTAGTAAAAATTTTAAAAGCACTATATGAACAAGATCTGTTGAATATAGAAATAAGTTAAAAGTTGAGAATATCTCCTAAATTTCTAATCTGGACAAGTGGGTGAATTGCAATGCCTTTTTCTGCATGTGTTTGCATGCCAGTGTGTATTGAAGTGAGAAGTAATGGTAAATGATGATTTCAGTTTTCTTGAATTGAGGAGTTTTCGGAACATCCAAAAGAAACTATTTTAGTACAATTAATCAACAACATATCCTACTGACAGCTGTGCTGTTTTGGATGCAAGCAGGAATTTTCTAACACTTGTAAGAACAAAGTTTGAATTTTCAGAAAAAGAGTTGTTTCCCTCCATAAATCTGAATAAAAAGTTCTCACTATGTCAAAAAAAATGTATCGTTGACATTCAAGGTTGCACTAGTTTCAAGTGTGTTACGTAGTGACTCAATAGGTTTATACATTATGCTGTGCCCACCACAAGTGTAGCCGCCATCTGTTTTGATATATCACTCTTAAATATATTTGACTACATTCTTTATGCTGTCTTTTATTCCCATAATTCACTCCACAACTGGAAGTCTCTATTTCACACTTCCCTTCACCCATTTTGTCCCATTCTTCACCTTGGACACCCATCAGTTTGTTCTCTGTATTTATAGTAAGCTTTGGTGCTTCTAGACATGCTAGTTACTCTGCCTAGATTGGCCTCGGTTCTCTCTCTTGAACTGAATTGGCCTTTTAGACTTTGGCTCAACTTGTTTTTTTTTTTTTTAATTTTATTTATTTATTCATGAAAGACAGAGAGAGAGAGAGAGAGAGAAGAGAGGCAGAGACCCAGGCAGAGGGAGAAGCAGGCTCCATGCAGGGAGCCCGACGTGGGACTCGATCCCGGGTCTCCAGGATCATGCCCTGAGCTGAAGGCAGGCACTAAACCGCTGATCTACCCAGGGATCCCCGCTCAACTTGTTTTATCTGAACCAATTAGTCCTCTTTTGTGATGCCAGAGCATTTCATAGATCATTCTATTTCAGTACTTAAGACATTAATTTGCTTTTTTATTTAGAAATAATTATTAAGCACCAAAATGCATATCAGCTACAGCCATAAACTAGAGTCTCTGCTTCCCTGTTGCCTGTAATTCTAATGTGGTATTCGTGTCAGTCCTCCCATGAGAATGTGAGCTCGTTGAGGGCAGGAACCATGTGCTCCTGGTCTGGTTTCCTCAAATAAGTCCAGTTAGCCTAATATCAGGTGTAAGTGTCCTCTTGCTGCTGTAACAAATTTCCACAACCTACTATCTTAATGCAAGCTTATTGTCTTACAGTTAGGGGGTCAGAAGCCTGAATTGAGTCTCATTGGATTAAAATCAAGGTATCAGAAGAAGGGCTGAGTTCCCTCTGGAGGCTCTAGGGAAGACTTTGTTTCTTGCCTTTTCTAGTTTCTAGTGGTTGCCTGTACTTCTAGGCTTGTGGCCCCTTCCTCCATCTTCAAAGCAAGAAGTGTAGCATCAGAGGGAGTAAACCTCTCTTTCCTGTGATTTCCTTTCTTCCTCCCTTTTCCACTCATAATGACCCTTGTGATTACATTGAGTCCACCTGGGTACCCCAGGATTCTCTTCTAATCTCAGGGTCAGCTAGTTAGCAACTGTAATTCCATTTGCAACCTTAATTCCCCCTTGTCATATAATATAAAATATTTCTAGATTCTGGGGAACATATCCACATAGGCGTCTCTAGGAAGGCCATTATTCTTCCCACAACAACTGGGAAGCTGAATGAATGGATGCATGAATGCATGGGTGAGTGGCTGGTTGGAAGAATGAATGAATTGGATAAATGAATGAATGGATATATGAATGAATGGTGAACGATGAGTGAAACTCTCAGAGGGTGGGAACTAGTTGTGCTAGCTACAAAAGGCAGAAAAAGTAGTAAAGGAGTTGATGAACTGGATTGGGGAGTGGTAGTGTTTGAGGATCTTCCAAACCTCCCTTTTCAGGTTGAACATCTCTAACTCCTCCTGCAAGCTTTCCCTGAAAATCCCTGATTAAGATCAGATCCTTGTTTTGTGCACACAGTTTCCTTTGGAATACATCCTTACACTTGTGATGCTAGTTCAATAAGTGTCTTCCACTAAATCTTATGGGTAATGCATATAATAAAACATATTTGTCTTGTTTCTCAATGTGTAGCATTGAGCAGAGTGCCTGGAATAGGGTAAGAGTTCAAAACTTTGTTGAGAGAAAAGATGAATGAGTAAATAAATGAAGAATCAGAGAAAAAAATGGAGTGTTTAAACCACCTACTATTTGTTCTGAATTTGAGCTTTTGTAACCTGGGACCAGGGCCTTTCTAACATGGCACCCCAATTGGGAGGCCGAGCATATATGTGCTTTTTTTTCTCATTGGGGAGCAAAGAGTATTTATCGGATTCTCAATGGAATCTATGATCAAAACTCTGGAAGAAGCACTGCTCTAAGTGTGCAGAGTTCAGAGATGAGATGATTTGGCGATGGTACAGAGGAGGAGGATACTGTCCTGGGAAAGACAGACTGATTTTTTTTCTTTTCTTTTTTTTTTTTTTTCAGACAGACTTTTCATCACTGAAACTAACTGGGCTTATTACCTGTCTTCCCCTCTAGGAGAAGAGAGTGTGCTGCCTCTCCTGACGCAGGACTCTAACTCCAAAGCTCGGAGGGGTATTTTGAGAAGAGCTGTTTTTTCTGAGGATCAGAGAAAGGCTCTGGAGAAAATGTTTCAGAAGCAGAAATACATCAGCAAAACAGACCGAAAGAAACTTGCCATCAGCTTGGGACTAAAGGAATCACAGGTACTAATAAGCAGGAAGATGTTCACTGCTCCTGATTTCTGAAGGAATACAATGAAATCCATGCGTTTGGCAAATATCTGTTGTACTAGGTATGGTGCTGGACCCTAAAGTGTTACTGAAATGATTTTCCCAGTTGTTTAGTGGGTAGAAATATATGTCACAATTCCTGTTTGGAAAGAGGTACCTTCTCTGAGAGGTCTAGGCTTTTGCATGATTAATTCTTCCCAAATGAAGAGAAACACTAAGGATGTGGCATTTACATCATTAATTGGTTGCTCCGGTTTCAGAGAAGTAGAATACATAACATTCTACAAGAGCAGGAACCAATTTTCCTGTCTTTTTCTTCATTTCCAATCCAAGATCCAATCATAAATGCATGACTCATAAATACCTCTAAATAGATCTCACTACTCTGCACTCTGGACTTATGTCAAGTAGAGTAAAGTAGTTTCGTATTTGCAACACCTACAATCTTTTCTTACACATTAAGGTACTGGTATTTTACTATTAATCGTTTTATAATCACCATATGAAACAAGCACTATAATCATCTTCACTTTCTGGTTGAGAAAGTGTAGAGAATTAAGCATGAGTCTGATATCATGTAGTGAAGCTGCCTTGGAGCTGTGCTCTCACCCCAGGCAGCCTGGGGCGTGAGTCTGGAGTTTGGGTTCCACCCAACCTGGCGCTATCATGTATAGTTGTGCAGGTTATGCACTGCACAAGGGCACTTGTCTAAGAGGCATGGCAGCAACTGAAATGTAGCTGGTACTTTGCCTGGCAAACTGGCTTTCCTGGTGCAAGGCAACATCCCCTTGGATATTTTGAGTTAGCATAAAGGCATTGAAGGGCTAGCAGAGGCTCTGTGTAAACTACTATGCTGTACTGTTCTTCCCTCAATACAGATGACCTGGTTTCTAACTTTGGATTTTATTAAACTAGTTATTTTTGGATGAAACTCTCCTTAACCTTGCTTCCTTTCCCTAGGGAAATGATCTGTTCTCACCTCCCCCCCCCCCCAACTTTTTCTAGCTGTAGAAAGCAGTACCTAGTGTGATAGAGGATAATTGGCCTAAATCAGCCAGTCTGTGCTTTCCTCATTGTGTAGTACTAATGAGTCCCTAACCTTAATTGACTGATCTGCACCTCAGTTTCTCACTTAAACAGAGACAAATATAGGAATTCTACCTATGTCGTAGAGCAATTTTGCATATATGAGATAAATCAGTAGTTATATCTTATTGGTCTGTTGTGTGCAAGATGCAGTGCTATGGAGGCAGTGAGAGAGGGTGTTGATTAAGTACTGATTAAGATACACTCTTGGCACCCAGGAATTTATAGGAGCAACTGAGAAAACAAAACAGAAACTCATGAATGGTTAGATCATAATATAAGATAATG
The DNA here is from genome assembly GCF_048418805.1 of Vulpes vulpes. Lineage (NCBI taxonomy): Eukaryota > Metazoa > Chordata > Mammalia > Carnivora > Canidae > Vulpes > Vulpes vulpes. The sequence goes on from NC_132787.1 coordinate 9,231,670, forward strand.
ACATAGGAGATATCACCTGGTAGGTTAGATATGCTGCCAAATAAAAGAGCGAGGTCAGTGATCCTTGAAGTTATGTATCTCTGTGGAGGTTTATGTTAACATCCATGACTGGTCCTTCTGTACCTGTGGGGTCTAGTGAGGAAATGGTCTCATCCCTAGAGAATTGTTGGACCTCACTAAGGCTGCACAGGGGCTCAGTAGGATTGGCCTGAATCACACTGGTTTGGATTTAAAAAAAAAAAAAAAACCCTCCAGAGTTGGAGGGGAAAAAATGTGCAGAAAATGTTGGGAGGTTGCAGGGGCCCTCTGGTTGAGTCAGAACTTGAAGGAAGTGTTAATGTTAAAAGAGGAAAATTGGCTATGTGTGATCTGACAATGCTCTGAGACAGTGTGGACATCTTTTTTTTTTTTTTTAAAGATTTTATTCATCTATTCATTCATGAGAGACAAAGAGAGAGAGGCAGAGACATAGGCAGAGGGAGAAGCAGACTCCCTGTGGGGAAGACTCTCCTGATGGGAGACTTGATCCCAGGATCCTGGGATCACAACCTGAGCCAAAGGCAGATGCTCAACCACTAAGCCACCCAGGTGCCCCCCGTGTGAACATCTCTGATAGCACATCTTCTTAAAAAGAGATTATTGGAAAGAGAACTCAGCTGGCACGTCAGAGAATATCTAGGAGGGGATGAGCATAATCTGGCCATTCCAAGAAAACATACTATTTTCCTATTTTGTGTGTTAGCTGCCTGTTCGTATTCACAGGTGCATAGTTTTACATAGTTGATTGTATTGTTTTTAAAATTCAAGTGCCTTGAGGAATGACAACTTTTTATGTTACTGAATTTGGTGAACATCTCAGAAGTAATTTCACATTTTCTTATTTGCATATACATCTAATTACACAATTAGCGCATGGTATTTACTATGGTAAACTCAAACAAAGAGGAAATTGGTCAAGTTAAAAATGAAAACTCATCTCCCCTTCCAGTCCAACTCCTTAGTTAATCCTGTCCCTTATAAATGGCTCCTGATTGCATTTATTTGATGTCTACCATGTATTATCTTTAAAATAGATGTATATGCGTGTTGTATATGCACAAGTATATAGTAGCAGGAACACTTGCACCGTGACTGCCATGTGTCCTTATATTCCATGTCATTTATCCTCACAATGACCCTATGGTGGTTGGTTTGATTTTTCCTATTATATAACAGGGACCCAGAACTGAGACCCACAATTGTGTATATACGTTTTCAAGTAAAAACGGGATCATATTCTACATGTATCTTGACTTTCTGAAGGAGAATCTAAATCACCTGTGTAACCAACACACAGCTCAAGCAGTAGAGCCTTCTGACCAGGGAGTAGCCCCTGCCTATTCCCTCCAGGTTACTGCCGCCTACTTCCAAGACTACCCACTAGCCTGACTTCTAACAGCATAGATTAGTTTTGCCTATTTTTGTACTTTATATAAATAGAATCAGTAGAACAGATTCTTTGGTATATCTGGCTTCTTTGCCTTACCATTATGTTTGTGAGATTCATTCATGTGGTTGCATGTAGCGGTAGTTTTTCTGTACTCCATGCCGTGTAGTATTCCGTTATACGGTATACCACAGTTTACCCATTCTGATGATGGGTGTTCAGATTGCTCCCGCTTTTTGGCTATTATTCATATTTCTTGTAGCAATTATTTTAGCTGTTATCAAAATATTTGGAATATTATGGTTAGTAACATTTTTTCTGTTACAACCATTGCAAACTCTTCAAGTTTGAGGGCTTTTTTTTTATTGTGGTAAAATACGTATAACATAAAATATGCCATTTTAACCTTTTTTAAGGGTACAATTTAGTGACGGGAAGTACATTCACACTGCTGAGCAACCATGGCTACCATCCATCTCCAGAACTTCCTTTATCTTGTAGAACTGAAACTCTGTATCCATTGAATAGTGGCTCCCCATTCCTTCCTCTCCCCAGCCTATGGCAACCACCACTTCCTGTCCCTACAATTGACAAATGAATGGAATCATTTGTATTTGTCTTTATGTGATCGGTTTCTTTCATTTAGCATAGTGTCTTCAAGGTTCATCCATATTATAGCAGGTGTCAGAATTTCCTAACTTTTTAATGCTGAATAATATTCCATTGTTTGTATATACCGCATTTTATTTATGCATTCACCCATCAGGCGACACTTTGGTTGCTTTTACCTTTTGGCTATTGTGAATAATGCTATGAACACGGATGTACAAATACCTTTTCAAATCTCTGCTTTTAATTCTTTTCTTTTCTTTTAATTCTTTTCAGTAGTTTGTGGCTTTTTCTTATGTTTGTGGTGTCTTTACACAGAAATTTCTCATTTTTATGTTTTCAGCTCTATTTTTTCTTTTGTGGCCTTAGTGTTTTGTGTCAATGCTTAAAAAAAGCATTCATCTTTCCAAAACTATAATGGCAAACTCTTATTGTATTTTCTAGAACTTTTATAGTTTTGTTTTTGTGGTTAGCTCTTTAATCCATTTGGAATTTGTTTTTGTATTTGTTGAGAGGTAGAAATTTTAATTTATGGTTTTCCCCAAATACATACATTTGTTTCAATACTGTTGATTGTGAAGAAACTTCCTTAATGATTTTTTTCATTGAGCTATCACTCAGAAAAAATGCTACATCTATAGAAAAGCTAAGGAAAGAGGAAAATAATGAATGTGATGACAATGGAAAGAATCACCAGTGGGCACAAATAAATGTCTTAGTGAAAACCCACTAGAAATACTTGGCAGCCTTTCTAGGAGTAAATGCCCACTGCAAATAGTAAATGAGTTCATGAATAGAACCAAATGTTCTGGTATGTACACATTAGTGCTATTTTCTTATGAAAAGCCTAAACCACAGGATTGCAACTGAGATGCTAGTCTTTTGGACTCAACTTGCCTGGGTCAGGTTCTTTGCAGCCATTTTGAAATTGCCAGTCAAGTTAAAAGAATGAAGAAATTGTTTTGCCAATCTGGAAGAATCATCTCAGAATTTTTTCCTTCATAGGGAGAAACACTTGGTTGGTATCACTTTAATTATTTATTTATTTTTTTAGGTAAAAACTTTCTAGGTTTTTTTGTTTTGTTTTAAAAATAGAAATCCACTAAATCATTCACGTAAAGATGCAGTGTAATGCTTAGGAAAATGATGTGATTGGCCTTTAAGATCTCAGGAAACCAGTTGTGAGGTTTCTGATCAGGAATGGTTGACTATTCAGTAGATAAAGGGGGAGTTAGTAATAAAGGCAGGCTCTGGTGGGGTGGGGCGAAGTATGGCTCAAATTAGAAACCACCCTCCTAAGTGCTTTTGGCTTAATTATGATTGATCTTTATTTATTGAGCCTCATTCTTCAAGTTTGACAAATCGTAGGAGTAATCAAACTTGGAAACTGTTTGAAGCCTGGAATTTATCAAAGTGATATCAAATGGATTCTTAATTTAGTTTCCCAGAAGTTCCTAATGAAATCTGAATGTTGTAAGAGCCTGGGCACTGGAGTGGGACAGTCATGGATTCTATTCTAAGCGCTTCCATCTTACTAGGTTGTGTGACCTTGAACTGATTTATTGCTCTGAACCTCCGTTTTCATACACGTGCAATGAGAACGTCTTGCAGTTGTGACGAACAAATTATGTGATCCCCACAGCATGCATGGCCCAACACCTGGCACAAAGTAAACACTATTACTAGACGATAACATTTCTTTCGTTGAAATAATTTAACATGGACTAAATGATGTTCTAAACTGTCGAGCATTAAATCAGTTTTGAAAGATGTCAGACTTGCAGGACATAACCAATTTATCACAGTCGTTTTGTTTCATAAGTCTGGGGATGTTGTACTAAAGTAATGGCTCGGATAGTCTGGAAGGAGCCCAGTGAAAAGCCATTGGGACTTTGCTGGGCTGGCTCTCGCAATAAGATATTTCATAGAAGGCACTTGAGGACAGATTCTAGTTTACGGTGCTGAAGTGGAGTAATGTGGACTAAGTGATCATCTTGTCCAACTATTTTGTCAACAGGTGAAGATTTGGTTTCAGAACCGAAGAATGAAATGGCGCAATTCCAAAGAGAAGGAAGTGCTTTCCAACAGGTGTGTCCAGGAAGTAGGCCTTCAAGAGGATCCCCTCTCACGGTCTGCTCTGGGGTTCTCTTCTCCGTGTCCTTCGCTCTGGGAAGTCTCCCAGCAGCACTCGAGTCCAAGATGGAGGGAGAATTCACCAGAATCTTCAGAAAGACTCATCCAGGAGAGTTCAGGGGCAGCGCCCCCAGAAGCGAAGTCCCTGCAGGGTGCCTTGTATTTGTGTTCTGAAGAAGCTGGAGACAAGGGTGTACTTACTGGGGCTGTCTGAATGGAAGCCTTCCTCTATGTTAATTTAAAAGGACGCTTAACTAATAACATTTGGACTCTAAAGCCAGCTAGCTCGTGCCTCATCAGTGCCTAAAACGTAATGCCTTTGGAGTGATGCATGAACTAATGCTTTAGGAAACCCTCTCCAGTGCTCTCTTGTTTGGCTCCCAGACTCAGGCTTAATTTGTAAGTGGGATAGGATCTCCCAGAAAGTACGAAGGAACTGAAAAGAGTGAGAGTTATAGGTGGCTCAGTCCCTGCTCTGAGTGTATGTGTATATATGTGATGTGTGTGTCTCTGTGTGTGTATATATATAAATATTCATTGAAATACATTAGTAGGAACTACTTCCTCCTTACATATAGCATCGAGCAAGTTCATTTCCTTTTACATGAGGAAAAACCAACTATTGACCGACTGTTCTTAATTTTTTGAGAAAAATGTATGTGTTTTAAAAAATTCCCTATTTTCTGGTTTCTTCCAGTATCCAGCTAGAAATGAACTTTAACAACTCAGCTCAGCTATCCTAATTGAATGAGCCACTGTTAAATACACTGAAAATATATACTTAAGAGTAATCCAACAGGAGAACTAGAAGAATTTTGGAATGAAACTCTTAGAACTCTTAATTTCCCAAGTCTCTGGACTTCATCAGGACACACTGAGGGAGGTACCCATTTAGCTAATGATTATCTTTTGATCTCTTCTCTGTAAGGATGGGCCTTAATCAAGGTTTGCAAAATAAAATGCCTCTAAGGGCCTGTCAGTAAATAGAGGGCATGGCCCACCTAAAAATATTCGAGGTAATAATTTAAAAAATACTGTGTTGGGCAAATGAAACATCCGTGCCAAGCAGTTTGTGACCTCCGGCCAAGCTTAAAGAAGTGTCACAGTTCCTAAAATGTTCCCAACTGGACTTCAAAACACAATACTGATGGAATCTATAGTGGATTTCTGTTTGCACTTCTAGTTATAGACTCAATTTTCCACTTAGGTGGTATACGCGCTATATATTAGGTTATTTTTGTATATTAACAAGCACCACACAGATGTTTTGTGTGTTTTGAGTATCCTGAAATAGTAGTATTATAGAATTGCATTTCTGGTAACGATTTGCTTAGTTAATCTAGAAATTTTTATTCCAGGTCCAAGAAAAAATTATGTTTCACTTTGAAGGAAATGAGGCAGAAAAAGGAAATGATGTGGTTTTGAACTAGGTTATTATTAATCTGTGGACAAGAAACATTATTAGAAGTTCATGATGTGGAATTTTGTTAGTGAGAAAGCTGCGTAAAGAGAGTGGCTTCTAATTTGCTTACATTCCTAGTTATAGACTTCGGGGCTCTAGGGTTTAGAGATGGTATCTCAGAAGACAACAGTTTTAGGCAGCATCAGGACATTATTTTGTCTGAATGTGATTTGAATTGAGGTATGCTAGCCAGTGTCTTTATCACGAGATGTTTTACTTGAAAGTTCTCTCAGAAGAAACTTGTCTCAGTTTCTCTGTGGGAAGGAGGAGCAGGGATCTGCTGACAATTTAAAATTTTAAACCTGTCTTAAAATGATTTATAGTATTGTTTCTTTTCTTTGTATAATGTTAACCTAACCTACATTTATCGGGTCCTTTCTATGTGCTAGAGACTGTGCTAAGCCTTTAGGGTGAATTAATTCATGACAGTCCTCATGACGGTAGCCCTAGGAGGTAGGATCCCCTCTGTTACAGTCAGGAGTCCTCTTACCCAGACAAGGGACTAAGGCAGTGTGGTTAGGGTGATGGCCCAAGGTCATTAGGGTTTTGGACCCTAATGGGTCCAAACTTTGGATCAAGTTTCAAGTCTTCTATGCCAACCATACAGAGTGCATACCACTGTACAGTGTATTCACCAGCTATGGGATGATTGTAAGACATACATTTTGGGGATTGCAGTAAGATTTATTAAAGAAATTCAGAAGCATATTGCATTTTATGATCTCTTACTTGGGGAATGGTTTTCTTTCTAGTGCTCTCTTCTCTATTAACTCTGAAGTTTAGGGAAAGTAAAAGAATTGCAAAAGCCTTCAACTATGAAGCCTCTATAGAGAATAGTCCCAGAGGAGTGTTTAAATGAAATGAAACTATTTTTTTTTATCACTCACAGCTAAAAATTTTGAAGTGCTTATCTATGCTTAATGTTTCTTGAGAATAACTTGAAGATCAAATGAGAGCATCCTGCTTCATGGCCACCTGATAAACTAGGTTTTAGATGTGGGCTAATTGTTGCTTAAATGATCTTCCCCCAGGGTTTTACCCCAACCTCTCTGAGTTCAGCAGAGGTTCTCTCTGTAAGGTTGGCCTGATGTTCAAATATACAAATCTTTTAATTGGTTACTACTTTGGAATGCATTAAAGCTTAGGAAAAGTAAGCTCTAGATGAGTTTATTAGGGATCCTTAGGAGACCCACATAAACCCATACACTTGGTGCACATACGTATGCCTGTTGTGCCTTCACCTTGCCTTCACTTACCTGAATTACTTGAGAGAACTCCTGAGTTTGATATTCTGATTGACAGGGGTCTCCCTTCTCTCTTAATTTGTGCTCTCCACCTCCTCCACCTCCCTCCACCTAAAAAACTCATTTTCCTCTGTTCTCTAGATGCAGATTGCTTTTCTCCAAGTGGTCACATATTAGTATATTTGTTACCTGCTTTCCGGACAAGCACCAGAACTAGAGAAGCCTAGAGGTGAAAGGATTTTAAAATTTTTAGGAGACATGGTCACATCCAGATTAGGCAAATGGGACGAAAAAGTGGTTTAGCACCATCGTCTAGCTTTTACAAAGATTAATATTTTATAAAGCTAAATATAAAGGGTTGGAATTACATAGCAGGTTAGGAATGATCACTGGATCTGGACACAATGAAGGCCATGACTATTGATATTGAAAAGGCAATTCTATTTTCTTAGTGGTGAAGTGGGCTGAATGGGGGAAACCAAGTGCTTAGTCCAGGGGTTCACAAACCTTAAAAATCCACACATGAGAACATGCCATACCTTCCATCCAGTTTGGGGTAAGTGCTCAGATTTGGGCATGTACTTCATACATTCTCTTCATCAGCCATGCCCCCCACTCCACCTTGTAAAAGTTATTTTTTCTTTCTGGATTTCAACACTGATTGGGTCCAGGCAATGTCCTGGACACTGTGTAAACAAATATGAGGGAGAACGTGCTCCTTGCCCTCAAGAAACTTAGAATGAGTCTTTTGGCCAAACATCTTTTGATATATTCCATGCTGTTGCTAACTGAATCTAGTAAATTTGGAGCAAAGACTAATCTAACATCCTCCAAAACCCCTATCTCTCCATTTGCAGTTGTGGGGTGGGGCGAAGTTTATTACGTGTTCCACCATTCAGAAAAATACAAGCTATTTGGCATTGTTGGTTTTCTCTCTCTACTCCATGCAGGCCACATTGGTCCCAAGAGGAGTCAGAGCCCAAGGGAAGAATTCATTATTCTTTTGTTCATAGTGCATCCCACCCTCTACTTTTATCTTTCCACCTTCTCGGACTCAGATCAACCTGTACATGTGGTGGGTGGGAACGATAAAGGAGAAGCAAATAGCACAGGTGAGGGGAAATCAGGATGATGAGTATTTTTTGAATATATAAGGAACGTTGTGCAGAATTAATTTATATCATTTATAAACTATCTCTCAAATGAGCAACTACCTTAAGAGTGTCATACTAGCCCCACAAAGATGGTTCTTACCTTCCAGCTATTAATTGGGTTCCATTACATTGTTATATTTGGTTGTAAGAATTATGCATGCTCATTATGAAGAAACACACTTGAAAATACAGCTAACAAAAATTCATGTATAAGTCCACCATTGGGAGATAGCCAATTTAGCTCTTCTGTGAAAGATTTTCACTTTGAATGTATGTACATATAAAGGTGTGTGCGACTAAACAAGTTTGGATCATAATATGTATCCAGTTTATCCTCATTTTTTTAAACTCAGCTTTTTACAGAGAACACTTCCCCATGCCGTTAAATAAATGTTGAAACTATTTATGATGGATATATAATTTCCAATGATTAACTCCTGCACTTCTTGAGGTTGACGAAGGGATGGGCTGGGGCTTGACAGGTTGTGGAAAGAATGATCATGGGGCTCCTGTACCAAGTGAAGAACCTCTTCCAAAAAAGTCACCAGGAAGTTTATCAAAGCATACTCCATCCAAAGTCTCAGGGAGTATACACGCTTGGATCTCAATACATTGCTAGCAGCCAACATACTAATGTAGGGCAATGTTGTACCTCTCTTTATTTTTTTATTTTTTATTTTTTTTGTACCTCTCTTTAATTGTGCTTTACAGGCACACCGATATATCATTTTAGCTTTTTCAAGTATGTTTCACTGTCCACAATGTGGGCAGAAGTCAGGCAAACTGTTGGGTATCTGGCACCCATCATTTTGAAGGCTGAGATGATAAGGCTGCTTTGCCTAGTTCGTCCAGAGTTCCCCAGTTCCCACAACTCTATGGACATTCTCTCAAAGTTGCTTGAATAACAGAAATTACGAGGAGAGCCTTTTGGGATCAGAACATTCTGAGGTTAAAAGGGAGCCTTCAGTGTTATTTAAACCCAAAGTAGAGGGCAGCCCAGGTGGCTCAGTGGTTTAGCGCCGCCTTCAGCCCAGGGCGTGATCCTAGAGACCTGGGATCAAGTCCCATGTCAGGCTCCCTGCATGGAGCCTGCTTCTCCCTCTGCCTGTGTCCCTGCCATTCTCTCTCTCTATCTTCTCTCTCTCTCTCTCTCTCTCTCTCTCTCTGTGTGTGTCTCATGAATGAATAAATAAATAAAATCTTAAAAAAAAAACCCAAAGTAGAATCACCAAGTGTTTGATGCTAATCAAAAGACAAAAAATTTGAATAAACTAAAGTGCACATAAAATCTGGATAAACTAAAGTATTATAATTAATTCACAATGTGTAGCTAACCCTATGACTATGAATTTCCATTGGAGTTTCCTAGGACAGCCATAATAGATTACCACAAACCGTAGGACTTAAGACAGCAGAAATCTATTCTCTCACAGTTGTGGAGGCCCAAAATCCAAAATCAAGATGTCAGCAAAGTCATGGTCCCTCAGAAGATTTCAGTAAGCTACCGTCTCCTGCTTCTAGTGGCTCTAGGAGTTCTTTGGGTTGGGACGTAGGACTCCAACCTCTATCTCTGACTCCTATGGTCCTCTCTCCTTTGTGTCTGTGTCAGAAATTGTTCTCTGCCTTTCTCTTATAATGACCCCTGTCACTGGTTTTAGAGCTGACTCCAAGTCCAAGATAATTCTATCTCAACATCCTTAATTTAATTGTATCTGCAAAGGCCCTTTTACAAATGAGGTCACATTTATAGGTTCCAGGAGTTAGGACATGGACATGTCTTTTGTGGAACCACTCTTCAATCCACTACACCTGCATTCTACAGTATTACAACAAAAGATCTAGAAAAACAAAAACAAAAAAACTTAGGCGTTCCCTGTAACAGAATTTGACTTACATTGCTTTGACTTCAGGTTTTGTATCAATTAAGTGATGCGCTACTTGCAAGAGTGTTTGGGACAGGGAAATTTTTACAAATATTGCCTCCATTTTGTATTTCTTTCCACACTATAATTTAAGAAAATGTGGCCCTAATTTTTTAAAGCCCTCACATGGATTCCAGATGTTGACCATTTAATCCAAGAAGGTGTTTCTTTCCTTATTATACGAATGTGGTGCACATCAAAAAATTGGCATTGTTTAATTTATGACTCACACGTGAACCATTGTTTTTTTGTGATGTCGTTATTTTAAGTGATTCATAAACTAAACAATGCCAATATTTTGGACACATACCATATTTGTATAATGAGGAAACACCTTCTTGTATTAAATGCTCAACATCTGGGATCCATGTGGGAATTTCTTTGAAATTTTAAATAAAGACAAATTAGCATGGCATACATTTTCTCAGAGATGCAGCTAGCTGTAATCAAAAGACAGAATGACTTGGTACAATATTGTGGTTAAGAAAACAGGAACGTTGTTGACAGAAACATCCAATAATATTTTTACAGCACTGTTTTGATGATGGGGTAAATGGAGTTGTAGAGTGAAACACAATATGGGCAGTGTTGAGTCAGGGATCAAGAATCAACTCAAGCGTACTCTCTTAATAGGAGTATAAGTTACGAAAAACTTTCTAGAGGGCAATTTGGTAACACAAACACATTGTTAAATGAACGTACCCTTTTACTAGGCAATGCCACTTACTGGAATTTATTTTAAGGAAATAGTCAGAAATGTGCAAACAATTTTATATAGAAAGGTGCTCATCAAAATATATGACTTCATTTTTTAGAGCAGTTTCAGGTTCACAGCAAAATTGAGCAGAAGATACAGAGACTTTCCATATGCCACCCCCCCCCCCCCACCCCCTGGCCACCTTCACATATGCACAGCCTCCCCACTATCAACATTTCACACCAGAGTGGTACATTTGTACAACTGAAGGACCTGCATTAACACATCATTATCACCTACAGTCCGTAGCTTATATTAGAATTCACTCTTTGTGTTGTACATCCTATGGGTTTTGACAAATGTGTAATGATGTATACCTACCATTATAGTACCATATAAAGTAGTTTCACTGTCTGAAAAGTCTTCTTCTAATATATTTGTATATTTTAGTACGGAATTGGTTAAATCAATTTTAGCAGATTTATATATATAATGAAATCCTTTGCAGCCATTGAAATTGATATTATAGGGAAAAAATGATGATCTATAAAAAATGCCCAGGGTTCACTGTTAAAGAGAAAAACAGATTACAAAACAGTATGTTAATAGCCTAATAGTGTGTGTGTGTGTGTGTAGGTGTGTACAGGTTTAGAGACAAGGCTATACAAACAAATGAACTGTAGGGGTCTCTGGGTAATAGGGTTAAAAATGATGTTTGCAGAACACCTGGGGGCTCAGTGGTTGAGCATCTGCCTTTGGCTCAGGACGAGTCCCACGTCGGGCTCCCTGCATGGAGCCTGCTTCTCTCTCTGCCTATGTCTCTGCCTCTCTCTCTGTGTGTGTCTCTCATGAATATAAATAAAATCTTTTTTTTTTTTAAAGATGATGTTTGCTTTTTTATCCTTGTTCTTCTTTTTCCAAATAATCAACTCTAAATCACATTTCTTTTAAAATCAGAAAATGCAATCTTGATATGGCTGTCTCACAGACATCTCACATCTCAGATTCAGATGAGCTCTTCTTTCACCTCTAGTCTTTACCAGCATTTCCTTCTTTTAGTAAATGGCAAAATAGGACATTGAATTCAGCAAATGTGGGAGTCAGCTTGCCTTTTTGCTCCCTGCTCTTATCATACGGAACCAACTGCCAAGGCTTGTCTATGCATTCCCCTAAACATGTCTTCAATCCGTGCCCCTCTGTCCAGCCCCACAACCATGCATATTCCAGATCTCTTTTCATTCCTTCTAGCTTCCTTCCAACTCCTACTCCAGGCCATTCAAATCTAGTCATGCCATTCTTCCCATTAAAATCTTTCTGTGATTCTTCCCCAAGCTAAGACCAAGACCGAGCTCCCTCACCTAGTTTACAATGTCCTCTGAGGTCTGATTCCTGCTCCTCTCTGGTCTCATCTCTTTTTACTTCCCTTCTTGTTTCCTAAATTCCAAATGTGTTGAATTTTCTCCATTTCCTTAGATTTCTTACACTCTTGTAACTCTCCCAAGCCTTTGCACAAGCTAATACCAAACTGCTGTCCTTCTCTGATCCCCACTGACAGACATTTCCCCCTGCCCACTCTTACCAAGCCTGCAGGTCTCCCCTGGACTTCCAGGTGAAATCTCTAAGTGTGTTCCTTCTTCCGAACATTGTCATCCTTATAATTACCCGTTCATCTTTTATCTTCCTGATTTTATGAACCTATATAGACTTTCAGCTCTGTAAGGTCAGAGAATTTGCCTGTATTTTCCCCTCACCATCATTAATAGCTAGGAGGGAGCCGGGGTTTCAGTAATTCCATGGTAAATATGTTTGATTTGAAACTAAATGATATGCGAGTTTCCTTCCAATTTTCCCAGGTATTTGTCTTTTCTAGAGCTCTCTTGTTAAATGAAAGTAATGAGTGAGTGAGGGAAGATGAGAAAGTGTGGCAGTGGCATGCAGATGCCACCTCAGTCAGCCTGGGCTGGGCATGGCAATTCCCAATGTTTGGCAGGCGCAGCGTGAAATGCAATGGTTTTCTACAGTCCAGTCTTTTTCTTCTTATGTGGTATAACATTGAGCACAAACTCAAATTGGAGAGGAAAATGTAAGCAATTGGTAACATGATGATGCAAAATGGCTTTTTGATAACAGCAAAGTAGAAAGCATATTTGTATTTCTTAGGTTATGCTGTCATAACAGAATACCACAGACTTGCTGGCTTAAACAGCAGAAATTTATTTTTTCATAGTTCTGGAGGCTGGAAGTCCAAGATCAAGGCACCAGCAAGGTTGGTTTTGATGGGACCTCCCTTCCTGGCTTGCAGATGTCCTACTCACTATGGGTTCAAATTGCCTTTCTTCTGTGTGCTTGTGGGGAGAGAGAGAAGCTTCTGGTGTCTCTTCTTACAAGGTCACCATTCTATCAGATTAGGGCCCCACCCTGATGATCTCATTTAACCTTAATTACCTCTGTAAAGGCTCAATGTCCAAAAAAGCATGTTGGGGAGTGAGGCCTTGAAGGTATGGATTTTGGATGACACAATCCAGTTTGTAACAGTATTATCTATATTTCATTCTTCTCTATATTTGTACAATAGAAATTTTCTACATTTAAGAAATACTTTTGTATTGATTTCCTGTGGCTGCTATAATAACTGATTACTCCAAACTTGATGGCTTAGAATAACAGAAATGTGTTCTCTCACAGTTCAGGAGCAGGAAGTCTAAGATCAATATTATGAGGCTGAAATCAAGGTGTTGGCAAGGCTGACTTCTTCTGGAGATTGCCTGTATCTCCCCAGTCTGTCTCCATAGTCACATGGCCCCCTCTCCTGTCTGTCTACTCTATTCCTGTCTGTATCAAATTTCCTTCTGTCTCTCTTTTGTAAGATTACATGTGATTACATGTAGGGCTCACTCAGACAATCCAGGATTGTTTCAGGACCTTTAACTTAATCACATCTGCAAAAACTCTTTTTCCAGATAAGGTAGAAGTTAGAGATGCCAGTTAGGACCTGCTATATTGGGGTGAGAGGTGTGGGGGTATTTTTCAGCCAGCCACAACCCTTATTTAAAGATATTTTAGTCTTTTACAGTTAAGCCTTGATCTTAAAGTACAATTTCTCTTGTACTCATGTCGAAGGTATATTTTTATATCATGGTCCTGTAAACATATAGTAATCTTCGTTATGATGAAGAATTTCAGTCTTTAAGATTAGAAATAAAATCAGAGGCCCTAATACCATTGTTTTAAATGGGAGACTATTATCTTTTCTCTGTATGCCATAAAACTTTTAAATTATTTTCATGCAAATAATACAAATTGGCCCTCTCATTGATCACTTGTGCTAAAAGAGATTGCACATTTGGGGCACCTGGGTGGTTCAGTCAGTTAGGCAGCTGCCTTCAGCTCAGGTCATGATCTGAGGGTCCAGGGATCAAATCCTGTGTCGGGTTCCCTGCTCAGCAGGGTGTCCACTTCTCCCTCTCCCTCTGCCCCTTCCTCTGACTTGTACTCTCTCTCTCAAATAAATAAATAAAATGTTTTTTTTTTTAGAAATTTCACATTAAATTTAAAGATTTTCTATTCTTATCATCTTTACTTATTTTAAGTTCAGTTCACATTTTATTGTGTAATCTGTTATTTTCTCTGGTTGTTTCTAATCACTGAATTTTTGGAGTTTTATTCCTTTTTACCTTATAACATGTTATTCCCTTTTCTTCCTTTTTGTGAAATATCTACAGTAACTATACTGCGTGTTACTTATTCATGCCATATTGTTTTCACCTTTCTAAGATTTGTCTTGATTTATCTCTGAGAATTTATATCTTGGGTTTTTTACTTTAGCACTGGAATTTGTTAGGCTCATCTTGTGACTACCACAACCATTGATTCACTACATGTTTTACTCAAGACTGATTGCATCTTCCTCTTCAAGTGCGCTAAACTTCCTGTATCTTCAGACTCAGTGAACGTACTGTTTGTATCTAAACATCTAAACCAGAAGCCTGCAAGTAATCCTGGATATCTTTGTCTGTTTGTCTGACTCTCTTGTTTCCTTGTATACTTAATCACAAAATACAGTCAGCTCTAAACATTTTTCTTATATTCATACATCTTAAACATGTTTCTTTTTTTAAAAAAAGATTTATTTATTTATGATAGACAGAGAGAGAGAGAGAGAGAGAGAGAGAGGCAGAGACACAGGAGGAGGGAGAAGCAGGCTCCATGCCGGGAGCCCGAGTGGGACTCGATCTCAGGACTCTAGGAATGTGCCCTGGTCCAAAGGCAGGCGCTAAACCACTGAGCCACCCAGGGATTCCCCTTAAACATGTTTCTACTTCTTTTTATGGTACATGCTTTATTCCATTCCAGGATATCCTCCCTTACTTGGAATGACCTCCTAAGTGGTCTTCCTATTGCCAATGGAGGAAGAGACTAACTAGGAATAGTCTATTCTTTAAATTTTATCTTTATCTCTCCAATACAGGTTTTTTTTTTTTTTTTTTAACCTTAGCACTATGGGGATTTGGGGTCAGATAATCCTTTGTTGTGCAGGGCTGTCTTGTGCTTTTTGTGGGATGCTGATAAGCATCTATCCATTAGCAAATCCTCCTTCACCTCTTGTCATGGCAATAAAGAACATTTTCAGATCTGCCAATTATCCCAGGGTAGGGGGAAGGAGATTGTCTCCAGGTAAGAACCGCAGCCTTAAAACATGGATTTGATCATGTCACTCCCCTCTTTTTTTTTTTATAAATTTATTTTTTATTGGTGTTCAGTTTGCCAACATATAGAATAACACCCAGTGCTCATCCCGTCAAGTGTCACTCCCCTCTTACTATTTTATTGATTCCTTATTTAATTCATTCAACAGTTATGTGTTGTGTGAAGCTCTGTGCTAGAATATAGGAAGATGATGGTTAGCAAGTTAGATGTGGCCTTTGCCCACACAGCTTATATTCAAATTCAGTGAATAGTCTAAGTCAACTAAAAAAGTATAAATTATAAAGAAAGGAAGAAGGAAGGAAAAAGACTACTCGATAGACTAGTAGACTTAGTACACTCAGTAGACTAGATGGGCAACAGGGAAGTGACTGTGGACAAAGCTTTTTTAAACAAAAATAAATGGACATATTTGAGACAGTTTTGAAGCTAGAATCAGTGGCACTTTCTGATGGATTAAATGTGTTAGATGAGGGAAATGAAGGGATTATGAAGATTCTGAGGCTTGTGGGTTGAACAATGAAATGAGCAATGAAGGCATTTCTAAGATGGTGAAGGTATGGGGAATAGATTTGGATTGAAAATTCAATTTTGGACTCATTAAGCTAGTCAGTTATTCAACTGAGCATTGATTAAAACTGGCTTTAGTCATTCAGGGTTGAAAGGAGACACCATTCCTAGAAATACCAATTTGGGAGTTATCAAAATATAGGTGATACTTAAAGACTATTGTATGGCACCATATAAAAAATGTGGAGAGAAAAGAGCAGAAGAGGACCCTGGAATGCTGCTGAGAGGTAAGGGAAGGGAGGAAGAGTTCTTTGAATTTGACAACAGAGAGGATGATAATGATGTTGACAAAAATAGCCATAACTGGAATGGTAGGGAGTAAAAGCCAGGCTGGAGGGGGTTGAAGAAAGAATGGAAAGTAAGACAGCAGAGTTGAGTATACAAAGGTTTGAAGCAGTTTTGTTGTGTATAGGAGTGGAGAGGGAACATGGAAGCTGGTGCGGTTTATGCAATGAAGCAAGATCCTTTTTCTTTTAAGTTGGAGTTACTAGGGAATATTAGGATAACAGTGGGATGATTTAATTGAGAGAGGATGATGACAATGTAGGAAAGGGAGGGAGGAACCAATTTTGATAACAGCAAGAGGCATTGGATGAAGAGCTGGGTTTAAGAGGGGACTTTCATTAGGAGAAGAGAGCACTTTGTCCACTGGACTCATAGAGAAGAGCAGTGCAAAGGCAGGTCTGCTTGTAGGTGGAGGGAGAGAAGAGTCTCCTCTTTTATGGCTTCTTAATGAAGCATGAAGCAGTCATCTGCTAAGAGTGAAGGTGAAGGCTGAGGAAGTGTGATGGGAGTTAGAAGGAAAAAGGAGATTAAATGAAAAAGGAGGTAAGGAAGAAGATCTATCAGAGAAACAGAGAAAGATTTCTGAGTCTTTTGTACCTATTTTTGGTCTATACTATGAGTTTCAAGTGAAACAAGTAAGTTTACATATATAGTTTCTCTCTACCAATTTTCAGATGCCGGTACATATATGAGGAAGGCAGATTAACAGTCAGGTTTTCCCAGGAGAGTAGTATGAAAGGATAAAGGCCCTGGAGAGCATGCAGTCTTTGAAAAGAATGTGATAGTAAACCATGGAATCTAGGCTAGACGAAGGAAGGAAAGAAGCACCAGGCACTGATTATGAGCAAGAAAGTCATGGGATCAATGTAGTAGGGTCTTGGTAAAGGTGAAGAATTTTAGATTAAATAAATAAGTGATCTGGTGGTTGGAAAGTATAATATTTGAAATTGAGATTTTAGAAGTAATGTAATTTCTAGTGCTGATGAGGTCTAGGATGGGACCATGGGGATGGGTGGCTGATAGGATGGCAAGAAAGGTCATCGGTGATGAAGAGGTAAATGAACTGGAAGTCCTACTGCATTTAAGGTGAAGTTCACATTCTTTAATAGCCCATCTATGGATCTTTGTGAAATGGTCTCTACTTAGTTTTTACTGACCCCAGCATTCATCACCATCTCCTCACTCTAGGCTCTGTTCAATGCACCTTGCTCTTTATACTCTCACTACTGCCTTGGGATCTTTGCTCAGGTTCTTTCATTCTGCCTAGAACACTCTATCCTCATTGCATTCCACTTCCCAACCTCAGCTATACACATCTTTACAATTTCCTAGGTATTATTTCTTCCATTAATATATACCTGAGCATAGAATTCTGAGTGAAGCATTCTTTTTTGCTTTCAGAGAGACTCTGCACTTCCTCTTTTATAATTGCAAGTATGTTTCCATGGTAGTCTTTGTATGAGAGTGATTTTTAATATTTGTCTAGATTTTCTTATGGAATAGTACTTGCTCAAATTTTATAATTAGTTCACTTGTTTTGACAAGAATATTGAATACAAAGTTTGATGCATTCGTTCATTTGTTCAGTTATTCATTCTTTCATTTAACAAATGCCTACTAAGCAAGCACGTACAAGTGCCAGGGATACATGAGTGAATGAGACAAATAGAAATCCTTTTACTTAAGAGCTTACATTCTAGTAGAGGGAGACAGATAATAAATAATGTAATATATAAATAAATTAGATGTATGCAAGAATCTGATGAAGAGGGAAAAGCAATACAGGAAGGCCAGGGGTGGGTTTTTCAGTTGTAAGTAAAGGGGCCAGGGAAGGTTTCACCAAAGATGATATTTGAACAAAGACCTCAAGAAGGCAAGGCAATTAGTCATGTGGGCATCCATGGAAAGAGTATTTCAGCAGCAGGAATGGAGAATGCCAAAGATCTAAGTGAGAAGACAGGGTACATGGGTAGAGATGCTGGTCAATTGGAGCTTGTGTGCTATGTTCAAAGGACAAGAAGGAGACAGTATGAATGGAGGAAAGCAAACAACAGAAGATAGTGAAAGATGAGGTCATATAATAAGACCTCCCTTATAAGGTTTTTGGCTTTTACTCTGAGTGAGGGGGAGGAGGGGAGGGACATGATGTGATTTATATTTTTAAGGGTCACTGTGGCTACTCGGTTGAGAACAGACTACAAGGAGAAAGACGAAAGCAGAAAAGTCCGAAGGTTAGTGTAACAATTCTTGGAGGAGATAATGGTGGCTTGGACCATGGTAGTAACATGGTAATAGAGAGAAGTGATTGATTTATGAATATATTTTAAAGATGGAGCCAAATGAGTTTCCTGACAGCATAATGGTGGTGTGAGCTAGAGCGGATAAGGATGATTCCAGGGTTTTTGTCTGGGCTTATGGAGGGATAGAATCATCATTCATTGAGATAGGAAAGCTCTGGGTGAGCTAAGTTTTTTTTTTGGGGGGGGGGGAGGATTATAAATTATGTTTTAAACATGTTAAGTTTGTGATGTCAATGAGCTCTTCAGGTGGAGATGTGCAGTAGGTAATTAGATATACAAACTTAGATTCCAGGAGAGAAGCCTGGGTTAGAGATATGCATTTGAGAGTCATTAGCATATAGATGGCATTTGAATTTTTAAAAATTTTAAATTTTTGTATGTTTTTATTTGAGTATAGATGGCATACAATGTTACATTAGTTTCAGTGTACAACATAGTGATTCTGCTTTTCTATACATAATGCTGTGCTCACCACAAGTGTAGCTACCATTCATAGACAGCATTTAAACACAGAGACTGCATGAAGGTCCTAAGGGAGTGAGGATGGAGTGAGAAAAGAAAGGGATTCGGGGCTGAGCCCTGAGGCTCTCCAGTGGTAAGAGAGGTAAGAGATTTGAGAGGAAATGAGGAACCAGTAAAAGACTGTGAAGGACCCAATCTTCGAAGTGGGAGCAATGTCAACAGAGTGAGTGTCTTAGAAGCTAATGAAGAAAGTGAATAAAAAAGAGAGTGATCAACAGGATCAACAGACACTAGTACAGTAAGATGGGAACTCTGAAGGGACCTTTGGATTTAGCAATGGAGACATCAACAAGGGCAGTTTCATGGAGACATGAACGTAAAAGCCAGGCTGGAGCAAGTAGTATTGAGAGTATCATGGGAGAGAAGTTGGGAGGTAGAAGATAGTTACTAGCAGAGGGGAGCAAAAAAAAAGGGTACTATTCACAGGGCAGATGGGGTCATGCTAATGGAAAGGCTAATAGAAGTGATCCCACAGAATGAAAGAGAAAGGACTTGAGGAAGAAGGCCAGAGGGGCTGAGCTCCAGCATACAAGAGCAGGGACTTGCTCTGCATAGAAGCACAGAGAGCTCATCTGTAGTAAACATGGGAAGGCAGAGTATGGGTGTAAATGCTGGTAAATGGGTAGATGTGGTAGGAGGAGTCTGGAAAACTTTTTACTGTTTAGAATTTCTCAGTTCGGTAACAAGGAAATCAGCTGATAGAGGATAGAAATGAGATAGTGAAGGTTTATGTAGAGGAATTGGTGTGAAATATTTAATTGGAGAGTGGATTGAATGGACAAGGTTTGAAATATATTTGTGTATTAGATCAAGCTTGTTAGTAGTATTGCCAAATCTTTATATACTTCTTAATTTAGGGGTTGTTTGGTCCAATTACTGAGAATGTTATGATAAAATATCACTGTACTAGAAGATTTGTCAAGTTGCTTGTACAGTGCTGTCAAACTTTGCTTCACCTATTTTGAAGTTATTTTATTAGTAAATATAACATGAGATTTGCATTCCTAGTGAATAAGACCTTTTGTCATGTAGCAAACCTCTTTAAGTTTGGTGATGCTGCTGTATTTGCTACATCAGCTTCCTTTCGGGGGGGTCTTTAACAGTTGTACTTTTAATCTTTTTCTGCCTTTGTGTTTTAGGTTACCTCTTGAAACAATATATAGCTCAATTTTGTTTAATCCAATCTGTGTCGGGTAGGCAAGAAAGGTGTGTGTGTGTAGGGCGCTAGAGATACTGTATTGTATCTCAAAATTAGATTTGAAAAAGAACACCAAAGGCAGTGGGGAGGGGTAGCAGTTTTAAAGAGAAAAGGAAAGCAAATTATAAAATCCATGGACCTGTTGGCTAAGGGAAAGCAGAGCATGCGAACTATCCTACACCCCGCAAGGGTTCCCATGGAGGTGATAAGGATACTTTGGATGCTATATGCTTTGAGGGACACAGATGACCTGCACATGGGCCAAAGCTACATGGAGAAAAGAAAGAATCTATCACCAATGAGTTCAAATTAATGTTGTGTACTAACTCCATACTATGGATCTTTTAATTAAGAATAAGCTCTCACAGGGCCATCCAGCTGGCTCAGCTGGTGGAGCATAAGACTCTTGATCTTGGGTTGTGAGTTCAAGCCCCACATTGGGTGTAGAGATTGCTTAAAAATAAAATCTAAAAAAAAAAAAAAGAACAAAGTCTCATAGACGCTGTGGGTTTCACAGTTCAGTTATTCAGTCATTAGCCAACTATGTATTGACTATGGGAGTCAGGCACTGGGTTGTATGGCAAGGAATCAAAACAAAAAACCTCAACAAACTAAGAAGTTTATGACTCCCCTCCTTTAAAATTAATCTTTAGACTTTCTGAAGCCATTTGGCAAATGAGAGATCTGAGTCAAAGATTTTTGAAAAAACAGATCTTTAGGTGATTGTACTTAGCAGAGGGAAGGTTGGTGATGGGGTCCCATCACTCTGTCAGCCAGAAGAGTGGGACCATGCCACAGGAATGGGTCTCATTTCACAGGGAGTTCCAAAGGCCAGACCAACATGATCATCTTTGGGGCCTATTAGGCCCTAATCTATACGGAGGTAAGTAAGACCCCTGTTCTACAGCCTAAAGCAGTGGCTTTTAACTTGTTTGGGAATATGATCAAAGCACTAGATCCTCTCTCCATATCAATTGTTCTTCAGGGACATTAGTAATGTCTGGAGGCATTTTTTATAGTAACGATGGGGGCTGTGCTAGTGGCATTTTGTGGGTAGAGGCCAGGGACAATGCTAAACATCTTGCGATGCATAGGACCGCTCCCACAACACAAAATTATCTGGACTCAGGCATCAATATTGCCAAGATCAAGAAGTTCTGCTCTAGATAAAGACATGTCTGATATACACACAAAATTTTCAGCAGTTTCAGAGGTATAAGGGTCTTCATGAACTCTACCCTGAGTCAACTGATCTCAGGCCAAAACTCTCTGCTGGAAGTTTCTATGCAGTCTCATATCAAGAAGAAAGATTTCTCTTATCTTATTTCAAATAATAGACTTAAATTTTAGAATAGTATCAAAAATGTACTTAATGGTTTATAATCTTTGAAATAAAGTACACATTTTTTTCAAAAACTTTTCACTTTACTTTCAAATCAATGTATATTTTGAGCCAAACTTGATACAGATGTTTCTGATTCATATACTAATACATCAAGATGTTGTTTTGTATGGGTCTTTAATGTTAGCAAAATTGGGGTGAGCCTTCTTTCTTGTAGGTCTCCAAAGGGTCATTTAATTTTTAAAGGTAGGAGGTGATATTTTTCCATTAGGAAATCTACTTATGTGGGTTGAAATCATGTTCAAGTACACAGTTCCATTAAGATTTGGAGAAAACAAGTCATCTCTTCCTTATTTTATCATGCTTCTCTAATATGCAAGTGCTTAGGAATGACTTAAGTCATGGTTAAATGGATCTTTGTTCTATTATATCCCCAATAAAATTTAGGCTTTAAGCCTCTTTGTAGCTGTTGGCTCATTAAAACAGTTAAAAATCCCAGAAAATGGTGTAAAATTCTTTGGTGAACAAGTGTGCTAATAACTTCCATAAAAAAAGCTCAGTATTTGGAATTTATAAAACTTTCTGCTACAGTCTTGGAATTCATTAAAAAGCTGATTATATCACCCCTGCATATAAGTTAAAAGACACATTGCATTGATCATTCAGTAATATGCTCTGACTTTAGAAATGTACGTTATTAAATACATACTATTTACTATTCATTGTCTTAAGACTGAAAAGAAGACAGGTTTTAGAAAAAAGCATTCCAGGGGTGCCTGGGTGGCTCAGTCAGTTAAGTGTCTGTCTCTTCATTTTGGCTGAGGTCATGATCTTAAGATCCTGGGATCTAGCTCCGCGTTGAGCTTTGAGCTCAGTGTGGAGTCTGCTTGAGGGTTCTCCCTCCCTCCCTCAGCTCCTCCCCCATCATGGTCTCTCTCTCTCTTTCAAATAAATACATCTTTAAATAAAATCCAAATCCACTGAGTACTCCAAATCACTGAGCAATCTTTACATTTTTAATGCCCTTAAACAACATAAATGCCACTCCTTATGCTTTTAACTTTAGTGCCTGTGTGTTTGATTGAACATGAAGGCATATTATGTATTGCACTTTTTCTCATTGATTATGTCCCTAAAATGCTAGAAAGGATGGCTATGATTGCAGCTAAAAATGTTTACCGACTATATTAGGGTGTGAGAAATGAAAATGGAGTATTGAGGTGATTGCTTGGATTGTCATCAATTCTGTCATTCATTCAACAAATATTTGTTTGTTGCAGGCTCTGAACTAGGAATTTGGGGTAATATAAAACTAAATTGAGCAGAGATCATCTCCTCAAGGAGTTAACTATTAGAAGTGGGAGATAAGGTAGGCCGTTCATTCATTCATTCAACAAATGCTTTTTGAGCACTTACTATGTTTACAGGAAAGGTTCTAAGTCTCGAGGAGCCCTCAGCAAATAAAACATCCAGAATCCCTGCTTTTATCAAGCCTACAATGGGTGAGGAAAGTACTGGAAAGATCTGACAAGAGAATAATAGGAAGAGGGCTGTTCCCATGGAAGAATGTGGGCTATAATAAATACCTTCTTTACTTGCTGAGCATCCAATATGGGCCAGATTTAATTCTTCAACATGCACTGACATAGGTATTATATTTTATTTTTACAAATGAGTAAACTGAGGCTTAAAAAGATTAGATAGTTCATTCAAGGCTCTAAGCTATGTGTATTGAGTGCGATTGAATAGAATTACGTCTGATTATATTCAGACTAAGATGCCTATGCCTTATAATGTTAAGTATCGAGGAGCTAACAAAGGTTCTTTAGCAGCACTTCAGAAAGTTTGATTTGGCAGTGTATAGTATGAAAAGCAAGGGGAGTTGCAAGACTCTTGTAACCTCCCAAATGTTTTTCATGGTAACTCTCTCCAAGAAAGTTGTCTGATTTTCCATGGCACAAGTACAGTTTGCCTTCTACATGTTGGCACTTGAGTATATTTTAATTTCGTAGAGTGTCTTGTAGATATGTCTTTGAAAACATTGTCATCTTCTAGAAAACTAGAAAAATATCTGTGATTTATCTGCCCAGAATCTCTTACGATACCTGTTTACAAATCCCATCCATTCCTGAGGAGAGCCCATTCCATGTGATGTGAGCATGGATGACTCTACCTTCCAAATGCAGAAGAGGACACATGCTCCAGGCCTGACTGATGAGAACACTCAGACCCCTGGCCATAGTACTTAGTTTGGAAAGAGTTGTCCCTGGTAATTGTCTGCCAGAACTATTGGGGAAGTTATTTTCTGCCTGTGAGGGTTGCAAAGATAGCACGATGTGGGTCTTGTGGGCTACAGATATTCACTAAGCCTAGAAGAGCTGTCCAAGACGGGAAGAGTGAGAGCCATATATGAGCACCTGGATCCCACTATGCATGATACTAGATACCTATGAACTTTCATTTATGTAAGTTAATGAAATCTCTATTTTGTTTGGCTTAGTTTGAGATTGGATTTTACCACTAGGACTTGGAAAGAGTCCTGATTAATAGATGTGACGTAACATTGATTTTTCTTCTATCATTCACTATCAAACACTAAGCAGGTAAGCCCCAAACTTACTGAATTTAAGCAATTAGGAATACATACACAAAAAAATGCAAAATACTTATAGCTTAGACACCTATCTTAATTAACTACTTACTTCGTATTTCAGGAGAAGATATCACATCTCAAAATTCCCAAATGATGCAGGATATGGTAGTAGAATTTGCCTTTAAACAGAATTCTGGCATTCAGGTTTTTGAGGGTACTGCTATACAGTTTTCCAAGAGAAATCCAGCAATTCAGATGTATTAGAAGCTTGATAGAAACAGTCCTGGCTATGGCCCTGCCTGAGAAGGGGAGCAAACTCCCAGCCCTGTACACTGAGAACTAGAAGACATAGATTAAAAAAATAGAAGACACAAATAAATACAAAGAAATTCCATATTCATGGATCTCTGTAACATCATAACAGTAAGTAATACAAATCCTACCATTGAAGATATTTTTTATGGTTCAGCAGTACCAAAGTAAGAAGGTGTCAGGGTGAGTAATATATATATATAAAAGCATATGAAAAGCCACCAGAAAAAAAAGGCTAATATTTCAAAGGTAGAAAAATTGTCTTTAATATGCTCAGAGGGAGGGTATAGGCATGAATACTCTAGTTCTGATTTAAAGTTGAAAAAAGATAAATTGCTTAATTTATCCATTTGACATCTCTGTTTTAGTATTTTTGAGTATGTATATGTAATTCTTTTTTTTTTAATTTTTTAATTTTTATTTATTTATGATAGTCATAGAGAGAGAGAGAGAGAGAGGCAGAGACACAGGCGGAGGGAGAAGCAGGCTCCATGCACTGGGAGCCTGATGTGGGATTCGATCCCGGGTCTCCAGGATCGCGCCCTGGGCCAAAGGCAGGCGCCAAACCACTGCGCCACCCAGGGATCCCTGTATATGTAATTCTTTTGTGTATTTTTGTCTATAAAAGTTCCAACATTTCAGGGTTGGCTGTTTAGAATTGTTCTGTTCTACCCCTTAAGAAATGTTGTTTGTAGACCAAGAAAGCCTCATAGATGCCTCACCCCTGACATCAGTTCTTTTTTGTGGAAGAGTGTCAGGCATTTTTTGAGATAATTTAATATTCCTTGTGCTAATAAGAAGAAACCTCATTGTGCTGAGTTAAAAGAATAAATGAAAGTGGCCTATTTGACTTTCCTGCTTCTTTGAGGCTATAGTAAGAGGACCCAGACCATATTCTTAGGATGTTCTTTCTTCCATGGGGCTGACGAGTTGAGGTAAGCTTGAGAAGCTGGCCCTCTTGGGCTAGCCCTTTCTTTGGCTAACCTCTGAAACCTCTAACTCCTGGTCTCAATGAGCAGTTCAGGTGGGCTAGGTGGGGTAGTTAGGCTAAGCCTTCACTTCTTAAAGATGTTTTTTTGAACCTCAAAATTAGACTAATGACCTTGTCTATGCACCCTCAGACTGTGTGCATACTTTTATCACAAACATGCCATATTTTATGGAAATCATTTTCCCCATGTGTCTCTTATCCATGAAACTATAAGCTTTTTGAGCATAGGAGTTACGTGTTATATATCTATTCCCAGCACACAGCATATTGTCTGGCACATAAAAATTCCTTGATCAGTGATTATTGGTTTGAATGATCATCAAAATGGATGATTTTATAAAGCATATTACTGTATAATTTTCACATTACCTATTTTATTTAACCTTCCTACCAAATATGAAATCTAGATCATGTTATTATTTCCAGTTTACAGATAGAGGGAGACTCTTAAAAATTAGTAATAGAATAAGCAAGGAAAATCTCTAATCATAGGATCAGTATTTTTTGTAAAATATGCAAAAGTACTTTATAAACTGTGAAGGGCATGTAAATATATCATGCTTATGTAGCACTCGACATTTTCTTTCTGCGTCTATTTGCCTGGATATATTGTCACTCTCCTTTCATTGGTCGAGTATAAAGAGTTCTCTCTTGCCACTGCAGTGCCCGTTATGAATTGGGCAGAGAATCCCTACTGAGCAAGTGGCAGTGGATTTCCAATTCAGTGAGACGAAAATTTGAATTATACATAGAGATTAAATAGCTACATTTTTTAAAATGAGGTTTTAGAAGATAGCAGTGAAGTAAATCCAGTGTGGGCGGGTTGGCTTATCTACAAGGCTCTTCTGAGGAAAGCTGTTTTTTGACAGTAGTGGTTAGAGCCAACCCTTTATATAGAATGCCTTACTTTGTTTCAGATGACCCTGTGACTTCAAGTGATAAGCCCAAAGATCAAAGTCTGACCTGGAGTCAAACATCGACAGGCTTCACATGGAGTGTACCATGAGCATATAGCTACTAACTGGACAGTGGGTCCTTAATCAGAGTTTCATTCTTAGGGAATTTTAATGGAAGTCGGAAGCGTTATATCCCAAAATATTCATTGTTTGCTTTCTACCCTTCTTTCCTGGTATCTGGAAGGCACCTTACTCCACACCAGAACCTGAAACAAAGATTTAAGAAACTGCTCACCGAGTTTAAAACCAAAGTTTCCATTCTTACACAAAGAATCTTCTCTTTTTTTTTTTTTTACTGCTCTGAAAAAAATAAGTCTGGAGTAGTGGAGAAGAGAGGGTGCATGAGGGTGACTAGAAGGAGAGGGGCACACGTAGGGAAGTGGAGCTCTCCAACTGAGAAGGAGAAGGAAGGCTGCAAGGAATAATAGATAATAAAGTAGAAGAGACTCCTGGCAAGCTGTCCTTGAGTACAGACCCTTCCCTGGCCTGTGGCTTGAAGTCAAATTGATGTTCAAGGATATTGGATACTTGTTAGGCCTTCAGAACTCAGGAGCTTGTACTTCTTGCATGGGGAGCAGGGGACACACTGTGGTGGACCTGAGCCAAGCAGTTTGAAATATCCCTAAATGCTGGGGCAGTAGTAAACTCACTGTCATTGTTACAAAAGCCTCATAAATTGACAGTTTTTGCAGGGACTGTAGAAGAGGAGGGTAGCCCTTATGATGCGAGAGCATTTGGCTGTCAATCAGCAGGTGAGAGCACTGCGAAGAGGACCATAGGAAACCAGGTGCTACTTTGTATCCTGTATCCATAAGGCTTGGTCTATGGCTCCTAGGGCTGCTTTTTCGAGCTCCATCCCTCCTTCTGTATACACTATTACAATAAATACCCATCAGCCAAGTAACCAGAGCTTATCTCTCTATTCTTCTAAATTTCAAAAGCCTAATATAGTCATCTTTAATAAAGTACAGGAGGTGTGCTAGTCCGGATAAGCCTGGCTATGCCGTAGTGTCTAATAAACAGCCCCCAAACCATTTCAGTGGCTTAAAATTACCCTAAGGTTTATTCCTTGTGGCCTGCCCATCTGGCTGATTTGAGGGTTCTGCACTGCAGTGTCTTCTTTTTAGAACTCAGTCTGGTGAAGCTGCTCTAGCTGGAGGTTGCTGGTCAGGGTGGCAAAGGGAAGAGAGCCATGCACTCTTCATTAAGCACTGGCTCCTGAAATATCTGCTTGGCACTTATGCTTGTATTTCCTTGGCCAAACCAAGTCACATGATGAATGTGACTTCAAATAGGCCCAGAAGGGCATCTTATCAGGTGCCCAGATATTTTGTGGACAGCACCAATGATGACCAGAGAATGAAGAGGACAACTAGATGAAACAGAATTTCTGTGATTTTGAAGAAGAGGATATTCCCATCTAGAATAGTCATTCTAAAAAAAAAAAAAAAAAAAGACCATTTTTCTTATGGCTTAGCAATCTTTTTGTCATATTGAGATACTATTTTTCTTAAGATTTATTTATTTATTTATTTGTTTGTTTGTTTATTTATTCATGAGAGACACAGAGAGAGAGAGGCAGACACACAGGCAGAGGGAGAAGCAGGCTCCCTGCGGGACTCCATCCCAGGACCCCAGGATCACATCCTGAGCCTAAGGCAGACGCTCAATCCCTGAGCTATCCAGGCGTCCCGAGATACTATTTTTCTTGAAGCAGTATGTGTATGAGGGTAAAATTTTACAAGGAAATTCATGATTAAGAATTCTTGGATAATGTACCATTTGTCAGGGACCTTTGCTGTGACCCTACGGTCATGGTCTATTTTCCTAGGTCAGTAAGCTGCACGTGATAGATTTTAAGCTAATGCTTGATGATGTTTAGGTTTTGAAACCTCAGCATAGTGGTGATTACTATGAGATATGGTCAAAAAGCAACACAAATTGAGAGGGGATGTGATTAAATAATCTTTTTTTTCCTCCCTAAAAAGATCCAGCATTCGTTTAGCACTTTACAGATTACATTTTGAAGGATTATCAAGTCACTCTAGATTTAAGCAGCTACTTCACAGAAATGTCATATATTTAAACATCTTGGAAAATGTTTCTATCATGTGAAGATCTATAGAAAGTACTATAAGATCAAATGCAGTAACAGTGAAAAGCTAGCTTTCAGACATATTTTGAAGTCACACAATAAAGTGGAAATTCAATAAGGACTTTGAGAATTCAAGTGTGAGGAAAAAATAGGTTTTGTGTTCTTTCTACTGTTCATAGCATTTAAGGAATAAAGATCTGAAACTGTATTTTCCCATCTCTGAACTGAGTTCATCATCATTAAAAGAAATCATGATTTAACTATTAAATGTGTCTTATATCTTTAGCAGGCCCTTCACTAATTGCAGTCCTCTTTACTGGGTGTGCCAGATGTTGCCTGGATGTATAAGCTACCCTGGCATCATAATGTTTTATAGTAAAAAAATTCTTGGCACCACCTCAGTCCTTTCTCGTGCAGAAGAGCTGTAGGGAGAAAATAACAGAAATGAATTTCTGAAGACTGTAATTCTTGAAGATTTTCTGCTTAATGATTTTTATACATATTACCCCCTCTCACTCCACTGTTGCAGAGATTACTAAAAAAAAAAAATTTTTTTTTAACTTTAATCCTTGTAAAAAGCCACAGGAATATTATGGTTAAGCCTTTCAAAGCTCTTCCATTATTACAGGAAACTGTTAGACTGCTTTGAACATTCACTGTTTAGTTTCCTAATTATTTCAGTTTGAAATTTTAGCCAAGGCTTGCTTCTGCTTTGAAAGTTCACACAAATGTTAAAGGACACAATTTACCTTGAGCTTTATGAGAGCCAGTGACGGTACTGGAGATTTCCATACTGTTTGCAAGACCTTGCCAGTTGGTGATAATTTAGCAAACAGATATTTCTGTTAGTGTTAGTCTGTCTATATTTTAAAAGTTACTTGTATAGATCTGTAAAAGGTCCCCACTCTTCTAGGATGAGGACATGTTTTCTCTAACTTTTTGCTTTGAAATACTTCAAACATCATCTAGATGCACCAGTTGTTAACATCGCTAATACTTTAGATTTTTTCTCTTTCACAACATATACACATATGTGATTCTCTTGCAGAATCGTTTAAAAATAAGTTGCAATGGGACACCTGTGTAGTTCGGTCCGTTAAGTGTCTGACTCTTGGTTTCCACTCAGGTCATGATCTCAGGGTCATGAGATGGAGCCCTGCATTGGGCTCTGTGCTCTGCTCAGAGTCTGCTTAAGTTTTTTTTTTTTTTTTCTCTCTCTCCCTTTGCTCCCCACCCCTCTTGCACTCTCTCTCAAATACATAAATCTTTAAAAAAAATTAAAAAATAAAAATAGGTTGCAAGCATCATGCCACTGCATTCCTAAGTATTTCAGCATTATATCTTAAGAACCATCATTTCCCCACATAGTGCAATGCCCTTGTTAAATCCACAGTTTTAATATTGATTAATATTGTATTAATTTAATACAATTAATATTGTATCACTATAATATAGTCAGTACTCAAGATTCCTTACTTGGGATCCCTGGGTGGCGCAGCGGTTTGGTGCCTGCCTTTGACCCAGGGCGTGATCCTGGAGACCTGGGATCGAATCCCATGTCGGGCTCCCTGCATGGAGCCTGCTTCTCCCTCTGCCTGTGTCTCTGCTCTGCCTCTCTCTCTCTCTCTCTCTCTGTGTGACTATCGTAAATAAAAAAAATAAAAAAGTTTCCTTACTTGTACCAATAATGTTCCTGATAGCCTCCTTAAAAAAAAAAAATCCAGGACCCAGTCAAAGGTCACATAGTTCATTTAGTTGTCTTTATCCCTTGAAATTTTTTTTTTTTATCCCTTGAAATTTTTAAATCTAGTTTCCAGAGTTTTGTTTTGTCATTTATACTATTGACCTTTTGAAGATTCAAGATCACCTATCTTTGGGAATGTCCCTTATTCTGGTGAGATGATCTTTTCCCCCCATATAATGCTAATTAATTAGGTATCTTTTCTGGAAAAACAAACACAAAAAACAAACCAAAAAAAAAAAAAAAAACCACAGACACAAAAAAACAAACACAAATACAAAAGCCTTTGTATTAAGCTTTTACACTATCTGTGCATTTCTGATGTTGCGTGTCTTCTACAACAGATTCAGAGTAGAATTTGATAGGGTTATTTTCTGGAGACTTTTGAGAACGTAGCTTAGTGGATGAAGGTAGGGAGTCACTGGGTATATCTTCAGTAAGTCCTCTTAAGCTCCTTGCAAACTCCTTAACCCAATAGGCTGCTGTCATGGGAATTTTCTGACAATTACTCTCTTTATAAAGGCTTTCCTCCACCTAAGGATGGTAGGTGTAGAGCATGGTGTGGGGGCATCCTGAGCCACAGTGCCCTACTCTTGCATCCTAGCCTTGTCTTGTACTAACTGCAGCAACTACTAACCTTATTAACCTTGGTGTTAACCGCAGGCAGGTCTCTTAGTCTCTTTAAACTCGTTTCTTGGGATCCCTGGGTGGCGCAGTGGTTTGGCGCCTGCCTTTGGCCCAGAGCGCGATCCTGGAGACCCGGGATCGAATCCCACATCGGGCTCCTGGTGCATGGAGCCTGCTTCTCCCTCTGCCTGTGTCTCTGCCTCTCTCTCTCTGTGTGACTATCATAAATAAATAAAAATTTAAAAAAATAAACTTGTTTCTTCATCTGTGAATATCACAGAGTAATTGTGATGGTTAAATGAAATAGTGTCTATTAAGAGGCACTGTAAACAATCATTATAAATCCTAATTCATTAATAATATGATAAATCATAATTATAAATCATTATACTTGCTTCTTATCAACTCTAATCTGAAATCCTTACTCTTAGGCCGATCTTTGGAGATCTCCATGGAGCCATATTGCTTCTGCCACTACAGTATCTTTGCCTTCCACTATTTCCATCTCTCTATCTTTCTTCACTCTGCCTGACACATAGCAGGAACTCAGTTTGTGTTGAATGAATGAGTGAATGTTACTAATTTCCACCCTCATTTCTTTGTTCTTGTTATCTAGTATGGCCTTTCTCCTTTTTGTCTCCTAATAAATCATCAATAGATTCTGAATGTCTGGTAGTGGGTTACAGATACTACTCTATATACTTTAGGGAATGACAAGATTCCTCTGATGGAAATTTTTCCTTTCGTGTTCTGAACAAGCTTACAATCCAGTTGAGATGATAGGATGTACCTCAAATCATAATAACACAACAGAGAAAGTTACAGGCCATGAGAGAGGCCCAGAGAAAATTCTGAAACAGTTACAAGGGGGGAAATACTGTCTTGTGGTGGTGGTCGCCCTGGAGATTTTATGTCTTGAAGGACAGATGGGGCAGGTGGTAAGGAGGAAGCTGGGAGTGAAGCCTGGCTGCATCAGGCAGGAGAGTCATCAGGGTGGAGAGAGCAAGTGCTTTAATTTAGCTGGAGCAGAGTTCATGAAAGGGAGCAGTGGAGCATGCAGATGGAAAGGCAAATTGAAAATTGCCTTGCTTGGCCCTACCTAGTGGCATTAGCACTCAACTACCCAGAAAGGTGGGGAAGGAGGGAGGAAAGGAAGGAGCAAAAGGAAGGAAGGAGGACTAACTCATTTTTAAATTGAACTAAATGAATATCTTTGCCCTTTCTTTCAAACCAAATCTATGTAATGATGTTTGCATGCTTTCCTCTAACCCATATACCATGTTTACATTCTATATCTTTAAAGCACTTTATGTGCTTAATGGGACAAATATAAGCAGAAATTTCACAAACCATTGAATTAAATTACCATTATTATTTTTGCTTTGCATTCTTCATAGTATGGTTAGTTGTAAACACAGATATAAAGGCAATATACATTTTTTTTTTTTTTCTGGCTCTTTTAGAAAATACAACCTCCTTCTCTGGTATCAGTTCCTCTCATAAGGTAGATAAATTTGCCCAAAGCACGAAACATTAATCCATCATAAATTCAATGGTTGCTATTTTCAAAGAGCTCAACTCTAGTGTGGGAAATAATAAATTTAAGAACACAAGGTGGATACAATAGCTTCAAGGCATAATATGGATAAAAATGTTGAAGAAATACACAGAAGAGAGATCACTTTGGGCTAAGTCTAAAAATTGCGTGTATAGCCTAATTCCCAGCCAAATCAAATCTTCTCAATGTCCAGTCATGTCCCAGCAGTACTTTAGGAATATTACAGAGATACCAGTTATTGAGTGCCTACATTGTGCCAGGAATTTTATGTATAGTTTCAATCTTTACAGCAACTCTTTAATGAAACAATTGATATCCTTGTTTTTCAGATGAGGAAACAAAAGTCAAGCAGAGTAACTTGCCCAAAGTCATAGGACTAGTATGTAACTAAGCAGAGATTTGAAGTCAGTTTTACCTGACTCCCAGGCCTATATGTATTTCTGCGTGTTGCACTGCACTTTAGGGCTTCCTGCCTAAAGGCTTCCAGGGTTCCAAGCACTCTGGATTGCAACGATTTCAACCAAACGCTTCTTCTCAACACTATGATTTCCATGCTGTGTTCCTTTTGTGGTGGAATTGTCACCCTCAACCCCAGAAGGTTTTTACTTTTTTTTCTTTTTTTTGTAGATTTTATTTATTTATTCATGAGAGACACAGAGACAGAGAGAGGCAGAGGGGAAAACAGGCTCCATGTAGGGAGCCCGATGTGGTCCTGAGCCAAAGGCAGACACTCAACTGCTGAGCCAACCAGGCGTCCCAGAAGGTTTTTACTTTGGGCTGCCATCTGGTTGGTGATCTGATGAGACAATCCATGTAGCAATTTATTTTCAGGGAGGCTGAGAAGCTTTTTGGAAATACTTGGGCTCTGTGTCCACTTGCGGGGATTGAGATGCATCTTGAGAAGGAAGTCCATTTCTCTCGTGAGAAAAGAATTCCTAAGGGAGAAAGGCAGTAGTAAGGTCTTACATCTCAGATGAGAGAAGCTTTCTGAAAATAGCTCAGCTCCTGTTACTTGAATCACTGTTGCTATGAAACATTACTTTTATTGCTCATTGACTCAGCCGCTGAACCTGTGTCTGGCTCTCTGCACTCATCACGCTGAAGAGCAAACAACTTTTCTCCTTGGCCAATATGTGAACGCTGCCAGGCATAGAAACTGAGTTCAGAGAAACTCACCCTGGTCTCAGCCTTCCTAACAAACCGCTTTGAAACCAATAAAACAAAGCAGGACAACTAAGTGGACAGAATGCCTTACATCATTTTTAATTTTAAAAATTGGCATTTTGTTGTCTCACAGATGAGGAAGTTTTTGCAGAGAATTCTCAGGAAATTTTTTTTAATATTTTCTTTTTTTTTAAGATTTTATTTATTTATTCATGAGAGAGAGAGAGGCAGAGACACAGGCAGAGGGAGAAGCAGGCTCCATGCAGAGAGCCCGACGTGGGGACTCGATCCCGGGTCTCCAGGATCACGCCCTGGGCCAAAAGCAGCTGCTAAACCACTGAGCCACCCACTCACTGAGATCCCCCCACTTTTTTTTTTAATATTTTCGAAACAACCTATGTTTTTTATTTTAATTTCATCTGAAAAGAATATGCATTGTGATAAAAAAATAATTTAATGTAAAGCAGAGGAAAGAAATAAAAATTATGATGCAGACATAACTGATGTTAACTTCTTGGTGGATTTTTACCATCTAGTATTTCTTGTTACCGTCATTTACCATATAGTCTTTTTGCCATAAATTTTTATTATATGTGGTTAATATCGTACTGTATGTGTATATACACAAATGTGCATAGAATAGTGTTTACATAGTTGTATATGCGCACATATGTATATAGTTTTTATACATAGTTATCGTAGAGACAAATAAAAATAAAAAAGTTTTCTCTGTTGAAAATAAGAGAAGGGGATTCTCCTTTTACTTAGAATATTTACTTTAGAAAACTTGTAAGTACTTCCTCCTTTCTTTGCAATGTATATAAAATCTTTTGAAGATTAGATACATAAGTCTTTTGTCAGCTTTGCGCTCAAGAACGTCTTTCTCTTGGACCCTGGGAACTATCTATTTGAACGTAGGCCTCAAGAGGACTGCCCTTTCCACCCAGTCCCTGTGGGAAGGTAGGAGCCTACCTCTGGGGGGTGTTTTGCTCCACATTGCAAAACTGCCTCCCGTCATAGGGCTATGAGAAGTTTGTTTCTCTTCTGGATATAGCCAATTATCTAACCCAGGTGGCCACCCCAATTATCAGGTCAATTGAGAATTATGATGCGTGACAAATGGTGCTGGAAAGTACTCTTATTTGAAGACTTGCTATTTTTTATCTTCAGAACATGTATATCAGGAGTTGAGTCAGCTTGGCTATATAAGGAGAAGAGATTCCTTTCTCTGCAGTTTTTTTTAGTGCATTCCCTAAGGTGGGCATCTGCTTTGATGCTTATTCAACAATAAAAGCTTGAGTCTTGGGATGCCTGGGTGGCTCAGGGGTTGAGCCTTTCCTTTGGCTCAGGGCGTGATCCCGGAGTCCTCTGATCGAGTCCCACATGGGGCTCCCCACATGGAGCCTGCTTCTTCCTCTGCCTATGTCTCTGCCTCTCTCTCTGTGTCTCTCATGAATAAATAAATAAAATCTTAAAAAAAAAAGCTTTTTTTTTGTTTGTTTTGTTTTGTTTTTACTACTTTTGTGAGAAAGTTTTTGGGTCAAGAGAAAATTTTGTTTTTACATTGTCCCAATGTTGTGTGTGTGTGATAGATGAAAAATGATATGAAGAGGAACTTGGTGAGATATTATCTTTCTTACATTTCTTATTAATATTTCCTAATTTTAAAATACTCAGATTATCCAATCTGAGTTTTAAAGGATACATAAAATGATCATTCGTATTCTATGACATCAAAGATGATACTATGTTATATGCACAACTTTGTTAAAAGGCTACCTTTTACCTCTTGATGTAACTGACAATAATGTTTTTGAGGAGTTGAGGATAATCCAAAACAATTTAAACAGCAATTAATTGTTTTCATACGAAATGAAGAAAATTAGGAGATTTATTGTGCTAGATTTAAGAAGTTCTGGGGATCCCTGGGTGGCTTAGTGGTTTAGCACCGCCTTCGGCCCAGGGCATGGTCCTGGAGTCCTGGGATTGAGTCCCACATTGGGCTCCCTGTGTGGAGCCTGCTTCTCCCTCTGCCTGTGTCTCTGCCTCTCTCTCTCTCTCTGTGTCTCTTGTGAATAAATAAATAAAATATTAAAAAAAAGTTTGTCCTAATTCCCTCCTTTTTTTGCTAAATTGTATGACTATAAAGAGCATTAAAATTATTTGTGGGAAGAACAGATATATAAAAAGGTTATCTATGAAATAATAAGGGAGAAACAATGTCTAATTGAATGTAAATGGCATTAGCCCTCAGGTATCTATTTTCTTTTTCTTTACATGGATTATTGTATTCTAGGTCATTGTCATGCTCATGATGTTATTTAATTTTGGTGACATTACATTTTTCTGATTATTCCTTTAATAGAGTGGAAAGTGACAATGTCAGTGCCTTTTCCTTTCCTTTTTTTTTTTAAGATTTTATTTATTCATGAGAGACATAGGAAGAGGGAGAAGCAGGCTCCTGGAGGCAGCCCAATGGGACTAGATCCCAGGGCTCTGGGACCACACCCTGAGCCAAAGGCAGATGCTCAACTGCTGAGCCACCCAGGCATCCCAGCCTTTTCCTTTTCTTAAATAAGGTAGACCATTTCTATTTTGACTTCAATGCTAATAACCTTTCACTGCTTTTTATTTCCTCTGGAAGTCTTGCTGTTGAGTTTAACTCACTGCTTTCCATCCTGGTTTTTGCTTAGTTTAGAGTGTCCCAGGAAAGACCTAAGTTTAGAGAGTGTGACTTTACAATACTTATACAGGTTGCTTTAATGCACCAGGAGGTTGATGAGTAGGAAACTGCCTTGCATAATACTCAAACCTCAAGCCCAATTTCCAGTGTGGTCCTTTCATCTTTATTCAATATTTTCATTATTTATTATTTTGATAAGGGAAAAATATTTCATGTACTACTACCAGAAGTAGCATTAAAAGTCAGAAATCGGGGGGCACCTGGTTGGCTTAGTCAGTTGAGCATCTAACTCTTGATTTCAGCTCAGGTCATGATCTTGGGGTTGTGAGATGGAGCCCCCTGACCTGACTCTGAGCTGGCACGGAGCCTGCTTGAGCTTCTCTCTCTCCCTCTCCCTCTGCTTCTCTTTCTCCATCTCTCTCTCCTTTTCTCTCTCTCTCGTTCTGGCTCTCTCTCCCTCTCTAAAAAAAAAAGTCAGAGTCTGGTAATTTTTCTTTTAACTACAAAAGTGATAAATCCATATTTTAGTAAATTTGGTTCATGCAAGGAAGTGAAAAGAGAAAGTAGGAAATAGTTACCCATTTTCCCCACCATTCAGATAAAACCCTTTTTATTTATTTATTTTTTCTTTTTTTTTTTATTTTTATAAAACCCTTTTTTAAAAAATACTTTTCATTGCCAATAAATAGCATTAAACTCTGCATTAAAGGTATTTAGAACTATTTATGTTTAGATTTTATGAAACTTGGCACTTGAAAATTTGTAATTATGAACTTCAACTAAAGTTGTTGATAAAATTAATATAATTCAGTTATTTTGGGCGAGAGATGTTAGTTTGCTTGACCTAAAAGTAAATCAATTTTACAGGTGTTAATATTTCAAGCCACGTAGTAATTTAAAAGTAAACGCTCAGTATCAGCCATGGAGTTTAGTTATTGTTACTTCTTTGAACTTGTGATAGTGATATTGACTGAGTGCTATGAATTGAATATTTGTGTTACGTCTCCTCCCACAAATTCATATGTTGAACCCCTCATCTCCAATGTGATAGTATTTGAATATAGGGCCTTTGGGAAGTTTAGGTCTAGATGTGGTCATGTAAGTATATAGTCCCAGTGATGAAATTAGTTTCCTTATAAGAAGAGGAAGAGGCATGAGCTCTCTTTCTGGGTTCACATACTAAGGAAAGGCCATGTGAAGAGGCCTTTGTTTAAGCCACCTAGTCTGTGGTAGTTTGTTAGCAGCCCAAACTATGATGCTGCGTTTGAGAAAAGAGGCAAATAGAGTGAAAAGATCAGGATAGGTATATAATATTGGACTCTGTTCCCAAACTGCTTTCTGCTTCCTCTCAGTCTAACTCCTATCTCTTTCCTTCTCTTCTTCTTCTTCTTCTTCTTCTTCTTCTTCTTCTTCTTCTTCTTTTTAATTTTTATTTATTTATGATAGTCACAGAGAGATAGAGAGAGAGGCAGAGACACAGGCAGAGGGAGAAGCAGGCTCCATGCACCGGGAGCCCAACGTGGGATTCGATCCCAGGTCTCCAGGATCGCGCCCTGGGCCAAAGGCAGGCGCCAAACCGCTGCGCCACCCAGGGATCCCCTTCTTCTTCTTTTTTAAAGAATAATTTAATTTATTTGAGAAAGAGAGAAAGCACACATACATACAAGTCAGGAAGGAGGGGCAGAGGGAGAGGGAGAGAGAGAATCTCAAGCAGATTCCATGCTGAGTGCAGAGCCCTTCTCAGGGGTCGGTCTCATAACCTTGAGATCATGACCTGAGTCTAAACCAAGAGTCAGACACTTAACCTACTGAGTGACCCATGTTTCCCCCTTCTCTTCTTCTGTCTCCTCCTGCCACCTCTGCTTGTGGGAATGAATGTCACATGCTATCTTGCCCGAAGGAGAAGGACTGTGCCATCACTTTTTTCTTCTCCTCTCCTCTTCTTTCTCTTCTCTTCTCTTCTCTTCTCTTCTCTTCTCTTCTCTTCTCTTCTCTTCTCTTCTCTTCTCTTCTCTTCTCTTCTCTTCTCCTCTCCTCTCCTCTTCTCTTCTCTTCTCTTCTCTTCTCTTCTCTTCTCTTCTCTTCTCTTCTTCTCTTTCTCTTTCTCTTCTTTCCTCTTCTCCTCTCCTCTCCTCTCCTTCCTCTCCTCTCCTCTCCTCTCCTCTCCTCTTCTCTTCTCTTCTTTATCTTCTCTTCTCTTCCCATCTTTTTTTTTTCTGAGATGGAATGTGTCTTAGGAACAATTGTGAAATCCAGCATCTGGATTTGTACAATGGCCATTTCTGAATTGTTCAGAATTTTAGGCCAGTGGGTTGGCAACGATGAGGTGAACCTGAGCTGCCTTAGAAATGAGCACAGTGACTCAGCAGGACTGCTGAGGAGCACACATGGGCCTTGAAGTTAGAATAATCTGTATACAAATCATTCTCTGTTGTTCCTTAACTGCTTGACCTTGGACAAGGTTCTGGACCACTCCATTACTTATTTTACTTGTTGTATAATGAGGAGATGCTTACCTCCCTAGTTAGCAGGCCCTTGCAGACTACTGACCTTTCACTCTTGATGGTGCAGGCTCCTCCTCCACTGCACAGTCCGCTACACAGTCCAAGGACTGTCCATGACTCAGCCCCTAACACCATGCTGTCCAGAGGCCAAGAAACCTGCCGCTACGGCCAATGCCTTTTTATTCTTATATTGATTTGGCTGATAGATGGTAGGATACTAAAAGGTGATACCTTAGCTCGGGATCTCCAATTGACAAATAAACAGTGTACCACTCCATTAAATGTCTCTGAGATGGTACATGATTAATTTCCTATGGGAGACTTTTGTACAGCAGCCAGATTCAGGAATATGGCTTTGGCACAGGCATTATGATGTCTCTTTTTTATTACCCTTGCTTATAGTTTATCAGTGAAGAATGCTATAAGGCACATAGGTTAAGTTCTCCATTTGAAAAATATCAACTCCAACCTGTCAGTTGCTAACATGCAAAGGGGATCATTTAGATATTTTTATTAGGCATTAAAATCCCAGCACCACCATTTTCTAGCTTGGAACCTTGGGCAAGTATTTTAACCATCTGAGGTTTAATTTCCCTCTGAGTGAGGTGTAAGGAGTAAATATATCCTCAGCTTTCCCCTAATCATTTCTCCTACTCTATTAAGGAAAATTCCTCTGTTAAAGTGCTGATGCCTTGGGTCTGCAGAATCCAATAATCTAACTAGGCATTAAGCCTTAGGCCAGTGAGTTTATCAGAGCCATTCATTGGGAGGCAATGTAGCCCAGTAGGTAAGAGCGTCAGGCTTTATATCTTTAATTCATTTCTTTCTATTTTATGATTTTTCTCACTCTTATTATTACAGTAATTTCCAAGCTGTTTTTTTAACTTTTTCCTGACTATCTCCAATATCTTGTCCTAATAGGAGCCAAAGCAATCAAAAATCTTTTAAATGACAATCTGATCATGTTTCCCTTTCTTTTTTCTTTCTTTTTTTTTTATATCAACCAATTTACCCCCAGTATTTCTCCCTTTACCTTCACTTTAATTCAAGTAAATGGTGGTTAGCTTTATATTTTTTTGCCTTGGGCAAAGGATGTGGCATGGAGAAAAGCAGAAAAATTGCTCCTAGGTTTTGAGTTCCAAAAGTTCCTCCTTATTTAGGAGATTGTTCTAGATGCCTCCAACAAGAAAGAGAATAAAAAGAGGGGTATATCCCTCCTCATTAGAAGTTATTACCTGGGTTACGAAGGCTGGAAACCAAGAAGACATACTAAAATCAGAAATATCAGTGTATTCTGAATAGATGGGTCCTATTTTGACATGCCGGAATTTCGAGGGGGTATCAAGACCTCA
Source organism: Vulpes vulpes (assembly GCF_048418805.1). Lineage (NCBI taxonomy): Eukaryota > Metazoa > Chordata > Mammalia > Carnivora > Canidae > Vulpes > Vulpes vulpes. Next base: position 9,271,814 of record NC_132787.1, read on the forward strand.
AATAAAGAAGAATTTCTATTCTTATAGGCAGATACACCTATGCATGCCATAGCATGGCACAAAACTAGCAAAAATTGTTTCTTTGTCCATATACATGACATGAAATTAGCAGAGTCCCTACACTGATAGGGGCCACATAGGATTAAGGGACAGTGTCATGGCAGTAATTTCTCTTAGTAAGAACCCCGGGAAAGGGAAAATGAAAGATAGTGAATGAATGAAAAATCAGATTCATTGAAATAAATTTTCCAACATTCCGAGGAAATGATACCTTTAAATAGGAATTGAGTTTTTGGGGCATATGAATGGCTCAGTCGGTTAAGCATCCTACTCTTGATTTTGGCTTAGGTCATGACCTCAGGGTTGCGAGATCAAGCCCTGCATTGGGCTCCTCACTGGGAGTGGAGGCTGCTTAAGATGCTCTCCCTCTGCCCCTCCCCACCTCTCTCTGTCTCATAAATAAATAAATAAATAAATAAATAAATAAATAAATACATAAATAAAATAGGAATTGAATTTTGTTTTTCTTCAAGTATCACATACATGTAGTTTGGCAGGCAACCATGTTAAAAGTCTTATTTTAAAGTCTCTCATTTTCTCTTCCTGTTTCTCATGTTCCAAAACCCACAGGCAGCCACTTAAATTCTTTTAGCCATTTACCCCCACTCCCATTCATACAGGTTTTCCATTATTTTTATTGTGGTAAAAATAAACATAAAATTCACCATCTTAATCATTTTTAAGTATATAGTTTAGTGGTACCAAATACATTCATAATGTTGTGCTACCATCAACACTATCCATCTCCAGAACTCTTTTCATATTGTAAAACTGAAACTCTGCACCCATTAAACAATAAATACTAACCCTCCCTTCTGCCCAGCCTCTGGAAACCACTATTCTGCTTTCTGTCCCTGATTTTGAATACTCTAAGTACTTCATATAAGTGGAATCATATACTATTTGTCTTTTTTGTGACTGGCTTATTTCACTTAGTATAATTATGTCCTCAGGGTTCATTCATGTTTCAGCATGTTTCAGAACTATCTTCCTTAGGGCATCTGTCTGGTTTAGTTGGAAAGCATGTAACTCTTGATCTTGGGGTTATGAGTTCGAGCCCCACGTTGAGTATAAAGATTACTTAAATGAATAAATAAATAAAAACTTAACAGAATTGTCTTCCTTTTTAAGGTTGAATAATATTGATTGTATATACCACATTTTGCTTATCCATTCATCCCTTGATGGACAGTTGAGTTGCCTTCACATTTTGGCTATTACAAATAATGCTGCTATGAAAATGAGTGTACAAATATCTCTTCAAGACCCTGCTTTCAATTATTTTGGGTACATACCCAAAATTGGAATTGTTGGATCATATAGTATTTCTATTTTTAATTTTTTGAGGAACTACTGTTTTCCACAGTGGCTGAACCATTTTATGTTCCCACCAACTGTGAACAAGTCGAAATTTCTCCACATTCTCACCAACACTTGAAATTTTCTCTTCTTTGTTTTGTTTTATTTTCAGTAGCCATCCTAGTAGATGTGAAGTGGTATCTCATAGCTCTGGTTTGCATTTCTCTAATGATTAGTGATATTGAATTTTTCCAGGTGCCACTTAGATATCTTCTTTGGAGAAATCTCTATTCAAGTCCAAGTCCATTGCTTACTTTTGTTATTTTTTAAAAAAATGGATGATTTATTTATTGATTGATTTTAGAAGAGAAAGGCGGAGGGAGAGAGAAACTGTGCAAAGTAGGAGGCTGGTGCAGGGCTCCATCTCATGACCCTGGAATCATGATCTGAGCCAAAACCAAGAGTTGGATGCTTAAATGATTGCACCACCCAGCTGCCCCCTTTTTGCTCACTTTTGAATTCAGTTGATTGGTTTATTTTGTTGTTGAGTTTCAGGAATTCTCTATTTATTCTTGATAATCAATCCCTTATCAGATATATGATTCACAAGTATTTTCTTCTAATCTTGGGTTGTCCTTTTACTCTGTTGACAGAATCTTTTGATAAACAATTTAAAAATATTTTTGTATGAAGTCTAGTTTGTCTATTTTTGTTGTTACTTGTTTCTTTCTTGCCATATATAATGAATCACTGACAAATCCGATGTCGTGAAGCTTTTCCTTTATGTTTTCTTCAAAGAGTGTTATAATTTTTAGGTCTTTGATCTATTTGAATTCATTTTTGTAAGTGGTATTAGGTAAGGTTACAACTTCATTCTTTTGTATGTGGATATCCAGTTTCCCCAGCACTATTTGCCAATTAGATTGTCCTCTCTCCATTGAAGTCGTTTTGACCACCTTGTCAAAATCATTTGACCACATATGTGAGAAATTTGTCCTGGGCTCTCTGTATTCTATTCCGATGTCTATATATCTGTCTTTATGCTGGTATCACACTCTTTGGTTACTCTAGCTTTGAAATTAGGAAATGTGATTCCCCTAACTTCATTTTTTCCAAGATTGTTTGGATATTCAGTGTTTTTTGAGATTCCATATGAATATTAGGATGATTTTTCTATTTCTGCAAAAACATCATGGAGATTTTGATAGGGATTGCATTGAATCTGTAGATCACATTGTATGTGCATGTAAGTAATGGAATGTTAAGCTGAAAATTTGAGATAATACTGATACTACATATTAAAGTGAGGTGGCACATTGAAAATTCAGATTTTGGAAGCATGTGACCAAAAACCAGTTTTATGACTTTTAGACCTTTCTTCTAGAGATAGGTCACACTTTGCCAAGGCCTGCAGGTTTGCTGAGATGCAGGACTTTCTATACTAAAACTGGGATGGTCTCAGGCAAACTGAGAAGGTTGACCACTGTATTGACATAAAAGAGAGTGAAGAAGGAGAATTTTTGAGAAAAGATTTCTTAGGAGAGAAATCTTTCACCTGTCAATCTGTCACCTTGTTTTCTAGTACCTTCCTTTCAAAGAGGTAGGATGGCGATTTTTACCACCTTTTTCTCAAGCCTAGAGAGAGAGGCCTCAGTGGGACTATTTCAAGAGCTTGAAACTTATGTCCTGGATTTTGAGACACCCATAACCTGGGAACTTATTGCCATCCAGGAGATCTTGAGTATAGGAGAGACCTAGCTGTAAGTCATGTTATAAGACTGAATACAAATTGCTGTGCTAGGGAAGCAAGTGCATTCCTTTCTAAAAGAAGTGGAATGTTCCTTGTAGCCTAGATATGACCCACATAGCAAAGATAGTGTCTAGAGCCATGGAGGTCCTGTCCAAGAGCATTTCCTAGAAGAGATACTATGTAACTCTAAGTACAGGGCTTTCAGGTGAATCTGGAATGAAGGAATGTGGTTTTAGGCCTGAAACCAGGGACTGAGGGGAAAAGAGATTAAGGGAAGGAGAGATACTGTATTCTTCACTGAAGTTACAGCCCAGCACAGGAGCTTCTGATAAAGCTCCAAAGCACCCCAAAGTGAAAGAGTCATCTGTAAACATTTAATTGGTCCAGAGAATTGAAGTCATCTTGTAAGAGTCAGTTCAAAATCAAACATTATATCCCTTATTCCCCCTGGGTGGGAGACTCTAGGATTGAGCTGAGCTGGAGGCAATTGTGACTATAAAGAGGATCGCATGAGAGTGCCAAGGATCAGGATGGGGGAGTATTGGAAAATGGAGAAAGGAAACTAGTACCCATACATAGAAGAACGTCATTGCTAGGGAAGGTACAAAGACAGCCAAGCAAACTTGATCCATTCTCTCATTTTCCCTCTTATTTATTTAATTTTATTTATTTAAGATTTATTGAGAGTCTACTCACAATGATATGGATTGTGTTGAGTGCTGAGAGCAAGCACTGAACAAGGTACTCAGGGAGCTCACAGTTCTATTTAAAGGACAGACATCTATAATATAATTATGATCCAGTATGATACGATCACAGGCCAGATAGAATATCCAATTTCTTTTATTCATGTGCTGGGAAAATCAAGGCTTCATTACAAACCAATAATTCCCTAAGTACAGGGCTTTCAGGTGAATCTGGAATGAGGGAATGTGGTTTTAGGCCTGAAACCAGAATGGATCTTTCCATTATGGGTTTCTTATAGTGAAACGCCAACCTGACCTATCTCCTAGACCAAATGGAAAAGTCAGACATATCAACCTGGGGAGTGTATTATGTGAAATCTGATGGAGCTAGTCTATTTATTTAAGTCTTAGTTAAGACTTTCACAAATCAGATTTCAATTCATTATGGGTACATGTTTAAGGTCCTACATATTGGTTAAAGTCTATGATGACATTTTTTCTGTACACTTAATACCTGCATATATGCCACCAAATGAGGCATAGATCAAAGATTTGGCACTTTGGTATCAACATAAAAGAGGTGGTAATCATGCTTAAATATGTGTGACAGAGCATCAGAAGAAAGGTGAGAAAGTGTCATGCCTGGGACAACAGATGATAAAGTGAACGGAGTGGGAACCCGGAAGATGAAGCTGAGCAAAAGTTAGAACAGAAAAACTTATTTCTCTAGAGTTTTAAAATAATATGAAGGGATACTTAACCAATTTTTTATTGCTATTGTAACCAAAGGCTACTTAAAACAACATACAGCTGTTCTCTAACTGTTCTGGAGACCTGGAGTCATAAGAATCTCACTGGGCTAACATCAGGAGGTCAGCAGGGCTGTGTTTCCTTCTGGAAGCTCCTGGGTAGAAACCATTTCCTTATGTTTTCCAAATTCTGGGGAGCACTTGCATTTCTTGGCTTGTAGCTCCCTTTTGTCTTCAAAGCCAGCAATGGCAGGTCACACCTTTCTTATAGTGCCATCACTCTGACAACCACCAGAAAGTTTCTCCTCTTTTAAGGATGCCTGTTGTTGGATTGAGCTCACTGGATAATCCAGGATAATCTCCATTTTAAGGTCCTTAACCTTAATCACATCTGCAAAATATCCTTTGGCATGTAAAATAACATAATCACAGGGCCTGGGAATTAGAACAGGGTCAATTTTGGAGGGCCACTGTTCTGCTTGCCTCTGAGAAGTAACACTGGTCACCTAAAGTGTCTGTTAAAATTAAATAAGTTTATGAAAGTGCCTAACAAAATGTACCTGGGACCAAGAAGAAACTGAATAAATGTAGCTAATAATGAAGACAACAATTTAATAACCGAGTACACTGGACAGGTGCAACCTAAAGTTAGTAGCACTAAGGAGACCTAGAAACAAAAGTAACATCTACTTTCAGAGGATGCCTCCTATATATATTTTCTACTGCAGAAGTTACCTGGGCATGGCAATCAGGAGCTGTCACATTTGGGAGACTATAAGGAGAAAATTTGGCTGGAGTGGAAAGTCTGGGGTTAAAGAGAAGCATAGACTCTGATATTCTGGAGACTTTAGGAATTCATAATTTATACACTGGTATACACATTGCTATGTTTTACAATGGAGAAGACTGAGGTTCAAATAACTTAAGTAACTGGCTCAAAGTCACCTGGCTAGTAAAGGGTGAGCAGGAACTCAAAAACTCAAGGGTTTCTGCTTTAGTGTCTGAATTCTTAGCTTCTGGAAGCTTGTCTTCCATATTTTGGAGTTCACATTAAAATCATAGCCTTTTACAACAGGGGCTCTCCCCTCAATAATTTTTGGAATCTATCTTTTGAAGAACTGAGTGATTCTTTTGAAGAATAGAGTGATTTTAGTCACTCTATTTTTAATTTTTAATTTTAGTCACTCTATTTTTAATTTTTAATTTTTTAATTTTTTTTGAGGGTAGTGGGAGGGTCAGAGAGAGAATCTCAGGCAGGCTCCACACTCAGCACAAGGCCAGACGAATGGCTCAATCTCACAGCCCTGAGATCATGACCTGAGCTAAAATCAAGTCAGATGCTTAACTAACTGAGCTACCCAGATGCCTCAAGTCACTCTGTTCATAAAACCTATTCCTCAGGGTCAGCAGGTGGCTATCCTCTCAACCTACCTGAAAACAGCAATAGTACTTTACTTAAAGATGCAGTAAGTCCATTGCTTCACTTCAGAAGCCTGGAATGTTTAAAAGATGATTCTACTGTAGTTTAGAAAAATGTGTCTATTGTATTCACTGGATCCATGACACTAATTCTTCAAGAAATAGCAAGAATATAGACAGTGTGAAAAATTAACTGTACCCGGCAGTTTTCCTTTGCATAATTAACGTAAAATTTTGCCAGTACTTTCTCTGCTAAAATAAAAGCCCAATATATTTTTGCGGAAAGTAGCTAAAGCTAGGACCACTGAGGCATAGGAAAATGGAGACATTTAGTTATTACATTAGAACTTTCATAAAAGGATATGTGCTGTATTAGGGTTCTTCAGAGAAAGAGAACCAATAAAATAGATGGAAAGATACATAAATAGATGATAGGTAGGTATAGATAGATGATAGATAGATGATAGATAGATAGATAGATAGATAGATAGATAGATGATAGACAGATGATAGGTAGATAGGGAGATGGATAGATTAAGAGAAGATTATTATAGGAATTGGCTCCTGTAGTTAGGAAGGCTGAGAAGTGTTACTCTCTGCTGTGCGCAAGCTGGAGAACCAGGAAAGCCAGTGGGATAATTCAGCAGAGTCCAAAGGTCCAAGAAGGCACTGATGTCCAAGGGCTGGAGAAGATGGATGTCCCAGCTCAAGCAGAGATAGCAAATTCACCTCTTTTCCATCTTTTTGTTCTATTCAGTCCCTCAAAGAATTGAATGCTGTCCACTGGCATTAGTGAGAGCCATCTACTTAATTTAGTTCTGATTCAAATTCTAATCTCTTCTGGATACACCCTTCCAAACACACCCAGAAATAATGGTTTACCAGCTATCTGAGCATCCCTTAGCCCAGTCAAGCTGACACACAAAATTTACTATCACATATACAAAACACAATTTAACTTTATTATGAATAATTCCCAGATCCCTCACTCATTCCCTCTTATCGTAGAGTGCACTCTGGTATCTGGTCACTTCTCACTACCCTGCCAGTGCTGTTGTCATCTAAACCAGCTTCAGCTCTCTCTGGATCCCTGTAACAATTTCTAATTTGCCTCCAAGCCTTCCCCCTGTGCCCTGCACAGTCTATTCCTCACACAGCCAGGCTGTGGCCTTTCAAATGTGTGTCAGGCCCTGGCAGTCCTCTCCTTAAAGCCCTCCAGGGGTCTCCTTAAGCCAATGTTGTGAGCCCCAGTGGAGCGCTGCCTTTCTGAGTTCATCATCTCCACTTTCCACCTCACTCAGAGTGCCAGCTCTCACCCTTTCTCAAGAATGCTATGCAAACTTCTGCCCTGGGGACTTCCACTTGCCATTTCTTCTGCCTCCATCACTCATCCCCGAGATACCTGCGAGATCCACTTTTTCACTTGCTGCGTGTCTCCCCCTCCCTACACGTTGACTCATCAGTAAAGCCTTCTCTGACCACTGTCTATCAAATCACACTTTCCCATTTCCTGTATTTCCCTATCTCCTTAACCTGCTTTCCCCCCACTCCATCGCAAATATCACCACCTAATATTATTATCTATACATTGATTTGTTAATTGTTTGTCACCTCCCTTACCCCATGCCACTCCTTGAAGAATGCATTCTCTGTGAGGGCAAAGACTCAGTGTTTCCTGCTGCACACTCTGTGCCTAGAGCAGTGCCTGGCCTAAGTGCTTAGCCTACTATAGGTGCTCAACAAATATGTTTAATAAAAGAATGTCATTATTTCTGAAAATAAAATATTTATTATAGGAAATGGAAAAATACAGAAATGTACAAAAAAAGAATATGCATCCCCAAAGACATACCTATTGCTAGCATTTTATTGGATTTCTTCTAGGTTTTTCTAAGAATATATATGTTTTCTTTTTGTGAGATCAGGATTATTCCTTATATAAAGTTTATTATCTAGCTTTTTAATAAAGTATATTATGAGCGCTTTCACATTATGCATGGCTTTTGGTTTGTTATTTTCCCTGCTAAATTATAAAATTTGGAGGCTCTGTGTCCCAATTATTCACATAACTTAATAAAATAATAATTGTATATGCTCATTTATATCTAAAAGGCATGCAATGCTAGAAATCGTTTAAAGAAATTTAACATTGAAATAGAAATTCTATTCATATTATACTAAATACCTAAGGTATTTTTTAAAAGTTCATGTGGTCAATATAATTTCCTAAAGGAAGGGATGCCTGGGTGGCCCAGTGGTTGAGCATCTGCCTTTGGGTCATGGTCCTGGGGTCCCCGGGATCGAGTCCACATAGGGCTCCCTGCAGGAGGCCTGCTTCTCCCTCTGCCTATGTCTCTGGGTCTCTCATGAATAAATACATAAAATCTTTTTTAAAAATTTCCTAAAGGAATAATTTTCTAAGATGAAGCTTACTGTGCTGACATATGAATATTTCAAGGGCCGGGACTACCGAGTTTGTGTTAGGACACTTTAAAATTGCTTTATATTCAGTCCATGGGTTGTTGAAATAGCAACTTGCTTTTGGTTACCTAGAAAAATGTATGTCATTAAAATACTCTTTATATGCCACCCTGGGAACATATCCCATGCATAATGTATTCATAAAGAGTTCATTTTATTTACAGCTTGTCACATAATATGGTATAAGGAAACACAGTTCTGATGCACTTCAACTGAATTATGCTTCTCTTTTTGACAGAGTGGGGAAATATATTTGTAAGAGTGAATAAACACACCTTGAACTGCCTATTTTTTCAGAAGGAGGCAGAGAGAAGCACATTAACATTATTCTGTTATTAAAACATCTATAGCGATAGACATTTTGGACATTTAATAGCTGTTTGTTTTCTAAATTGGGTGCTTGAAATACTTTATGTCAAAACTTGATGACAGGGACTGTAGAAAGCAGTAAACTCCTAAAATAAGATTTTTCGGAGTTGCAGTTTTGTAATGTGGATATGGGGGAAAAAATCTGTTGTCGCCTTTTCTGGCATCTAAGTCTTTGATGTTTAATTCAAAGTAATTCAAAAGATTAGGTTTTGTAACTGACTAGTGTGGCAAATTCTCTTTCACATATGGATAGAGACAGTGCTTGTTTTTGTAGGACGGAGTGCACCAGTACAGCACTTGAACATTTTTTTTTATGGCAATATTGACAAACATCCATTCAAAAACATTAATTTTTCCTCTTCAATGAATTCATTACTTTACAAGTCAATAAGAGCATAAGAGATAGAATGCTAAACTGAGACCATGGAGGAAATGAGAGGTACTCTCTAGTACTTTAAGGTGAATGTCAGTGTCCATCTATTATGACACATTGGGACCTAAAAGTTCCAAAATCCAGTGTAATACTTGGAGTTTTTGTAATACCAGGGCTATGTATTACTATCCCTTGCAATTCTTAGGCCACAGATTCATTCCTACACCATTTACTTCCCATCTTACTATCCTGGAAATATATGCTCTTGGTCATTAGAGGTTCCAGAGGAGAAAAACAGATTCATGGAAATCCACCATTATGATGGGAATTTATTTATTTTATTTTATTTTATTTTATTTTATTTTATTTTATTTTATTTTATTTTATTTTTTTATGATGGGAATTTAAAAAAGAAGGAAGGAAGAACCCAAGCACAAAACTCCCAAGCACATGCTCTGCCATAAAGAGATTAGACAAAAGCCATCATATTAGTTATTAAGTAATATGTAGTTATTGTGCATTAACTACATTCTTTGTTAAAGGATGAATAGCCATTTCTGTATAATTTCTGAGTTTTTCCTTAATAGGAATATTAATTAACAGAAACTAACTAATGCAATCAGTTGATCCTATATCTATAGCTACATTTATGAAGAATCTTAGCGCTGGTTCAGCGTCTTCAGAGAATAGCTCTTATCTCTTAATGAAAAAAAATGCAGCCTTAAATATCTGGTCTTTTGAGAGCTGTTAGGGAGAAAGGAATCATCTGAGACAGGTAGGATATTTGTGGGATGAGGGCTGGGTAAAATTACTCTAAAGAGGTCTTAAGGGCAGCCCCGGTGGCTCAGCGGTATAGCACCACTTTTGGCCTGGGGTGTGATCCTGGAGACCCAGGATCGAGTCCCACATCAGGCTCCCTGCATGGAGCCTGCCTCTCTCTCTCTCTCTCTCTGTGTGTGTATTCTCATGAATAAATAAATAAAATCTTAAAAAAATAAAGAGGTCCTAAGTTTAAAATCTAAGCTAAAGATGTACTTTAAATCCAGGCTGAAGTAAGTGTCCAAGGGGCTCATGAAAAAACAGGAGGGAGAGGGAAAACTTCGGGGGGCAGAATGAGATGGGATTAGAATAATCTGAGCCTAGGTGTATCAATCAATACTAGTCAAGGAGACTGGCAGGTGTTAGGTGGGTAGGTTGGTCCCTCCCATTACATGAACTCCCACCCTGCTGATTCTGACCACCTTAACTCAGGATGAGGCTCCTGGCCCCTTGGAGAACCAAAAATACCGACACACAGATGAAAGTTCTGTTTGGGCATATCAGCTGTTCTAAGAGGGGGATTAGATAGATAGGCTACCTTCTGATGTTCATGAGAAAGATTAAAAGTCTATATCCAGAGTACAAAAGGCAGCAGTTTTAGGAACAGTAGGTTTTCCTGTGGCATCTCATATTTGGTCTGGCTCTTATTGGTCTGGAGTCTTGTAGGTGGAGGTGCCAGATTTTATTTTATTTTTATTTACTTATTTATGTTTAAAGATTTTATTTATTTATTCATGAGACAGAGAGAGAGAGACAGAGAGAGAGAGAGGCAGAGACACAGGTGGAGGGAGAAGCAGGTTCCATGCAGGGAGCCCGACGTGGGACTCGATCCTGGGTCTCCAGGATCAGGCCCTGGGCCAAAGGCAGGCGCTCAACCACTGAGCCACCCAGGGATCCCCAGCATTTTATTAAAGGCAGCTAGGGACAGCACTGAATGATAACCGCCCAGACTCTCAGAGATCCCAGTTGTATTAGATTGAATAAAAAGAACAAGTAGACCTTCCTTTCATCAACTGTGTCCTATTTCTGAGGCACTTTGTATATCAGACTCTACATTTTACAGGTAAGGTTAGAGAGACTAAATCTATTGCTCAAGATATCATGCCAGGGCCAGCCCGGGTGGCTCAGCGGTTTAGCACTGCCTGCAGCCCAGGGTGTGATCCTGGAGACCCAGGATCGAGTCCCATTGGAGGCTCCTTGCATGGGGCCTGCTTCTCCCTCTGCCTGTGTCTCTGCTTCTCTCTCTCCTCTCTGTGTATTCTTGAATAAATAAATAAAATCTTAAAAAAAAAAAAAAAAGGATATCATGCTAGGAAACGGGGAAGCTGGAATGTGGACACCTATCTGTCTGGTCCCAAAGCCTGGATACATTCTGTTCTTTCCTGATTCCGACTTACAGCTTTTCTCCTTCAGGGCAGCATCCTTGGGCATATGGGAGAAACCCAAATACATGTCTAGGTAGGAAGGTCTTTCTCTACTAAGCACTCCTTGCATCATTGACGCAGAAGCATCTTTGTCCAGCTCCAAATGCCAGAGGCCCACCCCCACATCCATTGGGGGTGCCTCTACTTTGGGCCCCTCTCAGGTACCCAGGCTGGTGTTTGGAACATGAACCTCACGGTGCAGCCGTTTCCTTCCACTGCCCCTAGAGGGCAGCCTGCAGGGCCGAGCCCCCCTCCACACACCACCCCCCCCCAGGGCCCTCTAGCTCCGACCTTCCCGGGGAGGGGGTGGGGGGGATCGATGTTCCCAGGAACATTCTCCAGGCCCTGCAGGTGTTGCCCAGGGAAGCGGGGCCGTGTGACACACCTCGAGTCCCCCCCACCCCCCCCTTAGCTTCCCTTTGGTGCTCCTGGGACACGTTCACCAGCCCTGCCCCAGCTCCAGGTGACGTCTCAGACCTGCCAGGTGTGCACTCCCGGATGCTACAGGGTAGGTTCATCACTGAATTTCAGGAAGGACCAGACACAGGTACCTAGAGGATGTGGCAGCGAGTCCAAAATTCACTTTGGTGTGTTCCCCCCCAAAATGCACAGGGTGGTCTATTTAAGTTGAGTCCCAGAAGCAGCTCTGGGTATCTTATCCTCACTCCCCCAAGGTAAATATTTAAATATAAATATAAATAAATATCAATATCAATATTAAATATTATAAATATCAAGCTACTTAAATATAGCTCTAGTTACAATCTTAGGTTACATAGGGTAGTAGAATTATGGCTTTTTTTTTTTCTGGGGAAGTTTTTAGGTATCGAGTATATTTAAATGATATTGGCAAACTACCTAGTTTAATGCAGGGATGCTATCAAGGTTTTTTTTTTTCCCCATGATTTTCATACAATCATGATGACTCAGCAGTTATTTCCTTGTTATTTAAAATCACGACTCTAAGTTATCATTATTTTGAAATCTAGATATATGAATATGTGTCAAATATACTTTGACATGCGTATTTTGGTTATCAGGTGTAGACACTAAGCATATATCACTCCGTTTCGCTGCCTCCACTGGAGTTTACTGTTTTATTACTACCCGTGAAATAGTTTAGTTTGTTTAGGGAAAAAAAAAAAAAAAGCTGCTGCTCTGCAGTGATTCAATAGAAAAGGCTTTGTCAATACGTCCTCACAGAAAAAGACGTGGATTCTCAATAAAATAGGAAATGACATTACCATCGGGCATATTCTGTTTAAAACTACCCTGTTATTCACTTAACTATTAGAAACAGATCAAGGCGAATTTGGTTCACTGAGAAAATATCTACAGGGTGAATCAGTACAGTGTTACGTGCTGTAAAGATGTAAATAGGAATATGGCCTGATTCCTGTCCTCGATGCTCGGGTGGGGTGGGGGAAATAAAGGCAAGTATCTAAATAACTTTTTAAAGACGTAACAGTGGAATGCCATTATCTTAGCAAAAGAAACTAACAATCCTAGAAATAAAAAAGAGAAACACTACAATTTAGATAGTGCTGGCACTGCTGCCCATCATTCCTCCCAATGATTGCCCGGGGTGAGCGTGACAGGAAGCCTGAGAATCTTTGGTGCCTTCAGTTTGCCTCTGTTCTGGGTGTCTCTCAAGTGCGAGCATATCACTGAGCTGAGTGTGATTCTAATTTTTAAAGATATGCATATGTGCATTTTTCATATAAAATGGACCCTAAAAGCAAGCCAACTACCTCATCTGGTGCTCAACCAAAGAGACAGGAATCTGTTCCAATGCTGGAGGAAAAACTGGCTGTGCTGAACCAACTCGTGGTCTCCAGTGGAGCTCCTGTCGAAGGACTTTTCCAGGGTAATTTTGGTTAATCATGATGTTCTTGTTTCTCATTTTAGAGCCTAAGAGATGAGACTCTGTCGTAAGATATGTATCTTTGGAGAAATACACACAGCCTGAAATGGCCTTGGGTGCCAGGCTAGGAGGTTTGACTTTCTTTAGCCATACAGTTGGAGCCTGTCAAAGGCTTCTGAATAAAGGAGCTTATAATACCAGGATTCAGAAGGTCAATTTGAAAATCAATTCTAGGAGCACCTGGGTGGCTCAGTCAGTTAAGCATCTGCCTTTGGCTCAGGTCATGATCTCAGGGTCCTGGGATCGAGTGCTGCATTGGGCTCCCTGCTTGGCAGGGAATCTGCTTCTCCTACCCGCCCCCACCCACCCCCCTGCTTGTGCGCTCTCTCTGTAAAATAAATAAATAAAATATTAAAAAGGAAAGAAAATTCTAGGTGGACTGGAAGATGGGAAAACTGAGACAGAGAGGCACTTGAGAAGCTTTTATGATCAGATCTAGAGTGGAGGTGGAATAAGTTAAACTTTCTGACTAGGATGGATCAGAAATAGAGATTTTTAAGTTTGAGTGACCATGAAGTTGGTGGCTTCTTCAACAGAGTTAAGGAAATCAGAAGAACTGGTTTTGCTTGGGAACATGAGTGGGATTTTGGATAGAATGTGAGATAACTGTGGGAGACCCGGGTAGAAATAAAATGGTTTGTTGGACTACATTCTGTTTAGAAACAGCAGTTGAAATCACAATAATAAACAACATGGCTAATGAAGATTAGTCTTGTAGAAAGCAGGGAGAAGTCCTGCTGTTGGTTCTTGGGGATTACCTATCTTTGGAGACAGGAGGAAGAAAAGAAGCCATTAAGGACACTAATGAAAGAACATTATATGTATATATATATATATGCATATATATAATGTTATGTAGATGGAGTAGGTATTATATATACACATATATACATATTTATATATATTTATATTTATATATATTTCAGGAAAGAGAATTTTAAAATAATTTTAAAGAGTTGAAAGAATTTATAAAGAAGTTAAGTGTTGCTAAAAGTTCAAGAATTATATATATATATAATGTTATATAGATGGAGTAGGTATTATATATACATATATATACATATTTATATATATTTATATTTATATATATATTTCAGGAAAGAGAATTTTAAAATAATTTTAGAGTTGAAAGAATTTATAAAGAAGTTAAGTGTTGCTAAAAGTTCAAGAATTATATATATATATAATGTTATATAGATGGAGTAGGTATTATATATACATATATATACATATTTATATATATTTATATTTATATATATATTTCAGGAAAGAGAATTTTAAAATAATTTTAAAGAGTTGAAAGAATTTATAAAGAAGTTAAGTGTTGCTAAAAGTTCAAGAATTATATATATATATAATGTTATATAGATGGAGTAGGTATTATATATACATATATATACATATTTATATATATTTATATTTATATATATATTTCAGGAAAGAGAATTTTAAAATAATTTTAGAGTTGAAAGAATTTATAAAGAAGTTAAGTGTTGCTAAAAGTTCAAGAATTATATATATATATATAATGTTATATAGATGGAGTAGGTATTATATATACATATACATACATATTTATATATATTTATATTTATATATATTTCAGGAAAGAGAATTTTAAAATAATTTTAGAGTTGAAAGAATTTATAAAGAAGTTAAGTGTTGCTAAAAGTTCAAGAATTATATATATATATATATAATGTTATATAGATGGAGTAGGTATTATATATACATATATATACATATTTATATATATTTATATTTATATATATATTTCAGGAAAGAGAATTTTAAAATAATTTTAAAGAGTTGAAAGAATTTATAAAGAAGTTAAGTGTTGCTAAAAGTTCAAGAATTATATATATATATATATAATGTTATATAGATGGAGTAGGTATTATATATACATATATATACATATTTATATATATTTATATTTATATATATATTTCAGGAAAGAGAATTTTAAAATAATTTTAAAGAGTTGAAAGAATTTATAAAGAAGTTAAGTGTTGCTAAAAGTTCAAGAATTATATATATATATATATAATGTTATATAGATGGAGTAGGTATTATATATACATATATATACATATTTATATATATTTATATTTATATATATTTCGGGAAAGAGAATTTTAAAATAATTTTAAAGAGCTGAAAGAATTTAAAAAGCAGTTACATGTTGCTAAAAGTTCAAGAATTATATGGAATATAATGAACTAATTTTGGGGTAGAAGGAAGAAAAGAAAATAATAGGTGAATAAGAGGTTTTTTTTTGGGGGGGGAAGAGATATTTTTAAAAATAGGACAGAGGTGAGATAATTTCAGGAAAAAGACAGCAAATGATTTTAAGTGGTTCTGAAATTTCAAGGAGAGATGGAAGTTTAGACCTATAATTAAGATATGTGGTCTATCCAAGGATTTTTTTCTGATTTATAAACTCGTGTGAGACTAACAAATATATAACCATCAGCTCATATTTACATGCAAATAGTTTATTCTCTATTTGCTCAAAATATTTTATTTATTTATTTATTTACTTATTTATTTATGAGACAGAGACATAGGCAGAGGGAGAAACGGGCTCCACGCAGGGAGCCCGACGCGGGACTCGATCCGAGGATTCCAGGATCACGCCCTGGCTCGAAGGCAGGTGCTAAACCACTGAGCCACCCAGGCATCCCTATTTGCTCAAAATATTACAAGCATAGGAAACTGAGACTTTCTTAGAGATGACTACCAATGTAATCACTGGTGACCTTCTAAGACAGAATGGGCCGAGGTCAGATTGTAGGCCAAGGATGAGTTGGAGTTGAAGAAATGTAGATTTTGCCTTTGAGAAATTTAGTGACAAGAGCAAGGAGAGAGAAGAGTACGTATAGTTAGAAGGTAGGAAAGACCTGGAAGACAGCTCATACCAGCCTGGTGGTCTCGTTGCAGCTTTTGAATTATTGTTTACTTAACCTTTGGTATATTCTTTCAGCCTTTTTTTTTTCTTTTTTTCTTTTTTTTTTTTTTTTTTTTGCGCACATGCAATTTTGAAATCAATGAATATGCCACGACTTTCGTCCACGTACGGTCCTCAAACAAATCAGAAACTATCATAGAGCATTTGTTGTCATGTGAAACTGGAAATACACAGAAACTACATTTCGTGCACAATCTGAGTGGAGAATTCATGCAAGGGTTCAGTCAAAGAAGATGGTTGCTGTGACTCTAGTAACTTCTAAAGTACCTTTAATATTTTATCTGTGAAATAGAATGTTCTCTGAACCTTAGCCCCAGAAGTCTTTGAAATAGTGGAGTGGAGGATGCAGATGCTTCTCTGGCAGAGCTATTTCTCACTGCAGACACGTGGAAGTGGGCTGATTCTGTCTACTAATCCTTCCCTGGGTGCTCAGGCTCTTTTGTGGGCTATGACTTTGTCAACTGAGCAGTGTTTCCCACTGAGCCCGTTCAGGCACTTACGACACTTATTGATCATAGACACTTAGCTATCGCTTTTAGAGCATATTAGTTTTAATGAGATCGGAAACATGATCACGATCCTTAGAGGAACAATCAGACAAAATGGGAAGAAAATGTGTTCGAAACTTTTGTCTCAAATAAAGGAGATCATTTGAGCAAAGCTCACATCTCACCTTCTGAGATGAAGAGCTGCATGTGACAGCCACATCATCAGGGCCTGGAGATGGAGTAGGGATTTTCTTCTTATTGCTTTCTCCATGATATACCTCGTCCTTCCTCCTCTCTCAGAATCCCCAGCTCAAAGTGGACCGAGATGTAGGATTTCCAGTACTAAAACTGGGAGAGGGATCCCTGGGTGGCGCAGCGGTTTGGCGCCTGCCTTTGGCCCAGGGCGCGATCCTGGAGACCCAGGATCGAATCCCACGTCGGGCTCCCAGTGCATGGAGCCTGCTTCTCCCTCTGCCTGTGTCTCTGCCTCTCTCTCTCTCTCTGTGTGTGACTATCATAAATTTAAAAAAAAATTAAAAAAAATAAAAATAAATAAAAATAAAACTGGGAGAGTTCTGGACAAACTGGGATGAGTCAAGTAACCCGTATTTGGATCAAGGCTGTGTGACTCTATCCATCCTGCAGTAATCTCCCACTCTTCTAGTCCATCTTTCTCAGTTGGTGAAGAGTGTAACACCCAGCGTGTAACACCCAGCACACATTTTTCTTTCCCTCATCACCCCTGATTCATGTGGAAAATCCATCCAACTCTTGATTTTTTTTTAAGTTCCTTGACCTTTTCTCTTACAATTTTTCCTCATCCTTCCTTCCCTTCTGACTTTAGCTTCCAATTCTTCTGGTCAAGCCTTAGATTTTGTCCTAATGAATAACTGTACTGCCATCAAAGTCTCGATTTCTAACATCTCATTCAACTCACTGCCTCCATGGTAATTCTTCAATCACACCAGGATTTCCAATCTGTTGATGACATCATTTTTATTTATTTTGCTTTTTTTTATTTTTAACAAAATTATTATTTTGTTATTCTGTTTTTTTTTTTAACATAAACTCTACTCCTAACGTGGAGCTCAAACCCACAACCCCAAGATCAAGAGTCGCATGCTTTACTGACTGAGCCAGGCAGGATCCTATTCTACTTCCTATTCTAGTTCCTATTCTCACTTCCTCCCTGTCCAGTTTAGGTTCCATTGTCTAATTACTTGCAAACACCCTCAGGTCCCTTGCCTCCCCTCTGCCTTACTCAAGTGGCAGAAAACCAACACTGGTTAATCCCAACTATTTGCAAAAAGGTGGTATCGTTTAGTGGTTAATGATGTGAGCTCTGGACCTACACTCTTTGCATCCTGGGGTAGCGGATACTAGCTGTGTGACCTTGGCTAAGTTTCCTAATGGCTCTGTGCCTTCGGTCCCTCATCTGTACCTATCTCATGGGGCTGTTGCAGGCTCAAAGGTATTAATAGAAGTAAAATGCTTCAAACAGTGCTTGGCACATAATAAACAGTCAATAAATGTTTCCCAAGCCTGTAGTTGATCGCCAGAGAAAAACACCAGAATATTGTAATTGATCTCTTTTAAATTTCAGGTCTGTTTGTGTCAAGTGAGCCTTAGTTTAGGCTTTTGCAGTTCAGTCGATCGCAGTTCCCATTTCCTAAGTGCTTTATTTTCTCTCTCAGGGGTTTACAGCTTCACCGTCTCCTCTTTCTTCTCAAATTTCCAACTACTCCTCTGTTCTCCTCGCTCTTAGTGGGTGATTTTGCTTCTTATTTCACTGATGAAACAATCAGAAAGTAGTGTTATTTTTTTCTACCAACCAGCCTGCCTGCATCTGTAGCAGGGAAAGTGTCTCTTTCCCCATTTTAGGACAACCCTTTACTTGTGCCCTGGACTCCATCTCTTTTCACTTTCTCAAAAATCATAATTCTCTCTTTTGTCTTGCATCACTACATGTCTCCTTCCTTCTCTGCCGTCAGTGCTATAATATTAATCAACAATCTTAAATGGAAGAAGACAAGAAATTTCCCTTCCTTCTTTGTCCATGACAGCTACCAACTTATTTGCTATCCTATAGAGCAAATCTGTGTCTCCATGTTCTCAGCTCCCGTCTTCATGACAATTCAAATCGAACTTTATTTCACCAGAACCACACCTGTATGAGCCAACAGCAACCACCCCCTGTCAAATCTGAGGACCTGTTCTTTGGCCTCATCTTCCTTTGCTCATCACCAGTGTTTAATTTAATTGATCACTTCCATCTTGAATTTTTTTGGTTTCAGGACACCAGACCATTTTGTTATCATCTGTCTTATTCTCCTTGACTGGATTCTCCTTTGTACTTTTAAGTGTTTTTGAAAATAATGGAGTGCTCAAGAGCTCAGTCATAGGCTCTCTGGGGCTTGGGAAAATGATTGGAGTGACCAAAACCAGGAGAAATTGATTTCATGAGTTTCATATGAGGCACTGAGAACCGTGTTGAGAAAAAGGGAATAAGCATAGTTTGTAGGAAAGAGGAAAGCCATTAAAATGATTTTTATGCTGAATTTTACTTAATATGAGATTGTTCAGTGGAAGCAATTTTACTGTGATAAATTCAATTCCACAAATTTTCTGAACACTGGCAGTGAAAGGGGGAAGGGAGAACTAAAAATGGAGCAGAAGAGTTCTTGCAACACAGTCCTGAAAGTAGTCTGGTTATTGTCCTAATTTAATTACTGGAAAATTAAGAGCGAAATCAATACTAGAACTCTAACCAGAATTCTTGGTGGTTCCCGGTCTTCGATTAAGTTGATGAAGTTATTTGCCTCCCAGATTGAAATACAATAAAGAATAAAGTGTGCCTAAATTACAAGTTTACAAGGCATTCAAGTGGAAAATTGCTGGAAAGGGTAATAAAAGAACAACCACAAAAATACAACTTTCCTTGGCATTTTCAACTTAACTACCTCAGAGCTACTAAATGACCCATTCTCGTCTTTTTTGACAAGCGCTCAGATTTCTCAGCCACTCCTGGGATTTTGTATTGATACAACCGGATTCTCTCCTTGGAAGCTGATTTTTAATGAAGAAACATTAGAATATAGATGATGCCATTTTATTATTAAAACCCCCAAGACTGAACTGACACTGAAAAAACTAGCATTTCAAAAATTTGTAATTATAAAAGTGCTTAGCCACCTCTGAGGTTTTCTATATAATACCAACAAGATTCAAGCGTAATTTGTCTATTTAGATTTGGGTTTCAGTGAGAATTGTAAAGGTTAGAAGTTTGAGTTTGAGTGAGCAGTTTATGCCAAACCACTCCAAAAAAAATAATAACAGCACTAACAATAATAGCTTCTTTCTACTGGGCAGCTATTTAGAATTAATTAGCTATTTACTAGTTATATTTTTTACCCCTTCCCGTGACTGGTTGAGGTGATGTTATTATCCTTCAGATAGAAACAGAAACAGGTTGAAAGAGGTTTTATCATTTTTACAACTTGATGAGAGACACGCTCCCAGTCCTTTTACTTCTTCCAAAGGCAAAGGGGAAGGAAACCCTTAAGTACCAGATACTATGCCTGGACCTTTCCTTTTGTGTCACTATCTTGTTTAATCAAAAGTCGGAATTAAGAAATAGATTGTAAAATGAGCTTTGTGCTTAGCACTTTGTATTATAAGTCTACAAGTCTGGATGGCATTTTAAATGAGACAGATTTGCAGTATTGCATATAAAATGCACTGCTTAAATCCTTGACCCTGTGGAGAGCTAAAAGAACTGTTATTTCACATCAAGATTTTTCCCTTTATTTAATGACTACTGAAGCATTTCTTCTTTGCAAACCAGCATATACAACTGTGGACCCTCACTTAAAAATAGAGTTGCTGAGAATTCGATACTTGATGTGCCTCCATATAGTACAACCACACTATTTTACGCCTTCCCCTATTTTAGTGCCCAGATGCACAGCAAGTGTAGGACACGTTGAACTTCGTGTTTAACAGTGATTTCTTTAGAGATCTCTATGTCCAGTTGTTTAAAAGTTATTGATGTTTGTTTCTTTTTGCTGTCAAGCACATTGATGTGCATAGCTTGAGGTGAGTGCCTAAAATGTGGCAAAAAAAAAAAAAAAAAAAAAGAAATAAAAGTTAGTCTAGAAAGACAGGAATTAGGTTCCAAAATGCTCTTTGTTAATGATTTGTAACACATTCTCCTTCTGGGCTGCTGCTAACTGTTCTGTAATCAGATGTTAATATTTTAGATAAAAAATAAAGTCCAGGCAAGGGGGTGAGTGGGAGTTCAGAATTGAGAGTGGATGGTGTGAGGAGACGAGAAGCAAGAGCAAAAGCATTGCTCTGGGAGATTTAAATCATCTTGGATAATATTAATTTTCTCACTTTATTCTCTTGTCAGATCTGTGTCAGGTAAGTGCCTCTTTAGATTTTTATTTGCCTAAAGAAAAAAGATTTAGGGGATCCCTGGGTGGCTCAGCAGTTTAGCGCCTGTCTTCGGCCCAGGCTGTGATCCTGGAGTGCCAGGATCGAGTCCCACATCAGGCTCCCTGCATGGAGCCTGCTTCTCCCTCTGCCTATGTCTCTGCCTCTGTGTGTGTGTGTCTCCCATGAGTAAATAAAATAAAATCTTTAAAAAAATAGAAAGAAAAAAGATTTAGAAAATTGTGGGGGGAAATCATATTTAAGCTCCCCACCCCCAAATTAAAAGCATAGATATAGAAATAGACACACATTTTCTCTTATCCACTGCCATTTTTTGTTTAGGAGATGGGAGTTTTAAATATTTTTTTTCTTGTTATTCATGAGAGACAGAGAGAGAGAGAGAGAGACAGAGACAGAGACATAGGAGAGGGAGAAGCAGGCTCCCTGTGGGGAGCCCAATGTGGGGCTTGATCCCAAGACCCTGGGATCACACCCTGGCCGAAGGCAGACGCTCGACCACTGAGCCCCCCAAGTGCCCCAGGAAATGGAAGTTTTAAAAATTGATTCAGGGATAAAAGCCCCCAAACAAGAGCTCGGTAGTTGATAACCTTAGAAATAAATGGGTGTCCCTACTTAGAGTGCTAGTCTGGGTGTCTTAAGGAATAGCTGCATTATTCTTATTCAGAAGCTTATCACTGTAGCCAAACCAATACTATTGCAAAATATAACTGATTCAATTCAACAAACATGAGCTGAGTGCTCAATATACGCTATGGTTGGTGTTAAGTGAGTGAGACAGTCTTGATTTTCAGAAAGTTTGCTGTCTTAGGAGAAGCAGGCAGGTAAATAATTATTAATAATTATTCATACGGAGTTAAGTTCCATAATAAGTCATAAGCAAATTGTTATGGGGGCCCAGAGGAAGGAGAGGGTGTTTAATTCTACAACAGGGAAATTCTATACTCTATGCTTTTTTCGGGTTTGTATGGGATACATAATAGTCTGAAAAGTGCTCTGAAAAGTATGTTGGAGTATTGGATTCATGCAGGGTTCACCATTTGGTTGTACCCATTTGGTGGCGGTTCTACTCCTTGAAGTTCTGTTCAATGTCCAGTAGATAAAATGACTTCCCAGACTGGCATTCCTGAGCATTTCCTCCACTTTGAAGTGATCTGTGTACTTCACTCATCATTAAGTGTTTTTAGGGAGGGACTATGTGTATCATTCACCTTTTTGCTCCCTCTGCCTAGCGAATGTGCCAAGTGCTTGGCACATTGTAGGCTCTCAGTAAATTTTGGTTAATGAATTAAAATAAAGGAGGAGATTTGTGCTACTCTGACTTTACCCAACCAGCCTTAATTTCCCTTCCCACCTCCTTGACTTTATTGCTTTATGATTATGGTTGTTAAAGGAAATCCTTCCTTGATAAATTTTTCAGAAACTGCATAAGGGCTTCCTTATTCCTTTCAATTTGAAAAGGAGAATAGAACAACCAAGACCTCCAGGTTTATTCCTGTCCCACCCCTCACCCTCTTTATGGGGATCTTTCTTTCGTGGGACAACCTCTAATAAAGATACTAACTTTGTATTTTCTTTATCCATAAAATAGACATAGTCCATCTGGTTTCTGTATGTATGTTAGTTCCTTAGATAATAGCGTCCTTTGCTGTTTGACATACTAGACTAAAGGGTTTAAAATAATATATCATTAAAAGAAATTAGAGGTGGTGGCCAAGTATTCACTTTTTTAAAAATAGAATCAAAGCATTTCACTAATTAGATACTTTCTTCCACAAGATGGCGCTGTAGTTCTTCCAATTATTTGGAGTCTAGCCGCTCAGGGTTTTCTCTCTCTCCCCCACCCCTTATTTCTTTACATATAAAAATGACAAAAAAGAAAGGATGTAAAATTGTCACTTGATAAGCAAGATTTTCTTTCTTTTTTTAATTTTTTTAAAGATTTTCTATCTGATTTTAGAGAGGTCCATAGGAATAGCCATTGAATAGCCAATAACAGGAATTAGTACACAATGAATTACCAGCAATGAGATAAAATAGACAGTTTTTTGCACTAATTTTTTTAACAAGTTGTTTATCAAGAAAAAGAAAAATCGTTAAACCCACTCTAGCTCAAATATAAATTATGAACTATTTTTAAAGCATTATGAGTGAAATTTTAATATTTTTTAGTACCACTTGTCGTTTGGGGTGTTTGAAATGAGTAACTTGTTTAATCAACTGGGTATTTTGTTATTGTTTATCCTCACGTGGAAAAACATCTTAGGATGATTTTTTAACTAAATATTTTGGTGTTTAATCACATCCTCCTGTTTGTTATATTTTTCTAGTTTTGTTTTGAAGTTAAGGCTTCCAAAAATTTACAAAGAAATTTGCAATTGAATCAGTTTATAATGATTCTGAGCCCCTTTTATGTGCAAAACACAGTTTCGATCAGATCTATTCAGGAAAAAAAATCCAGTAATATTACCTTCTAGCAATTCACTAAATCTGAAGAGTAAAAAACAAAAAGATTGTTGCTAATGGTAGAATGTTCAGAAGACCTAAATTTAAAACATTTTGAGAATGAATAATTTTTGAGATTCTTATTGACCATACTTGATCTCTTTAATGAAAATTATACACTGAACCAAAATACTACAGATTTTAATTAATGCTCTAACACAGTCTCCTTGCTGGAATCATAAATTCATTAAATAAAAAGTTCAATGTGAGGAGAGATTATGGTGTGCAATCCTTAATTGTGTCTAATTACAAGGAGTTTCTACTGCATTTACATTTGTAAAATCAGTTATCAATGTCTGAGACAACGATTTGTGTTTACAACTTGCACATTTGTAAGGAGTAAATTAGTTAATGTGCTAATTAGAAAACTCTTCTAGAGAAGACCAGTTGTGGTTCACTTTTATCCCTTTACTCCTATTTGGATCGTGTAGTGGTGAGTAGATGGGAAAGCCATGGTTAAGTTTAAAATTGCTGAATACAAAATAATAATAATAATAATAATAATAATAATAATAATAATACAAAAAAAATAAAATTGCTGAATACATATTGGATATGCCCATGCTTTAGTCGGTGCTTGAAGTATTTAAGCCACTTACACTCTCACTACTACTACTACTCATCACTTTTCTTGAAGGTCCACTGTGTGTCAGGCATTTCAAGCATTTATGTAATTCACACGTAATAGTGTGGAACAGATACTACTGTTGTGCTTTCACAGATGAAAACACGGAGGCTTAGAAATATTAAATAATGTTCCAAGGGTCAGGCAGCTGGCAAGTGTGGCTAGGACCTGAGTGCAAGTTTCTGTGACTCCAGAGCCTATTAGCCATTTTAATAACTTCCGTTATGTATGGACCTTTTAACCACTAACATGCTGTGAACGTAACTGCCATGTCATGTAGCTTTTGGTGAAGGCTACTAATTTAATATGAAATATTATGTTCTTAATGTGTAAGGAATAGTTCAGAGTTAATTCCTTCCTCCCCCCCCTTCTTCCTCCCTTCCTTCCTCTGTTTTCAATTTTTTTGGGGGGTGGCGGGGGAGGGGGCAGAGGCAGAGGGAGACTGAATTTCAAGCAGGCTCCATGCCTAGTGCAGAGCACAATGCAGGGCTTGATCTCACAACCCCGAGATCATGACCTGAGCCAAAATCAAGAGTTGGAAGCCTAACTGACCCAGCCACCCAGGCATCCCTCAGGATTAATTGATTGATTGATTGATTGATTTCCTCCCTCCCTCCCTCCCTCTCTCTTTTCTTCTTTCTTTCTTTCTTTCTTTTTCTTTCTTTCTTTGCTTCCTCTTTCTTTCCTCCCTCCCTCCCTCCCTTCCTCCCTCCCTCCTCCTCCTTCTTTTCTTTCTTTCTTTCTTCCCTTCCTTCCTCCCTCCCTCTCTTTTTCTTTTTCTTTCTTTCTTTCTTTCTTCTCTTTTTCTTTCTTTCTTTCCTCCCTCCATCCTGTTTCTTTCTTTCTTTCTTTCTTTCTTTCTTTCTTTCTTTCTTTCTTTCTTTCTTTCTTTCTATTTTATTTATCTTTTTGACAGAGAGAGCACTAGATAGAGCACAAGCAGTGGGAGGGTACCCCTCAGGATTTCTAACTGTGCTATTTAGGACACGCACAATGAGGGCTTTTGCAAAAGGGATTTGTTAAGTTACCATGATACAGGCAGCAAGCAGAGCATGTCAAGGGAGCTTCCAGACTCTCAGAGGATAGTAATAGGAGGAGGACTGCCAGGGGAGAGGAAGCTCTTTTCCTCCTTCTCTCCCCTGTACCTCTCCAGTGCCGCACTTTGCCAGTGTGCAAAGTACAAGCTAACCTTGGCTCCCCTGGGACGATCCTGACCGGACTCCTTTTAGATATACTAAGAACCCACCTGATTCATTACTTCCCAAAACACTTAGTCAAAACATGAAATGTTTCTATACTAAAACATTGCTATATGTTAAAAGAAATGAGATTTATTATATTTGATAAACTAAAATTGCAACTGAAGGTCTCCTTAAAAAAGAATTTATATATTTGAGAGAGAGAGAGAGAGAGAGAGAGAGAGCATGAGCAGGGGGAGGGGCAGAGAGAGAGTGGGAGAAGCAGACTCCCCACTGAGCAGGGAGCCCGATGTGGGGCTCAATCTCAGGACCCTGAGATCATGACCTGAGCCGAAGGCAGATGCTTAACCAACTGAGCCACCCAGGCACCCCTGCAGGGCTTTTGGTGCTACCTATTAAGAGAGATTTTCCACATTGGGGTGAGATAATTTTGGTAAAGTGAGGTCCTCAGAGAGAAATCAAATCCTTAAGGCTTATTCTAAGTTACCCCTAACCCTAAAGATTCTCTGATTCCCTGAATGATGCCATTTCTTGGCTGGGCTGTAGCATTGTGCAAAGCACAGTGAGAAATGCAGGACAGAGCAGTGTGCATCCGCTGATAGGAGGTTTCCAGAACTGAGTCATTCTCTCCTTCAGTCAGTCATTCGTCCATCTGTCCAGCCATCATTTGACAGTTACTTAGCATTTGGAACAGACTCAATTCATTATTTCCTGACCCCTCTGCTACAGGCACTATGTGAGGTAATGCAACAAGCTCCTGAGCTGCAGTCCTTGTTATTGTCAGCTTGTTTGAGCAGGCAATAGTCTGTCAGTTGGTAAAGAGTTGATAAAATTTATGTATTTGAGTGACTGAATTGATCTAATTGATTGTTTGGTGTTTAAAGGATTTGGTATATGTTTTAGGGACAGTCATTCCCATACTTAGGAAACAAAGTGCTATGTCATATCCACAGAGGGGTCCAGCGGAAGTGGTAGTAGTAATCGGAGTAATAATATTTATAAATATAATAGTAAATTTACTTCATTGCTGGGAAACAAACTTCATATGTTAGTGCTATAAATATTCCATTGAGGTTCTGACTTAGGAACTCCTTTTCTAAAACATAGTGAAAATGTGTTATTTTGGACAAGACTCTGTTATCTCTGTCCCTTCCTTCCTATGCAGGACAAAGAAGCTGCACTAGATGATCTCTACATTCAAGTTCAATACTTGAGTTCTAAAGTTCTAAAGCTTTAGTATTTGAGTTTCCTCCAGATCTGAGGAATTTGAAGAATTATATTTTTAAATTTTCCTGTTAGATAATACCTAACAAGTTATCTCACACAGAATAGACAATAAATGTAGTTGAGTGAACAAAAGATATATAAAGTATTAAAGCAACATCAACTTTACATTCATTTAATACCTAGTAAGTGGGCATCAGGTATGTGCTCGATACTGATCTATGTGCCTGGGGGCTAAGCAGCAAATTAGAATTAAAGTCCCTTTCCTCATGTAGTTGATGGTCTAGGCAGGGGGCAGAGGGGAGATGGATAATAAACTTGTAAAATAGCAATGATTTGAGATAGTAACAAATGCTCTGTGGGGTAATAGGAGAGCCCCAAGGTAATAAATAGTGTATATATACACAGGATGGTCAGGGCAGGCCACTCTGCTATGTGATGATCAAAGGTAAGAATATTCCAGGCATTAGAAAAAGCTAAAAGAAAGGTCCTTAAGTCAAGTGTAAGTTGTTACTTTCAAGGGACACAGGGTGGACAGGTGAGTGAGGAAGTGGTCTGAGATGAGGCCGGAGTTATGCAGTGTCAAGATGGTGGTGGGTCTCCTGGGACTCAGGCATATGGATTTTATTTAATTTGGAATGAGAACATGAAGAAGTCTTAAATATATTCCTAATTCTCCTATTTATTCTCCATAAATAAATGCATCCTGAGATTGTGGATGTTGAGTCATATTTAGCCAAAGAATGTCTTGCCCTCTCTTGTGTCCACAGTGATATCCTATAACTGTCTCTGAAACTCATTTCTAAAATTATTTCATTAAAGCAAGAATGAATGTCTTTCCCTACTCATGAATTGAGGATTGTAATATTTCCAGAGGTCACTAAGAGGAATGACAAGCAAATAGATTAATCTCAAAGAGGAGATGAAAACTATATTTGTAATCAATTTTTAGAAAATTCAGCGTTTACAAACCCTTTTTACTCAATGAGATTTCTGGAACAGTAAGAGTCAAATAAATCCTTAGTCTCTCTCTGTCTCTCTCTCTTTTTTAAAAGATTATTTATTTATTTATTTGTTTGTTTGTTTATTTATTTATGAGAGACAGAGAGAGAGGCAGAGACACAGGCAGAGGGAGAAGCAGGCCGACGTGGGACTCGATCCCAGGACTCCAGGATCATGCCCTGGACTGAGGTGGCACTAAACCGCTGAGCCACCCAGGCTGCCCAAATCCTTAGTCTCTTGATAGGGAGTTGCAGATAATGTGGTTTCCTTTTAAGAGTCCCCTTCATATTATGAACTGAGGAAGAGTACAGATACTCATCGTAGAAATGCAATTTTATTTTATAACGGGGTGAAGGGACATTCTAAATATGACCTCATCCTGCAACAGAGAGAGGAAAGCTTGAAGCTCATTGATATTCTTTCATAAGAGTTTTATTATACAATATAGGATGTCGGTAACCTTTGAAAGATAATTGGGAAGTTGATTTATGTCTACTATTAAAGCTTACTTATAGTGGGGTAAAACTTGTGTATAATGATAGATGATGTCTAGCTTGGTACAATTTTTCCCTCCCAAATATGAAAAGATGAATTGTCGTATACAAATGGTAGTGTACTGGTTCAAACCAAAGAAAAGCAAAACTAATTATGTATTTTGCCATATTCATGTGTGCTTTTAGGGAAGTCAGTTAATGTTTCTGAGCTTCTTTTTGCTCACCTATGAGAATAAAATTGAACCAAATAGCTTCTAAAGAGGATTATAGTTCCAAAATTCTTATGATTCTGTGCGATCAACACTGGTAAATTATGTGACTAGTAAGCAGAGTAGAAGAAAGGATGTTTATGTTATAACTGTGATCAGTTGTTGAATCAAGAATGATGGAAGAGAACAGAATAAATAAATTTTATGATGCAAGACTCCTGAAAGCCAGGTTAGTTAGAAATTAACTTTTATAAATAATGAAGTATCTTAATATTTGCAATTTTCTTGTGAATTAACTGGATATCGGGTTCCATAAACATTCCTTAATATTACCCCTTTCAAAGCAATTGGAAAGAAAACTCTGTGCATATTATTGCCTCCTGCATGTCTTTTGACACTTCTATGACCTGAAGTAAGTTAGTTTTGTGAACTAGGCATCATATTAAGTCACTGCTCTGTTTCTTGCTTTTCTTCTAGTCCTGAAATTCTCAGTACTCCAAAGGCATATCAGAAAATGAAAGATTAGTTCAAAATTGAGAAGGCTATGAGAATCCAATCTGATGACATTAATTTTTTTGGGGGGGGTTGGGTTTGTATGTAGATATTTATATAGGAAGTTTGACTATTGTAAGCCAAGTTGATATCTTATGAGGAATATTTATCCAAAACTTACTCGGAGTTGGCAAATGTACATAAATGCCAAGTGGTTTAATTTCTACATGTTTATCATTGGTAGATCTATCTGAAGCAAACTCAACTTTATAATCCCCATTAAGTGACATGTTGGATCTCAATGTTTAGAATAAAATTTAGAAGATCTGATGTTGTTCAATGTATTTTTAATTATTTTAAAACAAAGAAGACAATGGAAAGATCATGGTCAGGAATAAAAAAAACCACCTCTCTAGATTGCAAAGAAAGTAATGATATATCCAAGTGTTTTAGTTTTTTAAGACACAGTCTAAGACATTTTTCTCTTCTTTCTAAATATCTTCATCAAGGACCGTCTTTAGGCCTAGGATTTCCTTATATTGATGTCACTGGCCCAGGCCTCTCAGCCAAGATCCAGACTCATCTGTGACCTTGCCTACTTAGCATCTGCATCTGGGTATGTCATTAGAAACTCAACTCAGCATGGTCACAACTAAACTCTTTTGCTTACCTCCCTGCTACCTGATTCTCTTCCGGTTCCTTATCAGAAAAAAAATGATACACCATTCACCCAGCAGCATTAGCCAGAAACCTTATCTTCATCCTTTACTACTTTACATTTAATCCATCACCATCTTGCGTTTGTTTTTGTTGTTGTTTTTTAGCCACTCTACAACCTTTGAAACTATTTCTTCATAGTCAATTTCCTTCTCTGGGCTACCCCATCTCTCATCCAAACTGCTGTAATGGCCCCTAACTCATCCTTCATGTCCACTCTTGTCTGCTTCCAATATGTAGCCAGGGGCCAAAAGGAAATTTTTAAAAGACAAATATGTTCATTCACTCTCTTGAAAATCCTGAAAAAGTTCTCCACTGTCTACTAGGCCAAGGTCAAAATGCTTGATCTGGCCTCAGTATCCTGGCCTCAGTGATCTGGCCACTGCCTGCTTCACCAAACTCAACTTGATGGAGCTTTCCTTTCACACGTGGGGCCCTAGTCACCTTGTGCTATGCGTTTCTAATATTCCTTCCTGCCACCAGACAGTCAAACATGCTAATTCCTTTGCTTGAAACACTTTTCTTCAGTCTATTCTTCAAATTAACTCTCATTACTCCTCAGGGAGCAGTTAATTCCTATTTACTCTTCTGTGCAAATATCGTTTCCATAGGGAAGCTGGCTTTGACCTTTTAGAGAAGGTCACATCTCCTTAATACACACTCTCTTATGCTGTATCTTTTAAAATTCATTCATTCATTCAACAATTAGTGGGTTTCCACAATGCTACATACTCTTCTAAAAGCTGAGGATGGAATGAAGGGAGACTGGTAACAATCATAGGACAAACAAACACAATAAATTCATGTACTGATGAAGATTATAAAGCAAACTGGCAGGGACACCTGGGTGGCTCAGCAGTTGAGCGCCTGCCTTCCGGCTCAGGGCGTGACGCTGGAGTCCTGGGGATCGAGTCCCGCATCGGGCTCCCCACGTGGAGCCTGCTTCTCCCTCTGCCTATGTCTCTGTTTCTCTCTCTCTGTGAGTCTCTCATGAATAAATAAATAAAATGTGTTTTTGTTTTTAAAAAAGCAAATTGACAAACTATTGTGTTAAAGGATGACTTGAGAGAGGTACTTTGGGTAGGATGTTTGCAACTGAATTTCATGGATGATAGTATATTTTGTCTATTTAATGTTCATCTTCTTTGCAAGAACCTCTGTACCCAAGAACTGGGACTTTGTTGCACTTGCTCACACTGTATCCTCAGCACTTGTGCGGTGTTCAGCACATAGCAGACCCAGTAAGTATGCATAGAGGGATGAATTGACTCACTGCATTAGTTTTGTAGGGCTGCCATTACAAAGTACCACAAACCAAGTGGCTTCAAGCAAAGAAATGTTGTTTCTCAGCTCTAGTGGCTGTGGGTCTGAAATGAATGTGTTAGTAGGGCCATGCTCCCTCTGACGTCTCTGAGGGATGGTCCTTCCTTGCCTCTTCCTAATTTCTGGCATTTGCCTGCAATCCTTGGCATTCCTTGCCTTGCAGTTAGCTACTACATCTCTCCCAGCTCTGCTTCCATGATTACACAGCCTTCTGCTCTGTGTCTGTCTGTTCTCTTTGTCCAAATTTTCCTCTTTTTATAGCAATACAAGTCATTTGATCAGGGTCCACTCTAATCCAGTATGGCCTCATAACTTGATTACGTTTGCAGAGATCCCATTTCCAAATAAGGTCATGTTTACAGGTATAGGGGTGGGGATTAGGACTGCAACATATCTTTTTGGGGGACACAATTCAATCCACAATACCTACTTCTTTAAGTTAAAAGAAAATCAAGAAAGCGAGTATTTTAAGAGTTTATGTAGTGGAGCTTTTTTTTTCTGGTTTTATTAAGAAATAATTGACTTAGATCATTGTATAAGTTTGAGGTGTACAGCATGATGGTTTAATTCACTGTAGTGCAGTTTTTAAGACTTATTTTTGAGTTGTAAGAGATGTACAAACATTTGGAAAGGCATTCTATTGTACTTTGTATACACACGATAAAGTATTTTTTGTTTATTCTAGACTATTTGGTTGAGTCCTTACCACACCAATGTCCGTGGCATTCTAAAACACAATACCATGATAGGAGCCAAATTAATCTCATGTTTTCTATTCCCCCAGCAGACAAGAACTTACTTCTTCATATATTAAAAATAAATGAATGTAGAAGGATATTC
This sequence comes from Vulpes vulpes, assembly GCF_048418805.1. Taxonomy (NCBI): domain Eukaryota; kingdom Metazoa; phylum Chordata; class Mammalia; order Carnivora; family Canidae; genus Vulpes; species Vulpes vulpes. The sequence goes on from NC_132787.1 coordinate 9,303,708, forward strand.
ATGACACTTGCATCATAAAAATTCATACTGACATTTTTGTGAAGATTATGTGTGAAATGTTGACATATTTTTGTTATAAAATGACAGTTTTAGTGCAAGTTGTTCTCATTGTGACCAAGGAGAAAGAACAAACCAAAGGAAAAGAAGAAGTTGCGGTACTACCCACATGTGAAGTGAAGCTGTCAGGCAGCAGAAGGGCAGCGACACCTTCTGAAAAGGTGGATAAATTCTTTTGAGTCTGATGCAGGAGAGGGGGGGTCACTGATATTGCCTGTTTTATGCTATCTGTGTTAGAAAAGCCATTCCTGATTTTTCCCTCAAACGCCATCTTGCCCTCCCTAGAGCTCCATTTTCACTTTTTAAAATTGTTTTCTCAAATGACGCTTATCTCATACTTCTTGCTTATACCATTCAAGGTGCTTTATATATATAAACCCCATTAGTCCTCCTACCAAGCCATGCCTCATTACACAGTTGAGGGAGGAACTGAAGCACAGAGAGGTTACATGACTTGTAAGTTGGAGCCAGTCTTCAAATCAGTGTTACCCTAGGATCTGTGTTCTTACCCACCATGCTGTTTACTGTCTATATAGTTAGTGATTTTTAAACTTATTTTATACCCCTTCCAGATTATAAGCTTCTGAGAACTTTTTTATATTTGTATCTCTCATAAAATCTAGCTCAGTATCTTGTACATAAGAAATACTCAATAAATGTTTGCATGTAAATTTACATTAGACCAGGTCTATTGAACGTCTGGATCTCTGACTTCCATATATGGTTTCCATGAGAAAAGGTTCATTTGGAAAAATAGAATCCTGAATAGATACAAGTAAAATAAGGAAACTGACAAATGCTGGTTGCATGGCTTCCAGCCTCCATCTTAGGTGCTTCTTTCCTCTACTTTCTCCCCAAGCCCCACCCATCAGCTATAAAAATGTGCACTTAGGCAGGATCTCAAATGATTCCACCGAGAATAACTTAAAGTGCTACGCTCTTTAAGAGTATTTATATTTTTACAAGAATTAATCATTTTAGTAATTTCTGCCATCAGTCAATAGATGAGGAGGTGTGTGTTTGACCAGTAGAACTACCCCAAGCTGCAGAAACTACCCATTTTTATTCAAAATATCATTTTATAGGTCTGTTGGTAACTTTGACACTTGTTTGCGCTCTCTCTACGTACAAATATAAGATTAATTAAACGCAAATACAAGCTTCGAGCTCCAATTTTAAATCTGGCAGTTCTGAAATAATGTAGCCATGTTGGTATTCATTTGCTTGCAGGAAATTCTGCTACATAAGAATTTAAAATTAATTTTGCCTTTTTATTATGTGATATGTGCATCACACGCCTGTGGGCAATAGATGAGCTTTAATAAAGCTAAAAATAAATAAAATGGAAATGTTAATAAACCTTGTAGCTCATTAAACATTTGGACTCACTAAGTATATATCTATTAATTTTAGATGAGACTACATTAGGAAACCTTTGTTACATGAAGGTTGTAATTAAGTGAATAATATATTCAAATTCAATACAAAACATCTTATTCCACATCTTTTTACTGACAATTCTTTAGTAAGAAATTTCAAGGAACTGAAAGACTTAAAAAGTAATGATTAACTATGCAAATATAACAATTCACAATTCTTTGTAAAGAATTAAAATTTAAAAGATATGTCCAAATGGATTCTCTTCTCACAGCTCATGATTATCTCCTTAATCTATGTTAGCATTTGTGATTTCATCGTTTTATTAAGAAAGGGCACTTGTCTCTTAACCCTCCTTATTGTTCTGTTCCTTTTGTATATTTGAAAATTCTCCCTTAGATTCTATAAATAATACATGCCCTCCAACTTCTTTCTTTCCTTTTTTTTTCCCCTCTGTGGAATATTTCTCTTTTGAGAAGCTCTTCAGCTTCTGACCTAGGTTAATCCATATGTAAACACTTTATTTTGAGAATCTTTTTTTTTTTTTTGTGCTACCATCAATTACCATGAAAATAAACATCAGCTTATGAATGTGTAACTGCAAAAAAAACCACAACAAACAAACGAACACTCTTTTCAGTGTTTTTGTGGTTGTTGTTTGATGTTCTTTGGAATTTGGGTTTAACATTGAATGATGTATTTGTTTGCTAGGGCTGCTGTAACAAAGTACCACAGATTGAATGTCTTAACAACAGAAATTCATTGTCTCACAGTTCTGAAGTCTAAAAGTCCAAAATCAAGGTGTTGAAAGAGTTGGTTTCTTTTGAGAGCTGTTTCTAGCCATTCTCATACCTTCTGAATGGTTTGTTGACCATCTTTGTTGTTCCCTGGCTTGTAGATGCCTCACCCTGATTTCTACCTTTATGTTCATGTGGAGTTTTTTCCTGTGTGTGTGTCTGTGTTCATATTTCTCCTTTTAATAAGGATACGGTTGTATTGGATTAGGGCAAATGACCTTGTGTGATACTGTGACTTATAATAAGAAATATATATTTGGTTTTCATCCCTGTTCCTGGCACAGAGCTCCTAAAACCTTTGAATCTCCTAAGTGATGAAGACAATAATTCTTTTGTTATATTAATGAAGTGACTTTTGGAAAGCACCGGAGGATGGGGGCTGGTTGCCAATGGAGCCAACCATGTGATTAAAAGATCGGAATTTTTTCAACTTCTGGAGAGGTCAGAGGGGCTGGAGATTGAATCAATCACTGATGGCCAATGAGTTCATTAATCATGTCTATGGAATGAAGCCTCTATTTAAAAAAATAAGAAGGTAAGGGGTTCAGAGAATTTACAGGTTGGTAAACATATGGAGGTGCTAGTGGTATGGCATGCCCAGAGAGGGCCTGGAAGCTCCACACCCTCCCTCCATACCATGCCCTATGCATCTTTTATTTGGCTGATCCTGAGTTATATTCTTTTATAGTAAGCCAGTGGTCTAGTAAGTAAAATGTTACTCTGAGTTCTGTGAGCCTCTCTAGCCAATTAATTGAATCCAAGGAGAGGGTTACAGTCAGTCTGTCAAAAGCACAAGTAACAATCTGGACTTGTGACTGGTGTCTGAAGTGAGTGGAGTCAGGGGCGACAAGGAATAATATTATAGGACTGAGCCCTTAACCTGTGAAATCTGATGCTCTCTGGGTAGATAGTGTCAAAATCGAGTTGAACTGCAGGACACACAGCTGGTGTCTGGAGAATAGATTGCTGGTGTGGGGGACCCCACCACCACACACATTGAAATTGGTACCAGAACGTATTTACTTATCTTAATTTGATCATCTACACATACTGTATAGCCATATTTCCTTTTTGTGTTGCTGAAAAGAATGAGGCTTAGAAAGCTAAAAAATTATTAGAGACAGGCAAATGTAGTTTATGGCCATACCATCCTAAACGTGTCTGATCTTGTCTGGTCTCGGAAGCTAAGCAGAATCAGGCCTGGTTAGTACTTTGATAGAAGATAGGTAAATGTATCATTTAGGGTGTTTGTGACTGCAAGTAACTGAAAGTGGCCTATGCAAAGCATTTATTTTCTCATGTTCAAAGAGATCAGTAGAAGAGTGGAGGTCTGGTTAATTCATTGGCTGAGCAATGTCATCAAGAATACAAGCCCTTTCTATCTTTTTATTTTGTCATTCTGAGCATCTCTCCTTGTTAGCTCCCTTTAGGGTCATATGCTCATGTCCTCGGTAAGGAAAGTGGAAAGCTACGTATATGGTATTTAACAGTTTTGACACTGGGAATCAATGAATGACTGGTGATGTTTGTCATAGGAGGGGTGCTATTAATCTCCTCAGCATATCCCTTTATAAAGATGATTAATAGAAAGGCTCCTTTTGAAAATTAAAGATAGATAATCACATAATCTGACATAAAATCATTAGTGATCAAGGGTGAAAGAATGAGGCTTCATGATGTGTTTGGATATGAATTGGCTAGAGGTACTTTGAAATATACTTTGCCTGTGCAAGTCTGAAAAGAGGAAAACTAGAGTTCCAGGGTCTTCTGATTGTGAACAATCTACATACCTACCTGTGTGCACACATATGTGCATGTGAGTGGGCCAGATTACCATGAGGCAAGTGAGGTCATTATGCAGTGCAAGTGATTATACAAACTAATAGACTAATATAAAGTACAATAAAGATGTTTATGACTCTGAAATTCTGAAAAACTTTCTTTGTAAGCTTTGGAGCTAGTACAAAGTTCAGATTTAATGGGTTACCTTCCAAATGGAAAAAGAGAGGCTCGTTAGCAAAACAATTTGATAGTAAGAGCACCCTTGTCTCCTTAATCTAAATATGAGACTAACACAACAGAGAGGCTCTGTACCTTATGACATAAAACAGGGCATAATCAAATTTAATTGTAAATATCATGTTTCTCCTTAAATTTCTGCCACTACCACCACCACAGATTTAGCATCCTTTGATGCCTTCTTTTTTATTTTATTTTATTTTATTTTATTTTATTTTATTTATTTTATTTTATTTTATTTTATTTTATTTTTATTTTATTATTTTTTGATGCCTTCTGCCTGAATAAATTTTGGCTACGATGGTTGCATCCACTTTTTCAGGACACACTTTATTTTATTTTGAAAGATTTTATTTACTTATTCATGAGAGACACACAGAGAAAGGCAGAGAGATAGAGGGAGAAGTAGGTTCCCCCCAGAACCCTGGGATCACACCTTGAGCCAAAGGCAAATGCTCAACCACTGAGCCACTCAGGCGTGCCAGCAGGCCACACTTTAAAGGAAAGTTTGCTAAAGTGGAGATGTTTTAGGGAGAGTGAGCAAAGCCATGAAAAGACTCAAAACATTCAAATGGAAATGGTTATAGCTGCAAATCAAACCACCACAAATGTGGTGGCTCAAAATAACACACTGTTAATTATCTCAACGTTCCTGTGGCTCAGGAGTCTGGGCACCCTGGGCTTCACTGGGTCCTCAGCCCAGGTTCTTACAGATGCATTTTCATCTAGAGCTTGACTGGGAGAGGATCTGCTTCTGAGTTCATTAAGACTGTTGGCAGGATTCATTTCCTTGAAGCTCAATGGTGGAGGCTCTGATTTTTCACTGCCTGTTGGCTGGAGGCTCCAGGGGCCACCTGCAGTTCTTTACCATGTGAACTTCTACAACATGACCCTGACTTTATCAGCCCACAAGAAGTCTCTACTGCTTGGAGTCTCTGACTTCAGAGAGGGTCCAGTCCCTCTTTTAAGTGCTTTCACTAGATGAAATCAGGCCCGCCCAAGTAATCCTTACTTGGATTAACTCAAAATCAACTGATTTGGGACCTTAATTAATACCTACAAAATCCTTTCATCTTTGCCATGTTCTGTTGGTTAGAAGCAAGTAACAGGTCCTACGTATACTCAAGGGGAGAACAAATCAGGTGTGAACACCAGGAAGTGGGAATCATGGGGTTACCCTTTCTTTCTACCACATTTACCTGGAGAAGGCTCAGGTGGACATGACAGCATTGTATTCCCATGTAGAATATATTATCACACTCAGCTCCCCATTAGTGATTATATATTCTTTTTACAAATGGGAAATCTCCATGTTATAATGTTACCATATTCTGCTATCAAGGAATCAAACCAAGACTAATAAATAGAAGTTTTAGAAGATGGGCCATCTGACACTTTCTAATAATGACTCCACCATTATGAGTGAACTTAGTCTTATGAATGTTTCTAATCCTGGCCTGCATATTAGAATTGCTTGGTGAACTCTGAAGATTTATTTATTTATTTTAGAGGGGGGGAAGGGCAGAGGGAGAGGGAGAGAGAATCTTAAGCAGATTCACACTGAGCATGGAGCCCAATGTGGGGTTAATTTCACAACCCTGCGATCAGGGCCTGAGCCAAAACAAGAGTTGGTTGCTTAACCGACTGCCACCCAGGCACCTCTCACTTGGAGAGCTTTGAAAATATACTATCAGAGGTCCCCCAATCATCTAAATACGATGAGAGTCTCTATAAGGTAAGCTCTAGTCACTTAGATGTTTTTATGTTTTCTTATCAATAAATGTCCCAGGTAAACTATTTAGTTTGAGGGACATAAAAATGAATAACAGGCTGAATGATAGTTGAAGGTAAAATGAGACATTTTGGAAGATGTTGGATTTTCCATCAATCAACATGTTTTTCAGCAAGCATAGTTTAGCTTGGTTGGCAGGAATGTCACAGAGGGACTTCAAGAATGGATTCTTGGTTGGACTAGAAGATCTTTAAAAGCCTCTGACCTTGAGAAGCTATGATTTTGTGATGCTGATATTCAATAAGTGTTAAATATGATTTATAATAGGTCATCCTGAAAGGTCTCAAATTTTGTCATTTTCTTGACTTCCATATTCCATACAAATCTCTTGCAGGAAAATCAGTGTGTTATGGTGAGGAAGGTAGATTTGTGGTGATGATGCTAGATACAACAAGGAGCACTAGAGAGATGTAATAGAGAAGAAGGTTCTAGAGATTTTATTGGGAAGGAGTCTGAGAAAAATTCATGACAATCTATTTGATGTTATTCTCCACAATATTCTAGAATTCTCTTGCTTCATTTATCCCCCCTCCAGTCATAATAATCTCCATTTTTAAAAATGTGGGTCTAGTATGATGGTTGATCAATACCAGTTTCTTTTTTAGCTTAGAGCCTGAATTCGTCATTTATGTGATTTTCTATTTTACTTAGTCTTCAGGTTGTTTTATATTTTCAACTTCTTTGCCTTTATATTTCTGCTTTTCCTCATTTGATTTCCCTTGTCTATTTCCTTTATGAAATTTTAATTTCTTTCTCAGCTTCATCCTCGTAACTTTAAACCTGCAGTTATTTGCAGTTTTCATACGGTTGAGGTTGGCCCGTTGATTGCCTATCAGCTGCTGAGTCAGCATCCTCTAATACATATTACTTGTTAAATTATGTAGGCTTTTCCAATACTTAAACTTTGATTTAAACATACTTGAAATATAGAATGCAGATTTTAGAAATTTAAATATAGTAGGTGATGAAATATTACATTTTAGAAAGTGGTGGTTGTGAATATGCATTAAAGGTATTTGAAAAAGCTTCTAGATTGCTCTGCAGCTCGGCATCTTCCAGCCCAACTGTGTCTGCATCTTGTTGAGACAAATTGCAGGGATTGATGAGGGATGTCATTTAAAAAGTACAATGGGCCAACAACTTCATACATACAATTAACACAAATTACCAAGCAGTGGTGGTGGTGGTGGTGATTTTATAATACTTTCCCCACTTTTCACATCTGTTTCCACAAAATGCAGACAGCAGAGTCTTTCAGGGACCGCTCTGCATTCTAATAGCTTATTCTCAGTAAAGTGTTGTCTGACCTTGGGCTCTGCATTTATATTTTGAAGAAGCTGAAGACTAAGTTTCAAATTATTGGAGAGAGAATTGTAATCGCCGTTACTTCCAAACATATTACGTTCAGTTCCCCCAAGTCCTGCCAGTCACCGGTACAATTAAGGTTACAGAGAGGAAGGCTAGAATGGGAATTCTTGAGGAACACATTACACGTGTTCCAGTTCCTTATTAGTGTTCTGCGGTTGTTGTTTAAAATCAGATGGTAAACAGAAGGATGAGAAGGCACCTGTCATTCACTTAGTGAAAAGAGAAGATAACCTTGAATATGAAAGCAAATGCAGTTAGAGAGCAATTAAAAGGCAAAGCATAAGAGACTCTGTAGTTCAGAGAACAAACTGAGGGTTGCTGGAAGGGATGTGGGTAGGGGAATGGGCCAAATGGGGGATGGGGATTAGGAGAGTACTTGCTGGGATGAGCACTGGGTGTCCTATGGAACTGATGAATCACTAAATTCTACTCCTGAAACCAATACTACACTATATGTTAACTAACTTGAATTTAAATTTAAAAAAAATAAGAAAAATATTGACTCAGACTCCTGCAATTGGTTGCATGTTTTGTATCTTTTGAATCACCTTCAGTTTTGTAAATTTTGCCAATTTGAAATTTGCAAAAAGGGCATTATTTTTATCATCATGCTTCTCTAGCAAAGATTGTGAAAATGGCTTTTCTTGAAAGTTTCTTTCTTTTTCTTTTCTTTTTTTTAAATTAAATTATTTAATTTTATTTTTTAAAAGATTTTATTTTATTCATGAGACACACACACACACACAGAGAGAGAGAGAGAGAGAGAGAGAGGCAGAGACACAGGCAGAGGGAGAAACAGGCTCCATGCAGGGAGCCCAACATGGGACTCAATCCTGGGTCTCCAGGATCATGCTAAACCGCTGAGCCACCCGGGCTGCCCTCTTTTTTTTTTTTTTTTTTTTTTTTCATTTTAACCAAATCTCTCGTCTTTATTTTTAATGACATTGTCACTGATGCTCCTAGAGATTGAGCTCCAGCCCAGGCCTCTCTCCAGATTTTAGGAGTGTATTTCCAAAAGCCTGCCTGATATCTCCACTTCATTTCACAGCCACAAAGTATTTATTGAGCAGCTACTGTGTGTTAAGCACTATTGTAGCCTCTGAGAATACATACGGGAACAAGATGAAGCAAATTCTGTCCTCAGGAAGCTTTTGTTCTATTGAGGAGAGACAATGAGATAAATAAGGAAAATTATAGAATGTTAGTATTATGTGCTATTTAGAAAATTCTGGGAAGTACAATAGGAATATGTGCATAGGGTGGCTTGCAATTTAAGAGGTGGTCAGGGAAAACTTTATTGATAAGGTGATATTTGAGCATAATAGTAGTAAAGGAAGTATGGGAATAAGGTGCACGGACGTCTGCAGGAAAAGCATTCCAGGTGGAAAAAACAGTACATGCAAAGGCCTGATTGGTTTGTTCTAGAAACAGGAAGAAACCAGGGAGCCCGAAATGGAACAAGGGAAGAAGAATAAGATCAGAGGGCTAACGTGGACTGGGTTAGGGAAGGATTGGCTGGGACTTTAACTTTTATTTCAAGCATGACCGGAAATGGCTGAGGTTTGGGGATGACTCTGACTGTGATTATCCATCTGACCTTATGCTGTAATGGGATCACTCCTCCCTTAGGTGCTGTTTTGAGCATAGACTAAAGGGACCGTAGCAGGGAAACCAGTTTGGATGGTGGCTTGGACCAGAGTGCATGTAGGTGGTAAGTGGTCAGATTCTGGACATAATTTTGAAGAGGAGCAGAGAGGATCTACTGGGCCATTGGATGCAGAATGTGAGAGAAATGACTGCAAGTCTTTCGACCTGAGCAGTCTGAATGATCCATCCCACATTTACTAAAATGGGGAATATGCTTTTATTCAATGTGGAGGAAGAAAAATTGTTTTAGGCTTTATTATTATGAAATGTCTGTGAGAAGACTTCCTAGTTTTAATCCTCGAAATTTGAGTTCTTAAACTCTTACAATTGTAATTTTGGGGTACATTGAACATCGTTTTTTAAATCTATAAAGAAGGTACAGTGATCTGATTTCTTAAGCAGCTAATGATTTCAACATGAATCACATCGTTTTCTTTATAATATGTTAATGTTCATGATTTTTTTTTTTGGCATATTAAGGTTTTTGGTGTTTCTTTGGTAAATTCACAGCTTTTTCTAATTTGAAACATAATGCTGAATCCTACCTTGACCTCATGATTACCTCTGGCTACTAGACTGGGAAGAGGAAAGTTGCCATTTTTATTCATCATTGTTTCTAACACTACTTTGAAAGCTGACCTTTTAAAATAATATTTTTTCTGAGTTTTTTTTTAAAGATTTTATTTATGTATTCATGAGAGGCACAGAGAGAGAGGCAGAGACACAGGCAGAGGGAGAAGCAGGCTCCACGCAGGGAGCCTAATGCAGCATTCGATCCCAGGACCCCGGGATCACGCCCTGAGCCAAAGGCAGACGCTCAACTGCTGAGCCACCCAGGCATCCCTAATATTTTTTTTTCTGAATACAAAAATAATACATACTGATTTTGGATAATTTGAAAAATAGGAAAAAGTGTAAAGAAGAAACTAACAATTGACCTTATTCCTTCATCCTCCTGTTTCATTTTTGTATCTGGACTTTTTCAATTAGTGTATGGTTAAAATACGGAGAGCTGGGAGACCATGGTGCACTATCTAGGGTAAAGATGGATATTTCAGTAAAGTTTCCCACTTAAAGGAAGAGCCCAAATGGTCTTGTGTTTACCTCATTTTCACTAATCTCTAAACAGGCTACTGCTTTATTACAAAGATTTCCCGGAGTAAATGTGCAATGAAATACTCCGGGAAAGGAAAGAAAAATACTCTCTCTGACCATAGTGTATTTATTTTATTTTCTGAACAAAACACACTGTGCATACCTTAGGCTAACCACTGTTCTAAGCTCTTTATAGATACTAACTTATTCAATTTACCTAATCATTAGAACAACCTCTGAGTCAGGTGCTGTTACAATTCCCATTTTACAGAGGGGAAAATGCAGCACAGATTGGTTACGTAATTTGCCCAAGGTCACACAGCTAGTAAGTGGAAAAGCTAGGGTTTAAGCCCTGGCAGTTTAGCCCCCGAGTTTCCATTCCTAACTACTGCTACACCGCGATGAATGTGAGTCCTTTAATAAGAATCCAAGTTCATTTTTGTTTTGTTCAGGTTAACCCAGTATGCATCTAATATTATTTTTATTCATATGACCATAATCTGAATTTATAAGGCTCGTGTACTTTTTTGCACTATTAGGCTTAGCATGAAGAAGGTACTAAATAAATGTTTATTGGGTGGAGGAATAGATAAATGGTGTCATGTGGTGGGAAACCAATTTATATTGCAGTGATTTCCCCATCGCCCCAGCAGCAATTTTAAGAGTACATTCCCACAGAACATTAGTTCTCTAATATGCTTCTTAAAAAAGGGGGTTCTCTGATCAAATCAGCTTGTAAAGCTGCATATGCTATTTTTGTTTTGAGATTCACAATGTGTGTTAGTATACTAAGATGTGCAGAGAAGTCCTAGAGTAAAGAAATCATTTAAATTTTGCTTGGCCGGGATCCCTGTGTGGCGTGGTGGTTTAGCGCCTGCCTTTGGCCCAGGGCGCGATCCTGGAGACCCGGGATCGAATCCCAGGTCGGGCTCCCGGTGCATGGAGCCTGCTTCTCCCTCTGCCTGTGTCTCTGCCCCTCTCTCTCTCTGTGTGACTATCATAAAAAAATTTTTTTTTTGCTTGACCTTATCAAAGGTGCCATGTTTCTCATGTAATATCCATCAACATCCCATAGTACTATATTCTGTGGAACACACTTTGGCAAATAACCACTTAGGATGGAATCTAGTCTTAAAAACAAATGGCCTACAAGGCTACATTTCTAAGTTCATTTTACAAATTTATCATCCATTGTTTCTCTTTGTAAATCACAGCTTTCTCTTCACAGTTAACCAAAATGTCCTGTGAGTTTTCATTCCTCTAGATTTAGCTGATGCTTTCCCCTCTGCAAGAGCTTTTTCCTTCCTAATCCCACCCTCTCCCAGCACACACACAGGTAGACCTCCTTCATTTCTTTTTTAAGATTTTATTTATTTATTCAGGAGACAAAAAGACAGACAGACAGACAGACAGACAGAGGGAGAAGCAGGCTCTGCCATGAGCAGGAGCCCAATTTGGGACTGGACCACAGGACTCTGGGATCATGACCTGAGCTAAAGGCAGACACTTAGTCACTTAGCCACCCAGGTGTCCGGTAGACCTCCTTCAATCTGAACTCCAGCTCATTCCTCAAGGCCCAGTTCAAATATCACCCATGAACCTCCTCATACTGTCTCAGAAAGATTTACTCACCCCTTCCTGTTGGCTCCCTAGCATTTTATGTACAAATATATACTGCCCATGCATATTTTGCTTACGTGCATGTCTTTCCCTCTAGTTTATGGGCAACCTGAAGGCAAGGATATGTCTTTTAGTCATATTTGTTTCCCCCAGCAACTAATCACACAGTTAGATATCTAGTCGTGACAGATAGGCATCTTGTCTAGCTTTCATTTACTTTTAATTTGATACATTCACCCAAGCCAGGTCAGCCATAAGAGCCCTGTAGTTTTCTTTTTTGGTCAAGGGAAGGAAACAAGCAAATACATTTGCCTTTTTATGGTCTTTCTTCTATTTCTGTTTGTGGAAGATTGTCATTTGTGAATATAATTTAAAATCTAACTGAAATATTTAGTGTTTACTGCTGAAATCACAATGCCCTGATATAGCTACATTATCACCCCTAGAAATATGTTGTTTCTCGTTTTCTAGATTTTACTTACTTATTTATTAGAGAGAGGGAGAGAAAGTTCACTTGCACACTTGTGCGCAGGTGAAGGGGTAAAGGGGGAGGGAATGGGAAAGAGAATCTCAAGCAGACTCCCTGCACCTGCCATGGGGCTTGATCTCACGACCCTGAGATTATAACCTGAGTGAGAAGCAAGAGTCAGGTACCCAACTGACTGAGCCACCAGGTGCCCCTAGAAATATATGTTGTTTCTTAATAGTCTCCTTAAGATTGAACAGATATAATCAATGTTCAGAAAGATTGAGACAATTTTCTGGGACCTGCAGATTTCTCTGTTGACTTATAGTCAAAATACTCAAGGAAAAAATGATCTCATCTTAGATGGTTCAGTTATTTCCTTTCTTATTCCTCCTGCCCTCACATTTGAAAAATAGTACTTTATTTTTAAAGATAGCTGCTTATTTACGTTTTTAACTTACTTAATGGAACATTGTATTGATTTCATAATTTCTCTGTTCTTATGTGTTCTGTGCTTAGGTATTTTTTTATGATCAAATACTTTAAAAGTAAATGTAAGTAAAGTATGTCAGCTGATTCAGAGCAAATAGAAATACATTTGTTGTATGGGTTCTTTTTTGAATGACTCCTCCTAAAGAATGAAAGACATGATCCGACCTTAAATATGTCAGGATGATTAATCCAGTACTTAATAAATTCCCTTTTATCCTTGATTGTTGAAACAACTTTCAATTATCTGCCATTCTTTTCTGTGTGGTCATTAATATTCCGTAAAAGGCAAAAGTAGGTTGCTGTTTCTCAGGATGATTTCCTATCTTCAGTATCACAAAGTTCATCAACTCATTTACTTTAGACTCCTTGTTGAATGTGACCCTATTTATTGAGTATTTTGGCTCCTGGATCACTTTGACAATCTTCAAACACTGCTCCAGCCATGACTGTTTAATGAGAACGATCCTTCTTCTGTTCTAGTCACTTCGTTCCTTGACATCCTTTCTTTCAGTGGTTGTTCCTCAGACACATCCCTATGTTCATTCAAGACCATATCATAACTGCCATAGACTTGCTTGTACGCATCCTCCTCTTACTGTAAACTCTTATCTTCATTTTACTTTCTAATGCCCTGATTCAACAGTTCTTTGACCCCTATTATTCTTGGCTTCCTATTATTGTGTTCTTTGACTTCCTACTATTCCTCATTTCCTTCATATTTTACTGTCCTTTAAACCTGGCTTAACTCTCATGATTTATCACTATATTATTATTCCCTTGTATGTACTCTATTCCTTGGCCATCATAAAACTGGTTAAATGCGACTCCTCTTCTGTTCCTAATCTATTCTGCATAGCTGCCCAGGCTTATTTGCCTCACTTCAAATCCCTGATCACCACATTTGAGTAGACTCACAGCGCTTCCTGGAAATCATATTTCCCTGTGCCACTCACACTTTCGTGCTTCTAGATGCTTGCTTTGTATCTTCTTCTCTTTCCCTAAACCTCTAACCTCTCTATCCCATCCTAACTTTAAGCACATGATTGCTTTGCTTTCTATTCCACCGAGAAAATAGAAGCAACCAGAAGAGCATATCTTTAAGCTTGCACCACCACATTTAACCACCTCTGTCTTTGTGCGCCTAAGCTCCGTTTTCTCTTTTGTTAGTGTGAATAAAGAAGTACCCACGTTCCCAGCACATACCAACCCTCTACTTGTGTATTAGATTCCATTTCTCAGATGTACTTAGGAACATCCCTGCAGTGATTTTCTCTTTTCTTCTAATCACTGTTTTTTTTTTCCCTCCCTAATGGTTCTTCCTCACCATCTTACAAACATAGTTCTATTTCCCATCTGTAAAATGAAAACAAAGACATCCTCCTTTGATCCTACTCTTACTCCTCTCCTGATACCACCGCATTTCTCTCTCTTTATAGCAAAATTGTTCCAAAAAGTTGTCTATCTTCACTCTCTAGAATTTCACTGTCCTCATTTTCTCTTGAAACATTCCAAACAGGCTTCTGCCTCCATCATTCAACGGAAATAGCTCTGATCAAGGTTACTAATGACCTCCATGTTGCTAATCCAAAGATCAAATATTAATCCTCACTTTACTTGACTTATGAGCAGCACTTGACACTCCATGACCCTACCCTCTGTTGGTTTTGCTCTGAAATCACTGGCCTATTGTTCTCAGTCCTTTGCTTTATCTTTCTTTTCTTTTAGAACTCTGAATGTTGGAGTGCCCCAGGACTATTATTCCCTTCCAATCTGTTCTCAGTTTTTGTGATATCATTTAATCTTATGGCTGGAGATGTCATCTATATACCAATGATTTTCAGATTTATATTTCCCACGTGTGCATTTCCTCTGAATCCCCATCATATAACTCCCACTGCCAGCTTAGTGTCTCCATTTGGATGCCTAATAGTCTTCTTAAGTTTAATGTATCGCAGACTTACCTTATGATTCCTACTTCTCTTTCTCAAACCAGTTCTTCTAGTTTTTCCATTTCAGTAAATGCCAATTTTATCCTTCTACTTGTTCAAGTAAAAAATCTTAAAGTCCTCCTTAATTCCTCTCTTTCTCTTGTCCTCTGTATCCTGTCTGTCATTAAATCCTATCTGCTCTGAATACTGTATATATTCAGAATCTTGCCATTTCTTACCTTCTCTACCCACTGATACCCTGGTTTGAACCATCATGTCTCACCCGGATTTTCTAACTGCTTTCTCCTGTCACTGCCAACACACAGCAGCCAGAATTAAATGTTTTAAATATAAGTCATTTAATATCATTCCACTGCTCAAAATTCTTCAGTGACTTTCCATTTCTCTTAAAGGAAAAGATTAAGTTCTGGTGTGCCTCGTGGCTCAGTCAGTTAAGCTTCTGCATTGGGCTTGGGTCATGATCCCAGGGTCCTGGGATCAAGCCCCACTTTAGGCTCCCTGCTTAGCGGGGAGTCTGCTTATCCCTCCCTCTGCCCCCCCCCCCATGTTCTCTCTCTCTTTCTTAAGTCAATAAATAAAAGCTTAAAAAAAAAAAAAAAGGAAGAGTTCTTACAGTGACTCACGAGGCTCACATGATTTTGTGCCCTGTTAGGTTTTTGACCTCCTCTCCCCTTGCTCTCCTCTGAGCCCCAGTTATACTGCTGCTGCTCCAGGCACACTGTTCTCTTTCTGTTCCTCAAGTATGCCAAGAACCTTCCTACCTGAAGTCAGTTGCTGTTTCTTCTGCTGGAGACCCTCTTTCCTAAAATATCATCAGAGTCACTTCCTTGCCTCCTTCAGGTCTTGACTCTAATGTGTAATTTTTAAGATCTATACTAAA
This sequence comes from Vulpes vulpes, assembly GCF_048418805.1. Lineage (NCBI taxonomy): Eukaryota > Metazoa > Chordata > Mammalia > Carnivora > Canidae > Vulpes > Vulpes vulpes. Next base: position 9,319,267 of record NC_132787.1, read on the forward strand.
TACTCTATTAAAATTTTTATTTTATTATTTCCATAATGCTTATTACTATCTAGATACTGGGTAATTAATTGTAGTTAATTTAGCTTGTTATTTGTCTGCCTCTCTTCCCCACCAAATAAACCTCTGAGAGAGCAGCAATTTTTGTCTTTTGTCCACTGACAAATAACTGATATCTAGTGCATAGTAGACCTTCATTAAATTTCTGTTAGATGAATATATTTATAATGATCACATCAAGGGGTTATCTATCTGTAAGAATTCAGACAAAAGGTACCCCTCTGGGGCTGTGAAAGCAAGTTAGATAATGTATGATCCATTTGCAGAGTGCAGGTTAATCTGATGATGATGATAGGAGCCCAAAAAGGATATAAAATAATTCAGTTTATCTTAAAAAGTGCTTTGGAACAAGGATTCATTAGTGCTCAGATGAGCAGATATTAAAGGAATAATTTATATTAATTGATTTCTTATCCATTTTCTGATCCCTGTGTTTTCCTTGGTCAGTCTGATCTTATTGAATACTCATTTTTTCCTATTCTACACTGAAAGAAAGCATTTCTCACAGAAGAAACATTTGGAAATTGGAGTTATCACAGATAAATTGTATACAGTCATCAGAACTTATGCTTAGAACAATAAGAAGTATAAGGAAGGAAAACATTAAAAGTATAAAAATATCATATAAAATAAAAAATTGTCCAAAGAAGGAAAAGTACATTAAGAATAGATAATGAGAAATTCAGGCTCGCAAATACAACTACATTAGAGGAAATAAGAAAGAATGTCCTAGGAAAAATATAAAAATAAACTTACATGAAAGTACAAGCAAAAAACTACATCATCAGAACTCTTACCAATAAGACTTTTTTTTTTTTTTTTTTAACCTCATAAAGATGGAGAACATTTGGTCCAGTCATTTAGTGTCTTTGGTTCTTTTATCACCTCCTGAAGCAGTGCCTTACCTTCACTTGATGATGCCTCCTGGAGAATCACCATGGGATTACCAAATCCCCAGTAAAGGATCTGGCTGTCTCATTTCAGAATGTAATGATTAGTGATTCTATCCTTTCCTCTTAAATCATTTCTTTCCAACTTTACTATTTAGTATACTATAAATTTGATAAATTTGTAGCATAATATTCTTGTGTATTTATAGCTCTGAAAGCACTCTGACATGCTTTGAGGAGGATTAGAGTATATATTGTATAACTCTTCTGATTTTAAATGTAAGTAAAGTTTTGGGAGTCTGTATTACTAAGGATGTGCTAACTAATATAAACAAACAATCCCAAATCTCAGTAGCTTTTATTTCAAGCTCCTGTCATAATCCAATGGGGGTCATCAGGATGTAGGAGGAGAACCTCTCCTCCATGCAGCCATTCTGGATATCTAATCTCCTTCATTAATGTGGTTTTTGTTGTGCTTTATTTTTTAAATCTTCAAGAGCCTCAGAGCATTCTACTGGATATTTTTGTATCTGGCCTGCATGAAGGAAAGAGAGAGAGCATGGAAGTTTCAGGAACTAGACCTGAGAATGTTGAATATCATTTCTGTCCATATTGGCCATAACTCAGTCAAGAGCTTTTCCTAAACAAGGAAGCTTGGGAAATGTATTCTTGCATCTTTAGAGTAAAATACAATTTGTTGAACAGATAGCATTACTATTATTCCAGTGTCTGATCTAGCTTTTCCTCACTTTCCCCATATTTGAGATGTGTAACCCAATGAGATAAAGTACAGTTCTAACAATAGCATTCAGTCTTTTAATTTGCTGTCTTTATAAGCTAGTGATCCAAAAGAGTCTTAGACATTTGATAGATTTGTTTTGAGTGCTCCTGACCATACATATTCATTTGCTTAGATTTTGAAGATGCTAAGTTTTAACATTGGAAAACATTCCTCTTTCCCGCATCTTATTTTGTAAGTGTGAAACTTCTTTGTTTTTCTGTTGTACCCAAGAATGTTATGATCAGTTTTTGCATGTGTTCTGGGATCTGGCAACCCTGACAGATATTCAATCAACCTCAGTAGGTGATTATTACTCACAGTCATCTTGTCAAATTTAAGAGGATTCACAGCTTCTTTTTAAAACATTTCGATTTCACCAGCACTGTATAGATGGGCCTTTTTAAGAAAGCACGTCCATGATATTTTTAATATTTATTTGTACAAAAGAACAAAGGACATTTTAAAGTTCTCTGATTCAATCACTCTTGTGCTTAAAAACCTTCAGCAGTTTCCTGTCATCTTCAAAATAAAGTCCAGAATCGCTATGGCTTTCAAAGCTATGGGCCTCACTTACCTGTTCATCCTTATTTCTTATTTGTCCACCTTATCCATCTAAGCTAGATTTTCACTTATCAGAGGGAGGAAACATTTGCTTCCAATGTACCATCTATCTGAAATATCCCTCATTCTCCTTTATACCCTTTAAAAACTAACTTAATTATTTTAAAGCCCAGTTTTAGTATATGTGCTGCCAAAGCGATCACTGTTTTAAAGCCCAGGACAAACACTCTGTCCTACAAGAAAATTCCATTGGTATCCCAGTTAATCTCTTGCCTTTGTCCTGTATTTCTCTAGTACTCTGAGTTATTTCTCTCCAGTAGAACCAATTACATTTTGCTTTGCCCAGTTGCTTTCATGTGTATACACATATATCTTTGCGACTAGACTACACCTTCCTCAAGGGCACATACCCTTGGAAATCTATATCATTGTAGCTTTTACCACTCCTGTGTAGACCTTGGTCATGGAATTCCTTTAAGAAATGCTAGTTAATTTTGATTAAAATTTTAAATTGCATTAATTTCTGTCGTTAATTAACACAGGGCACTTAACTAAGAAATGAAGATGTTAAAAATCTCCTGTCAGCTTATTTGAGGAAGCCTTTAGAGCTAACCTCAGCTGGATATCTTGAACTAAAATATACATTTTTCTTCTTTTTTTAAACTTTGCTGTGTATTTCATATTAGCTTACACTAGCATTTATACTTAGCAACCATCAAGAATTGCTTAGTTGGGTGATTTTTGTGAAGTGGCACAACTTTTAGCCTTTAAAACATGACATTTTTTTTTGCTTTCTGATTCAGACAAACCAAGACCTGTCCTGATAGCCCCTCTTCCTATCTCACTGAATAGTAATAAATCTTTAAAGTACTTTGACCTAAATGGAAATCCCAGACTCTTTTGCTTTTTCCTTTCATCATAACACACTAAATGTTTTATTTGCTCTAACTTAAATAATCAGACTATAGCACTTTATAAAACCAAATATAACAAAATATTTTCTATTTATAGGTGTACATATTTTATTAATTGCTGCGTTCAGTGTTTGCCAGTGTAGTTATGTTAGGTGATAATGTACCCCAGATGTTTACTCCATCTCTGTTTTGATGATATTATGCCACCAAAGAAAGATTGAATGATTCCTTTAAGCCTGTGGCTCTCAAGATGAAAGGGTGTGCTCTAGGGTACTGGGATTGGTATTGAATTAAAGGTGGGGGGAGGTGATATATGATTTCATAGTGTAAACTATACAATATAGCTAGCTAGAATTTCTTATAAAAAAGGACTTGTTCCATCCTACCAACCCTCTTCACATTCTCTTTGACTTATAATAACACAGCAAACTTAGCAAATGGCTTCACTAGTTAAAAGAAAATTCAGTATGTGATACATGTAGTTTATACTTCTATATTATGTTACTATGTTATTTTAGAAACCGGAATATAATTGAGGTTTAATTGTTTTTTTTTTTCTAAATTTTTGATATTAAGATGAACTTAGATAAACATTTATTTCATTTGCCCTAAATGCTTTTAAGTGAGTAGAGTTTATAAATTACTATATATTAATTATCAACTGATTTCCAATTTAAGAAATTACACACTCAGCTCAATACCTCAAATTTCAAATTTTAAAGTTTTACAGAAAGGGCAGTAATGCAAATATTGATGCTAGTAAATCAAATTAAGGAAATATATTCTATTATGCTATTATTAATCTATGTCATAAATTCAAAGCAAAATGTCAGCAAAGTGAAATTAATGAGTTCAGAAGTTGGTACATTCCCTATTATTTTAGGTAGGGTGGAATTTATCTCTTTGCTACAGAAAAGTAGAAATGAAAAGTAATCCATAAAATGTGCACGATCATTTGCCTGTCTGGTTAGCTTTGGGAGATGGTTTAAATTAGAATAGTCTTAGTATTTTTGTTGTTATTAAAACCGATTAAAGAAAAATCTCTAAGTTTGAACACTGAGAAATATGAAAAGAAATTTTAAGTCACAGGATGCTTTGTTATCTCAAAGCATAGTGTTCATCTCAGGAAGACTGACACAGTATGAATCCATTTTTTGCTTAGGGGCCCAAATGGACACATATGGTAAACATGCAGGGTCTGGTGGTTTAGATATCCTTCTCCTCTGCCCTTATTCTATTGTATATAAATCTACATTCCTGCTCTTATCCTTCTGTATCTTAACAACTTGCTCACTAGCTCAGTTTACTAACTCGATATTCTCAGAACCCAGCATAACTCTTTCCATAGAGCAGATTCTCAATGAATTAGTATTGAAAAATATATGAATAAGCAAAAGAACAAAGATAATCAAGTGAAGACAAAATGACAAAAAGATAAAATTTTAAAGAGTGTTTTATGATAACCCAATGATGTTTTGTGCCTCTTTTTTCTTATCTATCCTTTCTCCCACATATCTGCCTCCATTTACTTCATGCTTGAATTCCTTTCATTGCCTTATGGCCTAAATTCCATCCCCCATGCCCCATTCAATCTTTTTTTCCTTTTCTACTCTCCTGTTACCATCACTCACCTCCACCCTCTGACTTCTTATGGGAAGGAAAATAGACATAAACTTTATTCATTCATTGTGTCAGCAAACATATTAAAATCTTCACTGGGTCAGGCAGTAAACTAAGTTGGAACCTCAAAAGGTGAACAGGAATTCCTGTCCTCAAGGAAGATACATTCTAGATAGAGAGAAGATAGACAAATAAAAAACTTTGTAAAAATGATATATACTGCAAAGAGGTGAATATTGAGTGCAATGAATTTGAAGAATATTTATAATAGAGAACCAGCTGTGTGTGTGTGTGTGTGTGTGTGTGTGTGTGTGTGTGTGTGTAAGGGAGGTGATAATCATGTGAATCTTGAAAGATGAATGGAAATTCATCAAGCTAGGTAAGGAGTGAGAGTAGAAGTGCAAAGTGAGAGATGAAAGGCAAATAAAAGGTCATAATACAGGCAATTCAGCCACTTTTATACTGTTGTCCCAACTTGGCTTCTTTCTTCATTTGTTTCTGCCCTCCCTCCCAACCTATCTCACCCTCCCTTCCCCTTAATTCCTTTTCTTTTTCTGTTTCTGGAAGGCTTAGGAGCTAAATACTTCCTAGAAGGAGGCATTTATACTACCATAGTGAGGGGCCATTTTTCACTTTGCTTTTCAATGAGTCTGAAATGTTATTTTAATTTTTTTCCTGAAGATGTGAGACATTTTTGTGTCTGTACTCCACTCAGTAAACTGCTGTAAGAAAATTCTGTTCAGTGAATATTTATTGAACAGCTTAAATGTTCCTGGCATTTGTAATTTTATGATAAAAGAAGGTAGACATGGTCTCTGTCCCTATGGTGGTTACATTCTAGAAGGGAACACAGATATTAAACATCTATAAAGATGACACATTATTATTATAGGAGAAGTATAGAGTGTAAAGTGGGAGAGAACATGGGATATTTATTTTTAAAAAAGAGGCTTGGGAGGAATAAATTGAGCAACACATTTCACGAGCATCTATTATATGTGCTATCTTGAGAGGGTTGGCTTTAGGGATTCCAATAGGATTAAAAATTAAAATAGGAATAACAAACAAAAAATAAGGTTAATGCTCTAAATTGGGACTTCATTTATTGTCTTGCCCATTGTCTAGACTTAAGAAAGTCTAGATAGAGAAAAATGTTAATAACTGAGGATTTTGTTTATTTATTTATTTGTTTGTTTGTTTATTTATTTTTTTATGAGAGACACAGAGAGAAGACAGAGACACAGGCAGAGGGAGAAGCAGGCTCCTTGCAGGGAGCCTGATGTGGGACTCAGGAACCGGAACTCTAGGATCACGCCCTGAGCAGAAGGCAGATGCTCAACTGCTGAGCGACCCAGGCATCCCTGAGGATTACATTTAAGTGTGTCCTGGGATGCCTGGGTGGCTCAGCAGTTGAGCATTTGCCTTTGGCTCAGGTCGTCATCCCTGGGTCCTGGGATCAAGTCCCACATTGGTCTCCCTGCAAGGAACCTCCTTCTCCCTCTGCCTGTATCTCTGCCTTTCTGTATCTTTCATGAATAAATAAATAAAATATAAAAAATAAAAATAAAATAAAAACGTGTCCTGTCTGTAGCTGTTACATCGTGGATAGCACAAAAATTTTAAGGAAATATTCTTCCCATACTGAAAACTCTTACCTAATTCAGCAGAGAAGACTCCCACATCATAATGAATGAAATGAAATCCCAATTTGCACTGATGTAGAAGTATAAACTGAAAAATTAGGTGAATGTTTTATCTTAAAACTAATGTTATTTCTAAAATTATATGAAGAAACCATTGACAAAAAAATTTTATATTAACCCCCAAGTGGTATTGTAACTCTTACTGGTTTGATATATAGTTATTTTTCAGATTCCGATACTTAAAATGCCAAAATGACACTGATGTTGTAGTGAAGCTGAGAGGTTTTAGTGTGATTAATACAATGTTACAAGGCTGAGGGATAGTTTAACAGTAGATCACCTATCAGAATTAATGACAACAAATTTATTGAAAAATAGTGGTTTGTGATGCAACTCCACTTACCCAATGACGGTTGGTTTACAACCAGAGGTGGACTATGGATATGAGAATTTGACAAAAACAAGAACACTTTCTCTAAGCGTTAAATGGCTATACGAATTAATAATGAAGAATATTATAGCATAAAAAATCAACTTAGTAAACAAGCACATACATTTCCACACACCAAAGTACAGCCTCAATTTCTTTAAAAATATAAACTCAACAAGTAAACATTTTGCTTACCAAATTAGAACATTTCACAAATCATTAATGAGAATTCTGTGTTGTAAAGTATAATGGAGTAAACATTGCAAAGGCCCTACTCATTGCAAAATTGATAGATCCCTACTAAAACAATATATGTTGCATTTCTAATTCTCAAGAAATAAGAAAAATATCTAGAATGTCTTTTTATATCCTTCAAGTCAGAAAATGGGAATAAAATTTAATATGTAGATCTTCAATTACATGAAAAATGTTAACACTGGCATAAGTGACAAAAGAAAATTAAAAAAAGAAAAAAGTAAACATAAAATGCTCATAAATTTCCACTTATTTAAAACACTTTAATATATACTTCTGAGTACCGCATGGGTCAAAGAAAAAATTATAATTGAAATAAACAATTTATTGGGCTTGAATAATAATCCAAATATTGTATATAAAACTTATTAAATGCAATTAAAGCGAATATTTATAGTTGAATGCTTACATTGTAAGATAACATTTGATGTTAATTTTTAAGAGTATTATATATTAGTATTATTTATTTAAAAAAGAGAGAGTGAAAGGGAGAGTGGCATGAGGTGAGATTGGAGAGCTGAATGAGAGCTGGATTTGTAGGGTTTTGTGGACCAAGATTACTCAAAGTATAGTGCTAGTTTTAAACTGTTTATAATGGGTCTACATGAGGCAAATAAAGAGCAAACATCTATTGCACTTTATTACCACAATATCTAAGCATGTGATCAGTGTCAGCTAATGTGATTTACAGTATAAGTTTTATGTGGACGTATCCTCTAATGGTACAACTTCAATAATGGAAAAGTATTCTGGAATAAATACCCACATTGGGAAGCTTGTAATTTAACACACCACTTCTTTCATCGAGGAAGTCTTGTTATGAGAAAAATGTCAGCTGAACTAGACAGTGTGCTTAGTGCCATAGTAAACATTACGAGTTATGTTAAGGCAAATGTGTTAAATTCTACTACCTTATTCTTTTTATTATAGAGAGAATATAAAAACTGATATTTATTATCAGTATAAAAACTGATCATAAGGAACTGCTTTTTAAATTCTTTTTTTTTTGAGATTTTATTTATTTATTCATGAGAGACACACACACAGAGAGAGAGAGAGAGAGAGAGAGAGAGAGGCAGAGACACAGTCAGAGGGAGAAGCAGGCTCCATGCAGGGAGCCCGATGTGGAACTCGACCCTGGGACTCCAGGATCATGCCCTGGGCCGAAGGCATGCACTAAACCACTGAGCCACCCAGATATCCCCCATAAGGAACTATTTTCCATGTTGACTTATGCTGATTACAGGAGGCAAAAGTTCTGTGAGAATGTTTTAACCACAAGAGAAATTCTTAGTCGTTCTTCAAGATAAGAAAACAGTTTAATCCCAACATTTTAAAGTTGTGAATTAGACAGCATAAATTTGCTTATATACCTGACATTTTTGGGATTTTCAATGACCTAAATACATCCATGCAAGGAAAGAATGCAAAATATATTTCAATTATAGATAAAACTGAAGGGTAAAATTGAGAGTTAGAAACTTAGAGGAATAGTTTCTATAAATTGTTATCACATATTACGTAATTCAACAGAAGATATCAGTGGGATCATTGAACTTGGCATTGCACAAGTGAGTGACTTATGAATTTGGTAAGATGTTTGGAATTTTTCTTTGTATCAAAAGAAGATACATGCATGAAAAAATGATGGATCCAGCATTCCCTTTAATTTTTGAAAGGTAATATAAATTTAACCATGGCTTTACATGATAAATTGTTGTAACTTTTTACTGTTAAAGGATTAAAGATGTATTGTAAAAATGCAGCATTCTTGACCTTACTTTTGATAAAAATTAGAAACTTACTATAATTCATTTTCTTCCATTCTTGTCAATTTACCTTTGTGAAGCTGATTTCTTTATTATAAATGTTAATGGAACAATATATATATTATCCCCAAAGAGTAGCATTGTCATCAATCTAATAAGTTAACTAAATAAGTTAATAAGCAGAAAATAGGCTCAACCACTGATATACACAGTGTTCATTCAAAGTGTAAGGAAAGCAATTTATTTTTATTTATTTTTTTTTTTTAGGAAAGCAATTTAATACAGAGAATTGCTATTTCCTTTATAATTTTTTGTTTTTTATGATTGTGAATGACAAAAGTTATGAGTATAATCAGCAATTTTCCATTTTATTCTCCTACATACATACTGTCTATAAAAATGTATATTGTTCCTGTAATTTTTTCCTGTTATGTTTGTTCTGATTAGAGTTATTGAGATGTAATTTTAGGTGTGTTGAGTTTGTATGTCTTTTAAAATGTCTTTTTCTAGAAGTTCATTTCATTATACTTTACAAACATAAAAGTTAAAATCTTTATCCTGTTGATTCATAGTGGATTAGAGATTAAAAATTAGTCTGCTGCCTCAGTAAAACTGGAAGAAAATAGTCTGTCACCACAGTTTGAGAAACACTTCTGTAGTCAGGCTTAGGATTATGGATGTGGTCCTAAAGGTAGGAAGAAACATTTGAAAGTTCTATGATAGTTGTTACTTTCATTTAGGATGCTATTTATACAATTACATTTAGGGTGCTAAAGGGACCCCAGCTGTTAGACATGTTTAGTTGGTTGGAACAGAAACACAGCTGAACACTGAGGCTCCTTCCACAGTTTGGCTATTGGGGGCATTGCTGCTAGAGGAGGGTGGGGGTGGGGGTGACTGGGTGGCGGGCACTGAGGGGGACACTTGACGGGATGAGCACTGGGTGTTATTCTGTATGTTGGCAAATTGAACACCAATAAAAAATTAATTTATTATTAAAAATAAATAAACAAAAACTAAAAAAAAAAAAAAAAAAGAAACACAGCTGATCTCAGATCCTGTATCCAGTTTGGTTTGTGATAGTCTAGGTGCCTCCTCCCTAATCACTCCTCATATGCAACCTCTACCTCCTCTGAATAGTAAAAAAGTATCAATCAGATCCCAGAAATATTTGATTTAACTGTGTTAAAATAATGTTAATAGTCATCGCTTAAGAGAAGGCTGAACATTCATGGTAAATTATTATTAATAGAATCATGATGATAGGATGACATACATTACTGAATATGTGAAGGGAAGGGTTAATTTGACTACATTTTACTTAGAATAATAGACTTTTGGAGCTGTGAAGGACTTGATGTATTTAACTTAATCACTGATAGAGAAAACTCATGAGAAAATTGAGGCTCAGAGAGGTTTGATAGAAAGGACTGATGAAGAGTTTGGGTCTTGGAATTAGATTAAGATTTAAAGGTCAGTTGTGTCCCTTGCCTAAGTTGACCTGAGGAAGGTGCTAAATTTCTCTATGCTTTGATTTCTTCATCTGTAATAAGTTGATGATAATAATAATGGTATTTACTTTTTATGGCTCTTGTAATGATTGAATGAAATAATCCATGAAAGCTGGTAGGCACTTTGTATGTGTTAGATATTTTTAGGACTATGATGATGATGTTGTCATGGTGGCAGTAATGGAGGTCCTTCGACTTGTCCACTTGGCAAGTGGAAGAGTTGGCAGTAGAAACTGGGAGTGTCGTCTGTCAGTCTGGTGATGTTTTTCTCTCTACTCTAGTATCCCACTAAACTGTTCACTCATGCACCCTCATGGACTGACCTTCACATATCGATTCCTTTCTTCAAATGCTCACAGCTTCAAAACAAATTAAATCCTACTCCCAAGCACACCCATATTTTCTCAGCTGGATGTCAACCTCACAAGTTTGCCAGATGCCTTACCCCATGTAGTACAATTACCTGGGGTTAGAAAGGAAACTGACGCATCAGGAACATCCTATTGGAATATATTCATTCCATTTCTGAGACATATTTGGTCTTTTTAAAAGATTTCATTTATTGAGACATATTTGAAAACAAGTCTTCAGTCTTTAAATTATAGTGCACTTTGCCAATATATTCAACAAATACATCTATATATTTAATAAAACATTTTATTGTAAGGTTCTCTTAAGGCAGGGTTATGAAACCACAGTATAGGAGATTGAATAAGAAGAGGGAGAGGAAATTTTGTTTCAACTTGTTCAAAGAATATGCATTGAGCCCCAAAATCATGGCCTAGCATGCTGGGCTCTGAGTAAGTCATGAATAAGATAGAAACAAGAGCTCTGCTCTTACAGAGCTTTTAGTCTAATGGGAAGGTGGAAAAACTTTTACTATACAGAATCCTGACCACAGGAAGAAAAAAAATTGTCATGGAAATAAGATTTATTTATTTATTTATTTATTTATTTATTTATTTATTTATTTATTTATTGAAATTAGAAATTAAAAAAAGAACAGTAGCATATAACCACTTAAAAATACAGAATTGGGGCACCTGGGTGGCTCAGTCAGTTAAGCATCTGCCTTTGTCTCAGGTCATGATCCCAGGGCCCTGGGATTGAGTCCGGCATTGGGCTCTCTGCTCAGAGAGGAGTCGGCTTCTCCCTCTCACTCTCCTTCTGTGTGCTCTCTCTCTGTCTCTCAAGTGGATAAATAAAATCTTTTTAAAAATCCAGAATTAACAAAATGTAACAATTAACAAGAATTAATGAAATAAAACAATGACAATAACAATAATAATTATAAAAGAGACTTTGGCTCTTAAGGGACCTGATCCTGATGAATCTAAGCTGCATCAGTATCAGTGGGTGAGCTGAGAGCAGAAGGCCCATTACCAGGACGTCCTGCAGGAAGAGTGCATATTATATATGGATCATGTTTTCTAGCAACTTCTTTTATTTTTAAAATAGGCGCTGGGGCGCCTGGGTGGCTCAATTGGTTGATCATCCAACTCTTGATTTTGGCTCAGGTCATGATTTCAGGATTGTGAGATTAATCCCTACATCAGGTTCCAGGCTCAGCATGGCCTCTGCTTGAGATTCTTTCTCTCCCTCACCCTCTGCCTGTCCCCTCTGCTCACTTGCTTGCACTCTCTCTTGACTCTCGTGAAGATATCTAACTTCTCTGTGCCTCACTTTCCTCTTCTGTAATATGGGTACCTCATAGGACTAATATGAGAATTAGTGAGTTGATTCTCTTACAACAGTGTCTGACACATAGTAAGCACTCAGTAACAAGGGTTATTACTTTTTTTGACAGGGAAAAATGAGGCCTTAAATTGAATAGGAAGTACAGAAAAAATTACCATTTTGAACACCTGAGTTTTGTCAATTAAAATAACACGTCACCTTCAGAATGAAACAGGATGCAACAGTAGTCAAGCCAAAGGGAGAAAAATAATTCGATGTATGGATAAAGAGAACAGAAAAGCAAAAAGTTGAAAAATATACCTGAAATGTTGGCAAAATAGTTGTCAGTCACAGTGATAGAATTTGTTGTGCGAGAGGGAGGAAACTAAAGGCAACGAAAAAAAATGAAAAAAGAATGTCTGTGTTTTATCCTAAGTTGGAGGCATTTTGAGGCATATTTGGGTGTACAATCAATAACAACCTGAAGTACTGAGATAAATAACAAGAGAAAATAAGTTGTCAATTTCTTTTCGTTGCTAAAAAAATTATGTTACAAAACTGCTGTGAATTTTACACAGGAGGTTTTGCTCAGAAACTTAGATCTCCATAAAAAATCATTTGTAGAACCCATTTTGAATGTATAGTAGTGATAAAAGAAGCTGGCTTTTGTCGTATCTCAGCAAGTAGGTAGAATGTTCTGCAGAAGTTAACGAGGAGATTTTGCATGCCCTACAGGATTATGTCCTCTTGATCAATAGTTTGCATACTTTCACTGCAGCAAATTCCAACAGTAGCTACCATTTATTGATTGCTTAACCGTATGCCAGACATATACTAGGTGTGTCTTTATCCCTTGTTCGTGTATGCAACAAATGTTTCTTCACACCTACCGTGTGCCAAGCACTGTTGTAAATATGAAGAATAAAGCAGCGAAGAAACTTGTGAAAATGGAGCTTATGTCCTGGTGTGGGGAGACGATGATAATAAACAAGTAAATATATCATAATTATAAATTAAGGAAGGGGAATCGGAAGTGCTGGGTATGTATGTTAGGGGGTGTTGCAACTGAGAAGGTGACGTTGGGAAGAAGTAAAGCAGCAGAGAAGTGTATTCCAGGCAGAGCAAGCTGGATATGTGACAATCCTGGGGCGGGAACATGTTGGGTGGTTCCAGGAGCACCCAAGAGGTGCTGGAGGGAGAGAGTGAGTAGGGAGAGAGAGTGAGAGATTTTATCAAGAGAGGTATAGGGTGGGCCTAGGTAACATTTCATGGAGCCGTTTATGAAAGTTCAAGGGATGGTGCATCATTCTTGGAAGAGCTGGAGCTAGCAGTTATATTTATATTTTTAAATTTTTATTAATTTAATTTTATTTTTAAGTAGCTTCTACACCGAACATGGGGCTTGAGCTCACAACCCTGAGATCAAGAGTCACATGTTCTACTGACTAAGCCAACCAGGCACCCCAGCAGTTATATTTTTGGATTAGTTTGTGGCTGTTCATAAGGGTTCTTTTGCCCAAGTGTGCCCGGACCCTGGCTGAGGTCTGCTGATCTGAGGCGCAGAGCATGGTGCTCATCACATAGGTGGGGCTCTACATATACCTGTTGAGTAAATGAATAAGTTAAGAGAATGAGTTCTAGGATGAGCTCGCTCTGAAATGAATTGGTTGTGCGGTTTTGAACAAATTATTCGACTTGCCTTTGTCTTAGTGTGCAACGTGAGAACTTCACAAGCTTTCTTCTTTTGTGATTGTAAGTGATGGCCAGTCTTCCCCCTTACTTAGCATTGTGAATGTTAAGAGTCAGCCTGCGTAGGGAAAGGAGAAGGATGGCCAAGCCCCCGCCTTCCCCCCCACTCCACATTTATTTTCCTGCTCGCTCAGCAGCTCTGTCTTTCAGTTTGCCTTCTCAGCTCCAGCCTTTGGCCAAGATAGTAAAGCTGGAAATAGAGGCTGGCCTTGGCATGGTGACAGAGCTCTTGAGGCATTTCTTCCTGTCAGAAGATTTGACGGTATGTATGCATAGACACTCTGGCTGAGCTCACGCTGATTCTGGGTCCCTGCCAGACTCTTAAGATACTAACATAAACTTATCTTTGTTCTCATGCCATGTATTTGGGAAACTTGGTCTGGACTTTCCATCTAGCAGCTACATGTTCATCAAAAAAGAAGATTCCAATGTCAGTAGCAAAGAACTAGCAAGGATTATATGATGAGTCAGGAAAGATTTTGAATTATTGTGTCTTGAGGCCTGAATTGAATAAATATTCTTTAAGGTGTGGGCTATGTGGTGTGGGCCTTTGGAAAAAAAAAAAAAAGAATGATTTTTGATGATAACAGAGGCAGAATCAAATAAAAAGCTTCCTTTGAAAATGGAATTTTTAATAACTTCTATATTTACCATTTCTGGATGTGGGTTTCCAGGGTGAAGGGAGAAATCTGATATATAAGTAAAACTAGTGTCATTAAGAATATGCTGGCCTTTAGCCCTTCTAGGGAGGGTTACTTTGTCTCTTAATGCTCGACCAAGCCCTGTTTTTTAATAGAGAGCCTTAACTAAGGCTAGAAGCCGGCAGACCAGCCGGGTCCACATGGATGCTTCATTCTGTTTAGATGAACAGTTAAGTGTTGCAGTGTTTTGGCCAACGCAGCCAGTGCTCACTCTGCTTGTCCATTGGCATTTAAAAATAAGGGCTGTGTGGTGGGGTAAGTTTTTAAACCAATGACTCATAGCTCTTGGAGACTGATAGCATTGGGTAAGCCAGTAAGTCAGTGCTGGGTTGAGAACACTATATACGGATTTCAACCAACAAGGCTCACAAGCCAGCAGTGCTATTTAGTTAACCATTATTCACATTGCCAGTTCTCCTTTCCTTGCTTGGTCCTATGGACTAATTTTAATTAGCATTATTTTGCACATTATAACTGAATAACTCAAGGTAATGACAGAACCAGGCCAACCTTGATGCCACACAGTTTAATACGACAACAGACAGAACTAGCATTAATATACTGTGTAGCAATTTTTGAAGTGGACTGATCCTCCTCAGTGCTGATAGGCATCAGTTATGCTATCCCCATAACTGGTGCAGGGAGGTTGTGTTTGGCTCAGGAAAGAGGTGGGACAGGGCCTTGAGCCAGAGCTCTTGAGCAAATTTCAAGCTTCTATCTTTCACCATGCTGTCTCTAGAACTGTTTGAAACAGCACTCATGCTATTTTTTTCGTAGAGAGCTACAGTTGGGGTGTGTGAGAAGTTCAAAGTGTGTAGAGAATATAAAGAATGTTGACTGAAAGCTAACCCCCTCTCATGTCCCCAGTGGGCATCTCCTAGCTTCCACTGTCACAAGTGAGTAAGAGTGTGCTTTGGAAGGAAAAGCACCTTGGTTATATAAATTCTCTTTTCCCACTTCATTTCTTTTTTTGTATCATTCTCCCTTTGAGATCCTGCTCCCTTATTCTAATCTTTTTGCTTTTATGCTTTTTCTTTTTGCTATTTATTGTTATCATTTTACTTTTCTCTCTTTGTACCCTGCTTAGTCCAGATCTACTTTCAGAATCATTTTATTTTTTTCTGTGGTCCTGTTGTTTCAACAAAACCTCACAAATAAGGTCTTGAAGGGCTAAACCCTTTCAAGCTACATGTTGGGGTAAGGGGGATGTCGGAGTGTGTGGCTGGTTAAATAAACTTAAGCCACTCTGCCTTGAGGCCCAGAATAGAAACCAAGATACTCTGATGATTGTTAATGTGAATGAAGGGAACAAGAAAGGGGTCCAGAGTCACTCTTATCGTCATCCCAGGCTTTGTGACAGTCAGCCTGTGACAGAAGCATGGTGTCGCATGTATTAGTCATTCATTGTGCTGCATTGCTAAGTGTTCCGTTGCAGGACTTTATCACAATTCATGTGTCCATCTATCAGTCTGTAGACATTTGGGCTGTTTCTGTATTTGGCTCAAATGAACAAAGCTACCATAAACATTCAGAAATGGGTCTTTTTGAGGGAATTTGTGTTTATTTCTTTAGAACAAATACCTAAGAGTCGATATTTCATTTTATAAGAAGCCTCTAAACCATTTTCCAAAGGACTTGTACCATTTTGATTCCTTCCAGCCAAGCTTTTTTTTTTTTTTTAAGAAATGTTTATTTATTTGAGAGAGAGAGAGAGAGAGAACACAGAGGGAGAGGCAGAGAGGGAGTGAGAAAGAATTCCAAGCAGATTCTGAGCTGAGCGTGAAGCATGGCTAGATCTCATGACCTTGAGGTCATGACCTGAGCCAAAACCAAAAGTCAGTCACTTAACTGACTGAGCCACCCAGGTGCCTCTCTTTTAATTATTTTAATTATCTTCCAAAAATCTAGTTTTTAATTTTGAAATATGACTTATCAGTTTTATCTATTAATTTATGTGTTTTTTTGTGTGCTCTTAAGAAATTTTGCCTAACCCAAATCACAAAGATTTTCACCTATGTTTTCCTCTAAAACTATAAATATCTTAGCTTATGATCCATTTCAGGTTAATTATGGTATATGGTGCAAGATAAGGGTTATGAATCAGGATTCTCTCTCTCCCTCACCTCCTTCCTCTTTTTTTCTCTCCCTCATTTCCCACCCTCCCTCATCTCCTTCTCTCTGTTCCTTCCCTCTCTCCTTCCTTTTTTCCTTCCTTCCTTCCTTCCTTCCTTCCTTCCTTCCTTCCTTCCTTTCTTCCTTTCTCATATGGACGTCCAGTTGTTCAAGTATTATTATTAAAAAAATTATCACTTATCGGGGTGCCTGGCTGGCTCAGTCAGAAGAGTATACAACTCTTGATCTTGGAGTTGGGAGTTTTAGCCTCATGTTAGGTATAGAGATTACTTAAGTTAGTCAAACCTAAAAATATGATCATTTATCTAGATGAATAGATAAAGAAGATGTGATATATATATACATATATGTGTATGTATATATATATACACACACACACACACAATGGTATATTACTCAGACATAAGAATGAAATCTTGCCTTTTGTGACAGCATGGATGGATTTAAGGCATATTATGCCAAGTGAAATAAGTCAGTGTGATAAATACAAATATATGATTTTAGATACAAAACAGATGAATGTAAGGGAAATGAAGGAAAAAATAAGATAAAACAGAGAGAGAGGAAAACCAGAAGAGACTCTTAACTACAGAGAATAAACCAAGAGGGTAAGAAGGTGAGGGGATGTGCTAAATGGGTGATGGGCATTAAGGAGAGCACTTGCTGGGATGAGCACTGGGTTGTATATGTAAGTAATGAATCACTAAATTTTACTCCTGAAACCAATACTACTGTATGTTAACTGTATGTTAACTAATTTGAATTTAAATTATAAAAGAAATTAATATGACACTGTATGTTAATTATACTAGAATTAGAATCTAAAAAAATGATCAATTACTCATTGAAATACCTGTGCCTTCATAAAAATCAATTAAGTATACATGTGAATCTATCCCTTTACTCTTTATTTTTATTCCATTAACTTATATGTCTGTCTTCATCCTAATTTCATAGTCTTGATCTAAAGTATAGTCTTAAAGTCAGATGGTGTAAATCCCCTAGTTTTTCTCTTTTGCAGTCTTTATTTTTTTAGTTTTTCTATTTTCTTTGCCTTTCTATATAAATTTTAGAATCAGCTTATCAATTGCTACAAAGTAGCCTACCGTGATTTTGACTGGGATTGTCTTAAATCTTTAGATCAATGACTATAATCGATGCCTTAACATTAAATCTTATCAATGAGCATGATAAATCTTCTCATGCATTTAGGTCTTTAATTTCACTCAGCAATGTTCTATATTCTCAGTGTTACATCTTGTCTATAGTTAGATTTCTCTATATGCATTATGTCTTTTAATGCTATTATACATGGTATTGTTTTTTAATTTATATTTTTAATGATTCCGTGCAACCACATATACGTATAATTGGTTTCTGTATGCTGACCTTGTATTCTATAACATTGCTAAACTCACTTCCTAGTTCTAAGGAATTTTTAAATGTAGATGACCAAATTGTCTGTGGAGTAAATGATTTCTTCCTTTCCAACATGAATAGTTTTTATTTCTTTCCGTTGGCTTATTGTATTGATTGGAAACTCCAGTAGTCTTCCCTTCATAATGCAGAATCTTTTAAAATGTCCTTTATTAAATTGAGCGAGTTCCCTTCTATTTTTAATTCACAGTGAGTTATTTATTTTATTATCAGTAGTTGAATTTTATCTAATACTTTTCTTGTATCAATTAATATGATCATGTGATTTATCTCTTTTTATATCGTAAAATGGTAGATTACATTGATTAATTTTATTTTTTAAAAGATTTTATTTATTTATTCATAGAGACAGAGAGAGAGAGAGAGAGAGAGAGAGAGAGAGAGAGGCAGAGACACAGGCAGAGGGAGAAGCAGGCTCCATGCAGGGAGCCTGACGTGGGACTCGATCCCGGGACTCCAGGATCACGCCCTGGACTGTAGGCGGTGCTAAACTGCTGAGCCACCCGGGCTGCCCTGATTAATTTTAAAAAGTTGAATCAGCCTTACATTGCTGGGATGAACTCTACTTTGTGATTGTTTGTTGTTCTTTTTATATATTATTGGATTTGATTTACTGTTTTGTTGAGAATTTTGCATGTATGTTCAGAAGATATATTTTGTGTCCATGTTCAAAAGATACCTGCTATGTCTACATTCTAGTTTTGTTGTTTTTCACTGTCTTTGTCTGGTTTTGGTATGAGTAATGCTAGTCTTATAAAAAGAGGTGGGAATTGTGCCCTCCTCTTCTGTTTTCTGGAAGATTCGTGTATACTTGATGTTATTTCTTCCTAAATGTTTTGTGGAATATGGCATTGAAATTATCTGGGACTAAAGATTTCCACTGATTATGAAAGAGGCTCTTCAAAGATGTCCACACCCTAATCCCCAGAAACTATGAATATGTTTCCAAAGATGACAAAGGAACTTTGTACAAATAATTAAGTTTAAGGGCCTTCTGGTGGAGGCCCCAGATTATCCTACATTATCCAGATGACTTCAGTGTCATCATGTAAGTGCTTAAAAGCTGAGGACGTTTCCAAACTGTAGTGAGGGCCTTTCCAAACTGTAGTCAGAGAAACAGAGAATGCACTATCAGTAGGACTTGACTGCTGTTGCTGGCTTTGGAGATAGAAGGGGTCAATGAGCCAAGGACTGCAGGCACTCTCTAGAAGCTGAAAAACGTTTTTTTCTTAGGGCCTTCAGAAAGTAGTACAATCTTATTGACACACTGAGCTTAGCCTGATGAGACCAGTGTCAAATTTATGACCTACAGAACTGTAAGATCATAAATTTGTGTTATTTCAAGCTACTGAGTTTGTGGTAATTTGTTATACTAGCAATAGAAAATGAATACAAGCATATTTTCTAAGACTCAAGAGAAGAATAGTCTATGTTTACCCAGATATTTACCATCTTTGTTGTTATTTTTTCATTCCTGATATGTTAGTTGTTTTTCTGTTATCATTTCCCTTCTGTTTGAAGAAGTTTCTGTAGCAGTTCTTTCAAAGTAGGCCTGCTGATAACCAGTTCTTTTAGATTTTCTTCATCGGAGAATATTTTCCCTCCATCTTTATTTCTAAAGGATCTTTTCACCAGATACAAAATTCCAGAATGACAGTATTCTTTGAGCACTTTAAAAAATGTTATTCTTCTCCATCTGGCCTCTGTGGTTTCTGATAACAAATCTGTATTCATTCAAATTGTTGCTTCCCTATAAATAAAGTGTCATTTTTCCCGGTTGGCTTTCAGTATTTTTTTTCTTTGTGATAGTTTTCTTTTTTATTGTTTTCAGCAGTTTGATTATGATATGGCTGGTCATAGGTTCTTTGAGTTTATCCTCTTTGGGATATACGGAGTTCCCTGAAACCCTAAGTTTATGTCTTTTGACAAATTCAAGGCGTCTTAAGCCACTTTTTCTTTTTAGAAATTTTTATTTGAATTTTAGTTAACATACAGTGCAATATTGGTTTCAAGAGTAGAATTCAGTGATTCATCACTTATATACAACATCCAGTGTTCATCATAACAAGTGCCCTCCTAATCCCCATCACATATCTAGCCCATCCCCTACTCACCTCCTTCCATCAACCCTCAGTTGGTTCTTTATTGTTAGGAGTCCCTTATGGCTTGTTTCCCGGTCTCCTTTTTTTTCTTTTCCTCCTTCCCATATGTTCAATCTGTTTTCTTTCCTAAATTCCACAAATGAGTGAAATCATGTGGTATTTGTCTTTCTCTGATTGACTTATTTCACTTAGCATAATACATTCTAGCTCCATCCACATCATTGTAAATGGCAAGATTTCATTCTTTTGATGGCTGAGTTATATATATATATATTATTTACCACATCTTCTTTATCCATTCATCAGTCGATGGACATTCGGGCTCTCTCCATAGTTTGGCTGTTGTTGATAAGTGTTAAGCCATTATTTCTTGAAATACTGTTTTTGGACTGAATTCTTTTCTCTTGGGATTCTGAGGACATAAGTTTCTTTTGGTTTTGTCTCACATACATCTGCTACTATATTGATTAAAAAAAGTTTTCCCTCTGTTGTTCAGACTGCATCATTTCAATTGTTCTATCAAACTCACTCTTTCCTCTGTCATCTCTAGTACTGAGCCCATTTTAATGAGTTTTAAATTTTTAGTTATGCTTTCCAGTTCTAAAATCTCTGCTTTTACCTATTCACTGCCGCTTTCTGTCTTCTCATTTGTTTCAAGAGTATTCGCTCTTATTTTCTTGGAACATTTTCAATGTCTGTGTAAAAATACAAATTCCAAGGTCTCTCATTTTGGCATCAGTATTTGTTGATTGTATTTTTCTCATGTAAGTTTAAGTTTCCCTGGTTTTTCATATGTCAAATAATTTCAGATTATATCCTGAACATTTTAATATTATAAGACTCATAGTTTTGTTAATTACTATGGAGAATGTATTTTTTTTAAGCAGATAAGTGACTCAATTGGATTTAGGATGCAAATTTTGACTAGTTTTTTTTTTTTTTTTTGGTGTGTGTGTGTGTGTGTGTGGTTTTAAAGACTTTGTAGTACATTCAGATTTATCCCATGTGTGTACCACCCAGAGGCAGTCTGACTCTGGTGGGGTTTATTCTTAGAGTACTCACTGCTGGTATAGTAGTACTTCAAACTCTGGTCTTTCTCAATTTGCCTGCTGCTATTTAATTATCAGAGTCCTCAAGTGCTCCATGCATTCTGTCCAGATTTGATAGCTCTCGGAGGGAGAGAGGGGGTGGGGTGCACTTATTCTATCTTACCCAGAATCAGAATCTTATATCCTTTAATTTTTGAAAGCTTTTGACCTATTGCTTAAGTATTTCCTATGACATTGTCTGATTCCATTCTGTGTAGTCTCTTAATCCATATCTCTAAGTAGTTGTGTGTTAGGTCTTCTAATTCTAATATTCATGTTTTTTTCACGTGTTCCATCTTCTTATCATTCTTGCCACATTCTCAGTAACATTCTGGGATCATGTTTTTTGTTCTCAGATTTTTTTTCCACCAATTTTCAGTTCTATTTCATCTGTTGCTTTTATAGCAAATGGTTTTTAAATATTGTTTTTAAATATACTTTTATTTCCAGAAGTTCTGTTTTTTCTTTGAAATCTGCCCAATCTTTCCTCATACAATTTTGTTCTTTCATTATTTTTTGTATTCTTTTACAAAAATTTTTAATCATTCAAAACACTTATTTTATACTTTGTATCACATTTTTATGATATTCTGAGTTCGTGAGATGCTAATGTTCTTTTTCTGTGTGTGTGCCTCCTGTCTTTCATGGTACTTTGTTTCAAAGTTGTTGTTGTTGTTGTTATTGTATTGTGATTTTCTCCTTATCAGAAATTTTCCTCTTATATGCTAGAGGTTATATGTGGAAAGTCCCTTAATATAAGTTTTACATTTCCTTCCTCAGGAGACTCTGGAATTTTTATTCTAATTTCTGACTGTAGAATTCTTACACCATGGTGAGTGTAATTTTGGACTATGTATCTGCAAGTGGCAAGGCTTAAGAATTGACATTTATTATAGATGACTTTATTTTCCACCCATGGTCATGTTCAGCTGGAAGGCACTTTTGTCACTTTTTAGACCAATGTACAAAATTTTTAAAGTTACTTTTTATATACACTATAATCCTTCGAAGCTTCCTATTTTTATCAGAGGGACCAGTAAAATCTTCACCACTTCTGGCTTTCCCATAATTCATTGTTTCCAGTTCTTGTGTGGATATTAAAATCCTACCCCATTGTCTTAGGGCCTCTGTTGAGTCTGAAAGGCTGTATCCCAAACTTTCCCAATCATTGCATTGGCTACTCCTTTCTCTGCCAATCTCTAGCTACCTTTTTCTCATGGCATCTGAGAATTTTCTTTCTTCTTATGCATAAGAAAATTATTAAAGATTTCATTTGTCTTTGTGATGTGTTAATGGTAAAAGGGAATCCTCTCAGGGTCAGTAGAATTTTCCATTTTGACTGAAATTTTCATTATGTGGTTTGTGTTTACATAAGTTTTCTGTGACTGCTGAAAAAAAACTACAAAGTTAGTGGTTTCAAACAGCACAAATTTATTACTTTATAGTTCTATAGTTGACAAGTCTAAAATGGATCTCACTGAGCTAAAATCAGGGTATTGGTAAGATCCTGTTTCTTTCTGGAGGATGTAGGGGGGAATCCTTTTTCTTGTACTTCCTAGCTTCTCAAGACAGCCCACCCACATACCTTGGCTCATAGCCCTTCTGTATTCTTCCGTCTTCATAGGCAGCAACAGCAAAACAAATTCTTCTCATTTTACCACTACTGTAAACTCTTCTTCTGCTGCCCTCTTGCACAAATAAGGACCTTTGTGATTATATTGGCCACACCCAAACAATCCAGGATAATCTCCCTATTTTAAGGTTGCCTGAATAGAAATTTTAATTCCATCCTCAACTTTAAGTCTCTTTGCCATGTAATATAATATTCACAAGTTCTAGTCATTAGGACATGTAGTTTTGGAGGGTGGGAAAGGGCATTATTATTTCTAGCACAGTGACTGCAAGCAAACATTTTAACATTGTGTAAAGGAAGTTTCAGTGTACGCTGATTTAATATATAAGGCAACTACAACATGAAGGGATGAGGATAAAGGGACCAAGTGTTGGTAAAGTTCTACATTCCAACTGAAGCGGTAGCATATAGACTTTAGAATAGATGGTGAAAAGTTGTATATATTGTATTCCCTAGAGCATCAATTTAAGAAACTAAACAAAAAAGATATAGTTATGAGACATGTAGATAAAAGGAGTATATAAATACTGGCATTTAGTGGTTAGAGATCAAGGATGCTATTAATCATCCTACAAGGCACAGGATAGTCCTAACAAAGAAGTTTCCAACCTCAAAATGTCCATAGCTCTGAAGTTGGGGACCTCTGCCCAGGTCGATAACCATGCCCTAGCTAATACAATGACTCCCCTTTCTTACAGTTTTCCAAAGCATTATACTTTGGAATAGGAATAGCACGCTCTGTCTGTAGTGATATTTCAATGGTTTCTATAACTTTAATTAGGTCACATAATTACAGTGGCAGGTTCAACTGCAATAATTCTGGGTACAAAATACCATTCTTATGGAGCGAGCATGAGTGTGTGTGGGAGGGAACTAGAGACAAGCTTACAGCTTTCAGCATGTAATAAGTGAGCACCAGAGAGATGCTGATTCTGTGATTTGGTTGAGTACCTGTAGGTTAGGAGACCTTCTCATGTAAATATGTGTATACATGTATAGTTACTTTTCCTTCTTATTTCTATCTTCCAGTAGAATTTTAAATAATTCCATTATTTAATGTAATTTTTGTAGATACTAATTGCAATCCAATATTTTGGATGTACGGCTATACAAAGATCTTTAGCTTCTTGATGGCTAATTTCCTTTGAATTAATTAATTCGGTTCAATTAGGTTAATTTTATTTTGTTCTGAAAATTTAGGAGATTTCATAAAACAATACTTCATCAAGTACTGGCTTATTTCTTTCTCAAAGTTTATAAAATTCCAAGTAAAGTGGAAAAAATTTGATAAAGAGAGATAATTAATAATTAACCTGAAAAAAGTTTCCAGATTCTGATTTTTTCCTTAAAAATTCCAGTGGTAGAGCTAAAAATGTCCCCCTTTTCCCCTTACGGTATAATATAGTACATATTTCTCTGCTGGAGACTCAGACTCCATTTTTGATAACTAGCTATGTAGGGTCCTGTTAGAGAATTCAGAATCTACTTGCTTGGATGGAAACTTAAGAAACTCGATTGGTCTTTGGAGCAGTTAACATTTTAAGTCACTTTTGAAACTCCTTTCTGTATGGGCATTGAATGTCATTATTCAAAATTTACCTCAAAATTTTAAGGCTATGTTGAAAAATATTATGTGCAAATGAGCTGAAGTATACTTTTTCCGGTTGAGAATTAGATCTCAAATGTCCTCACTGTTGTGGTCCCAGCGCCTAGGTGAGAAGGGTGCGTAGAGCATGCTTGAGTGTGGTCAACTGTGGGGTGGCTCTTCTCTCTTGTTCAGGCTCTGCCTTCTTACTTCTTTCCTCTTGCTCCTTCTCTTTCTCTTATCCATCCATCCTCCATCCATCCATCCTCCACCCATCCATCCTCCATGCATCCATGCATCCTCATCCATGCATCCATCCATCCTTCCATCCATCCTCCATCCATCCATCCATCCATCCATCCATCCTCCATCCATCCATCCATCCTCCACCCATCCATCCTCCATGCATCTATGCATCCTCATCCATGCATCCATCCATCCTTCCATCCATCCATCCTCCATCCATCCATCCATCCATCCATCCATCCATCCATCCATCCACTTATCTACCTACCCATCATCTGTCTCTCCTTTTCGGTGAGGGTAAGCCTGCTGGCCCTGGTGCCCTTGTCTCCTGCCGCGTGCTCGTCCGGCGAGCCAGAGCCCGGTTCTCCGCGTCCTTTGGCAGGGGGCGCGCGAGGTCCCGGAGCTGTCCAGCAGTTCCAGGAGAAGTTCCCCGTGCGCGCTCCGCGAGCAGAGCTCTCCAGCGCCCCGCCCCGGGCCGGGAGCCTCTCCCCTGGGGCTGCCGGGGCTCCCGGGGCTCGCCAGTCTGCACTGGCTCCCGCCGCACCTCCGGAGTCCGGCTCGCCCTGGCAGCCCTCCTCCTCTTGCCCCTTAGAGGGAGTTCAGTTCCCCTTGCAGTCCCCGCCGGCTTCCCTCCTTCGCCTAGAGCGCGGGCGAGCGCAGCTCCTGGCCTCGCCGTCTGCGCCTGGGTGGTCCCTTCTCTCTCTCTCTCCGTCCGTCTTTCAAGACACGCGCCCGAGATCGAGGGGGGAGAGCAAAGACCGCCCGCCAACTTAGCCCCTCGATTTCACAGCCCTCGATCCCGAGAGGAGGCTGGCGCAGCCCAGGTCAGCGGGGGAGGGGGGGAGGGGAGGGCGGGGCTGCAGCATCTCCGGGGCCCGGAGCCCCCGGGAGCCCCGGCTGGGGAGGGGAGGCCCGGGGGTGCGAGGCCTCGCCCCCCCCCCGCCGTCCCTCCCGCCTCCCCGGGACTGCCCCTCCCGCGCCGGGCAGCGCGCTCTGCCCCGCGTCTCCGCCGCCCGCTCCATTGTCTCTGCCTTTACAACAGGTTCGCGCGGCTGCGGGGGCCGCCCCACCCCGCCCCACCACCTCCCTCCCCCCGGGCGTGGGGTGTGCGTGCCTTGGGCGGCTTTTCTTCAGCTCCGGAGCCAATCCCCCGGCGGAGCAGCCCCCGAGCGAGCCGACCCCTCCCTCTGCCCCCCGCCCCCCCTGCGCTGGCGCCTGGGCTCTGCGTGCGGGAACGATGTGCGCATTGGAGGCTCCAAGTTCTTCACGTGCCTGGGGGGGCCTCCCCTTTTCTTCTTAGGCGACCAAGTCGTATTCATCCTACTCATCAGTAAATGCGAGGCAGCGGCCGGAGCCACGGACGTTATTTTCCCGCTTGATTCCGAGAACCTCTTCGATCTTTTTATTTTTATTTTTATTTTTTTTTTTAATGTTTTATTTTTAAAGAGGGAGACGATGGACTGAGCAGATCCACACCATGGAGCCTCGGGTCTTGCTGAGAACCTTCTGTCTGATCTTCGGTCTCGGAGCAGGTGAGTGGCCCAGAGCTGGGGGCGCGGGGAGGGGGATGCCCCCCCACCCCCCACCCCCCACCCACCCCACCCCCTGCCTCGGGGCCCCTGGAGCCGGCTGGGGAAGCCCTTGCTTTCCCCGCGCCCCGAAGTAGGTCTGGAGTGGGAAGCTCGGAGTGGCGGGCGGATTGGGATTGGGGTTTTGCTGCGCGCGCCTTGGAGACGCCAGGGCGGGTCACACCCCTAGTCCAGGCTCGGAGGGCCGAGAGCCGAGGAGGGGGTGGTGGGGGGCACTTTGCACCGAGAGGGGCTTAAAGTAGGTCACGGAAATGGGACTGGGCGCTCCGCTATTTAAAGCCTGGCTGCTGATCTCAGGTGAGGCTGTGCGCCGTGCAGCAGGGAGTCGCCTCCCCTCGTCGGGCCCCAGCGCTGTCCCCGCGACGCGGTTCTTCGCTGCCCTGGAGGAAGAGGCGTGGATTTTGATGGAGCTTTTTCTTTCTTTCCACCCCCCTCCCCTCCCCTCCCCTCCCTTCCCCTCCCCTCCCCTCCATGCCCCCTCCCCTCCACCTCCCCCGCCACCCTCCCCCCAGTCTGGGGGCTCGGTGTGGACCCCTCCCTGCAGATCGACGTCTTCACAGAGTTGGGACTCGGGGAGTCCACGGCCGGGGTGCGCCAGGTCCCTGGGCTGCATAATGGGACGAAAGCCTTTCTCTTTCAAGGTAGGAGCGCGTGCCCAGTGCCCGGCGCGGTTGCACTTGGGGTAACCCCGGGGGAGTTGGCCTCAGCTGCTCCTAACTTCTCTGTGGCCCACGGATGGCGGTGTCTGGAGCTGAGACGTATTTGAAACACACGCACGCACACCCCTTCCATCTCTTTTTAAGGCGTTTGGGTTTTCCTCCCCTCCCGCCCCCTCCTCCTTACTTTGCACTCTCGCCAGTTCTAATGGATAGTTCCTTAATTACTGTGCGGAAACTCCGATGGCAGATGGTTGATTTTGAGAGTCTGGGGAACAATGAATTGTAGCACAAACGCCTCATTTGGGTGAAATTGATTTAGGGAGAAAATAGGATAGCTTAATCTTAGTTAGGACACCGCTCTCTGAAAGTTTCAGGTACAGCGGTGCCTGGTGGGGAGGAATTTCTTTATGTAGATTATTAGCTTTCTGGACAAACGAATAAGTCCTCAATAGTTTTGTCTGCTGTGTATCCCAAACATATTAGATTTGAAACGATTCCCCATGGAAGGATCATGATCCTACTTTATCAATGTCAAGAGAAAGAGAATAATATCCTCTTAAATATCATCTTGAGCATCTTTCAAATACATTTTAATTCAAAGGTATATTTTGTATCCCCGTTACCCGACGCTCAATATCATAGAACCTTTTTTTTTTTTAGATTGAAGTCACTGAATGTTGGCCATGCACAAAGTCTACATTTTAATTTATATTTAAGTGTGTAGTCAGAAGCAAATTCCAATGCATCAAGCCATCACTTTGGATCTACCAAAGTCTTTGAATACTGTTTGATTTGTGGAAAGATAGAATATGAGATTCCAAAAGGTAGCTAAACACACACAGAAAGATTCGTTTTACATGTGGTGAAGTATAGATGAATGCAAAAGAGAAAGGAAGTTTGGTTTAACATGTCTGATGGACTGACTGGAGCACCCCCTCCCCAGCCACCTAGATTTTTCGTTTGTGATTTTGGTGCCATGGCTTCAAGAGAAGTGCAATTCATAATTACTAAAGAGCTGGATATGCAAAATAAAACCACTTCAGCAAATCTGCGACCAAGAACTAGGCATAAAATAAAACTTGAATGTCTCTGTAGTGGTGCTGTTGCCTGCCACAACCAGTATGTGTCACCATGGACAGTAACACTAAAGCTTATACAATGGGAAAAGGAGGAAATAGACATGTGTTGCATTTATTTGAAACAAGTTTACTCCTATAAAAAATTAAAATGTGGTTTTCTGGGTTAATTATGGCGAGCCCAGTAAATGTTTTTATTGTGACACCTATTTGTGATGATATTTTATTTACTTAAAGGTCTTTTTTGGGGGGAAAGGATGCACAGCCCGGATATTGAATCCTTTAAAAACAATGACCGAATCTAATAAATGAAATAAGACGAGACTGTCAGCAAAATTCACAAAGTGAAATAAATAGAGGTGTCATTAGGGTTAAACTTCTGTTTTTTTTATTTTCTTTTTTTTTTAATCTCTGATTTTTAATCTCTGTGAACTGGAAGCAAAGTTATTTCAGGACTGCTAATTTGAGTAACTGGAAAGCTTTACAGAAGCCAAAGCTCCTAATAAACAAGTAGTGTTGAATTGCCCTTAAAATTTCCAAAGGTCCTTTAAATTATACTAGTGATGTTCATTTCCTCTGAAGAGTATCTGACCTGTCACAACTAGAAACCTTGAGGACTGTACATTTTGTGTTCTCGTGCTAGACAATTAGACGATTTCTAGGAAATAGTCTCAAGGCACAAATACCTTTTCCTGGTTAAGTTTTTTAAAGGAATGTTTTCATTTTTATTTAAATTGCTAGTTCTTCGAGGTAGGAATCGTGTTGGAAACGAACTGTCCATTGTAACTACATATCAGTGTACATCGATGAATTGTTTTTATGTCCATATTGGTACCAAGACCTACCTTTAGACAGAGTAAATGCCTAACAAATATAGTTTTCTAGATTTAAAGATGTGAAATTTCATTTCCTGTCAAATTAGGAACGTTATTTCATATTGCCAGTCAGTCAGCAAGTATCTGCTACCTGCTGTGTTCTCAATAGGCATTTATTACTGATTTATTGATGCTCTAACAACTTCTCTTATTTGAAGATTTAGATTATGCAGTTGACAACAGGTAGATATTTTGCTCTGCCTGGTAGTTCTGCGTTACCTTGGAAATGTGTTTTCTCTGCTATTAGAAAATATTGGTAAAAAGTCAATTCTGACTCCTACTGCTTCATGGGGATTCCATGGGTTTTAGAGAGACTAAAGCTTTCAGACTGAAGATTTTATGAATTTGATTTATGGTGAATTGAGGGTGCTGCAGATACTTTTGTATAGTGTGTGAGATGTCATAGTAGGATAGTAACAAATTACAAAACCTGTGAGATGCTCTCAGATTTCACATAAACCTATCAGATAAGTTGCTTTGTGCTATCAGATATGTTCTATATAAATGGAAGGGATTTTGAACCATTAAATTTCTTCTGTGGTGGTATAACCATCTTCTTTTGTTTCTTAGCTTGAAAATAAAGAAATCTCAGCATATGATTTCCCAGTGATTTTTGCTCATTTAGTATTTCTCCTCTTGGCTACTTCATTATTCTCTTTAGTGATACTTAAGATGCTTTCAATTCAGTACTTTTAAAACCATAAGTAATTTTTGTAAATTGTTTTGCAATATGAATATATTACTTAATAATGATATTTTATTATATATGTAAAATGAAAGCAAATGGAAATATATTTCAAAGTCATACCTGGTTTTTATCATGGTATCACTAAAATTGTTTTGTGGTTGTTGAAGTTTGATTTGTAGCTGCATTGGAAATTGAAGTAAGAAGATGCTAAATTAGATCATCCCTTAATAAATGTGGCTTTTTATCTGTGCCAATTATAATCATTTTCAAAAGGAAAAGTATCCAGGCAACAGTTTGGAATCTACATCAAAATCTTCTAAGTATTTCTAGCTGCAGTCTGACTCATAGCCACAAAAATACACTTACATTTTAAAAAAAAAAACAGAGGCCTGAATGCTGACAATGGAAAAGACCTATGAAAGCTCATAAAGAGGTCTGAAATTGTAAGTGCTAGTGCAATTATAAATAGAATTATATCTACCTGTTTAAATCTAGGAAGTATTTGTAAAGATAATGTTCATAATAATATTCTTTCTTCTCTGTACATGAGAGACCAAGAATAAACACATATGAAGTACAGTTCCAGGACTTTCTAGCAACGTTAGCAGGATTTTTAGATCCTTGATTTTAACAATTTGTCTGGCCAGGTTCCCAAAGCTGATAGTTTCATCTGTTGGTTTAAAAAAATTTCTTCTAAGGTATTCACAGATTTTATAATGCCATTAATCCCCACAAGAGTAGTAGATAAAATCAAAGCATATTTTTTTCCTGAGTTGGTAATTTGAAAATAAGTTTGGTAGTTCTTTTTTAGGAACCTTAAAATTAAAAAAAAAAAAAGGAACCTTAAAATTTAAATATTTTAAAGGAAGAGGTCCCTGAGTGACTCACTGGGTTAACTGGTGATTTCGGCTCAGGTCAAGATCTTATAGGTCCTGAGATGGAGCCCAAGATGGCTGTGTGCTCAGCAGGGAGTCTGCTTGGGAGTCAATCTCTCCCTCTCCTGCCCTCCCCAACTCACTGTCTTTTTTTCCCCTCTCTCTCTCTCAAATAAATAAAATCTTAAAAAGAAAAAGATTTTAAGAGGAAAAAAAATGTCCACAAGTCTACTCTTACATCAGTATTTAAAAACAGGACTGAAATTGGGCATTTGGTGGTGGGCTATTGACTTTAGTAGGTAAAAGTAATTGCATTAAGGAAAGTGAGGTTAGGTTACAATGAGTATTTGTCAATATGATGGCCAGTGAACATCCACAGACTTAGGGACAATGGTCATTGGTACCCCAACAGAATAGAATAACACAGTGACAAGGAGATGGACTTAGAAACCAGATAGACCCAAGTGGAATCTCATTAGATGTTTTACTATGGTGAAGTGACTCAATTTCTCTGAACTTGAGTACTCTCAATCATAAAATTAATATTCTTATGAGGATTAAAGGAGACATGTTCATTCATTTCAATAGATTTTTGTTGTGCAATCCTATTCTGCTAGCAGAAAGCAAAGACATAAGTTAGAATTTTACTTTCAGAGTGTCTTAAAATAGTCATTAAACAAACAATTGCACAGATAATAACTTAATCACCAGTAAGATAAATGCTATGAGGAAAAACTAAGAGTGCAATGTGAATCTGTACTCTAGTTTAGGAGATCATAGGGTCAGAGAGACTGTCTTTGAAGAAGAGTCATTTAAGCTGAAAGTTGAAGGACATAGTAAGAGAGTCTGGAGAAGAGAGGACACAGGGATACAAAGAGGGAGAATCACAGAGACTAAGGAAACAGCATGAGCAAAGATCCTGAGCCGGGAATGAGTGTTGTGCATTTAACAAAATGCAAGAAATTCAGAGCAATGGAAACAGGGTTGTGATATGAAATGACATGAATGAGCAGAGCAAGGTAGGCCATTTTACATGGTAGGCCACTTTAATGGAGGAGAATTGAAAATTTATCATTATACAAAAATGCATTGTGGTAGGCAGAAAATGGTCCTCAAAGATGTTCTTGTCCTAATCCTAGGAACCTGAGGTTACGTTACGTTTTGTGTCAAAGGGGAATTAAGATTGTACATAAAATTAAGGTTGTTAATCAACTGACCTACGGGTAAGAAAACTATTCTGGATTATATGGGCAGGCCACGTCCTTTAGATCTGGAAGAGGGAGGTTAGAAGGGTCAGTGTTACTGATGCAATGAGAGAATGACTAGACCTGCTGCTGCTGGCTTTGAAGATAAAAGTAGCCAAGGAATATGGGCAGTCTTGAGAAGGCAAAAAAAGGCAAGAAAATGGATTTTCCCTTAGAGTGTCCAGCACTGCTGACACTTGATTTTAACTCAGAACTGGGTTAAAATCCAGACCTCCAGAACTGTGAGATAATAAATTGTTTTAACTTAAGCCATGAAGTTTGTGGTGATTTGCTAGAGCAGCCAAAGGGAACTAATACATGGAAGTGGGGGCTGCTGTAAGAAACACCTAAGAATGTGGAAGTGGCTCTGGAATTGGGAAATAGGTATAGACTGAAAGAGTTCTGAAAAGCATGCTAAAAAAAGCCCAGATTGCCTTGAATAGACTGAGATATATGGATGATGGCAATTCTACTCGTGAGGACTCAGAAGAAAATGAAGAGTATGGTAGAGAAAACTTAAATCACCTTGGAGAACACCTAAATTGTCACAAACAGACTATTGGTAAAAATGAAGACATTAAAGACACTGCCAGTGAGGGCTGAGATAAAAATCCGTTTGCTATTGCAAACCTGAGGCAAGGGGATCCTTGCCATGCAGTGGCTAAAACTCAGCTAAATTGCATCCTGAAGTTATGTGGCAAGTAAAGCTGATAAACATGGGCTGAGGTATTTAGTCAAGGTGAGTTGTGTGCAGAGCGTTGAAGGTGCAGCCTGGGTTTTTCTTGCTGCTGCTTCTAGTACGAAGTGAGAGGAGAGAGGTGGTTTGAAGAAAGAGCTATTATGCAAAAATGAACTCAGAATTTGATATTTGAGAAATTCTCAGCCTCCCATATTGCAAAGGATGCTAAATTCGGAGATTCACTACCTGGAATGCCTGCTCTGGAAATAAAGCCAATGGTGTGGCTGGAAAACCTTTTGGGAGGGCCTTAGAAGTAAGGTCAGAGGATTCAGTCATATAAAGGGCATTTTGAAGAAATCAAACATGGAACTCATGGGTTCCCTCAAACATCTCAGCAGAAGCAGGTTAAAGAGATAGGTTTATCCAGGAAATACCTGTGCTACCTCCATTAGCCTCTTGTCTAATGGAGTAAACCACCATGATACATACGGAAGACCTATGCGGTTCTTGAGAATATTATACCATCAAAAATACATCTGGCTGGGCATGAAAATGGAAGTGAGAGGATGTAATGAAAGAAGGTTGTTGGATCCCAGCAGTTCTATAAGCAAGATACAAGCTGATTAATCTACTTACCTGCAAACATGTATCACCTTTCATGAAAAAACAAGGTTGAACAATAGGACAGAACTGAGAGCCCAGAAGACAGAGCTGAGATCCTAAAGCATGGATCCAGGGGCCACAGAGGATGATTCCCAGACTTTGAAATCAAATGCAGTTTGCTTAGCTGGATTTCAAATTTGCACAGGTCTGATGTCTACTTTTTTTAACTTCCTTTTTCTTTCTTTTTGAATGGAAATGTCTAAACTTGTTATCCCATGTCCATTGTACCATCATATTTTGGGAGCAGATATCTTGTGTCTTGAGTTTCACAGGTTCACAGATGGAGAGGAATTGTGTGCCTCAGGATGGATTGTACCCAAAGCCTCATTTAGACAATGGCATTTGGGACTTTTGAATTGCTAAGATTGAGACCCGATTTTAAACCATGAGCTGATATTCTACTGAGACTTTTGGATAGAGTGAATGTACTTTCCATGTGGGCTGGATATGAATCTTTGGGTGTGAAAGACAAGCTGTAGTAGGCTGAATAATGATCTCCCAACCACCCATATACTAACTCCTCAGAACTTGTAAATATATTATGTCACTTGGTAAGGGGGTGGGGGGAAATAAAGGTTGCAGATGTAATTAAGGTTGCTAATCAGCAGATTTTAAAATATGGAGATTATCCTGGGTTATATGAATGGGTCCCGTGTAGTCATAAGGATACCTTAAATATGGAAGAGGGAGGTAGAAGCACCAGTGCTGATGTGATGCGTCAGGAGAAAGACCTGATTAGTTATTGGCCATTGCTGACTTTGAAGTTGGAAGGTGCTCATGAGCCAAGGAATGTGGGCAGCCCATAGAAGCCATAAAAAGGAAGAAAATGGATCTTCCCCCTAGAACCTCCAGGAAAAACACAGCCCTGAAAACACCTTGATTTTAACTTAGTGAAATTCATTTTGGATTTCTGGCCTCCAGAACTGTGAGATAATAAGTTTGTTGATTCAGCCATTAACGTGATGTGTTACAGCAGCCATAGGAAACATATATATGTTAAGCATTAGCATCCATTTTATTTTGTAACTGAATTAAACTTTCTTTTGAACCGTCACTCAACTATGCATGACAGTGTATTTGTAGGGTTGTTGGAAATTTGAACTAATCAGTTAAACTTATGTTAGGCATTTGTGACAAAATAGTTGAAGTGTAAAGTCAGAGTCTTCATACTACATGCCGAATCTTTAAGAAATTCTTTCCATCATTTGGCTATGACATCATTCAGAGAGCAAACAGAACAAAATCAAATGTTGGGCTTTTTGGTTGTATTTATTTTTCAAAAAATATACCCTCTTCTCCCAAAGGCTAGCACAGAGGTGGAGGAGGAAAATTAGCATGAATATTTTAAAAGTAGAATGGTGTTGCATGGTGTTTGGCATCCACCAAGTGGATGGTGGTGTTTGGCATCCACCGAGTGTGGTAATCATACTTGTGGGCAGAGGCAAGCATAACCAGAAGTCTCATCTCAAAAGTGCCAGGGATCTCTGTGGGATGTCAACTAGGTTTCGTTTGGGAAGAGTTGGAGCAATCTTGACAGGCTCTGACAAGTGGATGACTTTGAATGTCATGGCTGAGGTACATCCAGATACCAGCTAAGGTGAAGAGCCTCTATCTTTCTTTGGCTTTATTTCATCTCCCACTGGTTCCTTATCCTCATGTTGGACCCCCATCTTGCAGATATTTAGCCTCTTTCTTGTTCTATTATCTCTCCATGATTCGATATCTGCTAACTGATAACTTAGGTATTAGACAGTCAGGCCCTACAGCGTGATATGGCTCCCATTGATTTTACTTCAGTTCAATTAAAATTTTTTTATTGCAGCACTTCTGTGTATGAGGATGGGGCACACAGTATAATGGAGGAAGGAAATGTTTACATAACAATACAGGAGGTAAAACAGGAACTGAAATTTAGTTGTAAATAGTGAAAAAGAAAATTTAGGACTTTATCTTAAAAAATGAAGCTAAACACTATGAAAATTATATGTCCTAGTGTATATATGACAAAGTGTAGGTGATCATTTAACTATGAGTTAATTATAAGAACAAGTAGAGTAAAATCAGGTGTTGATTTTATGTGTGTGTGTGTGTGTGTTTGTCTTTATAAAAACATGTGAGGACATTCTCTTTACCCTTTTAACACAAAACTATTGTATTTTGAGATACTTGTCATAATGGTACAATTTTTATTTTTCATTTTTGAAATGTAGCTACCCGTGTCAGACTGTCATAAGTTAGTACCTTTGTGTGTCATTTGAGCATTTTTCTTATCAACTTCATGAAAATTTTCATCTTTTGCCAGCTAGATTTCGGTTAGCACTGACATTGGAGAGGTAGGTGTATGTGCAAACTCATTTTGTAAGCAAACAGTTTATTAATAGATGTTTTTTGTTATGATGACTTCTGTCTCACCAATAAACTCATTTGTTGAAACTCAGATATGGGCCACTGTAATTGAAAAGAACTAGGGAGAGAACAGGTGGGAAGAAAAGCGAAGCATGACTCTTTCCTTTCCCTTTGGCCTGCTGCCAGCCACTGGGCACTTGGACAGGTGTTTTCTGAGTTGTTCTTGATGGCACCTCTGCTGACATTCTTCATGCTGGGGAAAGGATAAAGGAACTTAGGCAACCACATGTATTTTCCTGCAAAGGGAAGTTTTGGAATGAGGACAGGAAACTATTGCTCTGAAAGGTCACACTCTACTGGCATGGATATAGGGAAGACATGGTGGAGGTAATTCTAAGTTCATTGTGATATGCAGTATTAGTTAGGTCTATGGGCTCCAGAGCTGGACATGTTGGGTTGGAATTTGTTCACTGGTTGTGTGAACTTGATCTTGTTACTTAACTGATCTCTGAGGTAAAAATAGTACTACCTCTTAGAGCTGATGAGTAGATTAAATGAATGAAACTGCCTGACATTTACCAAACATTAATATACGTTAAATAAATATATGTATAAAATATTTATATTTTATATAAAATAAAAAAATATATTTTTTTATTTTGTAATTAGCTTAGTGGCAGGTCATGCTCCTTGGATTTTTATTTTTTAAGGGCTTCCAGGTAGAAATGCTGGAAATGAGTGAGCTAAGGTGAAGTGACTTTCACATGAGGCAGGCAGGACAGGTGGAAGGTCAACTGGAGTGGAGGAGAAACTGGCCCTGAAGCATCTTTTGTTCTAGTTTTGCTGTTTTGGCTTTACTGAGTGCAAGAGAGTATGTAGGGAGGGATGAGAATAAATGGCAAATGTGGAGGGGAAGGAGTAAAATTTGCCCTATTATATCACTGTTCAAAAGTGAGGGGCCAATAGAGAAAACCAACAAAAGAAGATTGATAGCATAGCTCCTCTGTAGACACCCAAACATTCATTACTTTTTCTTTTTTTTTAAGATTTTATTTATTTATTCATGAGAGAGAGAGAGAGAGGCAGAGACACAGCAGAGGGAGAAGCAGGCTCCATGAGCCCAACGTGGGATTCAATCCCGGGTCTCCAGGATCACACCCTGGGCCAAAGTGGCATTAAACTGCTGAGCCACCTGGGCTGCCCCACACATTACTTTCTAAGCATATTAAAAGTTTAGCTTAGTTTTTGAGACATAGGGAGAAGTGTTAGTAGTTCTGAGTAACAAATGATACAATTGCTTTACTTGGCTCTGGTTAGGGTACACTTGGCCTTCCTTGGCAAGATACCAGTTTGAACTGTTGGTAGGAACTGGAGGTGAGAACTGGTGATGGCAGATATAACATTTCAGGGAGTCTTGAATAGTGGTGTAGGGGCCAGTATAATGTTGACAGAATGGTTGGGATGGTCCTGTGGATCCTTTGTGAATTGGGATCACTATCCCTACATTTCTGGGTGCTTCTTTGGCTTCTTCTCTTAAATATCTTGTTGGCATATATTGGTTATTTCTGCCGTCCCATGTCCCTATGCCACATTTTTATCCCAGTGGCACCTAAGACTCTGATCTTCAGTGACTTACCTTCTTGTCTCCCCATTGAGACTATACGCTCCCCAAGGAAAGGATCATGCCCTGTGTTTGTTCTAGCCAGCGCCATCTCCATCTCAGTTCCTTCTCTGGTTCTTGATTTTTTTTTTTTTCCTGGTGAACTTTGACATATTATTCTGGACTCAGCTAAACTGTCACTTTGGCTACAAATTCTTCCTTTGGTGAAATTATTGTTTCTTCCTCTATGCTCTCTTAGTGTCCTGTATGAAAACAGCCACCTCACTATACTATAGCATTTTTTTAAGCATAGAAAGGCTGACCACTTGTCTTTTCCTTGCTGCTGTCACTGTCTTTCAGCCGGATTACTGCAGTAGCCTTTTATATGGTCTTCCTGCTTATGCTCTTGCTCCTCTGTATTCTCAGCATAGGTCCCGCGTAATCTTTTAAAAACACACAGTGTATATCCATGTCACTGCTCTGCCCCATTCAGCAGTTCTTTATTTCACTCAGAAGATAAACTTCTTATTATGCCCTACAAAAACCTGTGTGGACAATTCCACCCTCCGCCCCATTACTTTTCCAGCATAATCTGTTCATCTTTGTGAACTTTGCTTTAACTGCACTGGCTTCTTTGCTGTTCCACAGTCAGACCAGTTACTCTTCTGCCTCAGGACCTTTGCACTGGCTATTTGCCTGGAATTCTCCTCCCCCTAGATATCTGTGTTTTCCCCTTTCCTTCAAATGTTTTCTTGAATATCAATTTTTTAATGGGCCTATACTCACCACTGAGTAAAATTTCAGCTAGTTCTCTACCCCACAAGTACTGTTGACAGCCTTTATTCTGATCTGCTAGTTTCCATAACATTTATCATCTAACATGCTATATAATTCACTTATATATCATTTGAATTATTAAGCATCTGTCTCCCCTGCTAGAAAATAAGTTCCATTAAGATAGGGATTTTTAAAAAGATTTATTTATTTATTCATGAGAGAGACACCGAGAGAGGCAGAGACACAGGCAGAGGGAGAAGCAGGCTCCTTGCAGGGAGCCTGGTGTGGAACTCGATCCCAGATCCTGGGATCACGCCCTGAGCTGAAGGCAGACACTCAACTGCTGAGCCACCCAGGTGTCCCAAGATGGGGATTTCTGAATGTTTTATTTACTGATGTGTAACCCAGGTGTCTAGCATATAGTATAAACTCCATAAAAATTTGTCACATGGATATACTTGGCTGACTAGTTTGCGATCTCTTTAAGGCTTGGGACTTTGCCTTATTTCTTCTTATAGCATCCTAACTCTCATGGTGGCACATGTAGTGTGCTCAGCCAGCCATCAGTAAGTGAATATTTGTGGCATTGAATTGAGTCCAATTATTCATGGCAAATCTGATTTTTTTTGGTGACATTATTATGTTTTATATTTATGTAACTTTAAAACAGGCGAAAGAGCTCTTCTTCTAAATCAAAACACCTACTATTTTCATCTCTAGTAATGGAAAAAGGTAAGAGGATTGAGAGGCATGGAAAAATGGTAGTTCTGCTTAACTTAGTGC
Organism: Vulpes vulpes; assembly: GCF_048418805.1. Lineage (NCBI taxonomy): Eukaryota > Metazoa > Chordata > Mammalia > Carnivora > Canidae > Vulpes > Vulpes vulpes. The sequence continues at coordinate 9,357,903 of NC_132787.1, forward strand.
TCTGAATCATACTGAGAGGGCTCTTCTCCATCCCAAGATGGAGTGTGGCACAGAGGAAATACAGGCATGTTAAGGAACCTGGACATCCTGAATGCTTGTTGACAGTGAGAGTTTACAGTTTTAGTTTGAAGTATTGTGAATTCAACACTTAGCAGGGATGCTCATATTCATATAAAAGTACTGAGAAACATTTCAAAGGCAAATAAGGATTAATTTGGATTATCTCTGCTGTAGTACTTCTCCACTACTGCAAATAAACCAAACTGGAGTACATCCAGAGGAAAGCAACTAGGGAGTTGAAAGTTTGGAAACCATGTCAGATGAGGAATGGTTGAAAGAGCTTGGAATTTGGAATTTTTAGCCTGGAGAATAAAAGATAGTGGAGACGTGATTTTTTAATTATTATTTTTTACGTATTAGAAGGGCAGCATGTATAAGAGGACTTAGATTTATTTCACGTTGTTTTAGAGCAGTGATTCCCAAATGTCAGCTTGATGATCAATGGGTTTATTGACTAGGTTGAAAAAGGACTCCCTAGCCTTCCTAAACTAAGTAAATCCATATCTCTGAGGGTGAATCCTAGAAATCTATATTTGAAAAAAGTTTCCTGTGATTCTGATGTTCAACCAAGTTTGTGAACCATTTTCTAGAACTGAGCTGTCCTATTAAATATAGTAGCTACTAGCCACGGATGGCTGCTGAGTACTTAAAATGTACCTAGTACAAACTGAGAATGCAATGTAAGTATAAAAAATACATACAAGCTCCTTAAGACAGTCTAAAAAAAGTAAAATATCAATACTTTATGTTGATTATATGTTGAAATAATACTTTGGATATATTCCGTCAAATAGATATATTTGGTCAAATAGATAAATCACCTGTTTCAATCATTAAAATCATCCATTCTTCCATCCATCCATCCATCCATCCATCCATCCATCCATCCAATAAACATACTTCTAATAATATTCAAATGGAGATTAAATGACCTATTTCAGAGAAAATGTTTCAAAGGGGTGGGAGTGGGAATTAGACTAAATGCTTTCTAAGGTCACTTTAGTTTCAACTGAAATTAAATTATTCTCTTTTCCCTTTTAATTATTCTTTTTATTGTAAGCTCTGATGTCCAGAGCATCTTCCTTTTCATCTATCTGATAATCCTTAATGCTCTCTTCAAAATAGCTATCTTTTAAAAAATGATCTTGGTTCTTCCGCTGCTCTTATCGAGGTCTGTAGTGAGAGATAGCCTGCCATTTCCCTCTATGCTATGCATTGTCTGTCTGTTTTATAAACATTCACTCTTAATGGTAGTGATCCACTTTATTTCTTCCACACACTGGTGTTTTAGTGTTTAATCTATGTTGCTTGTCTATTTAAGTGGAGAATCCCCTAGGCAAGCACTATGTCTAATTCTGTGTTCTTACAGTCTAACACGTTGTACTGATGGACCATTAAATGTCCCAGAAAAAGTGCCAGATAGATTAAGTATTTCAGAACAGAACATAACCTATATTTTTAGAACTTATTTGAATTTCCAGCAGTAATTGGTGGCTGAACATGCTCACTATGAGTTGTGTGTGTTGACATACACTTGTAACTGAGCAGAGCTCTTTCTGGAGACTGACAGGTTGTTAAAAAGAAAATTAAGAAAGTCTATAAAACTGATTGGCCTGTGCTACCAATGAGAGGCAGTGTTCTTGGAACCTGGATGTTGAACTTGGATGTTTCCTGAGAACGTGTCAACTTTGGAGGAGGACATGTTGCTCACGGGTGTGCTTTTGTGTATCCTTACTATATTTCATCAAATTGCTAATTATACTATAAATATAGATTCATTTAAAGTGTCTGAGTACTCCAGAGAGAGAGCTTATTTTATGTTACTATCATTCATACGTTTGTTCTTCCTTCAGAGGCTGATTTTCAAAAGTTCTGTTGAAATGTAAGTATTAGTGTTATTGCCTTTGTTAATACTTACTATCCCCTGATGTTCAGAGTGAATTTATATAGGATACTTAATAGATAATTTAATTCAAACATCTTAGAGAAATACAGTGACTCTAGGCTTTATGTTTTTGCCTTTCAAATGAAAACAGAGGGAGGGACTTCTCAGAATAGGAGAAGAAACATATCCAAATAAAGGAGAGAAATGCTTTAAAGTGTCTGAAAGCAAGGGTCATTGAATCCAAGTTTGAGTTGAAAGAATCCAAACTTGGGCTTATTTGGGGTCTTAGTACACTTAATGTTTCATTATTATTCTGAAAGAAAACACGCAGAAATGACTACCCCATTCCTTTAACTTAAGCTTCAAAGGTCACAAAGTGGAACTCACTTTAATTGAACTTTTAACATTTCTAACTCAAATCTGGATCACCATTTACCATATCCCTTACCAAGTTCTTCCTGAAGTTTCATCACTAGCTTCTGTAGTAAACAATAATCCTGAAGAGACAAGACAGTGTTTTAGGTCATACTTTTTGTAAGATTACTATGTTATGGGTTGAAGTGAAGAGTTATTTGAAGTTTAAATGAATTGGGTATAAGAACTTGAGTTGGAATGGGAAGCTGTAGTATGGGAATTTGCAAGAAGTCAGCCCTGTAAAAGGAAAGTAAAGAACAGAGAATGGATGTGTATTTATTGCCACTCACCTTGAAGACAGTAAGACTCTTTGCAGAGGTCAATTTTTTAAAAGTCGCTATGAAAATTTCATTATCCTTATCATAAATGCCTCTCTACAACAAAGCATCTCATAGTACATTTTCATCCCTTTGCTGCTGTGGGTCCAATTTTTAATAATTGGTTGCATTTACAGTGAAAATAGTATAATTTAAATTGTTCTTTGATAACACACTTCCAAATTAGAACATGTTTCAGAGACTAATGGAAAAAAAATGAGTGTTCACTCTGTGAATCATTGACCAGGCAGGAAACTATTAAGTGGGGAGAACCCACCTATTTAATGGATGATTACTTTTTGTTATTTCGGTCAGCAAATTAGTAAAGTCAGAGGGCGAAGTTGGGAAAAGGCCAGACAGGCTGTGGAAATTTGCAGGCTCAGTCTTATTTCTAAAACTTTCCAGAACTGATGTTAATTACACAGGCATCAGACAAAAAAGCTCAGGGTTTTAGGTAAATATGATCTTAGCCGCCTTATGAAGAAACCGGAGGGAATGTTTAAACGGTAGCCATCTGTGTCTAACAAAGCTATGCTCTCATGGGAAAATATAGACTAGAGGTACAAATGCAGAACTACCTCGTTTTAGACTTTCTGAAGTTATATAACAATGCAACAAACATGTACTACTGGAAGATATTGGAGGATCATTTTCTTTCCACACTATCTTTATAGCAGTAGGTGAAGAAAATAGAATTTGTTACCTTTTTTTTTTTTTTTTTTCAATTTTGTATGTTGACATAGGACTCCACAGAAGGGAAACTGCAAATCATTAAATTGAAATAGAGAATTTCAGGTAAAAGGCTTTCCATTTTTTTCCAAAAAAAAAAAAGGGGGGGAAAAAGAGTCAATCAAATGCCCCATTGATATTGATGATCATTAGTCAGTGAATACATTTATATTTTAGTGGATTAACTGGAGAGGATTCAAGATCAATCTGTACAAATATCAGAGAGGACAATGAGTAGTGTGAAAGAAATGTTTTAAGTTTTCACTGCAGAGACACCTGTTTTTAATTAAAGCAGAATGGAATGTACTTCCAAACAAAAGATCAAATGTTTTTGAAGGGCGAAATCTGTCCTTGTGGCATTGTGGATATTGAGGAAGAACAAGATATGGCATAAGACTCTACAAACAGATTCAGCTGTCAGGATGTGATGCATGAAAAGACCTGGGTACTGCTGGCTCTGGAACTGGGTCTCTCTGGCACCGAGTGCTGCCGCATTTGAAACTGAAATAGGCCATTTTGCACATGGTGCATCATCCCTCTCTAGGAGGAATGGGGCTTATGATAAATGTTAATTAGCCGCTATTCCCTCCTCCAGATAGACTTGTTAAGCTTTTTTGCGTTTTGATTTTGAAAGCACTATTATCTTTGGAGCTATAGTTTAATTTTATCTATAGCTATAGCTGTAAACAAAAAAATAACTGGTAAAGAGTGAAAATGACAACAAAGTCATAAGCAAGATGCTAGAAAAGATCGAAACAAGAGAATACTTCATTCTGTTTGATATTACCACGTACCAACAGGGGTTGGTGATTTTTTTAAATATACATATCTTGTTATTAACATGCAATCATTAGCAAATAATCCAGATTTGGACTTATGTGAAGTTTGAGTCCATTTAATTTTTCACTATTATTCTGAAAGAAAATGCATAGTAGTGACTACCAAATCTAATACCAAATTCTTGCTGAATTCCATTATTTATGAATGTGAATCCTTTTTTTTTTTTTGAGAGAGAGAGAGAAAGTAGGCATGGGGGTGGGGCAGCCAGAGGGAGAGAGAGTATCTTTTTTTTTTTTTTTAAGAAGATTTTATTTATTTATTTGAGAGAGAGAGAGAGAGAACATGAATACTGGGGAGGGACAGAGGGAGAAGCAGACTCCTCGCTGAGCAGAGAGCCTGACTTTGGGCTCTATCCAGAGACCCTGGGATCATGACCTAAGCCGAAGGTAGACACCTAACCACATGAACCTCCCAGGTGCCCTGGGAGAGAGAGAATCTTAGGCAGGCACCTACCAGCTCAGAGTCCAACACAGGGCTCAATCTTACAACCCTGAGGTCGCAATCAGGAGTCAGATGCAGATGCTTAACCAACTGAGCCACCCAGGGGCCCCTTAAGAATGTGAATTCTCTATGCCTCTTGATTAATGGTGGTAGGTGGTGTGGGTGGGTGAGTTTGGAAAACTAACTCAATCAGATATTGTTTACTATTTCCAGGACAGGAGTGTGCTGACCAGATCAATTCAAGCTTTTCTGTTACAGACAGTAATTGCTTAGGGTTCTCTTGTTGATTCTTTGAACAAAAAAGGAAGCCCTGCTGAATTTCTTGATTAATATAATATGGATAACATTCTAGCCTAATTTCATCCAGAGTCTTATATATATATGTACATACAATATAGATATTTTAAGTACTGTCTGTGAGATCGACTCCCACATCCTCCTGATAACCACAAAAGCAAAATCCTTTGTTCTATCTAATCCCTTCATCTGGCTTCCCTACTTTCCTCCTATACTTTCTTCTTCCTAATTTCTTTGTTCTCTTTCATTGACATCCATGTTCTTTTCTTTTTTTTTTTTAAAGATTTTATTTATTTATTCATGAGAAACACAGAGAGGGGAGAGAGAGAGGCAGAGACACAGGCAGAGGGAGAAGCAGGCTCCATGCAGGGAGCCCGATGTGGGGACTTGATCCCAGGTCTCCAGGATCACACCCTGAGCTGAAGGCGGTGCTAAACCGCTGAGCCACCTGGGCTGCCTGACATCCATGTTATTTTCATTGTTGTTGCAAATTTCTAGCTCCTACCAGGCTCCTTTTAATGGTATTGCCAGGACTTTGTTGCAAGTCCCTATCATTTCAAATTATTTATTCATTTTATTACTGTTATCCCGTATTTCAAGTTGGTAAATTTTGCAACAAATCTGAGAAAATCTAGTTTGATAAACTTAACTTTATTCAGCAAGCTATGCTCAAATGCTTCTGTATATACTTTTTTTTTCTGTATATACTTCTGATGTTAACTTTTTTTTAAAGATTTTATTTATTTATTCATGAGAGACACAGAGAGATAGAGAGACAGAGAGACAGAGACACAGGCAGAAAGAGAAGTAGGTTCTACTCAGGGAGCCCGATGTGGGACTGGATCCTGGGACCCCAGGATCACGGTCCGAGCTGAAGGCAGACACTCAACCACTGAGCCACCCAGGTGTCCCTGATATTGACTTTTTACAGACTAAAGCATGACTATTTTGTATTGATATTCTCTTTGGTAAATGAAACCTCACTCTTTCTAAATGTTATCTTCAAAATGATAACAAATAACCCTTAATAATGCTTAATTAACAAAACCATTAATATAGCTGTAGAGCAAATCAACATTTTATGAAATGACTATACTGATACCATTAAAAACTTACCAAATAGTATATAGAATAAATAGCCTTGCCACTCCATCTCTTACACCTTTCCACTTATACAGAGATATCTAATTTTACTTAACCCATTTTTCAATTGTTGGGATTATTTATAAGTCTGCACTACTTTTATAATCATGAAAAAAATAATAACTTTTTTTTCAGAACTATTAAGGTAGTCTTAATGTCTCAGAATGATCATTATTCCCTTTGGAATTATATCCATCTACTTTTTATTTATAAATATTTTCATTGTGACATAATTAAGATGCAATGGAATGTACAAATCTTGAGTGTTTGATAAGTTGTGTTTTGTTTGTGTTTTTGAGGGAGGGATAGAGCGTGAGCTGGGGGTGGGGGGTGGGGTGAAGGGCGGATGAGAGAGTGAATCCTGAGCAGGCTCCACATCCAGCTCTAGCCCGAGGTGGGGCTCTATTTCATGGGCCTGAGATCAAGACCTGAGCTGATGTCAAGAGTCGGCTGCTTCGCCGACTGAGCCATCTGCTTAACTGAATGAGCCACCCAGGTGCCCGGATAAGTTTTGATAATTGTATACAATCATGTAACCACTACCAAAAACAAGACGTAAAACATTACCATTTCTCCAGCAACTTCCTTGTGTCCCTTTGTGGTACATTCTTCACCCTATCCTCCACATGATTTCTTATGTGATAGTTTTAGTGCCTATAGTTGGGTTTCATATAAATGGAATCACGTAATATATACTTTTTGTGTGTGGCTTCTTTCACTGAGCATAATTTTTCTGAGATTTATCAATGTCATGTGTATCAGTAATGCGTTCCTTTTTGTGGCTGAGTATTATTACATTGGAGGAATATGCCACTATTGCTGAGTATGATTCCATTCTATGAATATATCTGTTGATAAACATTTGGGTTGTTTCTAGTTTTTGGCTTTGTGAGTAAGGCTGCCATAAATTTTGTTATATGAGTCTCTTTTGGACATAAGCTTTGTTTCTCTTGGGGTAAATACTTAGGAGAGAAATTGCTGGGTAGATGTATTTAACTCTCTAAGAAACTGCCAAACAGCTCTCCAGAGTAGTTGTCCCATTTTGGATCATTCTGTACTCATTCAGAAATGCTCCACATTTTTATGAACATTTGGTTTTTGTAGTCTTTTTGATTTTAGCCAGCTTAATGAGTGCAAAGGGGTATTTCATTTTGGATTTAATTTGCATTTTTCTGATATCATGATATACTACTCACTGACCACTATTTATTTATTTATTTATTTATTTATTTATTTATTTATTTTGAACTGTCTGTTCAGTGGTCATGCCCATTTAAAAAAAAATTATTGTTGGTTTTTGTAAGATTTCTTTGTATAGGGTAAATACAAATCATTTGTTACATATGTTTTGTGAATATGTTCTCCCAAGTTTGTGGCCTGTCTATTCATTTTCTTAATAGAGTCCTTTGATGAAGAGGGACATTTAATTTTCATGAAGTCCAATGATAAAAAATTTATCATTATTTTATGGTTTGTGCATTTTGTGTCCTATCCAAGAAATCTTAGAGCCATCTAATTTTAAAAGCCTCTTAATTTGTGAGTTCGTTTTCCCGCGACATATAAATTCAGCAGATAGAAACAGACCTAAATTATATTAAAATTTTAAAGTAGCCTGTCACAAAATTATTGCTTCCATGGTCCAGGCACGAAATATAAATGAATTCACTGAGCCACATATGAGATTATGAGGAGTAGTGAGGTCAGTGGCTAAATGGAGAAAGTTGAGACTTCACTTAAAGCTATTCAGATTCAAATTTATGTGTTTGGAGATGGATGGGCCAGTGGGGGGTTGGTGACCCCGGATGGCTTAAATAGTTGTAGAACTGCCCTACACCCAGCAATTGCACTACTGGGGATTTACCCAGTAGTAACCCAAAGATACAGATGCAGTGAAAGACTGAGACACTTGCACCCCAATGTTTATAGCAGCAATGTCCACAGCAGCCAAACTGTGGAAGGAGCCTCGGTGTCCATCGAAAGATGAATGGATAAAGAAGATGTGGTCTGTGTATACAATGGAATATTACTCAGCCATTAGAAACGACGAATACCCACCATTTGCTTCAACGTGGATAGAACTGGAGGGTATTATGCTGAGTGAAGTAAGTCAATCAGAAAAGGACAAACATCATATGGTCTCATTCATTCAGGGAATATAAGAAATAGTGAAAAGGATTAAAGGGGAAAGGAGACAAAATGAGTGGGAAATATCAGAGAGGGAGACAGAACATGAGAGACTCCAAACTCTGGGAAATGAACAAGGGGTAGTGGAAGGGGAGGTGGGCGGGGGGATGGGGTGACTGGGTGACAGGCACTGAGGGGGGCACTTGACGGGATGAGCAATGGGTGTCATGCTATATGTTGGCAAATAGAACTCCAATAAAAATATACAAAAAATTGTTGAAATAGATTGCTATTGAATGATTTTTGTCTAGTGATCTCTGCTTAAATCATGAGCTCTTTTCAGGTGAGGAGTGATCAGGCAATTGGTAAAAAAGCCCAGTTTCTCAGACAGTCTGCCCCTTCTGGTTTTTCTACAGTGATGATGGGTTCATGAGGAGAAGGGTATCGTTTGGTGATGTCATACCTAATGGAGAGTCTTAAGATCTTTGAGAGGCATATCCTCTGGTTCCTCTACTGTGGTGTGTGTGTGCACGTACAGATGTGGGTGAAGGTCCCCCTGTTCATCTCTCTGCTGTTCTCTGGGGTGATGTCCCATGCCTATCTTTTCACTGTTTTTTTTTTTTTTTTTTTTTTCTTTTCTTTTTTTTTCCTGCTAGCAGTTGTGGCTCAAATCTATGGCTGCTGTCACTTTTTATACTGGCTTTTTTGTTAGCTTGGTCAGAGCCCAGTGGTATTGCTTGGCCAGCTGCCTTATCCTGGTCTCCCTATTGCTATAGGGCCCCAGGACGTGTGTGTCTAACTCCCATTTGACTCTAGCCTGAGTGTCTGGCCCACTCTCTGTAAAACTATCTCACTGCTTCTCTGATATGCTCTTTGGCAAGGTCCCCAACCAGACCTTGGGGAAGGTAAATCTCAGGACATCCCTCCTCCTTAGCCCACTGCACTTCTGACTTTGCTATGATGTAGCTGTGCTCCAAGCTGATACAGTTTTGGCAGCTCCCCAGACCATCATCTCCCCATGTTCAAAGAGGAGTGTGGACAAGAGGCCTCCTCTGCTCTCTCTGATGCCCTCACTTGGTCAGTGCAAGTCTTTCCAGGCCAAAGCCACAAGAGAGGAAAATCTTTCTTCTTTCTTCCCCTTTTTATTTTCTTTACAAGCCTTCCCAGTCTTGAGGAATGTTTTTTAATTTTAATTTTTTATTAAAAAAAATCTTCTTGCCTCTCCCTTCCGCTCTTTTGCTGTCACTGGTGGGAAGGGTATATTTAGTAGCACACTGCTAGGGAACTCTATGAGCCGCATTCAACAAGCTTGGCTCTTGGTATATACAAAGAAGAACTTGAGAAATTTATAAAATCCTCTCTGTAGATAGTAGCAGGCTTGCAAGGCTATAGTCTTTCTGCAGAATCCTATTTTTGAATTACGAAGTTGAATATTACTTAGGATTTTTTTTTTTTGTATTTGTCCTATACTGAGCCAAAATCTTCCTCCCAGGCAGAAGGATGCTTAAGCTAGCTCAGGTGAATGCCTTCAGTAAGGCTCATTAATAATTTATAAAACATTATCCCTGTTATACATAAGAAAATAGAAATAAGTCCACTGTGTTAAATCTATGGTATTAGTCTCAGTGGAGTTAAATAGTAATAGGATATATGATTATAGTACTTTAGGAACATGTACCTTAGTTTGGAAGATAGGATTAATAGGAGTAAAATATACATATAAATTAGATAATAATCCAATACACTTACTTTATAAGAATAAAGATTCACATGTTTGAATCCTTACTGTATCAGTGAGCCTGGCATGGAGTGAGTTACTGCCCTGCCAGTGGTAGTGAGGTGATGATGGTGACTGTATGGCTGAGTCCCTAACCCATTCCTCTGGCCCCTTTTTAGTCCTGGTCTGTCAGCCTCAAAGCTATTTGAAGTACACAATATTATATAATAATCTGAGTTATAGTATCAGTCATTGTATAATGTAGGGGAGTATTTTGCATGCTGATAATAAGCTACTCTCTCTTATGTTCTTGCAAGAAATTCTGAGATTAAAAAGCCACTTTCAGAAGACCTGTGGCTGATAATGGCTTCAGAACATGATTGTTTGTGAAATGTCAGAACACCATGTTTTTAATTCTGGAAAATGGTGTAACTGAAAAATCCCCGGTAACATTTGTATGTATCATACAGGCCATATCATATCATGCAGATCAAATGGAAATTGAAAGATCATTTGGGCATCTTAAAAATTATCAGCCTGAGAAAAACTAGAAAAGATATGTTTTAGGACTTATTTTGCATTGATCATCTTAAATAGGTTCTGTTGCTTCCAATAAAAGGTCATAATCATTTGGCATATTATTTGAAAGGAGAGAGTATAGAAGAAAAATTAGATTTTTTTTTTCCATCTGGAACACGGGCTACTCTTCTGTTGCAGCAACTTAAAATGCAATAGATTGCAGCAGGAACAATATCGACATGACAAATGATAATGGTTCCAGAGGAGCTGTGCTGATCAATATTGTTAGTGATCCGTAAACTGAGGACTCTTTTAGCGGGGTTTGATATGATTAGACCACAGTGGCACTGAAGAAGCCATTCCCTTTTGTGGTATCAAGAATCTTCATAAAAACTGAATGTCCATGTTGATGCTGACACCATAGACTGCCTGGCGATGCTAGAATTTTTCTTTAAGATAAATGCATCGTTAACTATCATGGCTCCAGAGGAACTTTTGTGGTCTTTGGGGGTCAATAATCTCTAAATATGTACTAGCATAATGAACCACAGATGCTGTGAGAGCACTTTTACAGACATCTGGTCTACAAGTTATTTCTTAAATGGCCTTAAACCATGTTCATGGCCAACTCAGTAACTTCAAGGGATCCACTCCAATTATTAGTCCATATGGTTATTTACTGCTGTTTTTGTAAATGTTCCAAGTCCATTTTTATTGTATTAGCATTTTTTAAGGTCCAGAATAAGTCCTGCATGGAGTTTTAAGTCATTTTCTAATCTAAAAATCTTGAATTTTAAAAGCCTTCAGGATTAAATGCTTGGCGTAAACAGAGACTAACCTAGGCAGTCAAAGAAAAGGTACATTTTGGTTCAAAGACTTTCCCCTGAAAATGAAGGCAAATTGAATTTTATTGCCACAAGGTCTTTGGAGTGACCCAAGAGTACATACAGTAATAAAATTCATTTACCTTTAGTTTTTGTCTGAGGGCTGTGTGTGTCTATTGTATATGTGTGTGTTTATGAAAAATCTCTGGTTCACAAAATTTTGAATCTTTTTTTTCCCTTTTTAAAAAAATTTAAATTCAATTTGCCAATGTATACCATAACACCCAGTGCTCATGCCATCAAGTGCCTTCCTTAGTGCCCATCACCCAGTCACCCCATCCTCCTCCCCTTCCACAACCCTTTGTTTGTTTCCCAGAACTAGAAGTCTCTCATGATTTGTCTTCCTCTCTGATTTTTGCCCAGTTTTCCTCCTTTCCCTTATAGTCCCTTTCACTATTTTTTATATTCCACATATGAGTGAAACCATATGATGATTGTCCTTCTGTTATTGGCTTAATTCACTCAGCATGATAGCCTTCAGTTCCATTCACATCGAAGCAAATGGTAGATATTCATCCTTTTTAATGGCTGAGTAATATTCCACTGTATATATAATTATATATAATTATATATAATATATATAAAATAGATACATATATAATTATATATAATAAATATAAAGTTATATATATACCACATCTTCCTTATTCATTCATCTGTTGAAGGGTATCGTGGCTCCTTCCACAGTGTGGCTATTGTAGACATCGCTACAATGAACCTTGGGGTGGAGGAAAATTTTGAATCTTAATCCTTGGTGCTGGGTTGTTTCCTTTGCTTCAGAACCCTTAGTTTCCATTGAATTTAAAATGTAGCTTTTACCTTAGTACTGCATCCTGTCCCCAGCTCTCTGAATCAGAGCTGTCCAATAGAATGATGTGATGGAAATGTCCAGTATGGTAGCCACAACCACATGTGGCTCTTGAGCACTTGAAATGGGACTAGTGTGAATGAGGAACTGAATTTTAAAATTGTATTTAAATTTGATAACTTAAATTTAAGTAGCCTCAAAGTAGCCTCACATGGTTAGCGTGCTGATCTAGCCACTATATGCCACACTGCACACCACAGTGGGTACTACTCTGTACTGCATTGAATAGCGCAGCTGTAAATACTGTTCCTCATTCCTGTCACCTTCCCTGTGCTTGGTGGGCCATATGTCGGGAATCTTAATATTTGATGCCCAATTAATAGTCTCTGTCCCTTTATATATATATATATATATATATATATATATATATATATACACTCATTTGTGATAGGGAAGGTCTTTTGTTTGACATATACAACAATAAGAAGGACAGCTGGCTTTTCAGAATAAAATTTGGAGCCTGAATTATTTAATCACAATTTCTCAAGTTATAAAGTGATAAAAAATTTTGCTTTTTTGAGTTTGTATAGGAAAAGAGCCTTGCCACAGATCTGGAAAATTTGATTGGAACTTTGGGACTCTGATTATTTCCATTTTTGAATAAAAATAGAGGAGATTAGGAGGAGTATGTCCAAAAGCATTCAGTAAGGGACAGGCTGGAATTATCTGGCACTTTATGTCTTGCCAGAATTGAAATAATAGAATGGATACCAATTGTTATTTAAAAAAGAAACTTTTTAAAAAGTTTAAAACTTTAAAAAAGTCTAAAAAAACTGTTATGTCAATTGTGCACAATGATAAACTCTCTTCTAGGTGTCATTCTTCTACTAATAGGAGAAAAGGAAAATAGTGGTTTACTGTGGCCAGATCTCCAGAAATGAGTTCTTCCTATTAAATTGATCATTTAAGATTTTGAACTAGATGTTACAATTGAGTAGACTTATGCTTGTGCTAATCTTTAAAATTGTTTCTCACAGGGGCATCTAAATGGCTTGGTTGGTTGAGCATCCAACTCTTGGTTTCCTCTTAGGTCATGATCTCAGGGTTGTGGGATCAAGCCCCGCGTAGGGCTCCACCCTTAGTGCAGAGTCTGCTCGAGATTCTCTCTCCCTCTCCTTCTGGCCCTCCCTCCACCCCCACCACTTTCTTGCTCTCTATCTCAAATCAATAAATAAGTCTTTTAAAGAAAAGATATACTTGTATATCCCATATCTCATCATTCCAGGTAGTCCAGTATTGTTCATGTAAAAAAAATTGAAAGCATCTTTGTGTCTCTTTCCAGGTGATCCCTGCCACTCCCCTTCTCCCACCCCAGCCTTTGAGGAAACTCTGACTTCTATAACCACAGCTTAGTTTTTGCTTGTTCTAAGTACTTCATAAAAATGGAATCATACAGTATGTAGTTTCTTGTGTCTAGATTTTTTTTTTGTTCAGCCTGTTTTTGAGATTCATCCATGTAGCACATCTGAACTTTGTCCCTTTTTATTGCTGAGTAATATGTCATTGTACAACTATATCACAGCTTATTTTTCTGTTCTTTTGTTGACATATTCAGATTGCTTCTTATATTTTTGGCTATTATGATTAAAGCTGCTGTGAAAATTCCTGTACAAATCTTTTTTGTATGCATGTTTCCCTTTTGCATGGTAAGTACATAAAAGCAGAATTGCTGGCTCATAGAGTAGGTGAACATTGGACTTGATCAGAAACTATTCAATTGTTTTCCTAAGCAGTTGAACATGGTATATTGGGATCCCTGGGTGGCGCAGCGGTTTGGCGCCTGCCTTTGGCCCAGGGCGCGATCCTGGAGACCCGGGATCGAATCCCACATCAGGCTCCCGGTGCATGGAGCCCGCTTCTCCCTCTGCCTGTGTCTCTGCCTCTCTCTCTCTCTGTGACTATCATAAATTAAAAAAAAAAAAGAAATTAAAAAAAAAAAAAAAAGAACATGGTATATTCCCACCAGCAATTTCTGAGAGTTCCAGTTGCTCCAAATTTCTGTTACATTGGGTGTTAAAAAGGTTGATTTTAGCCATTCTAATGAGTACATAGTATATATCTCTTCTGGCTTTAATCTACATTTTCCTGGTGACAAATAATGTTAAGGACCTTTTCATGTGCTTTTGGCCATTCCTGTATCTTCTTTTGTGAAATTGCTGTTCATTTCTTTAACTCACTTTTTTTTTTTTTTCTCACTTTTTTTTTTAATTGTTGAGTTTTAGTTCTTTCCATATCCTGATGACAAATTCTCGATCAGTTATATATATATATATATATATATATATATATATATATATATATATATAGTTGATTTCATTTGTAGTTTGCCTATTGTCTTGCTGAAGTGTTTTGATGGACAGAAGTTTCAGTTTCCTAGGGTTGCTATGACAAATTACTGCACACTTGGGGCTTAAAACAACAGAAATTTATCCTCACACTTCTGAAGTCCAGCAGCCTCAATTCCCAGTGTTTGCTAAGTTTCCTCTGAAGAACCCTTTCTGTCTTCTTCCTAGCTTCTGGTAGTTCCTAGAAATCCTTGGTGTTAATGGGCTTGGACCTGTATCGTTCCAGCTTCTCCCTCTGTCTTCACTTGGCCCTTTCCCTCTTTGTTTCTGTGTCACCATGTATCCATGTGGCCTTCTTATAAGGACATTCATCATTGGATTTAGGGCTTACCCTCATTCAGCCCAGTCCAATGTGATCTCATTTTAACTAATCCCTGGTAAGTTCACATTATGAATTCTGGTGGACATGATTTTGGGGAGGGGGACCCTATTCAACCCAGTAGACTTCACTATTTTCCTTAATGAAGTCTTTTGGTGAACAGACTCAATCCAGTGTATCCATTTTTTTATGATTGATGTTTTCCGTACTCTAATAAATTTTTGCCTGTTCCAAGTTCTCAAAGATACTCTTCTGTGCTTTCTTCTAGCATTTTTATAGTTTTTACTTTTTATAGGTTTTACATTGAATTCTATAATGCATGTTGAATTTATTTTGGTTTTTTTTTATGGTATAAGATGGAATTCAAGGATGATTATTTTTTTTCCATATAAACATCTCATTTTTCCAGCATGACTTATTGAAAATATTCTCTTTTCCTCATTGAATTATTTTGATACTTTTGTCAAAATCTATTGAACATATAAATATGCTTCTGTTTCTAGACTCTCTGAGCTATTCTGCTGCCATACTGTCTTGATTGCTGTGGACTTTTAGTTAAGACTTGACATCAGGTAGTTGATGTCTTCTGGCCTCCTCTTTCCCTCCCTCCCTTTCTGCTTTCTTTCCTTTTCAGGATTGTTTTGGCTTTTGTAGACCTTTTGCATTCCACTGAATTTTATTGTTTTCCTCTAAAGAATGTTGAGTTTTTTTCTGATAGGCAGTCACTTTGCTGGAGGATTGTCATTATTCTGTTAAAGCTTGGTTTCAGGATTAGCTAAAGTAGCCCTAAAAGTAGCTAGAGTGGTTCCACCCCTAAGGTATGGCCTTTCTAGGCTTAAATGCTCTTGATGTTTAGAGAGGTCTCGCTATTCTGGGTAGTCATAATCCAACGGCTCCCAACACTGTGTGACTTCTGGAACCTCCATTTGGCTTTACTCCTTAGGAATTGTTTTCCACCAATCTATTAGAGTGTTGCTCAGTGCCTGCACAGCTTAGTAATTTGCCAAACTTGGGAAGTTCACATTGTTCTTGAGCACCCTATATAGATTCCAGGAACTCTTCTTCTGCACATCTCCCTTCTATCTCTATGCAGCAAAGACTGTTGCTCTCTCTTTGATTTCCATCCCCGTCTGTGTGCTTCAGTTTGCAAACCACACCTAAACAGAAAGCCAAGATTCTCTCAAGGAGCACAATTCTATACTACCTGTTGTCCAGTGACTAAAATTAGTTGCTTTTTACATTTTGTCTAATTTTATTGTTTTATAAAGCAGACGGTAAGTATGATAGCCATTGCTATATTGTGGCTGATGCAGGAAGACTGTACTATCTTTTTAGAAAGATATAAACAGTATTCCCAGTCAATAATATTTTTGAAGTTGTCTAATATTTAACGATTTAATCTGTGGAAATTTGAAATGAGGTACTTGTTATAGAAGTGTTCAGTCCAGGGCCTGATCCTGGAGACCCCGGGATTGAGTCCCACATCGGCCTCCCTGCATGGAGCCTACTTCTCCCTCTGCCTGTGTCTCTGCCCCTCTCCCTCTGTGTGTCTCTCATGAATAAATAAATAAAATCTTAAAAAAAAGTAAGGAATGTGAAATAGACCATAGGGTAAATTTAAACAAGTCCAATTATTTCTGGCAATCAAGGAGATTGCAGCAGTTTGGTATGTCATACCATAAAGCCTGCCAATTTCTGTTCTCTTCTATCCATTGTATGGTCAGTTAATAGATTTTTGAGGCATTGCCCAGTGTGCAAGTGTTCACTGGTCTATTTATTTTAAATTGTTGAATTTTAATAAAATTATTATGGTTGTCACCCAATAGGTCATTATACCAACAAAAAAAGTACTACCTTAAGAATATTAAAAATATCAAGGTTTCCCTGCTCATAGTACTTGCAAAACTATTTGTTATCTCCTCAAATTCAGACACATTAACAACTGCCCGAGAAAGACATTTTCAACATTTTAAAAGATATCTCTTTTCCATGTATTTGACCTATTCCTACTTTGGAAAAAAGGAGAGAAAGTGAATTGCTACATTTTCTACAGTACCTTTGACTTATAGTACAATTTGTTTTAAGCTAGAGATCTATGAAAAAAGTGGTTGAAATTTCTGTTGGTCAGGGAACCTCTATGTTTTATTGCTTACTTAAGTTTTGTTAAGAGGATATATATTACATGTATACTGTCATTTAGAAAGAAAAATAAAGAGAAAATATGAAAATACATTTCAACAGCAAAGCAATAGATACACATTTTGAAACTGCTCTGGGCCAGTTTGGATTTTGATTTTTTTGATTATGGAGAGACATTAACTACTTAAAAAAAGGCTAGTATGTGAAATGATTGGAATGATTTAGTCAGTACTTCTCATTATACAAACCTTTCCTAAAGGAAAAAAATTCTTGCTGACTCCCATTATGCACCTAAATTATTTATATTATATTTCCCTTCCTATATTATTGTGTTCCTTAAATTAATTAAATGAAAAACATTTAAATTCCTTGTGCCAATAACATTTATACTACTTTTAAATCAAAGCAAATTTGCAATTTAAATACAAACAAAGCTGTAGATACAAATTAATAATATAAAAGTTTAATATGATGGATAAGGTTTTGCTGAAAATCTAAATTGTTGTTTACAACATAAATATGGTGGTGACTGTTAGGATGCAGGTTCCCTTAAGCCTGATGCATGTACTGTGTGATGACTTAGTTCTTCCATCACTTCATTGTGAATACAGCATATGTGGATATTGCTGTAAATATGGTATTCAGAGATATAGCCTGGCTATTTCTTGGCCTGAAGTCATCATTTATATGTGTTCCTTGCATATGTCTTTTCACATTTGTTTGTGACAGTCACAAGAATACTACTGGGGTTAATGTAGTTATAAACAATAACATAAGGCAGGTACTGCTATTTCATGACAGTTCTCTAAAAAGTGGTTTTCCAGATGTTCAAGAGTGCATTCACATTGATTTTAAAATTGATATCATAACCAGTGACAAAAGGTACAATTCTTATAGATGACCTAAAGACTTAGGAATGCATCCATGCTCATACAGTTTAATACACAGTCTTGTAGAATGATGTGAAAAGGCAGGGAGACTAGGAGACTGTTACAACAATCTGGAAGTAGGCTTTCAAGAGCTTGAAACAGAGTGGAAAGAGTGGAAATGGAAAAGAAAGTCAATGGGTGGTGACAGATTAAAAGCCCCAATATTTCAGTTCATTTGAAAGATTTTTTTTGTTCATTCAGCCATTCATTTCTTCATTGGTCCATCCATCGCTGAGGAGGCTGCCCTCTATGGTGACTAAAATTTTGATTTTTTTTGTCATCTGGTTTCTCCTTATGGAATTGTTAAATGTAAAGTCATGGTACTTAGTAGGTTCTTGATAAATGGCATTTATTACTAATCCATTCATATTAAGTTTTAAATTCTGTCAGGAAGTAGACTACATTTGGGATAGATAAGGCCTGAGTACTGTTTTCAAGGAGCTAAAAGTGTAGTGAGGGATCTGATGTGAAATCAATGAAACACCCCGCACTGTGGCAAGCTCTACAGTACTCAGTGGACTGGCATTCTCTTTTTTTTTTTTAAATTTTTTAAATTTTATTATTTATGATAGAGAGAGAGAGAGAGAGAGGCAGAGACATAGGCAGAGGGAGAAGCAGGCTCCATGCACTGGGAGCCCGACGTGGGATTCGATCCCGGGTCTCCAGGATCGCGCCCTGGGCCAAAGGCAGGGGCTAAACTGCTGCGCCACCCAGGGATCCCTGGACTGGCATTCTCTACCAATTCTATGAGGTCTTTAGGACTGCCTCCTGGAGCAGGATGTTTGACTGAGCTGGAACTTGGAAAGCATTTAGGTGCTTGCTTGACAGGCCAGTGAGGTAGGAAAGAGAGGACATTCCAGGCAGAGGCACAGCATTTGCAATGATACGGGGAAACCAGGAGCTTGGTGCACTTGGAGGTGGGCATATGGTTTGGTGTGGATGGAATGTAGTGAACAAATGGGAGCGTGGCCAAGGATGCAATTGAAAGGGCAGCAACAATAAAACAATATTGAGTATTGAAAATCAGAGTAGAAACCTGACCTTTGGCATCTGTCTTGCCAGTGCGTGCCATTGCTCTTGGGAAGAACTCAGAAGACCTGGGTTAAGCAGTGCAGTCAAGCCCAGCCTCCAGGAATGCAGTACAAAGCTGGGTCCCCAGATGGCAGGCAGGCAAATGGTGTTATCATGGGTGAGAAGAGCAGAATTTCTGTGCAGTCATTATGTAAACTTTTTACCATTATTATAGACTTGATGGCAAACTGAGGGAATGGTAGTCCTTGAGTGAAAACTTCACTAAGTAAGTAGCATTACAAGTTTGAAAAAAAATTTTTAGTAGCAGAAAGAGCTTTGATTTAGATTATTACAAGTATACATTTCATATTAATATTTCTACATAGAACCAAGGAGTTCTTTCTGGAAAAAAGCCTTTTTGTTTTGATAGTATTCAAATATTGGTTTTAGTCAAGGATAGTGCAGGAGTTTCCTGTTTTTTTGTGCTAATGCTCATATTCTTAATTGATATCTCTGAAGAGAAATCTTATGGGTGCTTAAACCATTGATTTGGGTTGTTGTTACAAAGAATTCTTTTTTTTATGACTTATGTTGCATATCATTTATATATAATGGATCATCTCTGTTTTCTTCTAGTACAATTTTCTTTTTCTTTACTACCATTGCCATAAGTAACATGAAAACATAAACACAGACTGGTTTTTCTAGTGATGATTATAGTGCTTTAATTTTCTTTAAAATTTCATTTGGGGTTACCGAGGTTACCAAAGACGCACGTATATATTCTGCAGAGGCATAATTAGTACAATGGCAGATAATAATCCTTCACAGATGGTAGAGAGGAATAAGAGAAAAATTTTACAAAGATCATAATGAGAACAGGAAGTGGTGTAATATAAATTCACTTGTGTGCACAGATTGGAGTGTGCGTGGGGAGATGTGGGGGATGCGCAAAATGAAACCCCCTCATCACACGCTGAAAATTGCCATCTTGCAGTCAACGGGTTCTCCTCCTTCTCAGATGTTGAAGCTATGCTTCCAGGACAGCAGGAGAAAATTTCCTAGTTCAATATATTTCCACTTACTTGATGAACTCACTTAAATTGTGGCTATTAAAAGCTGGTGATGTAAAAAAAAATTAATTTTAAAAATAAAATAAAAAGAAATAAAAGCTGGTGATGTGCATGTTGAAATGACTGTTCATATCCGTATCTATTAGAGAAGTATTCTCTACTTCCCATGACTTTTCTGTCACTTATAATATAATAAAAATGTAAGTATTTTAGTTCCGCTTGAAGAGTTCAACACATGTCCAGTTATCTGGTGTTGAAGCTTACCTGTTTTTTCACACCAATTTATTCATGAACATCAGTTTGAATTCTTTGATTATCAAAGTGTGTGTGCTAGAGACATATTAATTGGGCACTTATTATGGGGCAGGAACTGTTATAAGTGGTTTATGTATCTTAACCCTGACAATGACCCTATGTACTATAATCACTCCCATATTGCAGGTAGGAAGCCAAAGTCACCATGGCCCAAGGAAGTTAAATAACTTTTTAAAACCAGAAAACAATAGAAATGGCATGAAAACTCAATATATACCAACTGCAAAGTGCACACACTTATTAAAACATGTCTATTAAAAGTGTAGGTACACTTGTGCAATGAAGGATGGTACTCATAATTTGTGTATTACCTACGTAATTCATATTGACATTACTTACAAAAACCATTTTTCGTGATTGTTCCACCTGAGTAGTAGTTGCTGGTTTTTGTAATCAACTGTATAAGTGTTCTGACTGACGTTTCAACGTATCCTCTGTTGCCACAATTTCTGACATCTTTTTTGTGCTTTCAGGGACATCATGATACTCGAGTCTGGTACCATATTTCTCAGTGGGCTTTATTACCTTTAATGAGGGATATTTTCATGCTGCATCTTCTAAATACTAAAGACAAGTAAAAGGATTTGAAATTGAACCCCTCAAACTTCAGTTTCTAGATAAATTTTTAAAATGACAGAGATGAGCTCTATGGATTGTGGTTTGCTTGTGTTGTTTGTAGAGTCCAGGCTTCTGTGAAGTGCCTTTGCAGCATTACAATCAAGTAACCTCCTGTGTAGCTTTCACAAAGGCCATTTTACCCTTGGAGCTCCCATCTTTAGGAAGCTATTCTCCCTTGATTTGTGCTTCTACTTCAAGATGATTTTAGGATATTATAAGAAAACGGGCACAATATAAATCCTTGATGCTGCATAGAAATCTGAATTGATTTAATGTGGACAATTTAATCCATTTTTTTTTAATCCAAAAGTGGGATAGAAAAAGTCAGGGCCTTAGCAATCAAAGAGCCAAAATGTAGTTCTGAGTCCTCCAAAAATATTTGAAAAAGTATCTGGAAGATGGGAATCAACTTGTTAAGCAAAATGCTTCAAAATTATTCTTCTATATAGTGTTTGGTTTCAAAGGTAGCTATCCACATGCACAGCTCTGGTGATAATGAGATGAGATTGATGGAGGAAAGTGCTCAGCGTGATGCCCTGCTCATAGCAAGCAGTCGCTAAATGCTGGCTGTTGGGTGCTCGCCCACCCAGTAGCTATAATGCAGAGGTAAAGAGCACCGTCTCCGCTGTGGATGGCCTGCGCCTTCCACTTGCCAGCCAGGAGGCCTAGGCAGTGGTTCTCAACCAGGGACAATTTGGTTCCCCAGGGAGCATGGGGAATGTCTAGGGACATTTTTTCAGTTGTTGCCATTAGGGATGGATTTCTACCAGAAGCCAGAAATGCTGATAGGCATCACACAATACTCTGAAGAGCCCCCCCCCCCCCCCCCCCCCGCCCTCCAACAAAAAATTATCTGGTCCAAAATGTGAATAGTGCTGAGTTGGGGAACGCTGACCTAGAACAAGTGACTTCATTGCTGTAAAATAAAGACACTAATAGTGCCTAGTGAGCTAATACAAAGAAAGCACTTAGAAAAATGCTTCCCGCCGTAAGCACTCAGTAAATGCTAGCATTTGTTATTCATTCAACAAATATTTATAGAGCGCTCACTCTGTGCCAGGCACTCTCTTAGATGCTAGGCGTGTAGTGGACGTGCAAGTGAAATAGGCCAGGTCCCTATCCTTGGGAGCTTGCTTTTCTGACTGCAGGGTTGCTGCAGAGGTGCCTGGTGCTCCTCATGGGGCAGCAGCACCTAAACACTGGTGGAACCATGCTTTGTGTGCTTCCCTCTGCTTAAATACAAGCTCCTTCTTCATCTTTTTTTTTTTTTTTTTTAAATCTCTCCTTTAGGCTTAGAAGAATCTACCGCAAGAAGGAAAATATTAGCCCGAGTTTCCCCATCACGCTCACCCAGACTCTAGCATCACAGACCTCTCACCCCAGTCCATGTGCAGACACTGCCAGTCTGCCCTAGCAGACTTTGAGAGTGGGGAGGTATCTTTTATGCCAGTGGCTGTCTGGTTAGAGAGCCCTCTTTGCCCCAGGACTACCTCTTGTTCTTCGCCACTGCTGTGTGTGTCCCAGCCTTTCTCCATCAGTGCTGGGATCCTAGAGTTTCTTCTTCACACTCCTTCTGTTTTTTTCTATCCTTTTCTTTTTTCTTTTCTTTCTCTTTTTAAAAAGATTTTATTTTTTTAT
Source organism: Vulpes vulpes (assembly GCF_048418805.1). Taxonomy (NCBI): domain Eukaryota; kingdom Metazoa; phylum Chordata; class Mammalia; order Carnivora; family Canidae; genus Vulpes; species Vulpes vulpes. The sequence continues at coordinate 9,380,528 of NC_132787.1, forward strand.
TCATGAGAGACAGAGAGAGAGAGAGAGAGGCAGAGACACAGGCAGAGGGAGAAGCAGGCTCCGTGCAGGGAGCCCGAAGCAGGATTTGATGCCAGGACCCCAGGATGATGCCCTGAGCCAAAGGCTCAACTGTTAAGCCACCCAGGCTTCCCTCTTTCTTTTTGCTTTTCTTTCTTTCTTTTTCTTTTTCTTTTTTTTTCTTTTTCTTTTTTTCTTTTTCTTTTCTCTTCCTTCCTTCCTCCCTCTCTTCCTACTTTCCTCCCTCCCTTCCTTTCCTTTTATCAGAAAGGGAATGGGGGAGGGATAAAGGGAGAGGGAGAGAGAGTGTCCTAAGCAGGTTCCACACCTAGTGTGGAGCAGATCTCACAGCCCTGAGATCATGACCTGAGTCAAAATCAGGAGTCAGACACTCAACCCTACTGAGCCGCCCAGGCGCCCCCTCTCTTATTTCTGTAGCGCTACCAGAAGCGACTCAGCCTCCTGCTCTTGCTCCTGTAGCCTACTGTGGCCCAGAGGAGGAAAATCTCCATTCTCTTTATAGGTGCTGTTTAGAGAAGAGACATTCTTAGGGACCTAAGAGGAAGGTTTGAATGTGGTTTCACAGGAGGCCAAGCTGTAAATGGTGGGCCGCATCAGCGCTTTTAAGTTTGTGTAACCAAGGCCTTGCATGCCAACCATTCCCAGTTCTTCAGGCAGTTCTGACCAGAACGGGGCATTCTTGGGACCTCGCTCCACTAGTGCAGGGTATAACTGATTGGAATTATACTAATGACTGGTGCCCGGTGTTCCCAAGAAAAGTCTCGTGCTGCCATGTGCCTACTGAGTCATACTTTTTCCCTCATGCCCCACTCTCCTAGTCCAGTTTGTATTACTGGGCTTCTGCTTTGGTTTCATCTTAGCCTTGCAGTTCTGAGTAACACAGTGTCTCTGAAAAGGCTGATCACAGAACCGTGATCTGTTTGTTCCTAAGCACCTGTCTAGACTCCTTGCATTTTCCACCTTCCTCCGTCCCTCCCACATACCATCTGCCCTAGCAATATACATTCCAGTAGGTCCGTGGACGTACCATGCTTCTGGATACCTCTGAGCCTTGTGCATACTGCTTCGTCTGCCTGGATATCCCAAGTTGAATCGAGCCTGAGTTCACCTTTATTATGCCTTTGACTATCAGCTGCAAACTGCTGACTCCTTTCTTCAGTGTCTAACCTACAGCTGTTTAGTTATCCCATCCGTCTCTCCCATCTTGGGTTCCAGACTTCTCCCTTGCTTATCAAGGTGCCAGGCATTTCTGAGTTCTGCCTACTAGATCCTTGGAACCAGAATCTATTGGATTTAAATCGGCCACAACATACCGAAGTAGCTTGAATCTTCTGAGGACTTAACCGTCATGTGTAATATTGCTTCTGTGTGAGAAAGTGGGCCACAGTCCTAAAAACTGGTTGACCAATGATGCTTTGGAAGCAACCACATTTACAAATTGTAGATTGGCCATAACAAACATGTATGTGTGTGTGTGTTTGTGTTATGTATATGTGCACACGTGCATACACACATGTATTTATATAGTGTATTTATGTCTTCTGAATTTATGCACATACTTTATGAAATAAGAGGAAAGAATGCATAAAATGCTAAAAATAAAAAATCAGAAGAAGAACAAAATTAGAGTATATTTCGAGGGAATGAATATGAAATTGTACAGATAAGGGGGAGAGGGTATGTAAATGAGGAAATACGTGATTGAATCATTGGATGGTGGTATTAAAATAGGAAATATACTGTTGATGTTTGGGCCTAATTTCCAAAATTAGAAATGGAAATGCGTCTTTCACATATCTGCATGTAATTCAGATCTGTCTAAATGTGGTACTAGGTAGAAAGACTCACTTTATCTTCCCAGTGCTAGTAAGAAAAACATTTCTGTGAAAGTGGAATATGAACCAAGAGGAAGAAATATGCGACCTGGAATAACATTTGAGGAGGAAATTCTGGAATTAGAGAAAACAGCTGTTTGAAACTACACTCAGGTGTTCTAGTTTCAACAGAAATTTAAACTCTAACAATTGTTTCCGAGCCTGGACTAATGAGATAGTTGGACCTGTTAATTAGTATGGGCCATGCCTCCCAGGACCTCTCCATAAACCTTTGTGCAGGTTAAATTGTGTTTGTGTGTGAGATGATCGGTATTGCCTAGAGTGGTGCAGTGAATCCAGGCTTGTAAACTCTGCTTCAGTGGAGTATTAGGAGGGAGGGTATCGACATATACTTACACAGCTGAGGTAGATGTGTTGTTTTACCTTCTAGATTTTGAAAAGGAAAATTAATTCAACTCTGTTCCACAAATATTTATTGAACTTCTCTCTGTCTTGGGCTATAATTGCTGGTAGTTATTGGGAAAGGAGAGAAGTGTAAGGTACAGATCTTGCCCTCAAGGAGATTAAAATCGATCTTTCTGAGGATGTAAGACTGGCATAGAAAGCAATTAGACAAGAAACAGAAAGATTTAAGGCAGCACAAAGCGCTACACTGAAAAATAAAGAAAGTACATAGCAAACTATCAGAGCTATGGGCTGTCATGAAAGGAAGAGAATTGTCTTGGAAGGTGACATGTTAAATCCTGATTGCAATGTAATTCCAGGATTACTTTAATGCCTGGTTCTCTGTTTTAAAGAGTGTAAGATATAGAGGGGAAATTATCGGTAGACCATTGTGTAGACTTTTTGCCTGAATGGTTTATTTATTTATTTTTTAAATCTCGTCTTACACTGCAAAAGAAAAAAAAAAAGAACATTGATTTAGTAAATGTTTTAAACATTCTTTGTAGGTCAACATACAGCTATCCCCTAAACGGATGTGGAGATGAGAGAAGACAAATCCAGTGCTTTCCTTTGGCACTAGAAGGCATTTCTGGTCATTCGATTAGAAATTATTTTCTCTGACATTCTAGAAATTTACAACATTTCCTTTTTTAAAGATTTTATTTATTTATTCATGAGAGACACACAGAGAGAGGCAGAGACCTAGGTAGAGGGAGAAGCAGGCCCCATGTAGGGAGCCTGACGTGGGACTTGATCCCAGGACCCCAAGATTACACCCTGAGCCAAAGGCAGATGCTCAACCCCTGAGCCACTCAGGTGTCCCAGATTTATAACATTTCTAAGAAAGTACTCAACTCACCCTGTCAGCATCTGGGGGGAAGTTTTATTTTTTTTTTTAATTTTTTTTTTTTTTTTTTTTTTTTATTTATGATAGGCACACAGTGAGAGAGAGAGAGGCAGAGATATAGGCAGAGGGAGAAGCAGGCTCCATGCACTGGGAGCCTGACGTGGGATTCGATCCCGGGTCTCCAGGATCACGCCCTGGGCTAAAGGCAGGCGCCAAACCGCTGCGCCACCCAGGGATCCCTGGGGGGAAGTTTTAAACCTGAGGATTTCCATTATTCTTTTTTCTAGGAACATGCTCATCTCGGAATGCTACAAAGAACTGAGTTCTTTTCATAAACCCAAGATCCCTATGCAGACTTGCTGGTCCATAGTCCAAGAAAAAAAAGGAGAGAAGGTCTTTGGTTTTAATATATAACAACATAAAACAGTATTGTAAATTTTTTGTGTTGTTTTAGTTTAGTTCACTGGAATTGTTCTTTATTCCACCTTTTAAATCATAATGTTGAACTAGGTGGCAATGCAAAAGAATACTTGAAGGCAAAGTAAATCTGTAACCTTTACTTAGTTACTGGAATAGACAACAGTATTGTGCCTTGTCATTAAAAGGCACAGAAGTAGTTGGCCAGGCCATCAATGAACAAGACAGTTGGCCACACTTACTGATTGTTTTCTGCATGGGCTATGCCAAAAACGAGAATCATAAAATTGATCCTCGTATTTGGAAAACATCACAGAATGAGAGAAGCTAGGATGTGCCCCCAAATATACATGTCAACAGCAGTGATGAAGACAAGTTAACAGACATCATTTTGTCTACTTCCTTTTCTGCTTGCACAGCATCTAGACTTTCTCTCACTAAGCCTCTTATCACATTGTTTTGGTCTTCCTTTCTAGAAATAAACATAACTGACTAAAGATATAAAAAAACTAGCTCTTTATTCAGGGGAAATTATATCTGTATTTGTTGCTTCCAGGAATCACTGAACTGTGGTCTTGTGGAACAAATTTGAGGCCTATTTTTCTGTGACTCCTTGAGCTAACATTTTTTTTAACTTTTAAAATGTTTTTAACCTTTCTAAATGATTGTAAAAAAAAACAATAAAATTAAATTTAGAAGAATATGCAACAGAAATGTATGTGGCTTGTGAAGCCTAAGGTAATTTCTGTTTGGCCTTATGCAGAAAATTTTGGTGATCCTTGTTTTAAAGAATGACACCCCATTCTGGATGAGTCATAGGGAACTTGGGGAGATGTATTACTTTGGGAATAGGATAAGCTCCCATAGCAAAGAGGCCTAAAATGCAGTGTTCAAACAACTCCTTGTATCTCCATGAGCATCTCCATGAGCATCTCATGGTGCTCAAAGGAGGATGTCTATTTCCCTCTTATGTAACAATCTCCAGATAGGCAGGGGTTCCAGGGCTGATGGGTAGCTTTGCTGCATGAGATTATTCAAGGTCCCTTGTCCTCATTGAAGGGCTTCCCCTTACTATTTCAATATCCAGACCCTGGGAAAGGAGAATGGAGGGCAGTGAGTTTCCTTTCTAATAATAAAATCTGAATTCTAGCACATTTCACTTCTACTCATCCTATTGACCAGAACTTGTCACCTGGCCACTTTAGCTACAGAGGAAACTAAGGAATGTAGTTTCTAACTGGATAACTATGTGCCAGATAAAAGTGATGTGTTTTATTACTAAAAAGGGGAGAATTATTGCTATTGGAGGACAGCAAGCATCTCTGTAACAGTAAGATAGGTAGCTCGTAGTTTGGATTATTCTTGATCTTCATTTCTGAATGCTCAGCACATAACAAGTGCTCAGTTATAAATTTGTTGAATTGAGTAAAGTGAACAGAAAACTGAAGGCAATCCTTAGCCCTGGAATAGGCACTTAGTGAGAAATCCAAGCCTTAAAATGGGAGAGACACAAATTTGATGGGATTAGACTTAAGGCTCCTGAGAATGGATAAATCAGTAGTGGCGATTATATAGCTTCTAGTTAGGTGAAATCCAGAGATTAGATGTAAGTGAATCTTCTGTGCTTTATCCAGGGATAGTATCAACATTTAAATAATGATTTAGAAAAACTTATAGATGTGGGAAAAAGTCCAAGAGGGGGATAAGATGGGATAGGGGCAGGGTATGAGTATGAGTGGTGGTTGAGGGTGGTATCCATCTGGGAAATGGGGCAAGTCTAGTAGACCCCACAATTCAAAGTCAGGCAGGCATCATTTGATGGACCTAGTATTCTGATAGTCTCTAACAGATTTATCCATTCCTGAGGCACAGCATAGAGAATTGGGAAGATCCTGACAGAGCACTAGAACATGAGATTGGTGTTCAGGGCAGAGTTGAGAGTTCTAGACTGGGAAACTGAAGCAATAGTTCAACTTTGTAGGCTGGGAAATGATTAATTTTAGAGGCTGCACAAATTCTCAGAGCTCTTTTTTTGTTGAATCTCTGAGCAAAAACACTTAATTCTGAGCCCCACTTTTGATTCTCTGGTATCACTGTAACTGGCTCAGAAACTGAGAGGAGGCAGATACAGGGTCTGGGGTAACAAGGGCAGGGGTTGACATAGGACTGGTGTCTTCTGAAACTCTGGATTGACAAACTGACTATTCTGTGCTCTCTGTCCTTTGGTACCGTATAATGCTATTTTCTTTGTTGCAGTGAGAATAATAATTGTAAAAAAATGTAGCATGATTTTGATAGGGTGATTAATCATGATAACTGATATTTTGGTATCTTGTTATTCCAAAATAATTTGATTATTATAATTAAAGAAGGATAAAAGCAGAACAAACCCCCAAAATTGATGTCTCAGGTCAAACTGACCTATTAGGTGGAAGATGAAGTTGTGCATTTCAGCACTTCAGCTCCGCATAATTGATGGGGCACTGCAGCCTATCTCTTTGGCTATTCAGCAAAGATTCTGTTAGAATCTGCTTGTCCAATCTGAGGTTGCACAATATATAACCTTCACATTTTATATAAATGTGTAAGACTATATTATAGTTCCCTATTCTTACTCTTGCCAATTAATAGATTATCAGCCAAATGTAAAAGATACAGAGATCTCACCTTAATCCTGTTAGTTTTTTTCTTCTTTTTACATTAATAATTTGACTCAAGCCAAGCCAAGCACATATGTGGATAAAAAGCCAGATTCTTGAATATATATGCACACAATATATATATATTTCTTCTCTCTCTCTCTCTTATGCTTTTCAGGGACCGAATGAATATTTGATCAGACCTCAAAGAAAATAAAGAAATAACTGTGATTTAGTTTTCACTTAAAAAAATTAGCATATGTGCATTTCTCTTTTGCACTAGAGTTGCTCTCTTAATATATGAATACCTTATGAAGAGTAATTATGTGTGCATTTAAGATATAAAATATATACTAATATGGGATAATTTACAAGAGAGAAAAATGACCTACTTCATGAATTTATACAGTTCAATGTTAAGATGAGTACATTGTTAATTTAAGAAATACATCATACACCAGTAACTGGTGTCAGTCTATGAAGATGCATTTGAACCTTCTGATGTATGGCTAAGGGTAACACTAATGACGAAAGACCAGTGAAAAATCGAGGTTTGTTTTAAAGATATTTGTGCATTTTATTTATTCAAGGTTTCAATGACAAGGCAAAAGCATATTTCATAAAGTATGATAGTCCATGAATTTAATTTTACTGATGCATTTAAGACATTGATTTTGATATTAGCTGACAAATTGTATGCATTGTTTGAGTTCAATTTGATAATACATTTTGGATTGATTTAAATAAAGATTTAGCAAATTACTGATTCTTAAGTCTGCTGCATGTATTCAAGTGATATTGTCGAGACTGCTATCTATGAGAAATGAAGCAGAATCAGAAACACAACCAGTGTATTAAAAAACTAAAAAACTAACAGGATCAAGGTGAATGTATTAAAGTTGTGGATGACGTCATCGTCATTGTCATTGTCATCGTCATTATCCCTTTCATTTACTTAACATGACTAATTGTAGCCTTGAGCAGTATTCCAGTTGGGAGAAGAGATGATAAAAAGGGATATCATTTAGCTCATTTATCCTCTTAATTTTGCTGCTAACAAAGCAGCTGGTAGCTGTACTGGTGAGGTTCTGAGGGATAGCCCCACACTAGCCAAAAGCATTAATCTGATTATAAACTCTGGTGCCAATTTAATTTTAATCTACAGTGAGGATTGTAACAGTGAACTAAACCAGAATACTCATAGTGGTTAATTAGTACTGCGGTCTCTGAAGGACAATGTACCTGGGAAGCCAAATTATTATCAGAAAGTTACTTGTTATCCTAGTCTCCAAAAAAAAAAAAAAGGAATAATCTACATAATTTGTATTATATCTGTTATGTATTACATTTTAATATTGTAATTTTAATCTCAAAATTATTGACATTTTATTGTTTGTAGCCCTCCTACATTCTGACTAAATTTTGTTCTACTTCGTTAGTGAAAATTCCAACATATGAGTCATAAATGATTTGCTTAATGTCAACCATTTAGTTTTAAATCCAGGAGGAGAACCTGCTATTTGTTTTTGTTTCTTTGCGGGGTACGGATGCTTATGTTTTAGTTTCTGATTATGTTCATGGATGCATGTTTTTATGTGGTTGGATATTCACAACATTAAGCCAACAAACAATTTTGTAAATAATACATGAAGATACATATGCTTATTATGCATTGAATCAAATTATAATTAGCTGTTGATTTGAAAGAAAGTTTTGAGATTGCTTTGGGGTTTAATGGGAATAAAATGTAGAAAGGGAAGTGACTTTCCAAGGGTATGCTAGTAATATAAGGGATATGTGGACAGCTAAAGAGTGAGGATGTGGCATCATTAGACGTGGGTTTGCCCCACTAGAAAGTTGTGGATTCCTCATACATTTTGCCCAATAACTTTTAAGGAGAATTACTTGAAAATTGTCTTTATAAAAGCTTTTGGTTTTACAGTTTATATCTCGATGGTTTAGGGTATCTCACTGAGAGATTATATACTATGAATTGTTTTGTAGATTTGGAAAGCTTAAATTGATCTGAAGAGCAAGAAAAGTGTATTTACTTTCAGAATATGTTTTTATAAAAGTTAACTTAAAATGAGGGTCTATCTACTTTCCTGAGCATGCATCACCATTTCTTTGGTAGGGCACTGTCGTGTAATAGAGGGAGCATACTGGCTTGAGTTGGGATCCCAGCTCTGCCTCTTGAATTTGGTGAGTTTGTTCGTTTATCCTATCCTAATTGCTTTTGATAGTTCTGTTGGAGGAGGTCATGGAGAGGACATGACCATGGGTTGACCCTTGAGCTGGACCTCAGTGGTTGGAGGCTCCTCCCCGCCTCCCTGCTTCGAACTGCACACTCTGCCTACAGTTCCCACAGCGGGAGTCATTTTCAGGGACGCATTGGTGTGTTGTTGAGACTCTGTGGCTTGGTATAAGTGAGTGACTCAGTTAAGGCTTCTATATAAATTAAAGATTTTTGCTGGCGGATGTAGAAATCTGTGTGTCTTGAAGCTGCCCAAGGCAAGCCTCCTAAGTAAGTTCCGTTGCTTATTAAACCTGCCACCTCCCAATCAGGAGTGGCCTGCCTCCTCCTCCTGCCTCTCCTTGCCCTCCTGTCCAGGGCCTGTTTCAGAGATCCCTGGGGAAATTCCTGAGGTTTCAAACCCACAAGTTTCTAATATAGTAAATTCATAGAAATGGGCTCTGATCTTGAGCCATGGATGGTGATGATTGCAGGAGTCTTGGCTTCTCTGCGCCTCTCTTTCCTCATCTGTAATTTCTATTACTGTGGAGCAATAATCTCATTTACTCAGAGTTGCTCTGAGCCTTAAATGAGATTGTTCATGTTTAAGGACTTTGCAAACTGCATATGTAGCGTTCATCAAATTTTAATGGCTTTTAAAATCGTGACTATTACTCTCCTTGAAAGTTCGCTCTGTAAAGGCATGGCTGTATTGAAGGGAGCGTAAGAGCAATGGACAGGAACTATACTAATAGTTCTGACTTCATCTATTTCTAACCTGAATTTAGATGATAACAGCCTTTCACAGTTAGAGACTGAAAAAAGAAGTTAATTTGGTGAGTTTTGGCACATTCTAAGTCAACCACCTTATGCCTGAGATTAGACGGTTTTTATAATTGAATTTGCACGTGGTATTTGTATTAGTCTGGTTACGTGGGGGAAAATCAATTTAGGTTCTACACAGTGTGGATGGGATAGAGACCTGTCAGTGGCAGAGACTCATTTGATTCATGATGGCAATTGTGGTAATGCAATTGAAGCGCAAAAGAAGAAAATAATTCTTGCCTATTTCTTCTTTGTTATTGGTTGATGGACAAATCGCTTCTCTTTACTTTTAATAACACACCAAAAATACTTAAAGAAGCTCCAGTCTGACTGTCTTTTTCAGTAAGCACCCATGTCTGCTACCACATACATTAATCTAGTCTATTTCATTAATCTAGTCTTCATTAGTCTAGTTTTGAAATAAACCAGTCTCTCTCTGTTCTCCTTTCTCCCCTTAACTACGATGTATATGGGGAATATACATAACACATTGTGTAAATCTCTAGAAATTGTTAGTACATTCACATGGGAATTCATCACTCCGTCCTAGTAGTCTCACCACTAAAAATGAATTATTTTGATGTGATTGCTTCCGAACCACTTCATTACTTATTGATAGCTGCTTTAAAATGCCCCAGCTTGTGTTTATAGTGGGGTTTTCTTAGGCTCTGCACACGAGAAAACTGGAAAACGTTGCAACAAAGTTTTGTTTTAAACTCAAGCGATTCTAAGAAGACCTACTCCAGCATGGGTGTGTTGACAAGTTTTTCTATGGGGTTTCATAGCAGTGTTTAAAGGCCACTTTTATCAGCCTGTTTTTCTCTGAAGAGGCAATTCAAAATGATCTCTGTCAGCCTTTCATTGAAATGAAATTCAGTTTACATTGATTTTTTTATCCATAAATGAGTGGTCATTCATAGTTCTGTAGAAATAGAGAGTGGAAGGCAGGGTTTTAGCTGAAGAAGAATTTGATTGCCAAAAACTTTTATGCCAATTTCCAAATATGGAAACTGTTATTTTATGGCTGAGGTTGGGATACTTAGAATGAAAGTAAGCTCAGAAATCACAAGGGTATCACGGCTGTTGGTAGTTTTAGCGGATTCCATAGTCTCACTGCTTGAAAAACTAATAAGAAGTATCATAATCTTAATAGCCAGCACATGGTGTTTACTACCCGCCAAGGATAGCTAATGATCTGCATAGCCCGCATTGAAACCTCATTCTTCTGGGTTCAGAGTTTGCTCTGCTAGCCACCACACTTTATTATTTTTGTATATTTGGTTCCTAACAGGAGCTCTCGTTGAGAAATGGCTTCATACATATCTTTATTAAATTATTAATTCTGAAAACTGAAACTGATAAAAATAAAGCAGAATTAATTCTCACATGATGGTGGTTTCTTCGGCTTGATTTTCTGGTAAATCTATAGTAATAATTGTGGGAACTCAGAAGTCACTCTGAACACTGTATAATCCTTGAGATGAAAATAGAAGGCAGTAATGTTGATTTTACAAATTGAGAAACAGAAATGCAAATGAGGAAAGTGACCTTTCTTAAAATCACTACTAAACTAGTCGCTTAAGGAACTAAAAATGTTGTCTTATATAATTACTTTTTTTCTGGATTATTTTCTATGTTGGATGCTCTCTTATTTGCATTTCTGTTTTCGAGTGGCAGTTAAGCTTGGATAAAGGATGCCATGTTCAGAAGGCAGTATGGTTTAGTGGAGAGAATACTGGACCAGAAGTTGTCATCCCCATCAAACCTCTGGCATGCCAGGTGCCTTTGGGTGAATCACAGGATTGTTCCTTAGCTAGTTTTACTCATTGAAAAAGAAAGTAGTGATGATTGCCTCTGTCAAGTTTCCAAGGCTTTGTGTGAACAAAATGCGATGTGGGTTCAAAGGAGAAAATATGTAATTATACATTTTTGGAGAATAAATGTTGTAGAGTAGCAGGTGTGCAGCATTATATATGTGTATATATGAGGCTATATATGTTGTTACTACTCTGTGACAGATTTAGTTTTTTATGGCCCACCCTTTTGTCCTCTCATTCTTGTGGTTTGTGTGTTTTTATTTTATTTTTTATTTTAATTATTTTATTTTATTTTAATTTGTATGTTTTTAGATACTATATTCTGAAGACTTCTAAATCTGTTTTGCCAACCTTGACCTCTCTCATGAGATCTAGTTCTGTAGTCCCGCCTCCTACTGGACACTTCACATGCATGTTGCATCGCACCTTAGAATGACCCTTGCTAAAGCTGATATCCTGTCTGGATTCCATCATGCTCCTACTGCATTTCCTTTCATCTGGTCTCTCAAGCTAGAAACTTTAGATTCAAATAGATTCAGTTTTCTCTTTCTATTGCTTTTTGCATATGTTTTTATCAGTGACCAAATTCTTTAGATTCTATTTCTAAAAATCTCTTGACTTCTACCTCTCCTGTTGATTCTGATGCTTCTCACAGAGTTGAGGCCCCCATCAGGTCCTTCCTGGATTCAGGCATAATGAATTTATGAAGAGCATGTTTTTAAGGGGAACCATAGATTTAAATAGTAGGGTGAGGTGAGGGTTGGTAAGAGATGGTGCTCTATTGACAGCTGAAAGTATGATGTAGGCATGATTTATATTTCCTGTACATACTCTCTCTCTGTCACAGTCAAGTAATCTTCACCCATGTCACTGGGCCCCTGGGCTGGGGGTGCCAGGTGAGGAGACCATCCTGAGGCCATAGTAAGTCAGGCCAGGTTTTCTCCCTCCCACTGCCTTCCATATTGTCCCTCCCCATAGCACAGGTGGGAAGTCCATGCAAGTCTGTTTTTAAATCTCTGTGTCATGAACTTGGTTAATCAAGATGGAAAAAAAAACAACAACATTATTTCTCCTGTTACCATAGCATGAGCTAAATGGGACTTCTGCTGGCCATGTTTCTGTTGGAGGGTTCCTCCTTCCTACAAGTCATCCTACACTCATAGAGGAAGCAAAATAGGGAAGGTAATGAGCTGGGAAGAGAAGTTGGACAGGATGATTTGGTTTGGGAAAGAGTTTAGGGATATCAAAATGTGATGTTTAAAATATGTGAAATCTAACAAAAAACTCTATGATCATCTGAGTTGTGAGAGTTTCCCGAGAGTTCTCCCTACTTTCGGCTTTTTTCTTTCTTCAAGTAACCTTCCACATGGCGACCAGAGAAATGTTTCCAAAATACAGATTGATCTTTTTTTTTTTTTAAATGTTTCTCCTCATCTGCAGGTTCCTTCATCATGTTTTCAACCATGGTGTCTTACATTTTTATTAATGACACCCAAATGTAATCCATTCTTTTAAGTTTCCTTTCATTTTAAGGTCAATCTTTACATATCATTTCATCTGAAAACAAAACAAAGAAAACTCCCACAAATACTACAACCTCTCAACCCTTTCCACAAACATGACTCCAAAACAGTGGAAAATAATGCAGAGATTAGTGAAGGTTTTCTGTGCATACCAAATGACAAAACTTGCTAAAAACCCTCATTAAGCGTCCATTTTCCAAAGTTTCACTTGTAAGGCAGCTATGTTCCACTTCTAGACTCCTTTTCTCTCATTGGATGAGCTCAAGCTCTCTGGGCCACATCTTTGGATCTCTCTGTGCATCTGATCTTCATTTCTGTATTCAGGGTAGTCCTTTCTCTGCTTCTCTCATTTACATCCTCATCTATCATCCTGCTCAGCAAGATAAAGGATGCCTCTCAAGCTCTACCTGCCTGAAAAGGGCGGAGAGGGGGGGCATAATAAATATTTATTATTTAATTTCAATTTGCTTTTATCTATCAAATTAAGATGAAGTGATGAGGTTTGTGAATGATTTACTTGTGTATAAATTAGAGTGGATTAAAAGTTAACATTAGATGAATTATTTTCACACGATTACATTTTGTAAGCCTTCCTGGGGAAGCGGAACATTTTGGAGCTAGGAAGAATTGTATGGAAGCCTCTCCACAGCCAGTCTGACCCTGATGGAGCTTGGAAACTATTATGTTGGCCGTGGCAGAAATTGCAGTTTATTGTTATGCTTTTCCGTTGTGAATATTGATTGGAACTGGGGAAGTTTCCTTTTTGAAACAAGAAATTTATTTTTCGTAAAACTTTGAACAAATATCCTGGGTCTGACTTCATTGCCCTGGATTAGGTGCTCATTCCTGAAACGATCAGTGTGGACAGGGTTTTGTGTTGCTCTGATCAGTGCAGAGGAAGTCACATGGTAAGAATGGGAAGGAATCATTTTTCAGTGGTAAATAGGAGGGTTGTTTTTTTTTTTTTTTTGTCCATGACATTTGCACACAAGGTCCTGCCTATCCACACTTTATACCTACCTGTATGACAGCATATCTTTCATTGTACTGGGATTATTTGTCCCTTCCTCTATTTTATGGGTATCTCAAGTGCTTTCTCCATATCTCTCCGTTCCCAGTGATGGACATAGGTCAGCCAGCTACATTTTTATTCCATAAATTGGTGGGGCTAGAAAGGTATGGAACTTTGCATTAATCTTATAATCTGTGTCCTTCAGATTATAGTTCTCAACAAGATTTCTGCTACACGGCTACTGAGAGAATGCTTGGAAATTTGTGGAAGAAATTTGGGTTGTCATAATGACTGGGGTTCGGGTGTCACTGGCATTCATTGGACCGGGACCAGGGGTGTTAAATGTTTTGCAATGCATGGGACAGTTTTGTACAAGGAGGGATTGTTCTTTCTAAATGCTGGTAGTTTTTCCATTGAGAACTGTTTAGCTAGTAGTTACCTAGACTACCTAATCTAAAGTAAGTAAGTCTAGTTACTTAGTCCCCCTGGTCTAAAGTATAGAAATATGGAGGATGATTTGATAATAGCAGAAACTGTTTCTGGCTCCCATCAGCCGTTTGCACACACCATGAATAGGAGGCCTTATGCTCAGTTAGCAGATAGCTTGAATGATAGGTTTTTTCTACCCACTAAATCCATTTTTATCTGTATTGCCCCCATTCCCTCTGGGTCCTGGGGTTGTAGTGGAAGACTAACTCCAGTAGAAGTATAGGGTAGACGTTTCTGCTCTCCCAGGCATACTTCCTTGACTAGGCTTTCTCTGAGTCTGGAGAGAGGAACATTGGAATTAAGTTCCATTGGGACGCCTGGGTGGCTCAGCGGTTGAGCATCTGCCTTCGGCTCAGGGCATGATCCCACGGTCCCAGGATCGAGTCCCACATCAGGCTCCCTGCATGGAGCCTGCTTCTCCCTCTGCTTGTGTGTCTGTCTCTCTGTGTGTGTGTCTCTGATGAATAAATAAATACAATCTTAAAAAAAAAAGTTCCATGTATTTCTTCCAACAATATGGTAAGACAATTTGATCTTAATGTTTCATCCACTGCACAGAAGGCTGAGAATGACTAATTTCAATGATCTTTTAAAAAATCTATTTATAGCATGCCTTCTGGCTAAAGCCATCAATGTGGAAGGTGGCACATAGATTTAAATCCAGTTTTCTGTCATGAGGTGTCAGAAAAGCTAAATGGCTCTATCATGGTCTTTTAGGTCCTATTCTAGGAAGTACATCCTTTTGCTCATGGTTGACACTAACATGGCTGTGGTATCCAGGATAAAATATGTAAGGATAAAACTCAGGAGCACACTTCTTCAAACAGGATTCTTTGATTCTTTGCCTCAAAGGGAACAGTTTTTTTAAAAAAAGGATTCTTGAAACAAAAGTTCAGTAATTGGTTTACTGTCCTGTGTTCTGTGTAGCCTGAAGTCTCGATGAAAGAGTCTGAAACTTGGTATTTATCACTTATTACTTGATAATGTTTTTAGAAAGGTGTTGCATGGAAAGGATGCTTTATAAAACCAATTTCTAGTCTATTTAGTGTATGTTTCTTTTTTTAGATACTCCCAGAAGTATAAAAGCATCCACTGCTACAGCTGAACAGTTTTTTCAGAAGCTGAGAAATAAACATGAATTTACTGTTTTGGTGACTCTGAAACAGACCCACTTAAATTCTGGAGTTATTCTCTCCATTCACCACTTGGATCACAGGTGAGTGTGGCTGCTGGGCTTTTCATGTTTTCATTATATATGATTAAATGAACACATTCAAAAGAAGTAAACAAAAGCAAGAAATACCGTATACAAGATTGGTATAAAACAGCTATAATTATTTTGCCACATTATGCAAAATCACAAACACCAGTAATTGAGATCAGCCTAGATGTAGGAAGAGCTGGTGCTTTTGATGTTGCTGAAAGCACACAGAAACCACCATTTCTAAGATACACTTATTAATGACTAAATTCCTCATGAGATACCTTCTTCAGTGCTAAAGGTAAGGATATTTCTTCTTAATTTGTGAATAGTTAGCCACAAAAATACTATATTCAGTTTCTTTAGGAGATTGTCTGGGTTTAGAGCTCAACAGTCTTACAATTTTAGTCACTGACAGATAACTTCTTTTTTTAATGCACCTCTTAGCAGCTGTTACAACTGTGTTGTTAGATGTGTATTAAATCGAAATACTGTCTAGTATTTCCCAGCTTCTCACATGTGTGGAAGCTTGATCAGGAGAGCTGGTGGGAGTAATGGGGAGAAAGTAGGTGGAGGAGAAATTCATTCATGACCCTTGGTATAAACATAGGTTATTGCTGAATAATACCAAACAGTCTGAATAATTCCTCTTCTTTTTAAAGATGTATTTATTTATTTGAGAGAGGGAATGGGGGAGGGGCAGAGTGAGAGATTCCCCCTCCCCCAAATGGTTCCTTCCTGGAAGAATAACTACAGTTCTGTTAATGAAAGTTCCTTCATGTTCACATTTTGGATACCCACTCCATGACTTACCAACTGTGGACCTTGAGCAAGTCACATAGCCTTTCTGTGCTTCAGTTTTCTCACCTGTGAAATGGGGATAATGATAGTACCTATTTCATAGCTTGTGGTGAAGATTAAAGAGTTTATGTATGTAAAAGTGGTTAACATGTATAAGAAGTTTTAATGATACCGTCCAGGTGTGGGCAGAAACCTTTTTTTTTTTTGGTTTCCCTTATCAGAGATGAGGCAGCCTGGGTCTTTGCAAACCTTTGTTAGATACTGAAGAGCAAACAGAGAGCACAAACATGTGGAGAACAAAGTATAGCAAGTTGACATAGAGAGCAAGGTTCCTGATCACACTCTACCTGGGTTATTCTAGCAAGGCCCTTCCTTAGTCCATCTGTAGCCCCAAAGGGTTGGGATAGCTTCCTAGGCCCCTCACTTGAGTTTCTTTCCTCCCAGAATCTGGCCTGTGTTTGAGAGGAGGGTGCCACGCTAGAGTTCATATGGTGATTGGATTAGGATCTTCAAGGCAGAGCAAGAAAGGGAGAGGTTCCATCT
Organism: Vulpes vulpes; assembly: GCF_048418805.1. Classification (NCBI taxonomy): domain Eukaryota; kingdom Metazoa; phylum Chordata; class Mammalia; order Carnivora; family Canidae; genus Vulpes; species Vulpes vulpes. The sequence goes on from NC_132787.1 coordinate 9,397,193, forward strand.
CCAAGAGTTACTAGGGCTTTTCCCTTTGGTATGTTTCTGGTCCCAGAGACAGACCTTGTCTTCAGGTAATTGATACCTGAGCTCCTGGCTTACAGTACTGTGACTTTGGTTGTCTCGCTTGGGCTTTAGGCAACATGATTCACATACAATAAAGCAATATTGTTCCTTTACAGAGCAGCCTGGTTTATTACTGATTTGTTTTTAAGATTTATATACTTGAGAGAGAGACAGAGCATTGGCAGGGGGAGGGACACAGGAAAAGGTACAGAATCCTTGAGCAAACTCTCCACTGAAGGCAGAGCCCAATGTGAGGCTTGATCCCAGGACCCTGAGATCATGACCTGAGCTGAAATTAAGAGTTGGATGCTCAATTGACTGTCACCAGGTGCCCCAATTACTGATTATTTCGGCTTGTGAAAAAATTTCCCCTGTGTTTTGGGCACTAGATTTTTCTACCCTGTAACTTTTCCCCACTGCCCTATTCGTAGAAACATGGAACTCATCCAGCTTCCTTCCAGATGGCATGTCCTTACATCCATGATGGCTACTGCAGCCTCCCATCTTACCCCTCTTATTTCTGAGCAAACCAGCACTGGGTACTACATCTGCTCCTCTGGAGACTTAATTGGCAGCACTTCACAAGGTCTACTGCCCTCATCTATACTGCGTCCCAGTTGGGCAATGTTTTTGTTGGTCTCGGGAGTTGAATATAATGAATAACTGTACAAATGTTCGATCAGCATGGACTTCTTATAATCCACACACTTTCTTTTTTTTTTAAACACTAGTTTTTTTAAATTTTTATTTATGATAGTCAGAGAGAGAGAGAGAGAGAGAGAGAGAAGGCAGAGACACAGGCAGAGGGAGAAGCAGGCTCCATGCCCCGGGAGCCCGATGTGGGATTCGATCCCGGGTCTCCAGGATAGTGCCCTGGGCCAAAGGCAGGCGCCAAACTGCTGCACCACCCAGGGATCCCTAATCCACACACTTTCAATCTAATACTAAGATAGTTTGAAAATTATTTTTAGCATCTTAAACAGTAAGTATATGGACCACTGAAATACCTGACCGTCATCAGGTAGGTTCTTGGTGAAGGATCTGAGAAAGGATGACTTGCTGTCAGGAGGATTTTTTTTTTACTCTTCCCGTGAGGCAGATGTGTTAAAACATGTAAGAATTTATATTAAATTATTTCAGTGAAAGATAATATTTGGTTTTTAAATTAATATGGTAATATATTTTCATTATAGAAAAAATGGAAAGCAGACAAGTGTAAAGAAATAGAAAAACTCTTACCAAATATTATAATACCAAAAGGAGACCAGTGTTGACATTCTGTTCTATTTTGACCTAGTCCTTTTGTCTGTGTGGGTAGATATGCCATATTTTATTTAATCAGCCCCATACTTTGGATGTTTTCCTTTTTTAACTTTACCAAGTAACACCATGATGAATATATTTATACATAAATTTTAGTGCCCAGCTCTCATTCTTTCTAGTTATATTTGTTAAATTTAATATTAATTCTGTAATTCCTTGTTTCACTTATTCATTCTTCCTTTATGTCATCTATAAATTTGATAACATTTGCCTAAACAAATGTCATATTTGAAGTATAGTATATTTTTCTCTAATATAAAAAATCGGTTAGATTTGTAGGGCACTTTGCCTTTATTTAGTGAGCTAGCAGTTATTAAGGCAGTGTGCATGGGCTCATTTTATCCTCAGCACTGATTAGTGGTTAAGAATGCAGATTGAGAGGTGCACCACATGCATTCCAGAATAGCTCTACCACTTAATTGGCTTTGTGACCTTGTGCAAATTATTTAACTCTTCCGTAGGTTCCTCATCTGTAAGTCCATATAAAGTGCTGGAGAACACTAGAGAAAAAGTGCTGTATGTTATATGGTGCAAAAGTGCCATAATCATGCAAAGTCCCTTTTCTCATTCCCATTTTACAGATAAGAAAAACAAGGCCACAGACCTTAAGTTGTTGGAGGTTCCCAAGGAGGTAGGGTTTAAACTCAGGCAATATGATTACAGAGCCAGCCTGCTGGACGTTGGTGCTCTGCCTCCTTTCAGTGTCTGTGGGAGGTTTTTCGATTTGGTTCTCCTCTGCTCACTTGCTTCACAGCATCACTTAGCTAGTTAGTAACAGAATCGGGACCCAAACCCACTTATTCTGACTCTCAAGTGTGATGTTTTTACCAATACACCATGATTTATCCTAACCTCCTAGCACTCTGACAGATCTTGCGTTATGGTGTGTGGGTTGTTGTTGTTGTTGTTGTTTTTTTTCTTTTCCTGGTCTTGTTGCTGAAGTTATTTTTCTTCCCTCCATCTTGTTCTGACTCGTATTTTTAGTTTCATCACTTCCTGAACGCTTATTTGTTTTCTGCTTTCTTGCAGAAACAAATACAAAAAAAATGTACGGTGGTTTATAGAGATATCTGCAGGACAACAAGATAAGAATTAAATGAAATATGAAAAGCAGGGCAAAGGAAAAATAGAAACCCAATTGGATGATTAAGATAATGCAATTATTCTTGGTTCCAAGACCAGAGACCTATTTCTTTTTTTTTCTTAATAATAAATTTATTTTTTTAAATAATAAATTTATTTTGAGACCTATTTCTTCTATGGCCTTTTATGGCAGGATATATGAATGTCTTTAGAGAAATGAGTTCAGAGGGCCTCACGTCGGCTGGTGGCATCATGCTGTAATGCACTTTGGGAAAAGCAAAGCTACAGTGATTGTGTCAAGGAAGTTGTGTGAAGGCATGAGGGTCTTTGGAACAGTGCTTACCTTTGGAGGCCCTTGGTAGTGTACACAAAAGTTCTGTACAGCCAAATTTTCCTACTAACATTCCTATTTGGGTGGCGCCTCCAATATGAAACTCATAAAAGACCGTGTCCTTAAGGCAATATTCCATATAAATTGCTTTTCTCATGAAAATAATATTGAATTCAAGTTAGACTTCCCTGATAGATACATGAATTGTAGCAATTCTCCATTGACACTTCAGTGAGAGTTAAGTGTTAAGCAGAAAAAGCAATTGAGTTGGAGGGAATACTGACATTTTATGTAAACCTGGGGAGCCTAACAAAGACACAGCTGAATAGAAGATGCCCATTTCTGCTTGAAGGAGGCGGTTCTCAACAGCAGGGCCACGCTTTTCCTCAGGAAGTTGTATGGGGTCTATTCTCACATAGTGATGAATGGTTCCCATAGAATGTGGAAATTTTAATTATGCAATAAATTTCAAACATTATAAATGATATTTATAGTAAACTTTACAAATTAGGAAAATTACAAAGAAGGAAGTCAAAATCATCTGTAGTTTTACCACCTGGGAACAGTTTCTACTAATACTTCCAGTTATAAATGTCTTCTTAAGGGCATAGACATAATATTAAAAACTTGAATCATGTGACACATGGTATTTTACAACTTTTTAAAATTTAGCAAAATATCTTGAATATTTTCCCCATGCCAACAAATATTCATTTATAATCTGGTTCTTATATGACCAAGAGTTAATTCCGTCATTGGATACAAATTAAAATAGAGATAATCAAATTCTTACATATGCCATTAAAAAGTCCAAAGTGTCCAAAAAAGTGTCTGATTTTGATCAATGTAAGTGCATGAGGTAGCCACTAAGATGAACTAGTTTGCAAAATATGAGTCCAGATAAAGTGAATGAATTAATGTGCTCCACAGATTGGTTACCTATTATATACCAGCTTAATGCTAAAAATTGCCAATCTCAGTGAATAGTTGACCCTTTAACTGGCAGTGCTTAGGAGCAGGTCCAGATCTCCATAGGGTCTTTTCTAGTTCATAGAGGAGCTCCTCTGTACCCTGGGGATGCTCATTTCCTAGTCACATATGAGGTCGGTAGGGGGAGGTTGTGGTGCTTCATCTAAGCACATGTTCTTGTGTGCCAGGTAAGAAGCACAAGAGCAAGAACTTTTAGTCATTCCTCTGACTTAAGCTTTGTGAGTCAGACCACAGGGTGCCTGCTACAGACCAATTACGAGATAAACATTAATATTTTTACTAGAGATGGTGGAAAACTATTTCTCTCCTTTCTGACTCCAGTCTTATCACCATTCAGGCTGATTGCAGCAAGAGCCTGGCTACCATGGAGCCTGCTCTGATGCCAACCTAGGTAGAGAGATGTCCCTAAGAAATAGAAACTGTGGGGAACCTCAGCTCCCACCCTGGCAGAAATGAAAAAAAAAAGTGGAATGTAAATGGCAGGCACAGCAGCCGGTCTGCTCATCATCTGTATGTCACCCCATTGCTCTGCCTCCTATGCAAATCCTGCTTGTGCTTCATAACTCTGCTCACATCTCCATAAAAGCTTTTACTGACCTTTCTAGTTTACCATAGTATCTTCTTGCATATGCTTCCAATGCGGTTTTATTTATTTATTTATATTTATTTTTACAGATTTCATTTATTTATTTGAGAGAGAGAGGACAAGCATGGGCAGGGGGTGAGAAACAGAGTGAGAGGGAGAAGCAGGCGCCCCGCTGAGCAGGGAGCCCCATGTGGGGCTCAATCCCAAGGACCCTGGAATCATGACCTGAGCCCAAGGTGGACGCTTAACCAACTGAGCCACTTGGGTGCCCCAATGTCCCAATGCAGTTTTTAAATTATGCCACTCTTTTTGGCATTTTGATGTATAACGTCTTATATTGTTATTTATGGGTTTCATGTATATACATATATATTAATTGTGTATCAGGCATAAAAAATGTCATTTGCTGCCTTTGATCACAATTGTAACAGATATTTATTGAGAATTTTTAAATTTAAGTTTAATTTGTTTTTGAATTGATAATACATCCCATGGTTCAAAATTTAAATGGTACAGCAGGTTATAGAGTAGAAAAGTCTACCTCTATCCCTGGCCCTAACCACCTACTATCTATCCCTGGGGGCAACCACTATTATCATTAAAAACATTTTAAAAAGCAGAAAAATAAAAAGAAGAAATGCAGCTCAGGCAATCAGTGTACTAGAGTGGGTTCATACTGGCTCATGGGAGTTGAAACTATGTGACTGAGCTGATACTATTATGATAGCTCGAAGGGGGCTGTGGTGTGAATATTTATGGCATGGAAATCAGCAAATGCTACAAAACGGGGGGCTTCTTTTGGATATATTTTTATTTAAATAAATATTTTTTCATATTTTTCTTCCATCTTTTTTATACAAGTGGATAAATGAACCAATATTTTAGAATTATTTCTCTAGAGAACAGAGAGCCAATTGTTAAACATTTATGAGCACCACTACCTGTAGTCCTGGCATCTAGAGATAACCACCATAACCCTTTGGGGTGCAGCTCTCTGATCTTTTTCCCAGGTGTACTTGTATAAAATTGTACACAGTTGATAACAATTCCCGATTAGATTTTAAGTTGTCTTCTGCTTTGTCTTCTTTTTGCTGTTAAGGATTGTGCATTGTACCTATAAACCCCAATTCATGTACCATGCTGTCACACAGCATTACATGCTTAGTAAATGTTTGATGAATGAAGTAATGAGTGAACGATCAAGAGAAAGATCATCATGAGTACACCAGGAATCATCAGCTACATCACAAAATTTTAATCAGGCTAGGGCAGACGATCTGGGGAATGTTGAAATTGCTCTATTGATGCAGGGTGCCTAATCTATTCTGAAATGTCATTAGCCCTAGTGTGAGAATTGCACTAACTGGCAGTCACTGCCTTGAAGCAGCTATAAGTCAAGTTCTTAGAGAATAACGACACCCGTAATGAGCTACATAGCAACATCTCAGCCACTGTGTTCAAGCTGGAAACCTAATCACACAACTTTGTTGGTTTGGACGTCTGAGACTGACAGACACACTCTGGATTCTGAGGCATCTGAAGTGAGCAAACAGCAGGACAGAGGTAGGAAAGACAGACATCACAACATGTCAAAACTGGAAGAGGGCTTAAGTCAAACCTTGGTACAGAAACACAGCTTCAAACAAAGTTACATGATTACGAAACTGTGGGGAACCTCATCAGCAGTGTCCCGATGTGCTGTGAGCAAAGTCTGATTTGGCCTCCCCAACTGAGATTTCAATGGTGTTTCCCATAGTGTTTTTCAAGTAGGGGCTCATATTAAAAATTAGACCACAAACCTTATGTAAGCACAGTGTAAAAAGCTGATGGGCTCTTTAGCCATCTCTGTGTATATTTGGTTAACACCAGTATTATCTAAAACAACAAGCAATAATATATGGCACATTATATATGAAAGAATGAAGACATTCAGGGAGATCAGAGAATTATCTCATCGTTACGGGTTTCTGGCCATTGTGTTTTGAAAGGGAAAAATAAAATAGAGAAGTAATTCCAAGATATTGATTCGCTTATCTATTTATACAGGAAATTGAGGAGAGAGCGAGGAAAACAGTAAGGGCTCGCTGAAAAGCAAAGCATATTCATAAGTTAAAATAAATGAGAAAATTTCCCCAAGTTGTGAAAGGACTCGTCTCTTCTTCCATGCTTTGCAAAACTGTCCTCTCTTCAGGATAAATAAAATTCTTTGATTATCCCTTGGTATTGATTTGGTGTACTCACCTACATTATGTCCTGTAATTGATAATACTTCTTTATTTAAGATAGTCTTAGGCTTCAGATATATAAATTGGGGTTATTATTAGGAATTTTTCTCATATCCAAACATTATTTGTGCTTCTAACTTTGAATGCTTTACAAATAGCGTACGCGGGAAGAATTTGTGGTGATAGCTTTGCAAATAAATACAAAACTGACTTGTAGCCTGCCATCATCTTCTGTATTAATAAACTTGAGGTGAAATAAATGAGATTTTTTTTCTACTCTCTTAGTATTAATTATTATACATTCTGGATGAGTAAGAATGTGTTTGTGTATGAGGCTGATAAAATGTATCTTCATATTTGTGAGTGCTTGTCATGTATTAAGCCATTTCTCTTTCTTGACATTACTAAGTAAAAATTAAACTTGCTGGCAATATTTGCTTGGCTTAATGGTTCTGAACTAAAAGATGACTGTTTATCATGGATAAAATTAACAAACTGACATAACAGCTACTAGACTCTTTACTTTTTCATTGCACATTACTTAATAAATAATGTTAAAGATAGCAGGACTTAGAAGTTCAATTTTCAAACCCCAAGTTCTTCATAATTAAAAAAAAAACTTTATGTTTTATTCTCTTAAAGTCTGTTTTGAGATCGTTATTTATCTCTGATAAAATCACATCTTCAATGCGTATTTTAAGACCCCCATAATTATTAGGAAAGTTGCAGTGTGTATCCTAATGTGGTTAAGCATCCACATGTCATTGCCAAGTAGGCATGGGGAGTTACTCATCAAAGAAACCATTGAAGTTAAGACAGCAAGCAAATGAGGTTTCTGGTATCTTGCGTGTACCAAATTTATTCAATAGATGGGGTGATGGGAAGAAGTACACATTTTAATATATGGAGGTTATTTCATGGGACACGAATCTCCCTTTCATGCTGAAGAAGTGAGGCACTGTTCTTGTTTCTGGTAGGTTCCACTCTTGCTACAGAGCCACGGAGTGAATCAGTTGCCTTCTTCCGTTGCCGCCGCTGCTGCCACCATGGACTAACCAACCTCTATCCACTCCCATCACACATCTCCAGTATTAACCTCCTTCAGCAGAGATGCAGGGGGGCCAGGGGTAGTTGTAGCCCACCATCCTATTGGACCACGTTCTGTTATCAGGCGCCAAATATCGTACAAAAACAAGATCGTTCTGCTGTATCCATCTCGTAGCTTCTATGCATCTACTCTTTACTCCAGACAGTGGGCTACCAGTGACTTGGCTATTGTGTAGGCAACTCTTACTGAGGATCAAGCCTCCCATGTTTGAGGAAATCAACTTGGTGTTCCCGCTTGAATATTTTCATGCTTTCTTCCCATTTCTACTTCATCATGTTATTTCTTTTTATGCCATAGTAAAGGCTAATTGTTCATTAGAAGCAATTGGCCCATGTAGCTATTAATGTTGTTTGCTTCTTTTTTTTAAGTGTTTTTTTTTTTCTGGCATTAAAAAAATACTCCTAATGATTAAAAAAAATGTTCTAAATATTTCCTCACTCAGGAAAGTTGGAGGATTATTTTAATTTTTTTTCTTTGATCAAACCTTGTGACTTCATTATTTCCCTTCATTCCATTTTTGAAGATGTTGTCATGTCAAAATTTTAGGGCATAGTAGCTTTCCCTGACTGCCTTTAAGTCAGGTAGTCTTTTTTATTACAATGTATTTTTTTTTCATGGCTTCATTTTCATCTTATGCTTGAAGTTATCTAAGATTTATTTTAGTTTGGGTAAAAAATGAAGCTCTAAACATTTTTTTAAAAAATATTTTATTTATTTATCCATGAAAGATGCAGAGAGAGGCAGAGACATAGGCTGAAGGAGAAGCAGGCTCCATACAGGGAGCCGGATGTAGGACTTGATCCCAGGACCCCGGGATCACGACCTGAGCTGAAGGCAGATGCTCAACCGCTGAGTCACGCAGGCATCCCTCTAAACCGTTTTTGTTTTTTTTTTTTAACAGATAACTATTCCAACATCATTTAACTCTTTGCCTTCCCTTCAACTGCAACTCCTTCCTGGATCATAAATGCAATCTTATATTTGTACTAAAAATCAATCCTGGCTCTCTCTTCTTTTTTTTTTTTTTAATTTTATTTATCTATTCATGAGAGACACACAGGGAGGCAGAGACACAGGCAGAGAGAGAAGCAGGCTCCATGCAGGGAGCCTGATGTGGGATTCGATCCCGGGTCTCCAGGATTAGGCTCTAGGCTGAAGGCAACGCTGAGCCACCCAGGCTGCCCTATTACTGGTTCTTGATAGATTATTTAGCAAATATATTTTTTAAAACTTAGCATCATACTTGATGAAGTACCTATACATACATGCTATATTGTACATATTATGTTTTACAAATTATATTATAGTATATATGTGTGTGCATAAACATGTGCACATATAGGTATATGTGTGTATATATACTAATACTTCATGTATATACACAGTATATATGATATGGGACTTGATCCCAGGACTCTAGGATCACGCCCCAAGCTGAAGGCAGATGCTCAACCGCTGAGCCATCCAAGCGTCCCTCTCTCTTCTGTTTCATTAGTCAGGCTGCTTATTTTTGTACCAGTAATGGGCTCCTATAAACACTTTTTGATCTAAGTGAGCTCCATGTAGTAAGGATATTGACTCAGTATCATCTATATTTTTCATCTGCATTAAAAGTCTTTATAGTGATTTTTGATGTGCTAAATTTTCTTATTTGATATTCAATCAAATCAATAACTTCAACTTTATAGGATGGGATTTTGTTAATGACATAGTGAAAAAAGAATATGTTATTTTCTCCTCCCAGAAAGAAAAGAGAAAGCCAAATAGAAAATTTAAGAAAAAGAAGAAAATTTCAGCTAACTGATATTAGCTGTGGGCTTTTCCTATTACCTTTATTTTATTGAGATATGTTCCTTTTATGCCTAATTTACTAAGAGTTTTTTTTTTTTATCATGAATGGTTATGGAATTTTGTCAAATATTTTTTCTTTGTCTGTTTGAGATTATCCTATTCTTCATCCTACTAATGTGGTGTATCACATTGAATGATTTGCATATATTGAACCATCATTGCATCCCCTCAAATAAATCCCACTTTATCATGACGAATGATCCTTTCAATGTGCTACTAAGTTGTTTTGCTAGTCTTTTACCAAGAATCTTTGATCTTTATTCGTCAGGGATATTGACTTGTAGTTTCTTTTCTAGTAGTGTCCTTTTTTGGTTTTGGTGTCAGAATAATCCTTGCCTTCTAAAATGAGTTTGAGAGTGTTTCCTCATTGATTTTTTGGAACAGTTTTAGAAGAATTGGTGTTGATCCTTTTAATGTTTGATAAAATTCACCAGTGAAGACATGTGGTCCTGGGCTTTTCTTCATTGAAGTTTTTGATTACTAATTCAATTTTGTTACTAACAATTGGTCTATTTGGATTTTCAAATTTTTTTCCTGATTCAGTTTTGGTAAGTTGTATGTTTCAAAGAATTTTTCCGTCTCTTCCAGATTTTCCAGTTTGTTGGTGTATAGTTGTTCACAGTAGCCTCTTCTTGATGTATTAACACGTTTATCATTATAATAATGATCTTCTTGGTCTGTTTTTATTTATTTATTTTTTAGTTTAAAGTCTATTTTATCTGATATAATTATAGCAATCCTGATTTTGTTGGTCACTTTTTGCCTGGAATGTCTTTTTCCTTCCCTTCATGCTCAGTCTACATGTGTCTTTAAGACTAATGTGAGTCTTTTGTAGGCAGCATATTGTCAGATCTTTGGTTTTTTTTTAATCCAGTTAGTCATTTAAAATCTTTTAATTGGTGAATTTATGTTTGAAGCTATTATTGACAGGTAAGGACTTACTATTACCATTTTGTTAGCTGTTTTCTGTTTCTTATCCTACTGTCGTTTCTTGTGTTTTGATGTCTTTTGGTATCAACATGCTTTAATTTCTTTATTGTGATCTTTTGTGTAATCACTATAGGATTTTCCCCTGTGATTATCATGAGGATTACGTAAAATATCTTAAATTTATAATACCCTATTCAAAACTGACAAATTAACTTCAATAGAATTCTTAAACTTTACACTTTTACTTCTCCTCCTCACATTTTAGGTTGTTGCTGTTATGGTTTACATGTTTTTAATATTGTATTACTAATAACAGATTATTACAGTTATGGTTATTTTTACTATGTTCATTTTTAAACTTTTATATTAGAGTTGTAAATGGATTATACACCCATTATTACCATACTGGAGAATCTGTGACTATATATTTGCCATTATTGGTGTGATTGACACTATCTTTTTTATGTTTTAATGGTTTTAATTACTTCACCTCGAAAAACTACATTCCTTTTAGCATTCCTTTCTTATAAGATAGGTCTGGTGGTATTGAACTCCCTTAGTTTTTATTTGTTTGAGAAAGTATTTATCCAGTCTTTACTTCTGAAGAACAGTTTTGCCAAGTATAGAATTCTTATCTGACAGCAATTTTCTTTGAATATTTTCCTCTGGCTGGAAAAGTTTTTGTTCAGAAATTTGCTGATAATCTCATGGAGGTTCTCTTGTATGTAATTTTTCTCTTTTGCTGCTTTTAAAATTTTTTCTTTGTCTTTGATTTTTGACAATTTAATTATAATGTGTCTCAGTGTAGCTCTATTTAGGTTCAGTTTATTTGGAGTCTTTCGATCTTTGTGGATCTGGATGTCCATTTTTCTCCCCTGGTTTGGGAAGCTTTCAGCCATTATTGCTTTAAAAACATTTTCTGTTCTTGTCCTTCTCTTCTTCTGGAATTCCCATAATCTGTTCATTGTATTCCATAATTCCCATAGGCTTTCTTTACTTTTTTTTTTTTTCCCCTCCTGACTAGGTAATTCCAGTGTCCTATCTTCCAGGTAGCTGATCTCTTCTTTTGCATGATTGGGTCTGCTTTGGAAACTCTCGGTTGTATTTTTCAGTTCAGCTATTGTATTTTTCAAGTCCAGTTTTTTTATGGTTGCTATTTCCTTGTCAGACTTCTGTTTTCTCAGGCATTGTTCTTTTTTTTTTTTTAATTTTTATTTATTTATGATAGTCACACACACACACACACACACACACACACACACAGAGAGAGAGAGAGAGAGAGAGAGAGGCAGAGACATAGGCAGAGGGAGAAGCAGGCTCCATGCACCCAGGAGCCCGACGTGGGATTCGATCCCGGATCTCCAGGATCGCGCCTGGGCCAAAGGCAGGCGCCAAACCGCTGTGCCACCCAGGGATCCCCAGGCATTGTTCTTCTGATTTCATTTAATTGTCTTTGTTTTCTTGTAGTCCCCAAAATTCCTTAAAAGAAGTATTCTGAATTCTTTGCCTGACAGTTAATAGATCACAATTTCTTTAGGGTCAGTTATTGGAGCTTCATTAGTTTCTTTTGGTGATATCCCATTTACTTGATTTTTGTGATCTTTGATTCCTTTGTTGGTATCTGTGCATATGAGTAATCAAGCCCCTCTTCCAGATTTTACAGGTTTGCCTTGGCAGAGGCAGTTCTTTACCAGTCAGCTCAGTTTGGGTTTCTGGAGGTGTCTGTTGGTAGTGTCTTTGGGTATGTAGGGGCTGTTATTATAGGCCATTTAAAAAAAATTTTATTTATTTATTCATAAGAGAGAGAGAAGGAGACACACAGACAGACAGACAGACATAGGTGTCGGGAGAGGCAGGCTTCCTGCAGGGACCCTGATGTGGGACTCAATCCCAGGGCTCTGGGGTCATGACCTGAGCCAAAAGCAGACACTCAACCAGTGAGCCACCCAGGCATCTCTATTATAGTCCATTTTGAGACAAGGCAACTGGTTGAGCTCTGAGGACAGGGTTGAGGGGTAAGCCACTGACTAGAAAACAGATGGATAGGACTGACGGTTTTGTTCCCTAACAAAGTGAAGCTGTAGGATAGTCTCTGTGGTTGCCTGAATTCTCCAGTCAGGCTTTTTAGATGTTTGGGACTGGGCACTATATCCAGTTGTAGATGGGCTGTAAATTAGCTTCTCTACCCTGCAGGGCAGCAGGATGGGACCCAGGGCCTGTACAGCTCCTTGCTTGGGAACTCAAATCAAGCCTGAGTGTGCCTTGAGTCAAGTGAGGCCACTAGTTTTGCTCTCTAGATGTAGGAAACCATGGGCTGTCTTCTCTCTTCCAGTACCCAGTACATAGGGCTATTGAATGGGCTCTGCAGATTCCCTAGTTGGATAGGCTGAAGGCTGTATTCAGTAATGAGTGGGCTATGAATTAGATTCCCTACCTGGGTCAGTGGGAGAAACAGGTCTAAAACTGGTAAAGTTCTTTGTTATCTTAAATGAAGCCAACCTGCACTCCAGGTTTCCTGACTGAACAGTAGATTGGCTTTGCTCTATAAGCTGTTGATGCTGCCTTCCCCCCTCTCACCTTGAGTGCTGCTGGGCCTCACAGTTTCCTAGAGCTGTTGTCAGGTGGGCTGTGAATCAGCTTTTTGGGGGACAGAGAGGGAAGGGAAGGGGCCACTCCAAGCTACTCTCAATTTCCCAAAGGGCTTTCTCGTTGGGAGGGGTTGGGAGCTACTCTCAGCCTTGGCTATGAATTAATCCCCATGCCTGAGCATAGACTGGAAATGCTTCATGCTCATTACAGCTTGGCCGGCGTACCTCTTGGCTCAAGTGCTGTGGGGCTGCACTGTTTCTAGGGGGTTGTAATCAGCCCTTCTGGTTAGGTGTGGTGGGAAGACACTCTCCAAAGTGAGTGGGGTTATGATTCAGCTCCTTGCCTGGGGGTGGGCAAACTGGGCTTTATGGCTGGCAAAACTCCTTGAGGATCTGAATCAGGGAGATCTGCACCGCACTGAGTTTCCTTGTCAGAGGGAACCCTCAACTAGGTTCTGCAGATGAACAGAGCTGTTGATTGGGATCTCTACTTGGGCACTACATATATGAATCCAGTCTGCTAAGATCTGTGTGCTAGTTGCTTCAAGCCCCTCCCTCTTCTCCATCATAGTGAGATTCCTCGTCAAGCCCTGTAGATTCTCCTGCAGTCTCCATGGTGTGAGATCAGAGTATGGGCTCCCACAAAGTGATTTGAATGGTGACAGGATGCTGGTTGTACCCATGAGTTCTTTTCCCACTGGAGGGACTAGAAGCTCAGGGGAGACTGCATGTTACTGTGCTGGCCTGAGTGGAGGCAAATACTGTCAATGTGTAGCTACTTCTCGTACCCTTCTAATGCAGTCTGTCTTGGTCTCTGAGGTACAGGGGGTGCTTCAGCCTCGTCCTCCATGTGTTTTAGGATTCCCTCATTGGTGCCTTGTTCCTGAATAGTTGTTAGGTGATTTTTTTTTTTTTTTTAATGGGAGGAGGAAAGTCAGTAACAACATACATTGCATCTTGGTCCAATTACTATAGTTTTATAAGACTCTTCTAATCGTTCAGGTTTCTGTTCTTTTTAAGAATTTTTTGGCTGTTATGGGGCGCTTGGGTGGTTCAATTAACTGAGCATCATATTCTTAGTTTCAGCTCAAGTCATGATCTCAGGGTCATGAGATAAAGCCCTGGGTCAGACTCCCATGCTCAGTTGGGAGTCTGCTTGAGATTCTCTCCTTCACCTTCTACCCCTCCCCAACTCTCTCAAATAAATAAACAAATATTTAAAAAAGATAATTTTGGTTATGTTTAAAGCTCCATTCTTTGGTATAAACTTTAGAACTGATTTTGGAAAGTTCTATGAAAAAAAATCCCATTGGTATTTGTATTAAAATCATATCACATTTATAGGTTGATAAATATTAACATTTTTTATTGTGGTTAGTTCTTTTATCCAGGGATATGATTTACCTCTCTATTTTTTTCCCATAATCTCTTTTGTCTGTTTTATCATTATCTTCATAAAGGGCACACACACACACATTTTGTTAGATTTATTCCTATGAACCTTATAGGTTGTGTTGCTAGTCAAGTGGGATCTTTGTTTTTTTTTTTTTTTGTTATGTTTTCTAATTTTCAAAGGAATTTTAAGTTACAATATTACCAGGAAAATGGATTCTGTTTTGTATCAAAAGTAACATCTTTCATAGCATTTAAGTTTCTTTCTCTTTTGTCTCTGGGAGAAAGTTGGATTCCTTGAATACGACTCAGACTGTAACAAGAAAATTTTTGAGGTACCATCAAAGTTCACTTAATTCTATACATTGACAGTATTTGCCTCCACTCAGGCCAGCACAGTAACATGCAGTCTCCCCTGAGCTTCTAGTCCCTCCAGTGGGAAAAGAACTCATGGGTACAACCAGCATCCTGTCACCATTCAAATCACTTTGTGGGAGCCCATACTCTGATCTCACACCATGGAGACTGCAGGAGAATCTACAGGGCTTGACGAGGAATCTCACTATGATGGAGAAGAGGGAGGGGCTTGAAGCAACTAGCACACAGATCTTAGCAGACTGGATTCATATATGTAGTGCCCAAGTAGAGATCCCAATCAACAGCTCTGTTCATCTGCAGAACCTAGTTGAGGGTTCCCTCTGACAAGGAAACTCAGTATGTTTCCTTAATCTGCCATACATTGATATAGCAGTGACATTTCAATGATCTTTTCCAAGATGAACATTGAGGAACTGTTGTAATATATTTTAATTCTTTAGCATTAAAACGCTTCTTTTTGTCTCCCAGTGTCGACATAAAGCTTCCTCTAAATGCTTTAGAGGCCTTTGATCAATAACTTAGAATTATTTTACAAAGAGCTGATTTAAAAAATTATAATGATCTTTCTGCAGTTTCTTATTAAGTGACAGGAAATACAATTCAGCTTATTTATAACTTGTTTTGTTATTTCCTTTAGTTATGGTGAAGCATGTGCCTTTTCAAAAAGTCCATGCTAATTATTATTTTGATGTTCTTATTGACAATGGCATTTATGTTATCTCTATTACCTAAGAAATCTTACCTTCCTTGCTGTTGTATACTTATGAATACCATCGATCTTAGAGAGGAGTTTATTTTTGTGGTTGAAACCATGTATTGATGTATTTCATAACAGCTGGATAAAAGTCATTCATATTTTGCCTTTTCTTTTCAGTGATTTTATGTATTGAGCATTTGAAAGAAGATGATTGACATGCTATCATCTTTCC
Source organism: Vulpes vulpes (assembly GCF_048418805.1). Classification (NCBI taxonomy): domain Eukaryota; kingdom Metazoa; phylum Chordata; class Mammalia; order Carnivora; family Canidae; genus Vulpes; species Vulpes vulpes. The sequence continues at coordinate 9,412,964 of NC_132787.1, forward strand.
TTTGTACTTCAACCTTTGGTTATTTAAAAACTCTAGGTATTGTAATAATTATGTTTGATTATTCTTGAGGATATTAGATGTGCCACAGAATATGTGAATTCCTGAATACTCTAGCTTAAAGCCATTTAATTTAGCCAGTAGAAAATGCCCTAAACAGCACCAAAAGGGAAGATTTGTTTCTTGAGTGAACTACAAAGAAAAAATTCACTTTGCAAATGACTTAAACTTTATACTACACATTTTGAAACTTGAGGATTGTATTTAAGTATTTTTTGATTATATGACATCTGAGAAATGGCTATCGTTGCTGAAATTTACTTTCTTTGAATATTAGTGAATTTGTAAATTTTTTATATTTTTATTACTAAGCTGTTGGTGTCTTTGATTTGATAAATGGTTTATAAATATTTTTTCCCTTTCTTATATGGGAATCTTGCCCTTTTTTTATTTCCTTATTTGTAAGAATTTTTTTGTATGTAAAGGATGTCAGCCTACTGTCAATCACATATGCAAGAGTTTTCCTGGGTTAATATTTGCTTTTAATTAAAGATATTTTTTGAAATAGTTTCAAGCCTGCAAGAAAAATTATGACAACAGTACAAAGAACTCCCACATCTCCTCTTACCAGATTCCTAATTGGTAATATTTTAACTCATTTTCTCCATCACCCTCAATTTTTTATTCCAGTGTGCCTTTTACTGACAATATTCTCTATCATCTTTAACACTTTGATGAAGCAAAACAAAGACACTCTCCTATATAGTCAACATACACTCTTCCGATCCAGAAATCAACATTGACACCACTTTAGTCTTCTGATCCCATTTAGATTTCACCAACCATCTAAACAATGTCACTTTTTCCTTCTTGGTCCAAGATTCTGTCCAAGAGCACATGTTGCATTTGAGTCCTATCTCATAATCTCCTTTGGTCTGGAGCAATTCTAGCCTTTCTCTTTCTTTGGTATCCATTATGGTCTTAGAAGTATAGGCATTTCATTCTTTTGGATCACCCTCCACCTGGGTCTATCTGACATTTCCTCATCGCTCAGGCCATGCAGTCTGCTGGGAATACTACAGAAATGATGCTGACTCTTCTCCGTATACCATATCTAGAGGTATACTTTTATTGCTGATGATGTTAACTTTGATCACCTCGTCAAGTTGGTGATCTGTCATGATCTTCAATATTTTTTCCCTCTGCCCTCTGATCTCGATTAGTATTTTATGGGGAGATACACCTTTTTTTTTTTTTCAATGATCTGTTGCTCATCAAGACCTTTACTCACTATCCTTAACATCCTTTGACCACACCCACCTGAATCATATTGCTTCTGAATAACATGAATAAAAAGATAACATTGAAAATTGAAACTCAAAAAAAAAGAAAATTGAAACTCATATTAACTTTTAAATTCATTTTCTAATATTATAAAAAATGAGTGATATATATCACGTAAAAATATATTCCCAAAAAGTAGTAAGTTATACTTTTTTATATTTCATTTTAAGTGCATATCAATATTCACTGTGTAAGGCATCTTTAAATTAGCTACTGTATTTTTCTTTAAAGCAAGTTATTCATTTATACTGAATGGATTCAGAGAAAATAACGTCTTACTTCCATAACAGTGATTTGCCTAGCTTTTCTACTCTGTTGATAACTTGGTAGACCATATTGCATTTATTGGACTAAATTATCACAGACTTTCATAAAAATAAGATCAGAGTGTATATGGGATATGTTAGAGGTAGGCTTTGCTGATGGGCTCTTTTACGTCTACCCTTCTATGGCTGTCCCATTTATTATGGTTTTTCAAAAATTTTATTTCACCTAGTTAATAGATTTTCAGTTTTTGACATTTCTAACAGGTTAAAAATGCATATTTTTTTCGTTTAAAAAAAATGACTGTTTTTCATCAGCCAGTAACTGAAATAAATATACGACAAAATCTTTGCCACCTCTCACTTGTCAGGTTCAAGATCTGTTGCAGGAAGTTTGTTAAGCTGCATTAAGAAAAATTGTGCTTATTTTTAAGTTCACCATTTCTAAATAGATTCAATAATGTAGAATGATATGAACTAACAAATATGAAAACAGTAGAAAAATGGTGATGTAAAAGACAGGTTTGGCAGAAATAAAGGAATCTAGACATGAATAAGAAAGACCGACATTGATAGCAAATTATTATCCTGGGGAGTGTCGATTCAGGAAAATGATGAAAATGATAAAAAAAAAGGACGCTCTTTGAGGGCTTGACTTTGTTTCTTTTCCCCAGTATCTGCCGTGCCTGGTACAATGCCTGACATACAAATGGCTAAAAGATATTTGTGGAATAACAGAATGAGACGTGCAGAGCATCTGCTAATGTCAGGTTTTGTAATAGTTCGCTGGTTTCTTAGGTGCCTTCGAGTATTTTCTTTGCATTGTAAACATTAGTGCTTTACTAAATTCCTACACTGTGTCAGGGCAACCTCTAAACACCTTGCATGGATTAATCTCATTAAGTACTCATCACTGTCTTGGAGATTATTCCTGTCCCATTATTATCCCTATTTTACACATAAGGAAAGGGCCCTGAATGGTTAAGGCTAATGTCCAAGGTCTCAGTAAGGGACAGAATCAACATCTGAACTAGGCCGCCTGGCACCAGAGCCCATTTTCCCAAACACTTGACGATTCTCAGCTTGTTGTAGAGCCCCACCAAGGTCTTTCTACTTTACTCAAAATCCTGGAACTCTATTGACAGGCTTATTAGCAGTCTTGCTTTCTTTTGCTCTTGGAGACAACAGTCATTTATTTTTCCACTCTTGGGTCTTTTCTGTTAGACTAAAAATTTTTATCCAGAAATTTTCTTCCTTACAATTGGCTTCTTTTTCAACAACATCATTGTGGTCTATGGAACTTGATACCGTATGCACAAAACCAGTCAGCATAGCTGGGAAAATATTTTGTCTTATAATTTTTCTAATGGCCTAGCCATAGAAAATGTATCCTAACACTGAAAAATAAGATTCCTGCCTTTTCTGCATTTCCACGTTCACTAGAATTTGGGGCCAGGTTGGTTCTATTTCTTCCAGTTAGGAGTGTCCTGTACCCATTTCAATTGGGAATTAGAGGTAATAGGCTCAGGAAGAGCAAAATGTCACTTCAGTGGGTGACCCATGAATCCTATTACCTTCTTCCTTGCCTCTTATTTATTCTGCACAATAGAGGAGACATGATGACCCATGAAGCATGTCAGAAAACAGATGCTGCAGCATTGACAGCTTACTCTCCCCTGTGACTAATTCCTTTCTTTCAAATACAGCTTGCCTAGAACTTCTAGCTGTCTTACATGCATCAATGCTTTTCCTTTATTGTCTGCCCATAGTTTCACAACGTGTTACATATAAAGCTGCTGCAAATTTCTACCCAGTCTGACCTCTTTCGGCCTAAGAATTCCTATTGATTTTTAGGACCTTAGGAAGTAAATTGTGAACTTAAGGGAAAGGTTTGAAACCAGATAAAATGCTGCATGAAATCATAGGGCATCAAGGGGCTTTGGGAGCCACTTAGTCACCCCAGATGGATATATCCCTAAAAGCATCATGAATCATTTTTTAGGTGAAGGTGAAGATGAAAAGTTACCAATTTGGGAATATAATTTTCTTCCAGAAATATTGTTTGTTGTTTGTTCTTTGAAATAGTGCAATTGCTTGTACACCTCACTATACTTGTTAAGCCATAGTATCCACAAATTGAGGGGAACATTGGTATGTTCTCTTGAGTAGTAGATGCACACACACACACACACACAATCTCAATTAATCTAAAACCTCTATAATATTTAATTTATGTAGAAACTGGATTTTAAGAGATCACCATGTTCTTTCCTTTAACATAGAGCTGACTTAAACCACTTTAGCAGGTGAAACTAGAGCCAGAAAGAGTGAGTTTTATTTATTTTATATAAGAGCTTGATTTGAACAATCAAATCAGAAATTAAAAAGTGACATATTAACCATATTTTAAAGTAAAATTAAGTACGTTATATTACATACTAAATGATTAATTTCATGATTCCTCGATGAGGCTTATGAACTGTGCTCAACCTATGTCTATGTTTTGATCCTTTCATATCAGATTGAAGGTGTTATGAGAATTGGGTGTAAAAACTAATTTATTTTTTGAACTCTGTTTGACCAATAACATCTATCACGATGGTTTCACAGATTCAGGGATAATTCACTCCACTTTCTCTCTGTAGAGAAGTGGAATAACTCAGTGAAAAATAGTAGTTATGCTTAATATGCCCATTTTTAATTTGAGTTGACACACAAATTACATTAGTTTGAGGTATACTACATGGTGATCCCACGGGTCTATATGTTACACTCACCACAAGTGTAGCTACCATCTGACACCATACACACCGTACAATACTACTACAGTGCTGCTGACTCCTTTCCCTTTGCTGGGCCTTTCATTCCTGTCTGTGTCTATTCATTCTCTAACTAGAAGTCTGTACCACCCATTCCCTTTCATCCATTTTGCCCATCCCCTTACCCCTTTCCCTCCACCAACCATCAGTTTGTTCTCTGTAATTATGGGTCTATTTCAGCTTTTTGTTTGTTTATTCCTTTGGTGTTTTTTTAGACTCCATGAATAAGTGAAATCGTATTTTTTTTGTCTAATTTATTTCACTTAGCATTATACCCTCTATGTTGTCTCAAATAGCAAGAACTTATTCTTTTATGGCTGTGTAATATTCCATTGTACATATACCACTTCCTTATCTATTCATCTATCTGTGGACACTTGGGCTGCTTTCCTAATTTGGCTATTGTAGATAGTGCTACAAGAAACATAGGAACGCATGTATCCCTTTGAATTAGTATTTTTGTATTCTTTGGATAAATACCTAGTTGTGTGATTGCTGGGGTGTAGGGTAGTTCTATTTTTAATTTTTTTTAAAAAAATATTTATTTATTTGAGAGAGAGAGAGGGAGATAGTGAGAGAGGGCACGAGCAGCGGGGAGGAGAAACAGGCTCCCCTCTAAGTAGGGAGCCTAATGTGGGGCCCCATCCCAGGACTATGGGATCATGACCTGAGTCAAAGGTGGTGCTTAACTGACTAAGCCATCCAGACACCTCTATTTTTAATTTTTTGAGGATCCTCCATACTGTTTTCCAGAGGGGCTGCACTAGTTTGCATTCCCACCAACAGAGCAAGAGGTTTCCTTTTTCTCCATGTCCTCCTCACCAATACCTGTTGTTTTGTGTTGTTGATTTTAGCCATTCGGACAGGTGTCAGTGAATATCTCATTCTGGTTTTGATTTGCATTTCCCTGGTGGTAAGTGATGGTGAGCACCTTTTCATATGGTGTTTCATATGTCTTCTTTGGAAAAATGTCTATTCATGTCTTTTGCCCATTTTTTAATTGGATTGTTAATTTTTTTTTTTTTTTTTTGAGTGTTGAGGTTTAGGAGTTGGTTTTTTTTTTTTTTTTTTTAAGATTTATTCATGACAGAGAGAGAGAGTGAGAGAGAGGCAGAGCCATAGGCAGAGGGAGAAGCAGGCTCTTTGCAGGGAGTCTGATTTGGGACTCGATCCCAGATCCTGGGATCACTCCCTGAGCTGAAGGCAGACGCTCAACTGCTGAGCCACCCAGGTGTCCCGGTTTAGAAGTTCTTTATATATTTTGAACACTATCCCTTTATCAGATAAGTCATTTGCAGATATCTTCTCCCATTCTGTAGGTTGCATTTTAGTTGTGTTGACTGTTTCCTTTGCTGTGCAGAAGCTTTTTACTTTGATGGCCCAATAGTTTATTTTTGCTTTTATTTCACTTTCCTGAGGAGACATATCTAGAAAGAAGTTGCTAGAGTAAGTTGAAGAACTTCCTGCTTGTGTTCTCTTCTTGTTTTTCTATGGCTTCAGGTCTCACGTTTAGGTCTTTAATCCATTTTGATTTTATTTTTGTGTGTGGTGTAAGTAAGTGGTCCAGTGTCATTCTTTTGCATGTAGCTGACCAGTTTTCCCAACACCATTTGTTGAAGAAACATTTATTTTCCCATTCGATATATTTTCCTGCCTTGTCGAAGATTAATTGACCATAAAATTGTGGGTCATTTCTGGGTTTTCTATTCTATTCCATTAATCTATGTGTCTGTTTCTGTGTCAGTATCATACTGTTTTGATCACTACAGCTTTGTAATATAACTTGAAATCTGGAATTGTGATGCCTCCGGCTTTGCTTTTTCTTTTTTAAGATTGCTTTGGCTATTCAGGGTCTTTTGTGGTTCCATACAAATTTTAGGATTGTTTGTTCTACCTCTGTGAAAAATGCAATTGGTATTTTGAAAGAGATTGCGTTAAATGTGCAAATTGTTTTGGGTAGTATAGACATTCTAACAATATTTGTTCTTCAATCCCTGAGTATGGAATGTCTTTCCATTTCTTTGTGTCATCTTTAGTGTTTTATAGTTTCTGGAGTACAGGTCTTTCACCTCTTTGGTTAATTTATTCCTACATATCTTATTGTTTTTGGTGCAGTTGCAAATGAGATTGATTCCTTAATTTCTTTTTCTGCTGCTTCATTATTGGTTTATAAATATGCAATGGATTTCTGTATGTTGACTTTGTATCCTGTGACTTTATTGAATTTATTCATCAGTTCTAGCGGGTTTTTGATGGAATCTTTAAGTTTTATATATAGAGTATCATCTCATCTGCATATGCTGAAAGTTTTGCTTCTTTCTTGCCAATTTGGATGCTTTTTATTTCTTTTTGCTTTCTCATCTCTGTGACTAGGATTTCCAGTACTATGTTGAATAAAAGTGGTGACAGTGGACATCTGTGTCTTATTCTTGACCATAGAGAAAGAGTTTTCAGGTTTTCTCCATTTAGGATGATATTAGCTGGGGGTTTTCATACATGGCTTTTATTATGTTGAGGTGTGTTCTCTCTAAACCTACTTTGTTGAGGATTTTTATCTTGAATGGATGTTATACTTTGTCAAATTCTTTTATATATATATATACATATACATATATATATATAGAAACAATCATATGGTTCTTATTTTTTCTTCTATTAATGTGATGCATCATGTTGATTATTTGCAAATATTAAACCACCCTTGAATTCCAAGAATAAATCCCACTTGATCGTAGTGAATGACTTTTTTAATGTATTGTTAGATTCAGTTGGCTAGTATTATTTTGAGAATTGTCATCAGGGATATTGGCTTAGAGTTCTCTTTTTTTTAGTGGTATCTTTATCTGGTTTTGGTCTCAGAGTAATGCTGGCCTCACAGAATGAACTTGGAAGTTTTCCTTCCTTTTCTATTTTGTGGAATAGTTTGAGAAGAATAGATATTAACTCTTCTCTAAATGTTTGGTAGAATTTGGTCCTGGACTTTGTTGGGAGTTTTTTTTTTTTTTTTTTAAAGTTTTTCTCCATAGGTACCATGTCATGTTCCTTTTTTTTTTTAAATTTTTATTTATTTATTTATGATAGTCACAGAGAGAGAGAGAGGCAGAGACACAGACAGAGGGAGAAGCAGGCTCCATGCACCGGGAGCCCGACGTGGGATTCGATCCCGGGTCTCCAGGATCGCGCCCTGGGTCAAAGGCAGGTGCCAAACCGCTGCGCCACCCAGGGATCCCGGGAGTTTTTTAAATTACTTCCTCAATTTCTTTGCTGGCTATCAGTCCATTCAAGTTTTATATTCCTTCCTATTTCAATTTTGGTAATTTACATATTTCTAGGAATTTATCCATTTCTTCTAGGTGGTCCAACTTGTTGGCATATATAGTTTTTCCTTATAATTGTTTGTATTTCTGTGTTGTTGTTTATTTATCCTTCCTCACTTTTTATTTTATTTATTTGAGTCCTTTCTCTTCTCTTTTTGATAAGTCTGGCTAGAGGTTTATCAATTTTACTAATTTTTTCAAAGAACCAGCTCCCAGTTTCATTGATCTATTCTGTTGTTTTCTTAGCTTCTACGTCACTTATTTCTGCTCTAATCTTCAATATTTTGTTCCTTTTGCTAGCTTTAGACTTTGTTTGCTGTTCAAAAAATATTTGTTGAATGAATAAATAAGTGAAGGCATGAATATAACAAATCTCTTTGAAATGTATATAGCATTTGAACCAGCAATTTCATTTGTAGTTATTTATTCCAAGAAGCTAATTGTGCGCGTGCACAAAGAAATACGTATTGACATATTTTTTGAAGTATAGTTGGCATGTATTAAAACATTTTTATTAACAATTTAAAAAGTGGAAATAGTAATAAGAAATTGGATGTTAAATAAACTAGGCATAGTTATAATATGAAATACCATGCTTCCAATAAAAAGGATGTGGCTTTTGACATGGAAAGAAATTCTGAGTGTATGGTTAAGTGAAAAAGATTGCAAAGGATACATGCAAAACTGATAATATTAATCATCTCTTTCCAGCAGGACCATTAGTGATCTTAATTTTCTTTTTCATGTTTTTGTGTATCTTCTGAATTTTTGTCTAATTATACCCTATTATTTTTATATCAGAAACATTATATATATATATATATATATATATATATATATATATATGTAAAACCATATTGTCAAACTTGTTCAAGTAGTCATATTCTGCTTGGCCTTCCTAAAGTGAAGAAATACTTAGCTTGGAGTCCTTGAATGGACTTCTTGGGATCTGTGAATCCTTTGTAGAATTTGCCAGCCAAATTTCGTACACATTTGCATGTATGCATTTTCAGATCATCAGAGAAGTCCATATTCCCCAAAGGTTCTTCCTCAGCCTTAGGACCATGTGCTCTTGTGTTCATTCTTGATAAAAGAGGGAAGGTTCATTTCCTCTGACTCTTCTACTTCCGTGAACCCTTTCTTTCCAGTCTTTGTCTAATTTCTACCTGTGTGACCTTGGTCACAACCAAGAGAGTTGAGATAATGAGAGCCTAGCATTAAATAGGCACTGCCTTTTATTACATGGCTTCTTTCATACTCTGTGACTCTTGTGGATACCATTGTGCTGTGGAATACCCACTTATTATTAGTGCTTTATTGTATCTGTACTTTCTCCATCCTTGTATAAGACCTTCCTCAAATTGATAGTTTAAAAATGCACCCAGTGCCACTAAATCCTCCTGCCTTCCAGGATCACAGCTCAGAGTGTTGTTTCTCAGATTTTCTTTGTGTCTTGCTGGCTTCATCAGCAATAGTAATAAATTATCTCAATTTTTAAAAAATGACTATATTTCCCTTTTATTTTATGATAAACTCAATTATATCGAGTATGGAAAGATGGAGAGGTTTTTATTCAAGCCATCATGTTGGATGCCAGGGCTTCAGTCATGAATTAATTCCATTTTCCACTGATCTTTCCCCTTGGTGATGTGATTTTGGCTTCTGGCTATATTATTCATGAAGCAGCTTTGTTTTTCTCACTGATATGACTACATTCTTCTTACAGAAAGGTTTTTACAGTGAAGTTACTATTAGTTTTGAAATGACTAAGCTTAATTTTCACTTAATAATGTGTTTATTATTGAGGATATCTAAGCTTCAGTGTATTTGGCTTAGGTCACTGCCATATTCTCTGTAGTAAATATTTGCTGGAATAAATGCACTAAAATATCTTAGTTTAAAAAATAAAACCTCTTGCCTTTCTGCTTTACTATAAGGAAGGTCCTTGTCTTATAAAAATTAAATGACAGGCCTCAGTAAATCATGAATCAATCATTGGTCATTGGATACATTCAAACAGACTGGGTGACTATTTAATGGAGTATCATAGATGAGCATTCTCTGCATGCATTCTCATTACAATACTCTCTGTCTGAGATTCATGATTGTTTAAGGTCAAATCTACCCTGAAAATTTAGTAATATTTAAATAGTGTGTCTCCTGCACCCCGATGTTTATAGCAGCAATATCCACAATAGCCAAACTGTGGAAGGAGCCTCGGTGTCCATCGAAAGATGAATGGATAAAGAAGATGTGGTTTATGTATATACAATGGAATATTCCTCAGCCATTAGAAACGACAAATACCCACCATTTGCTTCAACGTGGATGGAACTGGAGGGTATTATGCTGAGTGAAATAAGTCAATCGGAGAAGGACAAACATTATATGTTCTCATTTGGGGAATATAAATAATAGTGAAAGGGAATAGAAGGGAAGGGAGAAGAAATGGGTAGGAAATATCAGAAAGGGAGACAGAACATAAAGACTCCTAACTCTGGGAAATGAACTAAGGGTGGAGGAAGGGGAGGTGGGCGGGGGGTGGGGGTGAATGGGTGATGGGCACTGAGGGAGGCACTTGACGGGATGAGCAGTGGGTGTTACTCTGTATGTTGGCAAATTGAACACCAATAAAAAATAAATTTATTATTAAAAAAATAAAACTCCAAAAAACTTGAAAAAAAATAGTGTGTCTCAAGAAATATAAATCATAATCATGACATGAGTGGTCACTCTTTGTCCAGAACTGTGTAGAGTAAGCGCTGACATCTCTTATTTTGTTCAATTCCTACAATGACCATATAAGGTTACAACCCTTATTCTATTCGATAGGAGAGGAAACTGAGGCTTAGAGAGGGTTTTTCACTTGCCCATTATCACAGTTAGTGAGGAGTGCAGACAGGAGGAAGACTCTGAGGCCTCTTCGATTACAACATTATACCAGTTGGCTTTGATACCTAACTACTGTTAAAAACAAGCAAACTAACAAAAATGGCATCAACGCGGTTCTAATGAAGGATGCTCCCAAATACACTTTTTCCCCACTCTTTTATCTCCCTCAGCATCTAAGAAAATCACTGGAAGTGGCAAGGTGAAACAGTTTTGTATAATGAATGGGCAAGCTGGTGAACTGATGATAATTTTGGCCCTCCCACTGAAATCTGTTTCTCATATTTTGTTGGTTATGCAAGAGCCTGTATGATACCAGTGCTGTCAACTAGTTTCTGTGAGTTGGCTAATCTTCTGTTTTTGTCTAGAACTTCTGTCTCCTGCTCTCTGCCTTCTTTCCCTTAACTAAAGTGTGTTCAAATTGCTTGTGATTCACAGAATTGGCTGTAAGAAGCTGGGCTTTATGATTGGGATTATGTATTGACATGATAAAATAGTTACCATTTATTGGGTCATTAAGGTGTTGCAGATACCTTGCTTTTTATATGGATTATCCCACTGACGATTCCTTTTAGAGATGAGGACACTGAAGTAGCTGGAAGTTGGGTCATAGGTGGTAGTGAGAAGATGAGCTGGGTTTTCAGTTCCAGAGCCTGTGCGTATGACTCCTTTGCAACTGTGCCTTCCATGAGCTACTGTAATGGTGTATCTGGCAGGAGACGTGCATGTAGCTAACCAGAAGTGACTAACAACTGGCTTCTAGCTTAATATACAGTTTTATACTTAGGATGGTTCACCTGACATTTTTTACAATTTTTGCAGTGGTGAGAAAGTGACATACATTCAGTAGAAACTGTACTTCGAATGTTTAATTTTGGTCTTTTCTCGGGGTAGTGATATGTGGTATGATACTCTCTCATGATGCTGGGTGGTGGCATTGAGCCACATCTTCCAGTCTGTCGTGCAATCACAAGGGTAAACAACCCATACCCTTACAATTATTCTGCACTCATACAACTGTTCTGTTTTTTACTTTCAGTATTCAATAAATTGCATGAGATATTCAACACTTTATTATAAAATAGGCTTTGTGTTAGATGATTTTGCCCAACTGTAGGCTGAAATAAGTGTTCTGAGCACATTTAAGGAGGCGAGGCTAATGGGCAGGCAGCCCAGGTGGTTCAGCAGTTTAGCGCCACCTTCAGCCCAGGGCCTAATCCTGGAGACTGGAGATCGAGTCCCACGTCAGGCTCCTGCGTGGAACCTGCTTCTCCCTCTGCCTGTGTCTCTGTCTCTCTCTCTCTCTCTCTGTGTCATGAATAAATAAAATAAAATCTTTAAAAAAAAAAAGGAGGCGAGGCTAAGCTGTGACTCAGTAGGTAAGGTGTATTAAATGCATTTTTAACTTATGATGAGTTTATCAAGACGTAACCCTACTGCAAGTTGAAAAAGAACTGTACTGAGATGATCTGATCATTCTTCTATTTAGGTTTAATTTAAGGCTGTGGAAAAATTCTCATTTCATGTCCTGTGCAACCTTTTTGTCAGATGAGACGTGACCTTATTTTCATCCTTTGATCTTGAGTTATGAAGGCGGTTGTTAAAATGAACGATGTCCTGCCACTGTCTCCTGTTTCTCTGAAGCCTAATCTTAAATTAGTTTATATTTCTGTCAATGCAAAGGATATTTGAATAACAAGGGCATAAATTATTATAAAGAGTGAGCTTTATTTATGATTTTAGTTACTTCTCACAATTATATATAATGAATCAGGAAGACATGATACGTTCAGGTGTGACAAATTATCTTCTTGGGATATAAAATGTGGTTTTTAATTTAAGGTAATAAATGCTCATTAAAGATAAAAGGTGAAAAAAGAACAATAAAAAGAAGGTTAAAAACATCACTCATAGTTCTATCACTCAATAATTGCTTTAAAATGTTGATATGTTTTATTCTGATTATATGTTTTTTTCTGTGGTCACGATTGTAATATATCAGTCATAGTTCTTAGCTGTAAGGTGACCTTGGAGGCGATGGGGTAGGGGGCAGCTTACAGAATTGATGGGAGCCCTGAGCATCAGAATTTGGAACAACTAATAACCAAAGGCACCCTTTTGGGCCAGGAAACAGGAAGCAGGATGCAGAGTGACCTTAACAGGATGCTGCTGCCCTAGCACATGTGGGTGCCTCCCTGTTCTCCTCTCCTTGCTGTGCTCCTTCAAGAATCTCAGGAAAGAGTCTGATTGCACGGGTGTGTCATCAGCCCATCCCTGACTGTACCATGGGAAAGAAGAGGGAGGATTTGACACCTTTACTTTTTGAATTAAAAAAGATAACTAACATGTACTATCTTTACTGAGTATTGTGTGTGTACTGAGTAATATTCTGAGTGCTTTCTTAAATTAACACAGTCAAATCCTTACAATGTCTGCTGAAGTATAGTTCATGTCCCCATTTTGTTAAGTAACCAGATGGGGTAACCAGATGAGGTTCAGAGAGGAGAAGTAACTTTCCACTCTTGGGAGGAGTATTGGGATATGAATCCTGAGGCTTTAGGGCTGGGGCGTTTAAACACTCTGTTCTGCTGAGCCTTGGGGAGGGGACTGGATGGGAGGGGAGAGGGGGTGAGCCAGGCCTGCCTCCCACTGAAACATCACCCAGTGGGGGACAGTGGACTTCTGGAAATGAATATGCCTGTTATTAGAAAAATGATTCATTAAAACAGACCCAGTGTTCATTAAGATACTGTGTAACTTATAATTAGGCAATCATCATATGTTCATACAACTTCACATCTTCCTGCAGTTTTGTATCTCTTAAGGTTTTGAAGATTTGGATTAACTTCTTTCAACCTGTTTTCCTTTCTCTTAATGAGTGCTAATATTTATTGGAGACTATCCATGTACTAGGCACACTTGTAAGTTATTTATTTTTCTCTTCACTACATGTTTGTGTGTGTGTGTGTGTGTGTGTGTGTATTGTGTATCTATTTTGTTTTTTTAAAAAATTGAGTGATGCTAATGAAAATGTAGCTTTTGGTAAAATATTTAACTTCTAAAGGGTTGTTCCTGTTTGTAGGGCTTAGTGTGTCAGCCTTATTGTTATTCATGCTACTTCTAGTGTCTCAAGTTTAGGAATCCAGCACAGGGGACACTTTTAATAGTATCTAGAGGAGGCCACTTGACAGCAGCAATAGGGTTCTTGCCTCCGTGTATAAAGAACTGACAGACCTATAGCAGCAGGGTAGTGTGTTTGCTGATTTTTTTTTTAAATACAAACACCTCTATCAGAGAATTTACTAATTGAATTGATTAAATAATGAGTACCTGTTATCAAATAATATAGAAGGGATTCTCTGGTTGGTTTCTTCTGGATAAAAAATATATAAGTTGGAGTTTTATTTATTTTTGATAAGTTCTAAACATGGTTTATATTCTTGACTACTTAACTTTTTATCATATATATAAACATTAAAGAAGTGATACATAATTAGTGGAAACCCAATTCAGGGATATAAAAATATGTGAGAAGGTTCTTCACATTCTCTCCCTGTAATTGGTTATATTCTCCAGTGGTAACTACTGTTAACATTTTGGTGTATATGCTTCTTCATCTTTTTTTATATATAAAACACCAACACACACAGAATTTTATCAAATCAAATGAGTTTTGGGATGCCTCAGTGGCTCAGCGGTTGACCATCTGCCTCTGGCTCAGGACATGATCCTGCCATCCCAGGATTGAGTCCCACATTGGGCTTCCTGCATGGAGCCTGCTTCTCCCTCTGCCTGTCTCTCTCTCTCTCTCTCTCTCTCTCATGAATAAATAAATGAAATCTTTAAAAAAATCAAATGAGTTTCTATAGTTTTTGATTCATTTATTAATAGTAAACTATGCATTGGTTCATGTCTGAATTTTATTCTTCAATAGAATGTTCCAGGATATGATAGTGTCATAACTCCTCTATGAGAGGATAGTTGACATTTCAAGATTTTTACTATTTTAAATAAATCTGCAGTGAGTACCTTCTGCATATATCATTACCAGTTTGTGCTGTTATTTTGTCGGATCAATTTTAATCATACTGATGTAAAGAGTATGCACATTTAATGTGTTGATAGTTTTACCAAAATGCCTTTCAAGAAGTCTGGGTCAATTTATTTTGCCATAAGTAGTGTATCAAAATGCTTATTTCTCCACATCCTTGTTTACACTGGATATTAGTAGTGATTTTGATTGCTGACACTCTGGTGAATCAATCGAGTCGCTTTTTTCTTATTGATTTGTAGGTGTTCTTCACGTTTTGTAGACATCATCCCCTTGTCTTACAGACTGCCATTTGTTATCAAATTTCATTTATGCTATCCTTTTTGTCGAGGAAATTTTGATTTTTATGTAATTAAAGTATAGTTAATCTGTTTTTCATTTTATGGTTTCCATTTTACTCTCATTTATTTTCTCTTTCAATTATAGCTAATTTTCTTCTTCTACAAGATTGTTCTCAGCAGCATACAAGCATTTGTAGTATTTCTTACCAATTAAAGGCAGATATCCTTTGACTAAGTGTTTTTCCACAGCTATCTTCCCATCTCTTCAAAATGTCCATATTTGTCTCATATTTCTCTCTGCCCATTCTCTCTCGGGCAGACTTTCTTCCCTAGAGTTTGCTGGAACAGTTTTAGGGTTATCACATGCCTCTGTTTTTCTAAACCCAGTGGTTAAGTTCTCATCTTACTTGACCTGTCAGCAGCATTTGATACAGTTGATTACTTCCTCTTTCTTGAAGTGGCTTCTTCATCCCTTTGAGACACCACTCTCATTTTTATCTCCTTTAATCTTACTGGCCACACTTACTGGTTTGCTTTGCAGATTTCTCCTCAAAATGTCCAAGCTTTCTTCATGACTATGCCTTCATGGCTTTCAATGTAATCTATATGCCTATAATTTCCAAATTCTTCTTTCCACCTCAGATGCTGTAGAGGTAGGTGTTCTACATGTCATCTTCAATATTCACTAAGAACTTCACATATAACATCTAAGTTTAAAACTTGATTCAAATTATTGTAATTTTCCTTCATTTGAGAATGTCTTAATTTCTTCTTCACTTCTAATGGATATTTTTGGTGGGTATAAGATTCTGAGCTGACAGCTTTTTCTTTCATCATGTGAACAGCACTGTGCCATTTTCTTCTGGTGTCCATTGTTTCTGCTGCAGAAGCCACTACCACTTTGTCTTTCCCTATTCACAATGTGCTGTCTTCTTAATGTCTGCTTTCAATATTTTTTTCTTTGTTTTTAGTTTTCAGACGTTTAATTATGATGAGTATTTATTTTAATTTTTCCTGTTTGGGATTTGCTTAGATTCTTAAACCTGTGAACCTGTCTCTTCCCATGTTTGGGATGTTTTCAACCATTATTTTGTCAAGTACTTTTTCAGGCCACTCTCTTTTTTACCTTTTATGGATTCTGTTTATAGGAATGTTAGATCTTTTGTTGTAATCATTTAGGTCTCTGAGACTGTTCATTGTTTTTCATTCTATTTTCTCTCTCTTCAGATTGGATTATTTTTGTTCTGTCTTTAATTAGAAACTGATTCTTTTCATGATCCCCTCCCTTCTATTGTTTACCCCATCCTTTGAGCTCTTTATTCCAGTTATTGTATTTTTCAGTTCTAAAACTTCCATTTGGTTCTTCTTTATATATTTATTTTGTTCTTCTATTTGTTTGCGTAGTCTTTCTGTTTTTTTTTTTCATTTGTTTCAAGTGTGTTCAAATGTTTGTAATTGCTTGTTTTTATCAGTGTGTCTTCAAAATCTTTGGCAGATGATTCTAACAACTCTGTCATTACAGTGTTGATATCTTTTGATCGTCTTTTTTCATTAAATCTGAGATCTTGGTTCTGGTATGGCATATGATTTTCACTTGAAACCTGAACATCTTTGTATAATGTTCTGAGACTTGTGTCTATTTAAACTCCTTGTTTTAGCTATTTTCTGTGATATTGATCCGGTAGGAGATGGGAAGGTATCATCTTGTTACTTTCAGGTGAGGAGGTTCCTCACTTGGCCTTCTATTGAGAACTGCGGAGGAGCTTGTATTATTTTTGGATGGGGGTGGAAGTTCCAGTTCCCTACATGGTCTCTACTGACACTGCAGCTGGGGTGGTCTCATACTGCTGGGTGATAGTGAAAGTCTTGACTCTCCACTGCACCTTCTCTGATACTGTCTCAGTGGAGAGGGGGTAGTATACTTTGTTATTGCTGGATAAGTATAGTAGTCCAGGTTCCTCCCCATGTGTTTTCCACCGATGCCATCAGGGGCCTCATTATTAGCTGGCTAGGTTTAAAGTCTTGGTTCTCTACTCGGCTTTTTCTGTTACCACCTGAGTGAAGATGTTGGATATCTCAAGATGGTGGAAATCTAAGCTCCTTGTGAGCTTTACTAGTCTGTTTGTGGATGGGGCCAATTTTTTTCTGTGATGTTTGGCTGGAATAGAGTGGTTATTTTCTGGAAGTTTTTCTTCTATGAGACTTCCCCTTTCCTAGACCTTAGATAGAGAAAGCAAACTTTTGTTGGGATATATTTCTCCATATATATATATATATATATATATATATACATAAAAGGAGAAAGTCTGCATTCACTAGTATTCCAGGTTACTGGCTTCTTCAGTCAAGTCTGGGATATATGAGGCCAAAAGAAAACCTCAGAAACCAGCACCTTGGGTCATAAGATCCCTCACTGATTTTCTTCCTTTGCTCCATCTTTTAGACTCTTCCTATGTTTGTTTTACAAAATAATATTTAGTTGTACTCAGTGAGAGCAATAGGAAAAATACTATTCTCCATCTTTCTGGGGATGGAGGTTATGTCAGTAATTTTTGAACTTTATTTTCAATGGGCCCCATCTGGCTCCTCTCTGTGCAGGTACCTAGAACTGGAAAGCAGTGGCCATCGGAATGAAGTCAGACTGCATTATCGCTCAGGCAGTCACCACCCGCACACGGAAGTATTTCCTTACATTTTGGCTGATGACAAGTGGCACAAGCTCTCCTTAGCCATCAGTGCCTCCCATTTGATTTTACACGTTGACTGCAATAAGTAAGTGAAATGTGCTCAGTTTAGGAAGTGGAAGATTCCAAGAAATGACTGTTAACTCACATTGCTTACCCAATATTTCTTTTTTGCAGAATATATGAAAGAGTGGTGGAAAAGCCCTCCACAGATTTGCCTCTGGGCACAACATTTTGGCTGGGACAAAGAAATAATGCCCATGGATATTTTAAGGTATTTTTTTGGCTAAGGTCATATAAATCTAAACATAAAAACATAAATATATAAACATATAAATATAAATGCTTTCTAATGGAAAATTATGTTTTGCTTTTTGTGATGTGAAACAAAATATTTGATTTGTATTTTTTTTCTATTTCATCTTTTTTTTTTTTTTTACACTGGTGGTTTATTTAGATGGTGTACAGTGTTTTCTTTTCTTCCTGAATAAATTTGATCTCTAGACATTACAGAGATGATCACAAAGTGGCAGTTGGGAGGGGAACTAACACATCATTGTTGAGATTAGGCATTCAAAGTAATAAATATCTAAGCTGTTAATATACCTTCCACCACTTAAACATAACCCTTGATGATACTTTTACAGGGATGTTAATAATAGAGGATTGAGAACTTTTCAATATTCATTATTCATGGTCTTTTGTACTTCCACATAGTGAAAAGGGAATACATATATATGCACGAATCTGTCAGAACTAGAAAGCAGTCATAATTTGTATCTTTTTTTTTAGTGCCTACTTAAAGACACACTCCATAGAACTTCATCATTGTAGATGATCTAAAAGACATCTCATTTAAATTTCTGTATCTTAAGGATGAAGAAATAAAGTCCAGAAAACTGCTTGACTACAAGCCCATAGTGTAATCATTTTCCCCCAGGGACTAAGACAGTGCCCATAATATAGAAGTGGCTCAGTGAATGGTTGTTAACTGAAGAATAATAGGTACTATGTCCAGCTCATGGATTTCTTGGTAGAGTAGGTACCAGTGATTTTGAAATTGTGTTCTAAGTAAGCTCAGTAATCCTGAGAAGATGTTTTCCAAACTTAATTAAACTGTTACCTGGAAACGAGGTACTTTATATGTGTTATTCTTGAATCTTAGTTTTACTAGCCTTGATGGAGGCTCATTTTTTTTCTCGTTTACCTGCGCATAAACCTACTCAGAAGAGTTAAGTGACTTGCCCAAGGCCAGCCATGAGGAATTGATTCAATGCTCACAAATCCTAAATAATCAGCCCTTATTTGCCATGTAAGGGATGGCAAATTTGTAGATGTCAAGTCTCTCCTCTATTTAACCACAGCAGCCTTTTCCATGGAGCCCGGATGTGGCCTTAGATCCTTCTCGTACATCATTTATGTGTACTACTCTAGGGGTTGTAATTTTTACTGTAGGCTGTGAGTGGTGTCCAGTAGAGTTGAACAGTGCACAAACTCTATAACTGTACATGGTAACAGTATTTTCATGTTGCTGCTTCCAAGTGATAGGAGCTTGTATAGAAGCTGCTTTTTAATATAAACTCCAAGCAAACAACAGATCCAACAGTTCCACACAGTATGCTAAAATATTTATCATTCATATTGACAGTCTACTTACACTATGCTATTAATTAGATTAAACATGTAGAGATATAGACCGATATTTGACTGGTATATTTTGTAGGTGTATTCAAAATTGTCTTGATAATATGTTGGCACTGTCACCCTGTCATTAGACAATCTTTCTGCATTTTTCAAAGGAAGGAAGTGAAATATTAATTAACTATTAATTAATAGTGTATATGTAGTTGATGCAGGAAGAAAGGGGGGTGGTAGATGAAAAGGACAACTGAAGTGTCTGATGAGGTCATTTTTGACTACCATTGGCCTTTGCTTTAAGAGCCCAGGAAGGTGGAAGCTAATTAAGCCTTAGTGACTGAAGATACATGTGAATTTTACCTATAAACATGTGATGTGTCTTTCTGTGTAAAAGGGGTCATTTCCAGCTGGAATGTTTAAAAATTTCACTCTAAACTTTCTGTCCTCCTAAGGACTTGTCACTAAGTCTTGTGGCAGCTGTTTAATGAATCTATTCCCCTTTATAAATTGAGAAATTAGTTCTAAAAGATCCAACTGAAAAATGAGAAATGCTCAAATAAGTATTTCTCTTATGACTCAGCTTTTTCTATCTCTTTCTTTTTAATGATTGCAGTTAATTTAAAGTTGGTATCAGTTTCACTGTTGCCGAAACCAGATTTTTTGGGTTGATTTTTAAAGGTCATTTTCAAGCCTTTCTCTAGTGGCTAACTAAAAATAACTTCTCAAAACAACATGACTATTCGCTCTTAATTATATCTTGACATTTAATCTTAAGGCTTTAAAAATATTATCAATAGGAGAGTACATGGGTAATCATCCATTTTGCCTGATGTATTTCTTTCCCTTTGGTTTGAAGTAGAAGTAATGTATTCAAAAAGATGTTGTTCAGAGTTCTTGGTGAGTCTATCTTGTAATGTTTTCCTTCATGAGCTTGACTATTGAACATAATTTGGGTAGATGGAAGTAATATATCTTTTTAAAAATTTTTCACACACAGGGTATAATGCAAGATGTGCAATTACTTGTCATGCCCCAAGGATTTATTGCTCAGTGCCCAGATCTTAATCGCAGTAAGTCCATTAGTTTTTTTCACTGTGTGATGGAAAGTGTGCTTCTTGCTTAATTTTGTCCAGAATGTCAGTTTGAAATTGGAAGTCCCATATATTAGTTGTCAGCATGGACTTAACTAGATTGACCTCCTTATAAATACAACTTGACCAATGTAGTATTTGTAATTCCAGCTTGTCCAACTTGCAATGACTTCCATGGACTCGTGCAGAAAATCATGGAGCTGCAGGACATTTTAGCCAAAACATCAGCTAAGGTAAAAGCTATTTAGAAATATCGTGTGGAGAACTCAGAAATCCTTGAGGTTCTTTATAGTTTTTTTTTTCCTTATATAACCACAAATGTTCACCTTTGAGACTTTTCTCATACTATAGTGTTTGCTGGGATTGAATCTAAATCTCTGCTCATGGAAAGGGCTTATAAATATTCAAACCCTAGCCATGTGTATAACAAATGATTCGGTAAATCAGAAATTAGGCAGATTAACTGATTTTCACACTACTTCTTACAGTAGGATTTATTGTTTATTTTAGTTTTTATTATTATTTATTAATATTTAGCTTTTCTTTGTAAGGATGGAGGTGAGAGGGCATTGTAAAAAGAATAGAGACACTAGAATAATGTCAAGGGACTGGTCCCATGGATGCTTTCTACCACGTATTGCTGTTGTAGAGTTATTCACTGTCCTAAGCATGTATCAAGTTTATCAATTCCACTAAACTGTTGTCATCTTGAATAGTAGTTACTGAGAACCTGCAGTTGTATCGTACATCAAGGGTTTGTTTCTGATACTACAGAAATTCTGAAATTTGTTTTTTCACTTAAGTAAACATGTGCCTGAAATTAAACATTTTTATTTTTATTTTTTATTTTTTTGAAATTAAACATTTTTAAAAATGGAAATTGCTTTTCAGCACTGTGAGTGATGCCATTTTTACTTAGCCCCCATGTATATCTTCTAAACCACGCTCTCTTTTTCTTCAAAGGTGAGAACCAAATTTACCTCAAGAAGAAGAGAGGGGGGATTTTCTTTAAAATTATAGGCTTAAATATATTGATGACCACAATAGATGGGTGCAGCTATCATTACTGCTACGTGCTGAAAAATAAATCCAGCGCCTATTTAAGTATTTTGCATTTCTGTGCTGCTGGCATGATGAACACTGTGAACCCCTTCCTTTGTGCCACAGCTGTCTCGAGCTGAGCAGCGAATGAATAGGTTGGATCAGTGCTATTGTGAGAGGACCTGCACCATGAAGGGAACCACCTACCGAGAATTTGAGTCCTGGACAGACGGCTGTAAGAACTGCACATGCCTGGTATGGCTTCCGCTGAGAGTTCAAGCTAAGGGAACTCAGATGCCCCCACTCTTTAAAAATTTATTAAAACAATGTAATCATGAAAATTTCAAGACCCACTTCCTCAAGATGCAACACTAAAGTGCCAGCCAACCCAATGAAATCTAAAGAACTGAGTGTTGCATTATTAAAGACGCTTGCTAGCCTGTAAAGATGATTCTGGCTTAGGAATGCTATAAAGTTTAAGTTTATTGGTGCACACATGAAGTTAGCCATTTAAATTGGGTTAGTGAAGGTGATTCCCAAAGGATTCTATGCGTTATCCTTAACATTTTGAGGGATTTTCCCCTCATGTGTTTATTAACACAGTTTAATAAAACTAAGTTATATGCGGCATGAAATATTGTGACCACATTGGGCCATATGAATAAATAACAGAGTTTAAATTAGCAATCTTTAAAAGTTTGCTAATACGGTGGAATAAGAATTAGAGGATTTAAATAAATATTTCTCTAACTGCACACTAATAAAGTAAAATATTTCATGCATCATTATTTCAAAAATAGGTTCATTTTCAAAAAAGAGTTCCAGACTAATTTGGTTTTTAGATTTTAAATTTCACACGAATTCATTGGTTTAAACTAATTTATTGGAAAGAAGCCAGAGATCTATGTGAATTAGCCTTTAAAAATAATTTCTCCAAGTTCATCAATTTTTTTTTCAAAACCAGAATATCTTGCATTTTAAATGTTAAAGATACCTCTGAAATAGTCATATGTTTGTGTGCATGCATCATATGATTTCTGTTCCCTACCAAAATGATGGCACTTTAACACTAAGGCCTTCCCATCTTGTCAACCGGGGAACAAAAACCAAATTGAGTAAAATGCAGGATGTGTATACTGAGGTCAACCAGGTGACTAGAGAAGCAGCTGACTACCTAGGAGTTCTGGATGACCTTCAGGAAGTAAATTCCCTGCCATCCTGCTTGCAGTCTGGTGCTTCTTGTGGTGACTGTCAGCACTGCCTCATGGTGGTGCTTAAATATCCATGAGAAGATTCTGGATCCTGAGACTGCATCTGCAGGGTGGCAGTAGCTATTCCAGAAATCTCCTGGTTTGTAGGTACTTATTTTGTGAGTAATCTGGGCAGGCATGAGGCTTACCCCTAGCCTGCTGTTTCACTGTCCATGTGTGCTCCTCATTCCCCCACGTTCCCATCCACCTCACCACAGAAGGGAGAGAACCGTAGGGGGATATAGGGTCATCACTGGACAGAGGTGGGAGCCATTCACTCACCAACTGTGTTAGGACCCAATTCTATTCCTGTGGGTCTCTATATTACGGGTTTTACTGTGTAATAACCACAGAGAATAGTGGTGTTTATGACATTGTATGTGATGAGTTTGAAACTTAAGAAACAGATTAAAAAATACTTCCAGGCTATTAAACTGCAACTTGGAAATTCTTTAAATATTGCTTTCTTCTCAGAACGGAACCATCCAGTGTGAAACTCTGATCTGCCCGGTTCCTGACTGCCCACTTAAGTCGGCTCTTGCATATGTGGATGGCAAGTGCTGTAAGGAATGCAAATGTGAGCACAACTTTTATGATGAATACTTTGTTTTGGCAAAAATAAAGCTTTGTATTAATAAATATTCACCCATCATTGGTTTGATCTGGGCAAACCGAAAAAAGCTTTTTAGAACGAATGCAAATAGGAAGAATGCTTTCTGTACTTTGGTTAATCAGTTCTTTTCCATTTAAAAATGCTATACTTGTATTTAACAAGAAAATTTTTTCTTGGAGGAATCTGTTCTGCAAAATGAGAGTAATAGGAAAGATATGGAAGAAACCTGGTGATAGGCATTTCTCTTATTGCAATACTAGATACAAATACCTCCAAAATAGGTTAAGAATGGTCCGCACTCAGCCACGGTGACCAAGGAAATCCATGATGCAAGTGGCCTTCGATAGCACGTTATCATAGGATCGTCCAGTGGGGACAGGGATGTGGTGTTAATTCATAAAAAAAAGCTCACGCTCCTGAGTGAGGAAGCTCTTTTGCCTTTTAGTAGCCCTGTGGTTCACTTCTGATGTCAGGAAATGCTCTCCAAATTCATAGCTGTCCTGATGAGTTCTCTATCATTCATTCAATAACAAATCGTTGCATTTGTGTTCCTTACACTTTAAAAGATTGTCCTTAAATTCTTGTTAAAGGAGCATTTAAAATTTAGCTATTTTCATACGAAGGAGTAGGAACCTATATAAACTGAGTTGTGGTAGTTTGTAGAATGTCCAGGGCTGTGTGAGTGCAGTGTAGTCATACAAGCACACAGGAAGACAGAGCCATGGGAGAGGGGAGAATGAAGGGTTGCTTGAGTTGGGGCTTTTGTTCACTCTGCTACCATCACCACTGCCCTACTCTTCTCTTGCTCACACAGTGAGCAGTGTGCCACTGCTGGTGGAAGTGATGAGTTATCGGGGAAAAATCAGGAAGTCGCTTTGTAGTCCATTGATTTAATTCCCTCAGGAGCTCATTTATATTTAATTTTATTAGATTTTACATTGAAGCCAATCCATTTCACGAAGGCATATTAGCCTAGTCAACTAGATTCGGCTGACCCAGGAAGGACTGGATGCAGTTTCCTTACACGTGTCACTAGCTAATTTCCTCAGTGAGGAGTCATCTGAGTTTTTCCTTGAACTTGTCTTAGTATCTGAAAGCTGGTGGGGATGTTCTATAGTTTTCTCTGCAGACAGTTGCAGGGAGGAGGAAGGAGGACCCTTTATAAGGCTTTGTATTTATCACATGACAATAGCAAGAATCAGACTTTTTGCTTTAACTTCTTTTATCCTTTTTGCACGTGTACTTCTACACTGTTACCCCTGAATATACTAGATTTGCATTAAGTGATGTCAATTTTATTAGAGACAGGCTGATTGAAATAATGGACCATCATGATAGATGCATTAGTCAGAAGTAGTGAATTTCAATTCTGATTTTACCATTTGTCTCTGTTACCAACAGTAAGCTGCCTACTAAATCAGACAAGGCTTGAAATCTTCCCAACAACATGCAGTTAGACTTAATGAAATGGTAAAATATTTTGAGATTTATTAATGCAAAGTGCTTCTGGCAGACTTTGGTGTTAATGATTGAAAATCAGCTCTGTTTGTCTCATATATCATAGAGAAAGCTGCAAGTAAGTAATCAGTGAGAGGATTACAACATCACTGAAGAAATGCCAAAATAATTTATTTGAGTCTTTCATTTTCTATGGTTAAAAGTATTAACGATAAAGTGACTTTGTCTCCTCGGTTATAGTCAGTGAATGAATGCCGTGGAATGGAGAGGATTTATGCCTGTATTTGTTCGTATTTTGAGTATTCGAAGTACTTCTAATTCTGATGAATTCAGCATTTTACAAGAGCTAGCAAGAAATTTTCTGTAAATACCCACAGATTTTTTTTTTCCTAAGAGAAATAAACATTTAGTTCATATGGTAAATATTCTTAAAAATTATTTGGGAATGTGTTTCCACATGCACAGTTTAAAAACCAGTCAGTAAAAATATTTTAGGAAATATGCTTCTGAAAGGTTTGTACAAACTAATTTTATAAAAGAAAAAGTAATATTTAAACTAAATTTAATAACCTTTTACTAACTTGCTTCAATTGTTGAGATTTTCATATGTGCTGAGAGAAGCAAATAGTTACAAGAGAGAGACGTGTGTGTGTGTGTGTGTGTGTGTGTGTGTGTGTCTCACTATTACATATGAGGGGAAGCAAATAGTCTCATTTTTTTTATGTGAGTTTTCCCAGTATCATCCTTGTTATACTTTATGAGAACTTAATTTTGGTGAAGTATGAATTAAACTGCATTTTTTTACTCTTTAAAAGAGAACCATAAGCCTTCCTCTTAGACCCTGCACTCCCCCTGTCTTTGCAACTCTGTTGCTCAAAGGCCTTTTTAATAACATAAAATTAACAAAATATATTTTTTTCCTGAGACCTGTTTAAAGAGATTAATTACTTGTTTGTAAAGTCCGTGGAAGAGAAAACCTATAACATAACCACTGAGTTTTATTCTGCCAATATTTAACAAAAGAAGTGCATGTGGCCCGTCATCTTTTGGTGTTCTTTATTGAATGCTTTCAGGCTTGCTTCAACAGAGTTGTTTGTGCAACTCTGAGAAGCCCTATTTTGTAGTCTGCTTTATATTTTCCCTCCGTAACTTCAGCTCCAGCTATTTATCCAAATATAAATACTGGTGAATAGTAAGGTTGTTGTTCTGGGAAAGAAGTCAAAGAGAACCTAGCCTGTCACTTTTCTTTATTTGAATCTACATAAGCAAAGTATTGGAAGAAGGGGCTAAGCCTCTCCCTGCCCCTCACCCTTGAGCTATTGTGATGGAGTTAAACAGAGACTGAAGATCCAAAGGCTGGAATGCCAACCCAAATGATTTAGGTAATAATAATTACAACAATAATGAAGTCATATTATTTCTATTGGTTAGAAGGCAGGTGACTTTGCTCTTAAAATGAGCTTTACAACAATTCTATAAGGCAGAATTTGCTTCTGCCTTCCTAATAAAAGCAAGTACATGACTTGTCCAAAAACACAATTGGTTGGAAGTCCCAGAGAAGTTCCATCTGGCAGTGCTGTGCTTTTCAAGTTTACCTCTTTCTTTAAAATGATCTGCTCCAGGGGTGCCTGGGTGGCTCAGTTGGTTAAGCATCCAACTTTTGATTTCAGCTCAGTTCATGATGTTGGGGTTGTGAGTTTGAGCCCTCCCTTGGGCTCCATGCTCAGCACAGAGTCGGCTTGTCTCTCTCCCTCTGCTCCTCCCCTCTCTCTCAAATTAACTAAATAAATAAACTAAATAAATAAATAAAATCTTTTTAAAAATCTGCTATAATTAATCTAAGTGATCT
Organism: Vulpes vulpes; assembly: GCF_048418805.1. NCBI lineage: Eukaryota > Metazoa > Chordata > Mammalia > Carnivora > Canidae > Vulpes > Vulpes vulpes. The sequence continues at coordinate 9,439,549 of NC_132787.1, forward strand.
ACTTTTATCCACTGGTAACTACACTTACCATGCAGAACTGTTGGAAGTCCTAAGTCTAGGCCATGTTGCAAAGTAAGTAGGCTTTGCCTCTATTGCTCTTTCTTCTGTCGTTCAGCTACCATCACCACATCCTTTATCCTAGTCACAAACTCTCCACTAGTCAACAATGAGATTGACTGACACAAATTCAAGGTAACTCTAGAAAATGTGTAAAATATAAATATCTTGGGTGATTTTTAACTATGAAATAGGATGAGGTCCAGCGAATTAAAATACTCAACCCAGGCTAAGAAAAAGACAATTGTCAGAAAATAATCAACGAAAATTCCAGCAAATAGAAAGTTACTGAAAGTCACTGAGATAAAAAATTAAAGATTCCGTTTTGAACTGAAACGGTGATTCATGAAAATAGGGAATCTGAAGCAAATCTGATCTAATACTATAATGTCCCTTGAGAAGCTATGCTTAAAACAACAATAACAAGGAAGGCAGATTTCTCCTCCTTTCTGGAGAGGCATCAAATATGGGAAATGTGAACATGACCACCAAAATTGGTTGGGGTTTGTCTAATAGCAATAGTTATTTTACTTAGTACTGTCCCAAGGAGGCCAGATTTATATGAACAGATTAAAATCATCATTCTTCTGATTGAACAAGATCAGAGTTTCAATATATAATACAGATTACATTTTAATATACTATGTGGTGATTAGACAACTGATTGTATTAAACTTAATTTAAAAAGTCTTGTCAGCTTAGATAAAATGAAGTTATTATAATATCTTTGCATACTGAGTAGTTAAGTGTGGTTAAAAAAGTTAAATTTTGGGAGGTTTGTATTCTGGCTCTGCCACTTATTCGCTGTGCAACTTTGGTCGGGTTACCAAAGCTCTCCGAGTCTCAGTTACCTTCTCTGTAAAAAGAAGAGAGCAGTTTTACCTATTTTATAGGGGTAATGTGAGGACTGGATGAGTAATACATGTAAAGTGGCTTAGAACAAGGTGGGCTATTATGATTGTTTTTTGTTAAAAGAATTCTTTGTATTTTTATTCATGAAAGTGGAGAGTAGTGAAACTTTCTCATTGGGTCATAGATGTAAAGCTACACAGGACCTTAGAGATCTTCAGAACAGCCATTTGCTTTTGGGGACTTAAGGCTTCATGATCTCAGTTTTACAGAGGAATAATGAGGCCAAGGAGGTTAAATGACCTTTCTGAGCTCACACAATTAGTATGTAACGCAAGGTAATTTTTTTTCTAAATTGTGTTCTGATCTATGATACTACTTTCTTCAAGGCCACTCTCTTCCTCAGTATTTTGGATAAGTCTTGAGCAAGGTTGACAGTAAGGACCAATTTATCATGCACTAGATAGTCTTTTATGTCTGACTTCTTTCATTCAAAATCCTGTTTGTGAGATCCATCCATATTTTTGCATGTAGATGTCAATTATTCATGCTTATTGCTATATATATTCTATTTGTGTTAATGTTTTTTTTTTAACTAATTTTTATTGGTGTTCAATTTACCAACATACAGAAAAACACCCAGTGCTCATCCCGTCAAGTGTCCACCTCAGTGCCCGTCACCCATTCCACTCCAACACCCGCCCTCCTCCCCCCTTCCACCACCCCTAGTTCGTTTCCCCGAGTCAGGAGTCTTTATGTTCTGTCTCCCTTCCTGATATTTCCCAACATTTCTTTTCCCTTCCTTTATATTCCCTTTCACTATTATTCATATTCCCCAAATGAATGAGAACATACACTGTTTGTCCTTCTCCGCACAATCCAGTCAATTATTGAAGGACAGCTGGGCATTGTCTAGTCTTGGCCTATATAAAGAGTCCTTCCTTCCATAAACATTCTTTTCATGCTTTTTGGTGTTATGCATGCCTGATGGGTATAGACCTGAGTAGAATTTTTTGTTCAGGGGTTAAAACTGTTTTATTTAATGGCAAACTCTTTTAATCTTTTGTAAAAATTTTTTGCCAAACCATTTTTCTAAAGTGGTTATACCAATTGCTCCACACCTTTGCCCATACTTAGCATTTTTGATCTTTTTAAGTTTAGGTATTATGATAAATGATGTTGGTACATGATATAATTTTGTAGTTTAAATTTGCATTTCCCTGATGACTCATGAAGATGAGCAACTTTTTAGATATTTATGGGGTAATTTCATTAATTTTAAATAACAGAAAAGAAAAGCAGATTATTCTATATATACACTTTTCCAAAGAGATTTTTTTTCTTTCTTTTTCTTCTTTTTTTTTCTTCTTCCTTTTCTTCTTCTTGAAGAAGGGCAGGAAATGGTAGTTTGGGCTGTTTAACTCTTTTATGTTCACATTAGTGTGCAAATATGGATAATTCTAGCCCTGTCACTTAAAATGCATAGCAAAATGGGGACAGAGATGAAATGACTGCCACTTAAGTAATTTGGAGATTTTTTTTAAATGAATGACAGTGAATAAAACTGATTCAGAGACTTTTGAATATGTAAATATAGGGATGAGGAACAAAAAATCAGTGGGATATAATTCACTGAGAGTTTCTTTGTTCTCAAAAATAAAGAACACAATTTATATAATGTAGGTAGTTTACATTAAAAAAGAAAATCATTTTGGAGCAACATAACCAATAAACCTAGCTGTCTCTACAGTAATGCTAGAAGCATGGGAGATATGCAGTATGTGTTTGAGGTTCTCATTGCCTGAACACAGTTATAAATGAGTTGGCCTTATAGAGACACAAGGGGCTACATGACTAGAATACCAGGGCTGAGGGGATCTATGCAATAATGAAAAATGTAAAAATAGCAATCAAAAGGAAGATGTGTTGTTTTACTATCAGATGTGGTATTTTTAGAAAGCTCCCTGAAAGTCTGTAGTTTCTTAGAGAATATAATGTCACAGCAAAAAACTGAATGAGCTGAGAGCTAATGGTGTTGCTATAAATCCTGTGTCCAGCCCTCCTGGGAGCTGCCCAGGAGCTAGCCCCCATAAGCAGAGGGCAGAGGAGACTGAACAAAAAGGTAGGTCACTCCAGGTTGGCAATTATAATAATAGCAAAGGGAACTTACAGACAAGGCCTGTCTTGGGTGGCAAGAGTAACAGATTCCCTCACCAGCTCTCTGGATATCCACAGTTTATAAAGAGGCCCTAATTGGGTTCACTCACCACCACTGTGCCGGTGTTTTCAGCATCACATCATTATCAGAATACTAAGCCTTTGGAGTAGCCTTTGGGAGTGAGAAAGGTAGACATAACCCACATTCCAAGGGCAGGGGAGGGGACGAGGAGCCTCCCAGTGCCTGGGTCCAGCTCATGAGTCAATAGGTAGTCATGTTTTTTTTGATGAAGTTCCCTAACCACTTGGTTTGATTCCGTCTTTCCCCCAAACTAGCTTGATTTGGTATTTAAGATGATAGTGGGTAAGTCATAGAATTAATGCATTTTTCTAATTCTATATGTATATGTGAAAAAAAAGGGCAAGAAAATAGTCCACTTGTGCCTTATTTATTCAAGATAATTGAGCTTATGATAGGGAATATTTTCACCAAAGATGAATCAGGTTTTATTAAAGAGAGAGTTCATCAAGATAATCCTATAGGCTTCTTAAACACTATCATTAATTTTGTGCTAATACTTTTTCATAAACTCTTCAAAAAGGCATTGGTCATGCTATCTTTTAGATGTTATAAAAACTGATAAATGTCAAATCAGTGGAAAAACACTGAACTGGCAATTTATTAATAAGCAAGAATAATTAACAATATAACCTTCAGATTAATGACTCTATGAGACAGCACCTGATACATTTTAATGCTCTTTAGAAAAACAAAAAAATTTACTGTTATTAGTCAGCTTGTAGCAGAGCTAGGATGCCAGGAAAAAGCAGGGTGAAAACAGAGGAGGATGACAGTGTCGCAACGATCTAGTCGCTGTGTCTTCTACTCCAGAGGCCAGAGTAGAGTAAGTTGTCTGACTCCATCATTCTTCATAATCCTAGTATAGAATTTTTAATGTTTTAACTAAAATAATGCATGCATTCAATAAATATTCAATGTATCCAAGAAGATATAGAACAAAACATAAAAATTTCCCTTATTCTCCCTCTCCTCCCAAACTTCTAGTCCTTGTGTATCCTTCCAGATGATTCTCAGTGCACCCACTCACATATGCATGTGTAGGCTTTTCATATATGGTAAGTGATATCACACATTTTCCTGGACTTTATCTTGGAGATTTTTCCCTATCAGCTAACTTTTAAGTGGCTGCATATCACTTTTATTTTTTCTCCATCGAAGGATATTTTAGTTGTTTCTGATTTGTTGTTTTTCTTATTAAAAACAATATTGTAGGATGCCATTTATAAACAATCTTGGTGCATTTTTATAGGGCCCTATCTACCAGGTAATTTACTAATGATGGAATAGCTAGGTCAAAGTTTTTGGCACTTTTAAATATTGCCAGATCTTGCCAAATTACTCCACAAAAAGCTGGTCTTGAATGTTTTTCCCCTTTGACGGGGAGCACTAGGTGGCAGCTCTGAGGGAAACCTGAAGACACCACTTGTCTCTGCTGTTTCACTAGGTCTTTAAAAGAGCATCAGGATGGCTTTTTTTTTTTTTTTTAATTCAGCGACCTTGACAAGGTAATAGCAATTCATGGAAGAGGCTTTAATGAGAGATAGTCTATGGCAGCCTGAACTTTCTTGTTTTACCACAATGTAGTCTAGTGAGCTCATATGAAATTATTGTTGAAGTTAATTGCTATTCTGGGTCTTCAGTAAATTCCATAGATGGCATAAGAGTATACTGAATTTATTTTTTCTGAAATGAGAGTAGTTTTCCAGAAGATATAACACGGGGGACTGCCCTCTGATTCTGAGGCATTATGCTGTGCCTATTTAATCATGTTTTATTTTAAAATAATAAAGAGTATCCAGCCTCTAGTTCTTCACTCTGAATTGTAATTTCTCTTCATTATTAAGATTCTTGAATAAATGTATTTTGTAGATTTTTATTATTTTTCATGCCCCATTACATTTTCTCAAAAGAATTTCTCTGCCCATCTAATGACATTGCTTAAATGGCCTAAAACTCTTCAGAAGAAAGCTTTATGCAAATCTGTCTGTAATAATAATTAAATCATACTGCCTAGCACAATTCTAGGAGACTGAAAATGGGACTTTTTAGGTGATCGGGAAACTAGTCTTCCTTAGTGGTGTAAGGTTTTGAAACAAGTGAAAGGATTTTAGATTTATAACCTAGCAAAAGAGTGATAATCTAGATATCATTCATATGAGACTCAATTTAAAAGAGAAGAAAAACACTTCTCTTAGGCAGAAAGATGCAGCTTCTTATCTGAAGTGTTGTTGGGTAATTGTTTTAAAAATGAGCTTATTTTCTTCTCAATAGAGATCATACAAAATGGCATTTTGAAATTAGAATAGGAAAAATAAGATATGTGCAATTTAAAGCATCTTACAAGTTGATTTTGGCAATTATGTAGAAAGGAGTAACTCAGGAAGAACAACTGCATAATAAAAGTAAATGGACATCATAGTGCTCATTGCAGAATGAAGCTATGACACCTTCGATCCCCAGCAAAATGTATAAAACAGCATCTCAGCAGCACTGGGCTCCCTATACTAGATGCTTTGAATACCTGCTGTGGCCTGTGTTCTCCAGGATATATTTACAGATTGTATAAAATTAGCCTAGATTAAAAATTAAATGACGAAAACACAATGATACACGAGTTCAGCATGAGGAAGGGTCAGAAAGGAATTTTCTTTCTTAGTGTAGGTGTAGAGATGGTTTTGTAATAGAGTACAATCCAGGCACATTTCTTTTTAGGCAAAAGCTGGCCCCCAATTCAAAACTATTTAACCATAAAAAATGCACATGAAATGACATGGAATTGCTTTAAAAAATTGTCTTGGAGTTAGTGGTGGGAAGAGTGGAACTCGGGAATGTTAGGTTTGTAAAATATTCATTGGAATGGCTGCTGTGATCCCGTGGCTGCTCCTTGAATATTCTAGACCACATTATGCACTAGAGCCTTTGCCTAGATTTTGCTTCTGAAAGGCAGCAGCTTCCATATCGCACCCTCTTCACTCCAGTTACTGAAACTGTTGTCTCTACTGGGGACCTGGCTCTTTGGTCTCTGGAGTTTGGACCTAAGGCCATACGGCCATACTAGGTTTTTAGGACTTGAGATTCAGATCTCGGGCTTATTGTTTGTTTTTTACTTTAGTTTCATTGATAGTGTAAAAAAAACCTCTGGACTGACTGACTTTAGAATGGCCCTCACTTACACGTGTTATTTCAAGTTGGAAAGAGATATCTCACAACACTTGTGCAACAAACTCAGTGACTCAGGAAATAGGATTTCAAGTCTACCTACCATAATAGATGACACACACACACACATAACATTCATGATTTTAGCTGTTGGAAAGTGACCCATACACTGATAATGTTGCTGAGACCTGTCCAAGAAAGTATGCGGCTGCATGCAGGAGCACATCTCTTAGCTCAGGGCTTCTCAAATTTTAATGGAAATATGAATATGAATCACCTGAGGATCTTGTTAAAATGAAAATCATGTTTCAGTGGTTCTGGGGTGGGGCCTGAGAGTTTGCATTTCTAACCAGCTCTTGGATGATGGCAATCCTGCTGGAACATGGAACACATTGCGATTAGCAATGACTTAGGTAGTGGGTGTGCTGTGCTTGTTGCCCAGTTTCTCCATGGAGCTTTCTTTTCCTCTCTTGAGTCTCCAGTGTGTAGTAGGGTCTCAGAATACCTGCTCTGGGGTTTATGTTTTAAGCTGACGTTAATTAAGTATATTCTGAGTGTGAGGATTTAACATGAGTTATTTTCTTGCTTGTTATGAAGATGAGGAAACCAAAGCTAAGTGAGTTTCTTTCACTTGCCTGAGGTGACACAGCCAGTGCAGTGGCAGCACTACAATTTGAACATATGCAGTGGTTTTCAGATACTGCGTCATGTGATGTGTAATATATTTCATTAGTGGAAATAGAAAATCAGTTTGAACAGACAAGTAAACAATTTATGATGTCCTGGAGACAGCACTAATTGTGCATTCAAAGGATATATAAATTCTTAAGAAATATAATTTTAGGGTTATGAGTATTATTTCTATGTGCTGTAAGAAAGGCGACAAAAAATATAAATTTGCACTCATTACTAAAGTGAAGTGTCTAAAAAAAATAAAAAATAAAAAAATAAAGTGAAGTGTCTGTGTCCATTATAGGAATCACAATTTTTCATTACTTTGTAATACTTCATATTTGGAACAGAAATTGTTGATTCTAATCATTTAGGAAATGGAATCTCAAGAGTGTGTGCCTTCTGGTCGGGTTTTATTTGATTTTGGTAAGAAAAAGAACAGGACAAACCTGTTGAATTAAAACTTAAAAATATCTTAACCAGAATTCTTAAAAGTCAGTGATCAAAAAAAAAAAAAGTCAGTGATCATGGAGTGATCTCTTTGGTCTCCAAATCTTTTTTTTTTTTTTTTTTGAAGTTTTCTTTGGATTTTCATTAGATGAGGTCTCTTTCTAAATGTGCTTGGTGGAATAATTCACATGAGTCTGCTTTCCTAGGCTTCTAGAAGCCTGCTTCTGTCTCATAAGATATATAGTTTTAGTTTATGCCAGGTGGCTATGCTTAGATGGATCGTGCTGTCTTGGTGTTAAATTAAACTGTTCTCTTCCAACTTGTAACTATGCATGTCCCACATACATTGATGTCTGGTTTTTTTATTGTAGGTCTTGTAAGAGTAAGAAGATTAATAAAAGCAACCCAGTACTAGAAAACTTTAGGACAATGCATTTTCCACAAGCTTAAATTCCCTTTTCTCCTGTGCAAAGATTCTCCCATTAATCCGTGTCTTTAGAATTGTGCTCCCTGCCTCTTGATTCCTGAGTCTATTTCAGAGATGGTGACCTGGGAGGAGGTAGTGAACCTGCAACCAGTGTCCCTTGCAATGATGAAACCCAGTGTGTGTGGACAGTCTTGGATATTATCTCAGCTTTAATTCAACCTTTTTGAATGTTTTTGGCCAATTTCAGGTCCCCACAATTTATGAGCATTATTTGTAAGAAGATATGAATCAGGAACTTTTTATTTTTTGCCTGAGTTTGTATTGTTATCTTGATAAGCTAATTCTTTACTATGTTTGGAGGAAAGGGGAAAAATGCAGCATGTAACACATTCTTTTCACATCATTTTATGGATAAGCATCATGTTTTTAAACCAATAAAAAATTTGAGCTTTTCTGATCACAAATTAAGTCATCACACAGCACGCAGTATTACAAATTTCCCATTAATGTTTGTGCGTGTAGCCTACCTCCAGAATTTCTCAGGCCCCAAATCTCAAAAAGGTCACTTTTATTTGTTGGTTGAAAAGAAGGGAGGGGGTGGGCTAGTATAGAACAAGATGGACATTGTGCTTGTTCACTGATTGATTTCATCTGTTAATGTCCCTTCAGACTATGATTCCTAAGTGCTCAAGGACCTGGAGCTGGGGTAGACAGTCAGTACAACGTGAAGTGGAATGTAAGAATTGGATTAACTGTCCTGGCTGAGTCTGCCATATGTCCAGGAATGAACATGGGAGCTAGAGAGCTTGGAATAATTCTAGAAATAGTAGTATGGGGATGATTGTTCCATGCATATAGAACTTAAGTGGAATAAAGGTGAAATTGTACCTTACCACCGAGTCTCTTTTCTATAATTTTTACTCATTTGAAAAGTAATAGTAAATACCTTCTATGAGTTAATTTCTGCTAGACACTGGGGATACAGTAGTAAACAAAATAAGATTGCTCTTTGTCCTTAAAGATGTAATAATCAAGTCAGGAGATAGACACTAATCGTATAATGATCAAATATGCAATGCAATGGTTGTAGCAGTACGTTGTTGATAAAGTGCAGTAAGTGAAATTCATCTAGCAAGGAGGCCAGGGAAGGCATCCTTCAGAAAATGATGTTGCAGTTGAGATATGATGAACCAGTAGCCTTACACTAGTGAAGAGAAGAATGTCAGGATGAGCAAATGTAAGGGCTCTATATCAGGAGATAGGATGTTGTGAAAGGAGGCCGGTGTGGTTGGTGTGGCCGATGCTTGGAAAGTCAAGAACATGATGTGAAATACAGCCGGAGAGATAAGAAGGAGCCAGATTCAGGAGTTTTAGTTTTACCCTAAGAGCTATAGGGTGCAAGTTATATATTTTAAGCAAGGCAGGTCTATTTTTTGCAGTTATCCAGAGAAAAAATGGTGGTAACTTCAATAGTAGTGGTGCTAGCAAGTTAGCTTCTTGGATATATTGTGAAGGTAGAGCCAACAGGATTTCCCAATAGCTTGATATGGGTATGAGTAAAGAGAAGAGTCAGCATGACTCCAAGGGCTTTGCATTGAGGAAGTAAAAGGATGAAATTGCTATTAACTATGATGGGGAAGGCTGCTAAGTGAGCTGGATGTGGGAGAGTGACTAAAATCAAGAGTTCAGTTTGGATATGTTCGGTTTTAGAGGTGTAGTAGCCACCTAAATGGAAATGCAGAGCAAGCGGGTGTATATCTGAATCTTTTTCTTACCTTTTCCAAGGTAAGAATTAGAAGTAAAAATCTGGATTGTTGAAATTTTTTTCATATGTTTATTGGAAATTTTTATTTTTAAATTAATTTTTCACGTACATCATCCACTTTAAAATTCAATGATTTGTGTTTTCTCTTCTTAATTTGCAAGAACTCATTTTAAACTCATCTATTATATATGTTGCAAATATATTTTTATAATGTTGCTTCTTTTATTTAGTGTTTCTCAATATAAAGATTTAAAGTTTTATGCAATTAAACCTTTTGCTCATGCTTAAAAAGGCCTTCCTACTTATAAAAATATTGACCTTCTAACCTCTGAATGGCCCCTCTTTTTTCATTTGATTTTATGATTCATTCTTTTTTTTCTTTTTTCATTTTAAGTTTAAATAAACTGAGACCTATTTTTGTGTACATGAGATAATAATTCTGGTTAACTATTTTTTGTCAAACAAGTTCCAGTAGTATATTTGTTGAATAATCCTTTTGTTCAATGATTAACTTCCTATTTTATCTTATATTAAACATTTACATGCTTACAACCCATTTCTAGGATTTCTATTATTCTCTATTAATCTGTCTCTTGTGGTACCTATCCTACAATATTTAATTTTTGTATGAGTAATTATCTTGGAAAACAAATCTATCCTCATGTACCATTCTACCATTCTTTTTTTTTTTTTTAACATTCTAAGTTTATTTCCGCTCATTTATGCTTCTAGATGATTTTTGCATATCATGAGAATTACCTGTTCCTAAAAGGTTTTAAAAGCCCAGGTATATGTGTATCTGATTCTGGTACCTTTTTTGAAATAACTCTTTGATGAGTACCACAGAAAAAGGTTTTATAGTTATTCTTATTTGTTATGTTGTATGTATTAGTGAAATCAATCTCATGGTTTAAGATTTGAAATACTTCAGAGATGAAGTAATTTTGACTGTTGACAAGTTCAAGGGTACGGCTATAGAAATGGATGCCTAAATGATGAAGGCAGGAAATTCACTCTATATTAGGAGGCAAGCAAACTTAGATTCTAGGTGTTGAATAAGTATCCAAAGGCCAGTTTCCCAAGACAGATTAGAGAGGAAGATCGTTTTTCAGGTTCCAAAGTTAGGGCCTCTCGTAGAGGTGATACTAATGAGGAGAGGTAGTAGTGGGTGGAAGAGGTGGATGTCATAGATATCCAAAGGAGGATTGATTTTTACATGAGGATGAAAGAGTGGCACTCTCCTCCTGGCAAGCATACTTGTGTGTGTGTGGGAATATCTAAAATCTAAATGAGGTGATTTCAGAGAAAGAAGTATTATCCTCACTGAAAATCCAAGTTTCAATCAGAGCAGGGAAGTAAAGAGTGAATTTTGTGAGGTGCTAGATTATGGAGGATATACATGAACAATGTTTGAGATAGAGGATTGGAAGTCCTGTGAATCAGTTGGCTCTTGCTTTGTACACCCCCAAATATGGTAGCCTACAACAATAATTTGGCTGGTTGGAAATTTGATCTGGATTCACTTGGAAATTTTTTTGAGGGGCTTGATCTGGTTAATCTGTCTTGGCTCAGCTTGCTTATGCACCTAGAGTTAGCTGGTGGGTTTACTTAGCTGGTTCGTTTACGACGGCCTTAACTTACTTTTGTAGCTGGGATACCTGGAGCATCTTTCCATGCCTTCTTTCAACCTAACAGGTTACTCCAGGGTTGTTCACATAATAGTTGTAGATTTCTAGGAAAATCTAATCTTGCAAAGCTTCTTGAGACCTAGGCTATGAACGGAGTTGGACATTATTATTTTTACCATGTTCTGTTAGCCAAGTCAAGTCTTAAGGCCAACACGATAATGGAGGACCTATAAGATCACATTGAAAGGGGGCGTAGGTGTAGGGAATATAGAACTTAAAGCCATTTCTACAATCTTTAACACCTTGGGGAGGATGTTAAAGGGGAAGGAAATCCAGAGAGATAGGAGGATGAAAGCAGGAGAGATGTGTCTAGTTGTTGCTTTCAAACTGGGGGGTTATGGTCAAGAATGACAGGATATGGAGTATGGTCAGCTTCACTGAGCTTGAGGGCCTGATTCTTAATCTGGCACTGCCTTTGAACATTTGTGCAGCCTAAATTCTAAGATGATAACTAGAGCTTGGTCAAACAAGTGGTCAGCTGCCATGTCTGAGGCCGTCGCCAGTGGAGACAGCAGATGGCATGTGAGATGGCATGCAGTTTTAGTTTTCCTTTTTTGGACAGTGGTTCAAGTAGAACAGAATAGAAATGTGGTATGATGCCTTTAAAGAGTACTAGCCCAGAAAAGCAGGGACCATAAATGGTGAACTCCCAGGATCCTAATCTCAAGGTGGAAATAACAGGGTCCTAGGTGAGTGGCACGTAAGGAGTGAGGCTTCTAGAGAAATTCGAACCCAGGGCCGTATAGAATGAATTCAGTTATTGTATTTCACACAAGGCAGGGTTCACTTGTCCTTTAAGTCTATATCTCCATTGCTTGGCACAATCTCTAATGCACTGTATATGTTCAATAAATGTTTGCTGCATTACTTATTGAATGAGGTGTTCCATATTTGGCCACTTGTCTAAGAATTTTTATTGTACTCCATCTCTTCTATATACACTCAATTTAAATTATTATGATTTATAAATTTAGATTAATATGCCTATGCTTCATCTACAAAAGCAATAACTGAATGTATTTTTCTTCACTGTGTCAAGTTTATTCTTTCTATATTTTGAAGTGGAGCTTTAGCAGAGCGGAGTAACTAGGGGTCGTGTGTGGCAACAATTGACAAAGCTAGTAGCATTTAGAAAAAGCATTCATCCTGAAAAGAATAGAAAGAATCATCTTTTCTACGTTCTTTACTCTTTTATGAATGTTGTAAACTTTCACTCAGGGCAAGTTCAAACTGTTTTCTGATTCTGGATACTTTAGGGTAAAAAAAATTCCCCCCAAATCCAATTATCCCAGATAACATGTTAGGAAACTAAAAGACATTTAACTGGGATGATCTCTTTAGCATATGCTAAAAACAGTGCTCGGTTTTCATATATGCAGTATTAATGTTAGGTCTCTCTTTCTATTCTCTCTCTCCTTCTTTACAAAAAGACACCTTTTTGTACATGACAGAAAATAGGTCCTACCAGATAAACAAAGCATAATGCTCAGGTGTTGTTGTTTTCAGGTGTCACTATTTTTAAAAATGCCACCATAATTATTAAATCAGGTTGGATCTAAAAAAACAGGAATTTATAGGTCAAACATACGAAATCTGTAGTATTTTGACACATATTGCTGAATCATTCTTAAAGGCTTTATCAATTTACATTTCAGTATATATGAGGAAATATATCTGTTTTTATACAGCTTCTCAAGCACAAGATAGTGTATTATCATTAAAGAGAAAGTATTTTTTAATTTTATTTATTTATTTATTTATTATTTTTTAAGAAAGTATTTTTTAATATGATGTATGGTATGTGATATCTTGTCCAGTGTGACTTGAGTGTAGTGAATGGATGTGGGAATGTAAGTAGAGTATTTAGGGATTAAAGTGGAGAGGGAAACAGTGTCCAGATAATGCAGAGCCTTTCAGGTGATTTGAAAGACCTTGATATTCATCACTAAAGCATTAGGAAACATCTGAAGGGTTCTAAACAGCAGTAAAATATGATGAAGTGTTATATTTTAGATAGATTACTTTGCAGAGTATGGGAATCAGATTGAAAGGAGCAGAAGGAGATGTGGGGCTATTAGTTGGGAAACATTAAAACTAGTCCAATTGAGAAGGGTTGCAGTCTGCAGTAGGATGATGGTTGTGGAATTGGAAAAAAAGTGAATGAATCCGAATATCTGGGAAGTAGAATAGATTTCTTATAGTGATTTCAGGGAATGAGGGGGACAGATGTATTATGGACACATTTTGTATTTCAGACTTATGCAAGTGGTGGATGGTATGGTACTTACTGAAGTAGAGAGGGCTGGCAGGCTTAGGAGAAGGTTATTAGCTCAGTCTTGGTCACATTGAGTTGGAGATACCCATGGATGTTTAAGAGGAAATATTGAAGTTTAATGTATAAATCTAAGTTTTAGAAGAAAGGTCTGAATGGGAGATATAAAGATGAGAGTTGTTGGCACGTAGATGATAATTGAAGCCCTGGGAATGGTTAGCATCACTATGGGAGAGAATATAGGGAGGGGAACTGAGGACAAAGACCAATCCTTAAGGCATTCTAAGATTTAAAATCCGCAAGGGGCACTTGGGTGGCTCAGTTAGTTAAGCCTTCCATCCTCTTGGTTTCAGCTCAGGTCATTATCTCCTGGCTGGTGAGATTGAGCCCTGTGTCACCCCATGTTGGGGTCTGTACTCAGTGGGGAATCTGGTTGAAGATTCTGTCCCTTTGCCCCTCGCCCAACTCACTCACCCTCATTTACTTGCAAATAAATAAATAAATAAATAAATAAATAAATAAATAAATAAATTTTTAAAAAATCTGTAAGATATGGGGGAGCTTGTTAAATCCTCTGAGATTTACGTGGAAAATCAGAATTACTTTTATACCATGGAGGCTAAGGGAAGAATGTTTTAGAAAAGAAGGAATGATACATGATAACCAAAAGTGCTTAAGAGGCCAGGAACAGTGATACCTAACATTTGATTCCATCAGATTCTTTTTTTTTTTTTTAATTTATGATAGTCACAGAGAGAGAGAGAGAGAGAAAGAGAGAGAGAGAGGCAGAGACACAGGCAGAGGGAGAAGCAGGCTCCATGCACCGGGAGCCTGATGTGGGATTCGATCCCGGGTCTCCAGGATCGCGCCCTGGGCCAAAGGCAGGCGCTAAACCGCTGCGCCACCCAGGGATCCCAGATTCCATCAGATTCTAAATATGGAAGTGATTGTCTTAGTGAAGGCATTTTTGGTGAACCAGAAAGGAGGCCAGATGAGAGTTATGGGGAGTAGAAAGGAAAAATGGTGATACTTTTTGCCATAAATTTTGCTCTGAGTGGTTAGAGAGATGGAGCAGTTACTGAAAGCCTATGAGCCTATGTAAGGTTCAAAGAGGGTTTTTTTTTTCAGTTGGGAAGGAATAGGAATAGATAATATTTATTTATTTTTAAAAAAAAATTTTTTTTTTAATTTTTATTTATTTATGATAGTCACAGAGAGAGAGAGAGAGGCAGAGACACAGGCAGAGGAAGAAGCAGGCTCCATGCACCGGGAGCCCGATGTGGGATTCGATCCCGGGTCTCCAGGATCGCGCCCTGGGCCAAAGGCAGGCGCCAAACCGCTGCGCCACCCAGGGATCCCGGAATAGATAATATTTAAATGTTGATGGTATGCATCCATCATAAAGGGTCAGGGATAGAGAGAGAGAGAGAGAGAGAGAGAGAGAGAGAGAGAGAGAAAGATGTGGAGGGGGATTGAGAGTGAAAATAGAAGGGAGGAATTAATTGATGGTACAAATTGAGCAGAAAGGGTAGAGTTCAGAGCATAATTGGAGGGCTTTCCTTTTGCTGGGTGGAGAGACATCTCCTATATGGAAACAGGAGGGAAGAATGGATGGATATAGACGTAGCTAATTGTACAGTTTTAGTGGAAACAAAGGTGTCTGTATCTGACACCTTTTATTTTCTCTGTGAAGTGAGACCCAAGGTGAATTGTTGGGAGGAAGGAAGTAGAGTCAGATGTAGAATTAAGATGGGTTGAAAATAGCTGCCTACAGAATGTAATGAGGTGGCCAGAAAATTTTGAGGACCTACATAAAGCTGCTAACTGGAAGCTGTTCTATTCATCCATTTGGTTATACAATTTCCCCCTAACCTTGACGACCCAAATGTAGGGGGGGAAGAGAGTGGATTGATTTTTCTGTGTTTGGGATTTTTATTTCTGGATAAGGCAGTTTATGGTTTTGGCCAAAAATCGATCACACTGAGGGACTCAAGATATTGAAATTGGATGGAAAGAAGGTAAGGACAGTTCAAGACTGTTAGGTAGGGGAAAATTCCTATTGAACAAGAAACACAATGAGGTTGAAGAATAAATGCAGTGAGAGTAGTTGAGGAAGCACATTGGAAGTGCAAAGAGTTCGAGGTGGAGAGTCGACCTATTTGGAGCTGGAGCAGATCTGACTGAGCCAAGAGCAGAATGTGATTCTGTAGGTTAAGTGGGTGTGGGGTCAGAGGAGTCAAGAAGCCAGGGTGCTGGATGGCCAATCACACAAATGTCAGAGTCTTCTGGAAGATGGCATACGTTTGCATGGAGAAAGAAACTCTGACCCAGATTTCAAAGTCAGCAATGAATGAAGGGGTGAATGAATGTGAATGGTGTGTGTGTGTGTGTGTGTGTATAAATAGTAGGAAAGTTGGTGCCACGAATCTCAAGGAGCAGAATTTTTTTTTTTTTTTTTTTGTGAGAGCAGAAGGGTGATGGCAACTATACCTCTGACACTGGAGTACAAAATGTGTACCTCATGACGTATTTGAATGCATTATTTTGCACGTCACAGATTGGGTGGCTTAAACAATAGAAATTGATCTGCTCACGGTTCTGGAGGCTAGAAATCCGAGATTAAGGTGGTCAGCAGGTTGAGTTTCTCTTGAGGCCTCTCTCCTTATCCCGCAGCTGACTGTCTCCTCACTGTGTCCTCATGTGGCCTTTCCTCTGTGCCTGCACTTCCCTTTTGTCACTGTGCATGCAAACTTCCTCTTCGTGTAAGGACACTAGACAAGTTGGGTTAAGGACCACACTAAAGGCCTCATTTTAACTTTGTTACCTCTTCAAAGGCCTTATCTCCAAATACAGCACCATTTTGAGATACTGGGGATTAAAACTTCTAACATGTGAATATGAGGGGACACAGTTCAGTACGTAACAATGAAGTTTCCATGGTAGTAAAACAGCATATAGCTATCCCTTGAAAGATCAAGTGATATTCTTGTGAGGAAGCCAGAATTCAGTTAAGGTCAAAGGTCAAGAGGATGACGCTAGAGAAGAGATGGAATTCCAGAAGCCTTGGGGGGTGGTTTGGTGGGGGGGTGGTAATGAAGGGCTTTGTAGGATGTGAGTAGGTTCATAAAGGAAAGAAGATTGGTAATAAGGAGGAATAAATGAATGAAGTTAGCCTGGTGGGTCTACAAAGTGGGGAGGAGAAGAGATAGTTGACTTTTTGTTGAATTAGCTGCCTAATGGTACTGTCAATAGTAATTTCTGATGCAGAAATAGTGAGTTTACAGTGCTTTTCACAGTATTTCTACATTTGTTTTCCGTTGCTAAGTGGATGGATTCTCTTACTTTATTCTTTTCAATAGGTTATTATTTGTATAAAGAGAAGCTATTGATTTTGGCCTACTTATTTTACAACTCACTTACTGGTTTGAATCATTTTTCAGGTATTTTCTTTGTCCAAGTCATCATTCATATCTTCCATAAATAGTGATTATTTTGTCTCTATGTGTGTCATATTATTTCTAATAAGAGTGGTGACTCTGGAGCTCCTTGTCATATATTGGTCCACGGTAAGGACTGTGGATTTTATTCTTAGAAAATATATGCAGTAGTGTAAATAAAAATTAATGGAACTTAAACCAGAGTCAGTGGCAGTGCAAATGAAAGGAAAAGAATAGCTTTCATAATCTAAAACTTGGCTTTTGACCAAATGTAGAGTCTGGGAAGAGAGAACTTCATTTAGGTGATAAACACTAGGGGGAAATGCCTCTTATGTTCACCTTTAAGTATAGGATTATTTCCTTATTGTAAACATTTGGAAGGGTAATAACTGGGCCAAAGATTATTTATCATTTTAATACTTTTTACCAGAAACTGCCAAGCAGTATCCCGTTATGCCAGCTCTATTACGTAGTCCTCCACCAGCACTAGGTATCATCATTTAAAATTTTGTTAGATTCATGGCCATTTGTGAATGGCCTTCCCTAACTTGAGGTTTGACAAATATGCTGTTAAGTTTTCTCCTGGTATAATTTTAATATTTAAATACATTTGGAGTTTATCTTTGCATATAGTATGAGGTATCAAAGACTTTTCCCCTGCAAAGAGTGAACTTGTTTGTATAAATCTAGGTGGATAGCATTTTGAAAGAGAAAAATGTGGCCTGGGAACTCCATGTGAAGGGAGTAGCATTCAACCAAAATTTCTTCATGAGAAATATTAATTCATTAGGAATAAATATAACAAAAATATTCATTAGGAGTATCTTGCATGTAAAGTCCTCACCATGACATTTAAAGCCCTAAACCAGCAATTGAAAACTGGCAGCAAGTGAGCCGTTATAATACTAGATAATGTTTATTGAATGCTTAACTGTGTACCAGCCCTCGTGTCCACCATTTTATATATACGTATTATATACATTACCTCATTAAATCCCTGAAACAGTCCTATGAGGCAAGCATTATTATTTTAATAATGTATAAGGAAACAAAGTGTTAAAAGGTTAAATAATGTATGCAAGTCACATAGCAAAGTCCTTGGCCACCATTCACAGGGCCTCTTGCCAACCTACTGACTGTTCCCTAAAAATTCGGTATATTTTACCAACTCCATGTTTTGTTTTAATGTGTTTTGAGTCACGTTGACAGCACTGTTAGTGGTAAAGTTAGAGACAGAAAAAAGAGTAGAAAGAAAACCAGTCAGAATTCATCCATCCATCTGTCCATCCATCCATCCATCCATTTCTTGAACAAATAACTCCGTGCCTCCATGTTCCAGACAGAGGTATAAAGGCAGGGGATGAGGTAGGGAATAAGAAAGAGCCTGAAATTATTAATCCTGTGGCCTGAGTAGAGCTTACTTTCTGTGGGGAGAGGACAATAAACACAAAATAAATTATAATGATGTGAGGTTGAAAGTACCATGAGGAACAGTCAAGAAGGTATGGAACATGATGGGGTGGTGTGCTGTAGTCTCTCAAGGAGGCTATAGGGCAAGCTTGTGCTTGGCTCCATGTGTCTAACAGACTACAAGAGGCCCAGGGCAGTGTGTTGAGGGGAGTCTGAGAGAGGTGATGGGAGCCAGGAGCCCTGTTTTAACAAGAACCTGGTGGATCTTATGAGTCTTACTAAGGACCTGGGGTTTTATCTCAGCCTGCTTAGTAATGTAGGGGATAGAAGTGAGGACTTAGGGCAGGCTGAGTGGCTTGGCAGTTTAGCGCAGCTTTCAGCCAAAGGTGTGATCCCAGAGACCAGGGATCAAGTCCCATGTCAGGCTCCCTGCATGGAGCCTGCTTCTCCCTCTGCCTGTATCTCTCTCTCTCCGTCTCTCTCTCTCTCTCTCTCTCTGTCTGTCTCTCATGGGTAAATAAATAAAATTAAAAAAAAGAAGGGAGGACTTAATGCCTGGGCAGTGACAGTGAGGAGGGCACCATTGTGGCAGTGCCTGACTTGGCAATTGAGAGTAGTTTGGAGGAGGAGTCAGTGATGCCAACATATTGAGGCACATCGAGGCTCAGTTAAGGCAACTAACTAAGAATGATGGTGTCGTGTAGAGGGGAAAAGACGATTTTGAGGAGAAGGGGATGCAGTCTGAAGGTGGGAAGTTGGAAAACAACTATTTCAAGAATGGGAAGTAGATGAGGAACGATTAGAGAGGTGGGAGGGAAAGTAGGAGAGCTGCGAGCTGGGCCAGTTCACGGGGCGTTCTTCAGGACTTTCCTCGTTGAGATCTGTTGGCCTCCTAAGAATGCCCTTACGTCTCTTGAGAAGCAAAAGCTGTAGCGTGGTGATAATTCAACTGCAGATGAAGTCAGGTCTGGAGTCTAGTCTCTGTCACTTGTGAGCATTGTGAACCTGGGTAAGTCATTGACGTTCACCTTAATTTCTTTGTTTCTTTGGCTGTTTCTGTGTTTACTTGTTGTGAGCTTAAGTGAGATACTGTATGTCAACTATCCTGCTGGAACAAAATAAGCCCTTATTGAGTGGTACTGTTCTGATAATTGTTAAATACTGTATTTGGTGATTATTTGAGATAATGTATATGAGATAAGTTATGATTGTGGAAAAAAAACTAGGTGTGAGTTGTTACTACTAATAAAACTGAGTTCCTAGTCATTTCTGTACTGCCTTCGAACTGTAGTAACTCCTATACTATTTAGTAGTCTGTTTTATAGACAACTATTAGTAGTCTGTTTTTAGACAACTATTTGTATAAAGAGAAGCTAGACAACTATTTAGTAGTCTGTTTTTATAGAGATGTGTATAAAGCAATATGATGGTAATTGTTTTTGCAAAATATTTCAAATTGAAAGCTTAGATAAAGCACCAATTGAAGCTCAGAATTTAATTTTGTAGGTTTATACTAAAATTACAAAGTATACATATTTTAAATTTTGATGAACTCATTATTTTCACCTTAAATTTCAGTAAATTAAGGAAGACTTTCTTTAAAGTTGAGGAAATAATGTTTTTGTAATGTATACAGCTCTAGAATTATAGACTCAAAAATAAACGTAGGAAAAATATGAAATGATGTCTTGGTCGTAGATGTAGATATTTAGTCTTGTCAGTAGTTTCCGACTTTGTGTTCTACAAATTTGTTTCTCAAAAACAAAATTGAAATTAAATATGTGTAGCTAATAGTAATTTTAATGAATATTTTAAGAAGGAAAACAGAGTGTGCTTCAGATTTCCAATGTAATGTATGTGAAATATAGTTATTTCAGAGGCTCAGGTGCTAGAAGCATCTGAGCCTCTCCCTTGAGGCCATCAGGCTCTTTATCTAAAACAGAATAAGAATAAAATATAATTGAATGGGGAAAAAAATCTAAGTTGGTGTTTGAAAGTCTTTAGAGAAAAAATGATTCATCCGAAACCAAAACAATATTAATACATCTGCTATTCCTTCCTTCCCCCTTTCACTTACTCTATAATTATATTTTATTTCCTATTACCCTATTTCTCATCCCTTAATGACCTCAATTTTCTGATTGGTCCTCTTTGACCTGCACAGAAGCCTGCTTAAGCATTCAATGAATTCTTTATGAAATTCTGTGGTAATTTAATCTGCTCTGCAAGGTTCTTTTGGGAGCTTTGTTCTATTCTCTAACTTGGAAAGCTGTTGCCAAATCCTGATTTTTATTTCTCCTCCTCTTAGTAGTATTTTGGGAAGAACGCAAATATTGCCCACTCTCCTTTTATAATTACTCTTGCTATAATTTTCTTTTGATGTTGGATCATTTTTTAGAAGTACCGAATTCCAATTAAGTCATCTGACATAATTGCATTCATAGCCTGTTATCTTAATTTTTCCATTTAACATATTTTAATGATCGTCATCGAACCTTCTCTCTCTTGGATGTGTGTGGAATAGCCAAGCCTGGCTAAACAGAAGCATAACAGAAAGAAGTAGGCTTTCCTGAAAGCTTTGGTCAGCCATGTTGCTTCTGGCTGTCATCATGACACCAGAAGAGAGTGGCACCGAGAAAAGAGTGAGAAGGAGTCCTTTTCCCTGAGTAATGTTTGTCTGAATGTAGTGAATTTTCTGGTAATGCACATTTCTAATTATCTTCCATTAGTGCTGTTTAGCCTAAATAGAAGAAATGGAATTTTGAAGTTGCTTGATTTTGCGTTATACAGTAGAGCCACATGAAAGCAAGCACACAAGCTTTATATAGCTCCCCAAACTCCGTGTTTCCTGTCATTGAGTCCTCCAGCATTAGCGTATTAGAAACTATCTACCTCCTTATAAAAGTCTCAAAATATAGTGTCCTAGCAGGAAATTTAATAAAATTCCTGCTTCTTGTCCATTCTCCCAGGTAGTCGTGTGCTACCCTGAACACCATCCGCTCTAAAAGCTGTAAAGAAACACACCTCCCCTTTTCGCCTGATCTTTAGCAATACACATTTGTTGTCTCTTTTATTTTTGAAAAAAAGGTAGAAAAGGAGAAAAAAGACTCTCCTTTGAGTAGCTTTCTTTACCTCTGAAGAAGGATACCTCTCTGGTTTCAATGCCTTGTTCAGGAGAGGACTTTTTTTTGGAATGTTATATATACTCATAATCCCCTCTGCTTTCTTATTTTCTCTTCCTTTCTAGTTTCCTGCTGGTTTTCATGGTTTACACAATTGCTTTCTCACTTGAGTGGTAATAGTGTCGTTGCTTGAGAATATTTCCTACCATTCCAGTGCCGTGTACACTCACCAAAGGACAGGTTTTCCATGGTAGGCAAGACAGTGCTTACCTTGTGGCCATTTCCCCTTTATGCATCAATTTCCCTTTTTGCATAACTACATTCTGAGTGATGGTGTCACCTCTCCTTTTCCTTCATGAACCATCTGCAATTGTTCAAATAATGCCCTCACTATTACCCTCTCCTCTCCTGCTCCCCTGGGGTCATCGCCTCACTCTTGTTGGCTAAGCATAACGGCTCTTGGAAATACATGTAATGATCCCAAAGACAGTTCTTTCTCACTCTCTCTTCTGAGAAGGTGACTAAATAGTTTCTTCTGCAGGGGATGGAAATATTAAAGGAAATGATCTATGTGTATATGGAGAGGAGTCACCTGATGCACTCTCACGCTGTAGTAGTTTTTGACTACTGCATATGTCCTGGCTAGGGAAAGCCAGAAGGAAAAATAAATGTCCAAAATACATTAGAATAGAATCAGGAAAAATAATGAGATGATGACAGAAATTTATATTCTTGGGGCACCTGGCTGGCTCCTTAGGGGGACCAGGCAACTCCTGGGCATAAGTTCAAGACCCACTTTGGGCACAAAACCTACTTAAAAAAAGAAGGGTTCTTGGGTGGCTCAGTCAGTTAAGTATCTGACTCTTCGTTTTGGCTCAAGACATGGTCTCAGGGTTGTAAGACCGAGTCCGGTATCTGGGATGCTTGAGAGTCACCCTCTCCTTCTCCCTCTGCCCCTTGCCCCTCACTCCCTGTACATACTCTCTCTTTTTCTCAAAAATAAAAAGAAGAAAGAAGAAAAATTATTCCTTTTTTCTGCATTTCAGTATATTTGAGAGAAAAGATAAGGAAATATAGAAGGAAATAGAGATAACATTGAAACAATATTGAATAGGTGTAATAAATAATTTTTTAAAGGAGCTGATAATGCATTATTTATCTTCTCACCTTTACAGTGGCTCTGGCTACACTGAATCCTCCAAAGAAATTTCTTTTGCAATTTGCCTTTAGCTAAACCTGTTGGGACAGACTGAACTAAAGTAATAGGCAACTTTCAGAGGTTCATTACCTGTCAATCTTTGATATAAACCCTCGCCAATGCTAATAAAATATTACAGTTAGTCCTTTTGGAGTCATCTTTTTGTTGAGAGGACTGATTTTGTCATGCAAGATTAATGTAGCATGAGTGATATTAGTTTAATACTGAAATCTCTGTTTCTATCGGAACCATTTTGCCTTTCACAGTGTCTAAATTATTTATGAGACTGTGCAAATTTTCCATGATACAAGTCCTATACTATGTAATATTAACTTTAATTAATAATTAATTTATTTATTTATTTATTTTGGCGTCTTCCTCTCTCTTTGCTAGCCTTTACTTTTCCCTCTTTCGCATTTGACTTTATTGTTTAAGTACTTAATTTCAAAAGCTGATCTTAAATTCTGACCATTTTGATTTGGTAAATGGATAGATCTTTGCATTGCTTTTGTACTGTCCAAGTTTGAAGAATTTGGTTTATATAAGCCAAAGTTGCCTGGATGTCTCTAATCCTATTCGATAAGCAAAGTATGTTTTATTTAATTATAGCACCTTGGAAACTAAGTATTTCTCAACATTCAGTCTTTTATATGATCTTTTTAAAGCCCTGTTATAGGCATGTGTGTTAATAATACTAACAGTGATTTGTTTAAATTTGATTCCTTTGCATGGGTAATAGTGTTTTTTTTTTTTTTGTATTTTATTTATTTATTCATGAGAGACACAGAGAGAGAGAGAGAGGCAGAGGGAAAAGCAGGCTCCCTGCAGAAAGCCCGGTGCAGGACTCGATCCCAGACGCCTGGGATCACTCCCTGAGCCGAAGGCAGACGCTCAACCACTGAGCCACCCAGGTGTCCCAATATTTAGTGTTTTAAATATTAAGGAAGAGATACAAAGCCTGTTGAATATATTGGATGGGATCTTTCATTCTTTTATTTCTATAAAACATAGTATCATGAGGAAATACAAAAGAAGGGGTGGTTCCTTGTCTGTAAAGATTAAAGTGCAGGGGAAAATAATGCTCTCACCAGTGATTTATGAAAGCATATCTATTGTGAAAAGCATATCTGAATTTTGTTGTTATTGTTGGTGTTGTTGACTACCATTCAGTCACAAGTATGAAGGGATGGGGCTCCTGGGGTGGCTTAGTCAGTTAAGCGTCTGACTCTTGTTTTTGGCCCAGGTCATGATGACCTCAGGCTCATGAGATGGAGCCCCTCGCCTTGAGCACTGTGCTGGGCATGGATTCTGCTTAAGATTCTCTCTTCCGCTTCTTCCGCCCCTCTCCCAACACTTGCGCGCGCGCACACACACGTGTGCTCTCTCTCTCTCTCAAAAGTAAAAAAGAAATATGAAGGGACAATTTATTTATGTATTATCTTGTTAGTCTATATGAATGTTAATGTTATTTGCATTTAAGATGACAATATTGACAAATGTGCCCATCAATTTGAAGTTTCTGAAAAAGGCCAATGTGATCTCTAATCTTTTGCTGGTGCTAAATGCTGGTAATTTACTCTATACACATTTTGTAGGGTTTATTGCTCCTCTGATGCAGAACCCTCATTTTACAGATGAGAAAATTGAGACTCAGATAAGGGACAGTATACCATATTGATTAAAAGTCTGAACTCAGAAAGCAAGACTATCTGGCTTCAAATCCTGGCATTGCTACTTACCATTTGAGTGACTTTGGTTAGCCAAGTGGATTTATTGGTAGAGTTAGAGTAAATATATGTAGAGTATTTTGAAACATTGCCTGGCATATGATAAGCTCCGTGTAAGTATCAGCTATTAATACTATAATTATTATTGATATATGATCATATAAATTAACCATATCAATCCGGGATCAGAGTTTTTATCTCTTCTCCATATGCTATTGCATGACACATGTTGCCATTCTAGTATGCTGTGTTGTAATATACTCTGCCTCTCTCTGAAATTCAAAGGCATATGTGGAAAAATGGGGCATGTGTGAATTTTAGACCTTCCCTTGGTACAGCAGAGGGGGGTAGCATGTCATCTGGTAATTGGTACAGAAGAAACGAAATGCAAAACTAAAGAAATGCAGTTAGTATTTATGAGTGTGTATGTGTGTGTGTGTGTGTGTATAGTGTGCATTTGTGTATACATACACACACACACACATATATATATGTGTGTGTGTGTATATATATATTTGTATATATATTTGATGTTTGTCCCTTTTCCAAACCTCTTGTCATCCACCATTCTGGTCTCTTTTTCTTAGCATTTGAATCTTGCATTTTTATCTGTATAGCTGCCTCTTCTAATAAGTGTTGTCACAAGTTTTCTTTTTTTACTAGTTTATGCCATGTAGTTCAATACCATGACATATACTTTTGGCTTTAGCTGTGTGTGTCTTTGACTACAAGTTATGGAAAACCTTGATGCAAATCGGGGGGAAAAAGAGACAATTTATGGAATTATGCAAGAAACAGTTCACAGACAGGGCAACTCAGGAAAGTTATGCCAGTGTCCTGTCTATTTTTTGCTTCTTGTTTTGCACCTTCCTTCGTATATTGGCTTGATCTTCAGGAGCATAGGAAGACAATCATGACAATTCCAGGAATTACATCTAGATAAAGTGCATCCAGAGGAATAAAGGAAACATCAGCTTTCTGTATCTATCTATCATTCTTAAAGGCAAGAAAATCTTTCCCAGAAGTCTTTTCATAGGTTTCCTCTTATTTCTTATTGGCCAGAATTGGGTCACATGCCCATTAATCAAGTAATCACTAGTAAAGCAAATTGAATTACCATGTCTGGTCTAGAATAATAATTTGGATAGAATAGAAATTGGAAAACTTTTGGAACAGACAATAACTATTTTGGTTTTACAGGTGACATGTTCTCTTTTGCAGCTACTAAACTCTGTCTTTGCTTATAAATTTTACATATAAATAATATGTAAACAAGCATGGCTATTTTGCAATAAAACCATATACATTGACATTGAAACTTGAATTTCGTATAATTTTCACATCATAAAATATTACTCTTTTTTTTAATTTTTCACCCAGCCATTTAGAGATGTGAAAACTATTCTAAGTTTGATGCTGTACAAAAGGGAGCAGCAGATGGGTCATAGTTTATCAACCCTGAGTCAATTCTCAGGACTAATACAAGCTGTTTTGACCAAAGAAATTCTAATCTTGATGTTTGTACATGCTCTAGGAACTTCATATTTCATGCTATTGGGATATATAAAGAATATTGATTTTTCTTTTCTGAAACCACCTTTGGAAAAAAAAATCCATGAACCTTTGTTTTTATTTTTTATCTTGTGCTTTGAGTTTGTCGTTAAGGATACACACACACACACACCATTGCAGATTGTATAAAGACAATATAGGAAAGTATAAGGTGATGTGAGAGGCAAATCTTGGGACTTAACTTATGCTGGAATTTGAAAAGTCCTTCTCTAGAAAAGTGCCATTTAAGATCAGAAGGATGAGTATGCCAAATGTGTGGTGTGGGCGGGATGGTGGGATGTTGGGGGGAGAACATTCTAGAGAGAGGAAATAGCAAGTATTAAGGACTCTAAGCCAGAACAAGCTCAGACTTTAAATGCCAGTGTTTCTGAATTATGGTAGCTAATGAGTGGGAGAGAGTTAGGAGATGGCATTTTTCTATTCACTGAACAAACTCTTAAGTTCTGGGTACTTGGCTAGATGCTTGAGATATGAACATAATAATACAGTGTTTCTCAATGACTTTACAGTTCAAATGAGGAGTGATTACAATATAATGTGCTGGATGCCATGTTAGAGATACGTAGAAAGTACTGTGGAACCAAAGAGAATTCTCATTTGAGTGATACAGGGAAGACTTCCCAAAGGAAATTATATTTGACTAAATTGGAACTTTGTTTGCTATGAGATCTTCCTTCATGTAGCAGCTGGTTCCTATGATTTCATTATTGAGTTCCTCAGCAGTTGGTCCATATTTTTATCTTGTTAATTTGTAGTTGGTCACATATTTCTTTGGAGCCATCTTTTTGTCCTTTTTGTCCTCATTTGTATCTGGGTTTTAATTAGATTGTTTGGGCCTGGAGAGCAAGAATTCTCTTTTGGTTGAATACTGAGGGAGGATATGCAGAGTTGGAGAGGAAGACTTAGCTTAATAATTAAATGACAATATAGAATTAATGAAGAGCAAAACCCATGTATAAGAACCAACGTGAGAACGGAAGAAAGATTCTCTGTGGGCATTGGCGCATTTAATGATGCTGGTCGATCACAATTGTTTTGCAGCCAGGTGACAGTGCTCTAAAGGGCTTGATTCATGTATTTCTCATGGAGGTTTGTTACAGAGCAGTAGGAACTATGTGCCAAAAAAAGTTCACGGAAAAACGGTGATTAGGATTAAAATAAAAATAACAGTAGTCTTAGAGAAGTCTTCCATGAAAAATCGGAAAGAAATATGGAAGGAGTGGTCAAACAAATACTGACTCTGTCTATTAAAGAGACATAATTTTATCAACAGAACAAACATGTTTTGTTTTTATAACTGATTATTGATTGTGAACTAAATAGGCACTTGCTGACACTATTTGTCCTAATTATTAGAATGGCCCAGATTGCTGTATTCTGAGCAGTTATGCAAGACCAAGAAAACAGCAGCTATACATGGGAGACATAGACTAATATAAGATATTAAAAGAATGGGTATGCTTTATGTTAGACAAAGCAACTGAACTCTGAAATATTAGAAAATAATTTTAGTACAGCATGGGTATTTTAGAATTTTCAAGTATATTTATAGAATAAAAAATATTGTTAGCTCTAAATATTTTGATAAAAGTCTGAATAACTAAAATATAATTCTATGATTTTAGGTAACTCATTACAACATTAAAAATAAAGCATGACCGTAAATCTGATCAATGGCTATAGAGGTATATAGAATATATTATGATGGTAATTTATGATAGTAATTTCAGTGTATGAATTGATCAAGTAAATTAGAGAAATATTTTTATTACTTTTAATAAACATTAATTTTATGCTTGAATAGATAAATTTAAAGTCAGTACTCAATTATATATCATTTTTCTCTTAAAACTTCGTTGGGGGAGCATTTGGGTGGCTCATTTGGTTGGGTGTCTGATTCTTCATTTCAGCTCAGGTCATGATCTCTGGGTCCTGGAATTGAGTCTGGCATCAGGCTCCACACTCTACACAGTCTATATGGGATTTTCTCTCTTCCTCTCCTTCTGCCCCTTGCACTCTAAATAAATAAATAAACAAATAAATAAATCTTTAAAAAAACTTTGTGGGAGACTAACTATAAATCATTTATTAATTCTATAACTAATTTTATATAAAATTGTTACATTTAAATAAGCTTTGCAAACTATTAACAATAAGAATAATTAATTTCAAAGTTTAAATTATCTGACGGCAATTAGCCTGGATTAATTTCCAATAGTAGAAATTTGAAGGTAACTTTTTTCTGATCCCTCTTTGGCTACTACTAAATTTGTCAGAGCCACATTCCAGCAAAGACTGACTTAATTAAGAAAATATCTGTGTAAAATGTCGACATTTACTGTTGATTGTCGTCACCTTTTTTTAAAAATAAGGCTGACCCTAGTATATATGTTTGATATTCAACACTATTAAGTCTAGTATGTACTTTACACTTGAGAGGTCTCGAATCTTAGCTTTTGTCTTATAATTCCTAGACAGTGTAGCTTCCTCTATAGGAATTAAGATTTTCTTTGTTTAGCAACCTTTAATAGAATTGCCTGCTTCTATTTCTTTGTTTGCTTGTTTGTTTGGGTTGAGTGCTTGTTTATAATTTAGTTGATTTAAATTTTGGTATTGAGTAGTTTGAATTTTAGAGATTCTTTGTTTTGTCAGCAGTTTATATTCCTGTTTTCAATCAATTAAAAAGATGAAAGTGGTGAATGAAATTTACTATTTTGGGTAAAGGAAGACTAAGTTATTTGAATCAACCATTTCTGGAAGCAACTAAGAAAAGAGGATACAAATATTTAAAAATAATAATAATAATAAAGACACTTAAAAGTTGAAAAAATAGCAAGAGATTACCAAACAAAAATGAAGAGAAACTCACAAAAGAGAGCACAGTGGGGCAAACAATCAGTGAAGCTGCTTTTGCTGTGAGAGGCTGTTTGTTCTCAGAAATTTTGAGCTTTCCTTTTTATGGCCTTTTAGGGCAAGGGGGACAGACTTAAAAGCCCAGCAAATATAGAAGGTGCAAGTATATAGGAAACCCAATAAACTGCCATTCTAAATGGCTGCACCTTTGGGACATGAAACCTGAGTTGTTCAGGGATGGTTGTTTAGGGGCCTCAGGCCTTGGATTTAGTTTAAGGTCATATTATGCACTTGGTAAAAGAAAAATGATCCTCCTTTCTGGAATAATCTGCCTTTATCCTAGACTTCAAGTTATTCTTAGAAATATTTTTTTCAAGTACAACTAGACACCTAAGAAAACAAAACACTAAGAATAAGAACTTGAAGAAATGATAACAAAAACAGACTGCAAAGATGTCTGATCAGAATTAACCAGCATTTAATGTAGTCCAATTATGCATAATATGTTTAAAGGTAAATCTGGGTTTATCTTCAGGGAACAGGAAAACAAGATAGCTGATTTGAAAAGAAACAGAAACTCCAAAAATGAAAAATATAACTGGGAAAGAAATGCAGTCTCAGAAAATGGATTTATGAGGTGCCTCAGTGGCTTAGTGGTTGAGCGTCTGCCTTTGGCCCAGGGTGTGATCCTGGGGTCCCAGGATCGAGTCCCATATCAGGCTCCCTGCATGGAGCCTGCTTCTCTCTCTGTCTGTATCTCTGCCTCTCTCTCTCTGTGTCTCTCATGAATAAATAAATAAAATCTTCAAAAAAAAAAAAAAAGAAAAAAGAAAATGGATTTAACAACAGAGTAGACAGAAATATGTGGCATTAGTGAGCTGGAAAATACATCATAAATTATCTTAAATTTAGAACAAAAAATTTTGAAAGTTGCAATATACTGAAGAGAAGGCAGAAGACAGGGAGAAAGTAGGAGAGTGTTCATATACATTTCATATGAGTTCCAGGAGTAGAAGGGAGGAAAAATGGCTGAGAATTTTCTGGAACTGATAAAAGATACCATTCTGCAGATTCAAATGCCCCAACGAATCACATGAAAAGTAAATAAATCCTTATCTAGACACAATATAGTGAAACTTCAGAAAACTGAAGACAAAGAGAAAATCTAAAAAGGAGACGATACTACATTCAAGGGAGTGATGAATAAACGGATCACAGTTTTTTTAAGACTACTTTTTTTAGAGCAGTTTGAAGTTCACAACCAAATTGAGAGGAAGGTACAGAGATTTCCCATATACGCCACACCTCCACACATGAAGAGCTTCCCCCATTATCAACATCACACATCCCAATGGTACATTTGTTACCAAGAATAAACCTACATTGACACATCATAATCACTCAAAGTCCATGGTTTACCTTAGGGTGCACTGTTAGTGTTGTACAGTTTGTGGATTTGGGCAATGTTTGATGACATTATATTCATCATTATCATACAGAGTATTTTCACTGCCCTAAACATCTTTTGTGCTCTCCCTGTTCATTCATCTCCCTAGGCCTCTGGCAGTCACTGATCTTTTCTATTGTCTCCATTGTTTTGCCTTTTTCTGAATGTAAGATGTTTGAAATCATACAGTATGTAGCCTTTTCCGAATGGCTTGTCTCACATAGCAATATGCATTTAAGGTTTCTTTACATCTTTTCATGGCTTGATAGCTCATTTCTTTATTTCTTAAAAATATCTATTTGTTTATTAGAGAGAGAGAGAGAGAGAGAGAGAGAGAGAGATCATGCATGTGTTGGGGGGAGGGGCAGAGGGAGAGAATCTTCAGGCAGACTCCCTGCTGACCACAGAGCCCAACATGGGACTCAATTCCATGACGCATAAGATTATGACCTGAGCCAAAGCCAAGATTCAGACACCCAATCAGCTGAGCCACCTGGATGTCCCAATAATCCATTTCTTTTAGCTTGGACAGTATTCCATTGTCGGGATATACCATAGTTTATCCATTCACTTACTGAAAGATGATATCTCCGTTGCTTCCAAGTTGTGGTAGTTATGAATAAAGCTGCCAAAATCTGTGCTTAGGTTTTTGTGTGGACATAAATTTTCAACTGCTTAGGTAAATACCAAGGAGAGTACTTGCTGGATCCTATGGTAAGAGTATGTTTAGTTTTGTAAGAAATTGCTGAACTGTCTTCCAAAGTGGCTGCACCATTTTGGTTTCCTGCCATCAACGTATGAAACTTCTGGTTGCTTCACACCTTTGCTAGTGTTCTGGACTAATTCTCACAGGTGTGTAGTGCTATCTCATTGTTTTAATTTGCATTTCTCTGATGACATATGATGTGGTGCATCTTTTCATATGTTTATTTGACATCTGCATCTTTTCTTTGGCCCATTTTAAAATCAGAATATTTTCCTATAGTTGAGTTTTAAGAGTTCTTTTTTTTATTTTGGATAACAGCCCTTTATCAGATGTGTCTGTGGCTTGTCTTCTAAGACTCATGATATTATCTTTTGTGGAGAAGTTTTAAATTTTAGTGAAGTCCTGCTATCAATTATACCTTTTGTGGATCTTGCCTTTGGTGTTGTATTCATAGTATTTTACTTAAGAATTTATAGAATTAAAAAAATAGAATAATAACATTATAGTCTCATCAGGGGCAAAATGTGTTAAATGTGTTAAAATGTGTTACTGAATGAGTATAGGAGAAAATGGAATGATAAAAAAATATTCAATCCAAAATAAGTTATAAAAGGGGGAGAAAAAGAAAGCACAGGCAGGAAAAGAGAAAGCTCAAAATAAGATAAGTAGGTTAAAAAATTAAACATATAAGTTATTACACTAAATGTAAATGGGCTAAACAATTCATTTTAGAAGATAAATATATTGAGGCTGAATTAGTGAAATCCTGCTTTATACTATTTCAAAGGTGCATATCTAAAGCATAAGAATACAGAGAGAGATTAAAAGTGAAAGGATAGTAAAAGTCCATAGAAACAAAAGCTGGTTTCTCCTGATTAATATCAGACAAAGTAGACTTCAAGGCAAAAAGTATTACTAGAGTTACTTCATTTTTTTTACAAAGATTTTCATTTATTTATTCATGAGACACACACACACACACACACACACAGAGGCAGAGACACAGGCAGAGGGAGAAGCAGACTCCATGCAGGGAGCCTGATGTGGGCTTCCATCCCAGGTCTCCAGGATCATGCCCTGGGCTGAAGGCGGTGCTAAACCGCTGAGCCACCCGGGTTGCCCTTAGAGTTACTTCATAATGATAAATTTTCAAATCCCAAGGAAGACATAGCAATTTAAATTTGTATATCCCTAATAGAGCCTTAACATTTATGATACATAATTTACAGAACTACAAGGAACACTAGATGACTCCATAGTCAAAGTGAAGTTGCGGTAATTGACGATACAAATACACACAAAAATCATTAAGGATACTGAGCACTTGAATATAATGAACAATCCAGGCCTTTTAAATAAATACAGACCATTATGTTCCCAAAGTAGAGTTGACATATTCCTTTAAGCACTAATACAACATTTAAAATATTGAATATATTGGATGATGAAGCTCATCTCAACAAATTTCAAAGAATTGAAATTATACAGGATATACTGACCACAACACAAACATCTAGAATAATAGATCAGTAGAAAATTCCACGCTGGAATTCATTCAGTTTCTCAAATAAGCCAAGTTAATTTCCACCTTTGTTGGAATTTTTTTTTTTCTGTCATTCCTCCCCATATTAGCTCCTCTCAGCTTTCGGTCTCAGCTGAAATTTCATATCCTCCCAGAGGTATTCTCTGATTAATCTAAAATCGCCTCCTAGTTATTAAGTACCTCAGACTCTTGATTGTTTTCTTCACTTAGTGTTAACCTGTGCTTATTTTTTATTTGCCTAGTTAGTTGTCCTTGAATTTACCTCTATATTCCAGAATCTGTGAGGGCAAGGTCTGTGTCTGTTCACTGATGGGTTCCGAGGTGCTTAGCACTGTCTGGCATATAGTAGCTACTCAAGAGGTATTTCTTGAGTGAGAGAATGAGAATGAACATTTCCATAATTTACTTCTTAATGGTGTGAGGAGGAATACAGCAATAAACATGATAGCATCTTTGAAGTCATGAAATATTATAGGAAACCCTTTCACTTCTTAATTCCAGAGGCTTTTCTGAGGACTGTAATCAAATTTTGACATACTGTTATGAGAAGTGTTAAATTTGGGGGTAATTTAATTCTTATTTCCAGACTTAATGTGGTTAACATTTTAACCTCAATGTTTCATTTACCATAGCTGCAGAAAAATTTACTTAATTAGCCCCCTAAGGGGGACAATTGTCTGAAAATAGGAAAAAGTGATGTATTTCAACAAATATTTTGTTCCAAGATACAAGCACAGCTGTGTTTAATTAGACTCAATTTCTAGTCTGACAGTGCACTCGAAATCTTTCTTCCTTTCAGTCTCTGTCATCCCCACCCTCTTCTTCATCCTCTTCCTTGTCCTCCACTTCCATGACTTTTATTACTTTTTTTGAAATTATGAGCATAAGTAAATTATTTAAAAGTTAAGAAAAACCACTGGAAATAGAGCTGTAGGTTTATGAAGTTATCCTTAATTATAGTGTAAGAATAAAATAGTTTTGGCCAGATTCTTAAAGTAACATCCTGTGAGTCATTCTCTGATTTTGTCCAGGATGGAGATTTATATTAAAAGCTCACTGACTTGACTGGTTGGATTAATCTACACAGTGATCTGCAGTACCGGCCATACTTTGAAATCTCCTGGATGCTCTTAAAAACTGCTGATGCCCAGGCCCCCTCTCCTAAAGATTCTGATTTAATTGGTCTGAGTTCCACATGTTGATATTTTCAATAATTTAGGTGATTCTTACATGCAAGCAGGATTAATAATCAGTGACCTACAACTTTGCTACTCAAAGTGTGATCACTGGACCAGCGGCATCTGTATCACCAGGAGGCTGGGTACACATGCAGAATCTCAGATCTACCCAGTCAGAATTTTCATTTAAATAGGATCTCTAGGTGAATTGAGAAGCACTCATCTACGATTTCCATTGACTCTGTTAAAAATTTTTTTTAAAGGAATCAACTGAACTTGAGGCTAAGCCAGTATACCTATGCTCCCAGAACATGGTTTTCATGCTAACCAAGAGATAGGTGTTGCTCCCAAACCTGTCTGTTCTATTTGTCTTCCAATTTTAATGTTATTGAATTGCTGTAAATACATCTACATGTATAATATGTAAACCAGTGAAATATGAATGTAAAAAGAAGTACTTAAAAAAAAAAATTAGGGCAGCCCTGGTGGCTCAGCGGTTTAGCGCCGCCTACAGTCCAGGGTGTGATCCTGGAGACCCGGGTCGAGTCCCACGTCAGGCTCCCTGCATGGAGCCTGCTTCTCCCTCTGCCTGGGTCTCTGCCTCTCTCTCTTCTCTGTGTATTCTCATGAATAAATAAATAAAAATCTTTTAAAAAATACTTAAAAAAACAGTGGTAAGCTCAAACTGCTAAAAAATATACTCTTGAATGGGTGTCAGTAAGACAACTTAAAATGTTATGGAGTAGTATTAGAATGATCCCTCTTTTATTGCTTGGCAAGTTTCTACCTTAGTTCTCTTTAAAAAATTAGAAATTATAGGCAACACTATGTTTTATTTATGTAGCCAAGTATGCAATGAAGTACAATCAACGAATCCGTAGTAAAGAAAAGTGTTGTACTTCAAAACCTTGTTGAATAGTGTGGATTTGTGTTTTAAATTAAAATGTTTTTTTTTTTTTTAAGATTTTATTTAAGAGAGAGAGTGAATGAGAGAGAGTACAAATTGGGGAAGGGAGAAAGAGAAGCAGACTCCTCCCTGAGCTTGGAACCCAAAGCGGGCTCCATCCTAGGACTCTGGGATTGTGACCTGAGCTGAAGGCAGGTGCTTAACCAACTGAGCCACCCAGGTGTCCCGAAGCTAAAATGTTTAAAGTACATATTTATTGTTGTCTACGATTTCTCACTTTAACTGATTTTTTTTTTAAATGGGCCAAATAACTATCCAAATAACACAGATTAAAGAGGCTTCTACTGAATATCTATGTGACTGTCCATTTAAATGCTAATTGTACTTTTCTCTTTCCCAGTTCTTTTTTCTCTGCATAGCAAAATAGTTTTCAAGCTTAGCTGTGCCTGGACAGCTTTTAAAAAAAATAGAGACCCAGATCCTACACTTATAGATTCTTTTTAATTATCTGATGTGCAGTTGGGGCACTTCAAGTGATTTTAATATGCATCCACAGTTGAGAACTGTTGGCCTAGCAGGTTGGGAGCAAATAAATTGGTTATAAAATCAATTCATAATAAATCAGTTCCAGCTTATATAGCTATCCTGAGTCGATGCCAATTAGGATCCAGGTACTAAGTATATCGTTATGAGTATTATTCTGTTTTATTCTCTGAATATATTATGAGTACTCTTCCTCCCACTTAGATCATATTAAAGCATTTCAGTCCTCATTTTCAGATGCGCCTCTTCTGTGCAGCATTTCCAGTTCCGCTCTTATAAGACATTGTTCTTCCTTTCCATTCCCGTACCACCTGTGACGTGTATGTCACCACCTGTGACTTGTGCACTGTGTAGTTACTTGTGCACATGGTTATCTGTTTTCCATGCTGGGCTGACTGTTCCTTGGAGGCAGGAAGGCACCTGCTTGGTATAGTGCGGGTCAGACAATAGGTTATCCTAAATGCTCCCCTTTTCCTCTGGGTGTTGCCACTCTTTGTGCAAAACTCTTTGTGAAATAATTTTGTTTCTCTTGTTTAATCTTTCATTGCTTTCTGCTTTCCTCTCTCCCAGTTCCATCTCAAGGATACTTTTAAATGTTGCTGTCCCCTGCTCCCTCCTCTCTCCTCAGTGTACTGCCCCTTCTGTAGGTCTGGCTCCCTTTGACCTTGAGCTTCTTCTACTCCTGCGGCTTATATTCTTTGCATTATGGAAGGAGTGAGTTATTAATAAATCTCTCCGAAAACTGCATTTGAAATATGGCCTCATAAGGGCACTACCTTCCCCCAACACTTTCTTTCCCTCTTTGTGTTGTGTGTACACAGAGGTTGTGTTGAAACTGCACACTCACTGTTTCAGGGTCTTGTCATCTCTTAATTGAGCACAGATGTGTGGTTTATAATGAAAAGGGTCCTGCTTTGTAATGCACAAAGCATTTTATGTTCAGTGTCCCCACACAGTAGTATCGAAACAACGTGTATCTAAAAGGTGCCAGTCATTTGGAAAAATGTTTTCCAAAGGTTAAACCAAAGATTAGGTGTTCAAGTGTTGACAGAGTTCTCTGGATTTTTAGTGGTAAGAAAAGATATACAGAAGGACTGTCAGATGAATTCTAGTCCTGGCTTTGAAAATGACAATGTGTGAACTTTTCCTTATTATAGTTTACATTATGTTTTCGTTGTAAAGTGATAAACCTGTTGCCTCATGTGTATTCATGCTGTCATTTTAATAGTATACATGTATTGACACGGATGCTATATTTTTCTCTAAATCTTTACTCCCACTCATTAAATTTACTTTTCTCATCCCCAGAAGACTAAATGAATTGATCATATTGTCTTTTTTAAAGACTCCACTGTATATAAGCCAGGATCAAGAATAAGGCCAAGTGGTAGAAAAGTAGCTAAATCAAATGAATTTCAGGATATATCTTACTTGCCATATAAATTGGTAAAATCATATTAGGGGAAAAAATACTGACTCCTTCCTTCCACCTATACACTTGGCCTTTTTCTGTTATCTTCTAAATATCCATTTCCTGTTTTCCCAGGATATAACCCTGTAACCCAAAGACTGATTTGGACAGGGTGTTAGAGTTTTTGCTTTTGTTCTATTCTGATAGTTATTTTTATCCTTCTTTGCTTCCTAACCCCTCACTACTGCTAGATTTATGGTGTTTCAGGGCCGTTCTCTTTTTTGGAAGAATAGGCTACTGACCTAAATTAAGGCCCCCTAAGAGAAGCACTCTTTGGTCCTTTAGAAGCCCAAGGACATGATATATATAAAGTGGGACGGGAGGGTTGCACATCCACGCTCATGATCTCATTTCCTAAACTCTAATATTAGCTTTGCAAACAACTAAATTCCCAAACAATTAATGAGATTTAGTTAAAGGAAGGGATCATGTATAATTAATGAATTTGTGAATTATTTAAACACTCTGAAATTCTGGTCATTTTAAATAGCATTGGCTCATAAAAATTGGCTTTATGTAGAGGAAGGAGAAAATTTTTTCATCAAATTGTCCAAGATGACAAGGTAATACATGTTACCTTGTATTATTCATGTTAATAAGTTATTGCTATAACAAGAGCTGACTATTTTTCCTATTATTCCTGCTATTAGTTGGTAGGCAAACTTGCTCCCATTTCAGGTGCTTCAGCTCTTCTGCAGTGAAAAGTAAGCTGCCATTTTACAAAAAGGGCAAAATATTTCTGTGAGACTTGATTTATAGAATCTTTATAAGAAAGAGGCAAAATCAAAGGATAAAGACAAATGTAAAGGAAAATGTGAAGATCAAAGAGGTCCGATTCACTTGTTTTCAGGCTTTTCATCAAACAGGAAGCTGGAAGAGAACTTACCCAAAAATTCAACAAACCTTTAAAGTTTATTATGCATGGCCAGTGCTGGGTGCTGAATAAGATCCAAAGACAAATAAGACACTGTCCCTGTCCTCATGTGGGAAAGATTTAAAAAGTGTATAACTAACTAGAAGAGAAAAGGAAAAATGTGCTTCGTGCTTTAATAGAGATGTAAGCATTGAAGAAGAGGGAAAAATTAATTTTAGCAGTTAGTGCTCGAGACTTTTATTATGACCATATTGTTAGGAACTGACTCCAAGTCCAGATTACTAAAAAACATTGGGGGCTAGAAAAATGCAGCATGGCTGAGTAGAGTCTTTTAAGAATACCAAAAACACTTTCAGATTTTGTTTTTGCTTGATTCCACAGAATCCTAGCCTGCTCTTGACTACATTTATTGTACATTCTTTTTAAATAGCTATAATAAAAATATAAATATACATAATTACAGTTAATGAGATATTTTCTCATCCAACAGCTTTGATTTGTAGATCACTAACAAATTACTATCATGTTGGCCCAGAATGTAATAACTGCCATTGTACATGGGATGTTTAAGAGCCCTCCGGAGGAAATCAAGATTTCAAAGAAGACTGCCTAAAAACCACTACTATCTCCAACTCTGCCCTTAATGGATAGCTTAAACAATCTTAAGATCACTGATACCTGGCATTTTCAAAGAGAACTTTAAAGAAATCGTAAATCTCTTTTCTCACCTATGTGGATTTTATTGGTTTTCTTCTTGGTATCTATAATGTTTAATTTGTTTTGCATCATTTTTAAAGGTGTCAATTCCAATGGGAAGTTTAAAGTGGATGCCTATATTTCAATCAAGTAATAAAAAGGAAAAGCTAAATGTAGTGAGCAAGGAAATGTTTAGAAGGGAAATATGATATATCCTTTCATTTCTTAAATTCTCAAATATTTTTAGGTAGATTTGGATAATTCTTTCTACAAAGGTTTGCAGGAGTTGATAAATCTCATTAGAGGGATCTGCATTTTCTATCGCTCTTAATGACCAGTAATTGAGATTTTAATGTGTAAATTAGGACCTTTAGAATTTTATTGGCTTCTTTCACTTCTCAATCTGTGCTATTATCTACTTTTTCACTTTTTTGTAACTAATGACTTTCAGATTTGCATCTAACCAGTTCTTGTCTTCCTGTTTCTTGTTAATTGTTAAAATAGGAGGGGGGCGAAATGAAGTGAAAATAACTCACATTAATTGTTTTTGCAAGTTCTCTCGTAATTACGGTGCTAGTGATTAGGTAATTTACCATAGCCTTGGTAAAACATATATACCATTTGTTAAATCATCCTATTGAATTACCCCGAGTTCTAATTAATGTCCCCACCTATGGCTGAATAGGCTGTGTATGGGACAGTTCTGGGTGACATAATTCACAGAAACCATGATGTAAATCATATCCCCTTGGAATTATGCAAACAGCAGCATATACTAGAGTCATAGTCAATGTGCATTTGAAATTGGTTAATATGAGTAACTTAAAGGAATTGTGGTGTACTCATAGGGTCCTAGCTTCTTAGTCTGCAATGTAAGAAGCCTATGTGAATGAATTAATATCCATCTTCCTCCAAACTCTCTTAAAAATATCCATGTAATATACTTAGTAAGCACTTTGCAGAGATACTTGAAAATGTAACCTTAAAAAAAAAAAAGAAAATGTAACCTTGTTGATATAATTCTTCTTTAAGCTGGTAAATAATTCGGGTCATAAGAATCTAGAGTTATGTCACAAGAAACTTAATTCTGTACAAACACACATGCGTGCAAACATACCCCTCCTCCCCCCCCCCCCCCCCAAAAAAAAAGCTAGGAAAGAATGAAGCCTCTAGCTATGAATATGTGAATGCAATTGAATTAAAGAAGAAGTCAATATAGCAAAATGATTATTCCTTTGTTGTCTTGTGGAGGGAGTGATTTCTTTTACTCTATACTATTTTGGGGAAGAGTAAGCAGGCAGATACATTTCAGTTAGGGAATTCTAGAGATTTTTTTTTTTTTTTTTTTAGTATTGTGGTAGAAACAGGGACTCCTAACTCTGGGAAGCGAACTGGGGGTGGTAGAAGGGGAGGAGGGTGGGTGTTGGAGGGGAATGGGTGACGGGCACTGAGGCGGACACTTGAAGGGATGAGCACTGGGTGTTTTTCTGTATGTTGGTAAATTGAACACCAATAAAAATTAATTTAAAAAAAATAAAAAAAAAAAAAAGAAAGAAACAGGGATTATTGTCTGAGATTTTGTCCCTAATACTTGCAGGGACTGGCCTTGGTTAAAGTCTGGGCGCAGGCTTCTGCTGCTGCCCGCCTCTGATCTGGGAGGGAAATTGATTTTCTCCAGAGCTTAATTCCTTCATCTGGCCTTCTGCTTGTGTATGGACCCTGTTTTGACCAGTTACCTCATTTTTCCTTCAAGTGGATCTGCATTTTTAAAATGTGTCTGTTTTTCCTTTTCAAATTTATTTGCTCTCTGCTCCACTCTCTCATGCTTTTCTAAGCAACCTATCCTTGTAAACTCTTCATGGCTTAAAGTGAATTAATATGATAGCCACCTGTGCTGGACACTGGTTATTCCTGGGCACCCCTCTATCCCACTTCCATTCCCTCTCCTTCCCTGCCCTACTCTGTGCCCCAGGGGCCTGCTGCCTCTCCCTGGTCTCCTTGCCAAACAGCTTTGGATAGGCTTTGCCAATGGGAGGCACTGGCAGGAAATTAGAAGGCAGGAAGAGAGAGAGTTGGCCACGTTTCTTCCCTGTTCCTTCTCTGTGCTAGGCTGCGTTTCTGGCAGTAGCTGTGTCTCTCCTGGTTATGGTTCCCTCTAGGCACTGCTTCCCCATAACTCAGACTCATGCTGGGCACCAGTAAAACCATTTCCTGTCCCTGCTCTTCAGCCCTAGGGTGACGATGACTTCCCACCATTGCCAGAGTCCCCTACCTGCCCATTCCTTTTCTTTTGTCTCCTTGCAGAAGTTCATCCCTCAGTCTCCTGTGTTTACATATGTCTTATGACTTTCTCAATTACAGGACTTCATTTTGGCTTTTACTGTAGTTAATTGTGGATGAATTTGTCTGCCCTGCTGCATAGTGAGGGCATGCATCATGTCTCATTCCTCTCTGAATTGTAGTTACCTAGCAGACTACCTGGCACATAATAGGAGCTCAGAGTACATTACCTATTAAGTGTATTAATAAATTAATGTGACTTTTATTCTTTCAACTTACTCCTAAGTTCCTAATGGTATTTTCAGGATTCCTCGTAGTATTTTTAGGAATCATTCTAGAGTTTTTAAGTTTCTTAACAGTTTTCCACTAAAGAGCCTAGGGAAGGCGTACCCTAGTGGCCTTCCTAGGTACTAGGTATAGACCTCAGAATTATGGAAACCGCAGCAACTGATCAATAAAGAAACAAGGCAAAAATCACTCATGCTGGGTTCTCCCTCAGCCAGGTTCATCCTGTTTGCACTCATTGCCTGAAAGGAAATGAAGCAATTGTGATCTCATTCGTTTTTGTGCCTTCTCCTTCTGCCAAGCTCCATTTGGTGCCCTATTGTCCTACAAGTTGCCTATTTGAGACTTTTGAATTAAGAGTTTAGAACAGAAGCTCCATCTGTTCTGCCTGAATATTAAATTATCATAAGACTTTGTATAAGGAGAACTTACCCTTGTGTTTTTTTACAGTTTCCTTTCCCTTCTGTTCTAAGACTTGAAATATCAGTTTTTTCCAACATACCCTTGGACTTGAATAGGCCAAAGTTTATCAAGTCATATAATAAAATAGGCTTAGAAACCTTTGAATGGCAAGTGCTGAATAGAAGTAAGAAGGTTTTATTTATTCTCATTACCCTTTAAGTGTGGCACTCATTAAGTATCATTGAACACACAATATGTCAGAACTTGGTATTTTGAAGTTACTAGATCTTATAAGTGAAGTTTATGTAAAAATTCCCCATTGGACAGATATATTTTATAATCAATCAGATTCTTTAAGTAAACGCACATGCTGTTTTAATTTATGACAGGTAGTATGCAACTGACACATCTGCAGTTTCATTTTGAATATTAAAAAGTGCGCAAGCTTTACCCAGCTTTTAAGTAATATAATTTATGCAAGTTAGTTGTATCCTTCCCTAGCAAGGTCCAAAAATTTAAAGTCATTTCACCGGTGATATATATTATGTAGTGAAATTTGTTAATAAAAGCTGAGTAAAGAGATCAGTTGAAGGAAGGCATTTTAATAACATGCATGCTTTCTTTACATTATTTAACCTGTTAAATCTGTTTTTAATCTGTTAATTTTGCAGTGAAGATATAAGTGGGTTTACATTTTAAATATGAATATTTGTATAAACAGTATATATATTTAACATTAATAAAAATATATCTACTATCTTTGATACCAATTATTATAGGCAACTTGGTACCTTTTTTTAGTAACGATGCAAAAATAGTATTTATGAAAACAAAGTACTGAGATAACTTACTACTTTTGAAGGTTATGGGAATATGTGAATTCTGAAGAAGTTTCTGGAAAAACTTTCTTCAGATTCACACAAAGGAATTAAAAGAAAATGTACATATCCATTTTGTACAGTCGATATGGTTACAATTAAAAATTGGACTTAGTAATGAACAGGGCTACAGACTGCTTGAGTCTTCGCTTATCAGATAATCACTTCCACTGGTCTTTTTCTAGATGCTATGGAGCTCCAAAGCATCCACAATATTGAGAGCCTTTTCAAAAACAAAGCAAAACAATACAAAGTTGCAGAAACAAAAATTAGCTCAGAGTCTTAAAAAGGGTCCAAGCCAGAGTGGCCTTCTGAAGGTTAAGTTTCATTAGCTGAGGGTAGCTGCCTCTGGTTAGGTGATGAGTTAGCATGGGGAGTGTGACATTTCAAAACTAGCAATTTCTGTTAGCAAAATGTTTATGTGAATTAAAAATACTGTGAAAGTCTCAAAAAATTATTTGATAATTTCTATGTATCTTCGCTAATTAAAAATGTTTTTCTATCGAATCTGAAGTTCTCTTTTAAAATTATTGAATTTGTGATGCAAACAGAGCAGGCCCAGATTAAGATTTTTCAACACCCTACCTAAGCAAGGTGCCCTAGACCATATGTATTTACAAATTAAATAGTGCTAACTCCTAAAACATACAATGTTCATGTATGTGTTGAAGTTCTTTTAAATTTTGTTTTTAAAATTCTTAATGGTAAAAAAAATAAAATAAAATAAATAAAATAAAATTCTTAATGGTATATAAAGAAATTCACTTTTTTTTCATATTCGTGTTGCCCTGATCCAAAGCTGCTCCAGGCACCTGCTTAATATGCCTAAAATGCAACACCATTGAGGAGGCAAGTAATTTGAAAGTCTGCTCATTGGCACCCTTTTTTTTAAAAATTTTTTTATTTATTTATGATAGTCACACACACACAGAGAGAGAGAGAGAGAGGCAGAGACATAGGCAGAGGGAGAAGCAGGCTCCATGCACCGGGAGCCTGACGTGGGATTTGATCCCGGGTCTCCAGGATCATGCCCTGGGCCAAAGGCAGGCACCAAACCACTGCGCCACCCAGGGATCCCTGGCACCCTTTTTATAGAGTTTTCTTCTGACTCGTCACTGTCCTTATCCTTTTTGTACCTTATTTTGCTCTCTGAGTTTAATGGGCATAATAGCTGGATCCTATATGTGCATTATGTTAGATCGAATTAGGTTTATGTTTGCTCAGTCTCTTTGAAAAGACTTAAGACCATGTGAAATAAAATCTGAACACCTCTCAACTCTTTTTCCTAAATAAAAGTTAAAAATAAATACCTATGTATTTTTTATTCCAAAGCAATATGCCAATTTCAAGGACGGACCTACTTTGAAGGAGAAAGAAGTACGGTTTATTCCTCTTCTGGAGTATGTGTTCTGTATGAGTGCAAGGTAAGGAGACTCTTCGTGGGTCTTTCAACATCTTTACTATGTAAACAGTAAATATTTCTTTAAAATCTCACCCTTGTAATACCTTGAAAACGTTTAAGGCAAAGAAAAAATTTAGAATATTAATTATAATTTGAATAGAAATTCCCATTATTTTTTCAAATATGTAAATTCATGGCTGTAAAATAATTTTCCCAATAAACAAAAAAAATGTTTTGTCTAGCTAAAGTTTTATGAAGTGGTCTTATTTTTCCAAATTCAGACTAGCTCCCTTGAAGAAAATGTAGACAAAGTTAGACTCAGCCTGTTGTCACTTATGGTTTTTGACCTGTGTGACAAATATCACTCAGTTCAGTGGAAAACCTTAAAAATGTCCTAATAAAAATTAGCTATTGGATGGAGATGAGACTGATACTGTTATTAATTCTTTCGGTAAGAATATTTTAAATGATTTGAAGGGGAATTCTTTATAAATTTACTGCCATGCTCTCCTCAAGTATGCTTCTGAAACAAATGTGAGTGCTTTTATCTCTGCTGCTTGACCTACTAATTGAAAAAATGTTTCATGAAACTTTTCATTTTTACCTTTTGTAAACTATAACCTTGTATTTCTTGACCATAATGTTATATTGCGAACCATTTTCTATCTGAGGGAAACTCTGCATATAAAGTTTCTGCTTTAGAGTTGTCTTTACATTTGATCCTTAATTTTTTTTTTCTTTAAATGCCTTCTCTTTAAGTGGTTTTTGGGGGATGATGTAGTATGCCTAGATTATGTAGAAAATGAAGGTTCTGCTGGCACCACCAATAAACTGTGAGCATTTATATGATTATTCAGTGTTAGGGAAAGGAAAATCCTGAGAATTTTGCCAAACAAATCAAAAGAAGCCAGCTATACACATCATGCATCTTAGGTTGGAAGTCCTTTGGGATAAGCAAGGAGGAAATGTAGAAGAGGCAAGAATGTGATAGATTTGATTTCTAGAATATGAGAGGTCTGAGTTTTTTGTGCCCATCATAAAGTATTCTAGCTTCTTCTTTTGGCTTTATGTCAGCCTTCCTATAGTGCAGGTTACCATCTTAAAGACAAGGGAGCTAAAGTATAGAAACATTAACATGAATTCCTGAACCTGCATTTCAAGATGGATTGTCCCCTGGCATCACCTGACACCAACACTGTTTTGAGTGAAGTAGGTCCCACTATAAAT
Organism: Vulpes vulpes; assembly: GCF_048418805.1. Taxonomy (NCBI): domain Eukaryota; kingdom Metazoa; phylum Chordata; class Mammalia; order Carnivora; family Canidae; genus Vulpes; species Vulpes vulpes. Next base: position 9,484,285 of record NC_132787.1, read on the forward strand.
GTAAGGATTGAAATTCTTAAAGTGAGATCTAGTAACTCCAAATTAAGAAAAAGGAATCAGAGCAAAGTTACTTCAGGGAAGGTAGAAAACTTTGGTCATCTGGTTTCTAGTTGTAAACTCTAACTTTTCAATATCAGCTCTAACTTTGAAAATCCTGAGGGCTCTTGGAATTTCTTAATGTGTGTGTATATATGTGTGTCTGTATTATTTTCATCTGACCAGTGTGTCCCATAATACTGATAATTATGGCTTAGAAATTTATTGGAAGAGTTGCCTATTTGATTGTGAGATAACTGTGAAATGATTTCATTTTAAAATGGGTTAGTGAGAAGTCCGTAGATAGACAACTTTGAAAGTGCCTATACTCTGAAAGTAAATATTGAGTTAACGAATAAATGTTACCTTTTGTTTACTCAAACAAAACGCATCATTTCCTTTCCAATGCTGTGCTGTCCAATAGAAACATGTAAGCCACAAACAGTAATTTTCCTGAGCTAATTTTCTATATTCAGCTCCATATATCCAAAATATTATCATTTTAACATGTAATCAATGTAAAATTTTTAATGAAATATTACATATTCTGTTGTCACACTAATCCTTCAAAATTTTGTGTATATTTTATGTTTATAGTATTTAAGAGCTCCATGTAGCTAGTGGCTATTGATTGTACAGCATAGTTGCAACGATTATTATCATACGTTTTTGTAGTTCTTGACTAAATTTTTTTAAGATTTATTTATTTATTTGAGAAAGAGAGAGAGCACAGGCATGTGAGCTGGGGTGGAGGGGAGAGGGGCAGAAGAGGAAGAGAGAGAGAATCTTAAGCAGAGTCCATGCTGAGGATGGAGCCCCGTGAGGGCTCTATTCCACCACACTGAGATCATGACCTGAGCTGAAATTAAGAGTAGGATACTCAATTGACTAAATTCTTGCAATTAAGAACTCCCATTGTTTATTTTCCCTTCAGGACCCATAGCTTCTGTATTTATACCTTTACATAATTGACAGCTCTCTCAAGCTTTTATTTTATGGGCTCTCAACACCAGTCCTTCATTGTTCCTTTATTTTCAGTTTTGTGGCCTTGAAAGTATGTCCTGGGGGTCTGTAACTTTAATAATAACACTGGAAAACACCGTGGTTCTGAAAATAAGATTACCAGAATGGATAGTGTTGTCAAAGGAAAGGAAGACTAACATTTGACTCCATTATGTACATGTCTCCTACCACTCATTTTTTTTAAGTGCGGTTGACATACACTATTATACTATTTTCAGGTGTATAACATAGTGATGTACCAATTATATGTACATTATGAAGTGCTTACCAGGATAAGTGTAGTCATCTGTCACCATACAGTGTTATTATAATGACTGCATTCCCTATGCTGTATTTTTTACCCTTGTGATTTATTTATTTTATAACTGGAAATTTTACCTCTTACTCTCCTTTACCTATCTTGCCCATACCCCGGCCCCATGCCTTCTGGCAACAACCACTTTGTTTTCTGTATTTATAAGTCTTTTCTGTTTCTGTTTCTTTTGTTCTTTAGATTCCACATGTATGTGAAATTTTATGGTATTTGTCTTTTTCTATCTGACATTTCACCTAGCATTGTACTCCCTAGGTGCATCGGTGTTGTCACAAATGGCAACATGTCATTTCTTTTTTATGGCTAAGTAATATTCCATTGTCTGTTTGTCTATCTCACATCTTTTTCATCTATTCATTTGTCAGTGGAAACTTAGTTCCATTGATTCTTGCTTCCATATCTTGGCTATTGCAAATAATGCTGTAGCAAGCATCAGGGTGCATATGTCTTTTCGAATTAATGTTTTTGAGGAAAAAATCCAGAAGTGGAATTACAGGGTTGTATGATCCTGCCACTTTCTTGATAGCATCACTTTCAAATCATAATAATCTCTTTTCTATAGATACACCAGGAAGATGGAAATGTTGAAATGACTACTTCCATAAGAGTAGTACCTAATAGAAATGACACCTAAAATTTTAAGCTTTCGAGCAGTATTAAAATGGAAGCTTAAAAATTCTAATAGCGAATTTTTTACTTCTATCCTGCTGTAGTTAATGACCCTTGTTCTTAAGAGATAGAAGGTTGACAGTATAGAAGCCAACCAAATCCTGTGTTCATTTTCTTTATAGTTTTGGGAAAGAGTCCCAATATTACTTACCAGGATCACCTGTGAGAATCTCTTCATAATAGTCTAGAAAATCTCGAAATGAGAATTTTTTAAAGGCTCAGTTTTTATTTATTGTTTTTTTCTTTTTCCAAAGTGAGCCTCTGATCTAATTCAAGCTGTATTTGTGCCACAATTGTCATCTGGATATGCAAATGTGTTGTAAAACTAAAAGAATTTTTCAGGATTCCCTTTGTTTGGCAAATTATTTATATAGCTGCAATGTGTTAGGCTCCTATTCTCAGAGCTGCTTGTCCATTTTAAAGGCTTTCCAATTATGATTTAATGTCATTTTGTGAGTGAACCTGTGACCTATGGAAAAGTTTTCAGGATGAAAATTTTACTCTTGTATAAGAAGAGCCTTCTCAGATGTTGGTTCTAGGAGCTTCTTAGTAAGTACTAATTCAGAAGTTTGAAGCATTTATTTTCTGTTGTCTAATAGGACCAAACCATGAAGCTGGTTGAAAGTTCAGGCTGTCCCGCTTTGGATTGTCCAGAATCTCATCAGATTACCTTGTCTCATAGCTGTTGCAAAGTTTGTAAAGGTAAGACTTTTTCATAAAGTAAGATTTACGTGCATGAGTCATTGTTGGAGTCTAGTTTAACATGAAATAGAAATTTTGATAACCAAGTTATTTCCAAAGATTAACAGTATTTCCTTAAATGCTTACCTAAATTGGGAGATAGTAGGTAGTCATAGGATATTTATTATAGCTATTGAAAATCAAGATGTTTCTATACATTTTTTCTATGTATCTCAAGATCTGGGTCTTTAAACCTCTCTCTGTGTACTGCTTTTAAGTCAGCATGACATTGCTGAAGAAATTGAAACAACAGTGCTGAGTTATCTTATTGGTTTTCTTTTTTCTTTCTTTCTCTCTTTCTTTTTCCTTTGTTTTTTTTTTCTGTTTTGCCTTCCATTTCTCTCTTGTTTGTTTTATAATTGAGTTTGCATAATTTTCATTTTGATTACTTCTGATCCCTCTCTTCTCAATTCCACTCACCTTCACTCAGGCTTCTGTACTCCTGTGAACAGTGAGGCCATCAAAAATACATTGTTCATTCTGTGTTGCTTCTGTGATGATAGGCCTAGGACCAATAAGTAGAAAGGACTTAGAGTTTTAGTTAAATATAAGAAAACAGTGAAATTTGAATTCTTCACAAATACAGTGGGCTGTCTCAGGAGGCAGTGAGTTTCCCATCACTATTGGTTCTAAAACTTAGTATTTTATTATACATTGAAATATAAAGGATTAATTATGTGGGGCTCTTTTTAAGATCCCTACTAATCACAAGACTCTATGCGCCTTTCTGTACATGTCTTCCCCAGTTTATGATGGGGTTATTTCCCTGTAACCCCGTAAGTTGAAAATATCATCGTCAAAGATGCATTTAATACATCTAACCTATCTAACATCATTGGTTAGCCTGGCTACCATCAATGTCCTCAGAAGACTTGGAGGCATACCTCATGTTATTCTGCTTCATTTTATTGTGCTTTGTAGATACTGTGTTTTTATAAATTGAAGGTCTGTGGCAATCCTGTGTCAAGCAAGTTCACTGGCTCCATTTTTCTAATAGCATTTGCTCTCTTCATGTCTCTGTCACATTTTGGTAAATCTCACAGTATTTCAAATTTTATCATTATTATTATATTTGCTATGGTGACCTGTGATCAATGATTACGATTTACTGAAAGCTCAGACGATGGCTAGCATTTTTTAGCAAGGCATTTTTAAATTAAGGTATGTACATTTTTTAGACATAATTCTTTTGCATAATTAATAGGCTATAATATAGTACAAACATAACTTTCATATGCACTGGAAAACCAAAAATTTATTTGACTTTTTTATTGCTATTTTTGCTATATTGCAGTGGCCTGGCACTGAACCTGCAATATCTCCGTACATTAGCTTACAGTTGGGCAAAGTCATCTAACACCAAACCTGTTTTATAATAAATTGTTAATCTCTCATGTAATTTATTGAATGCTGTAATGAAAGTGAAAAACAGAATGGGTTGTACGGGTACAGAGTGGTTGTAAGTATATCAATTGTTTACCTTCCTGATCGTGTGGCTGACTGGGAGCTTGGTTCATGGCCCCTGCCCACCCTCATGAGAGAGGATTGTACTATATATCATTAGTCCAGGAAAAGATCAAAATTCAAAATTCCAAAGTACAGTTTTCTAACTGAATGCCTGTCGCTTTTGTTCATTGTAAAGTTGAAAAATTTGAAGTCAAAAAAATCCTAAATCAGGACTGTCTGTCTATTGAAGTTATTTCTGAATCATCTCCTTTGTTAGACTCTGCACGATGGGAGCAAGGCCAGGTCTTTATATTCATCTCTATATTTTTAACACCTCATATGACACCTGAGATGCAGTAGATGCTCATAACCGATATAGTTGGTACTATATAACAAACTGCTCTAAATGAGCTACTAGCACTTGTTTGAATAATGGCTTTTATGAGGCTGCAAAGGAAAGCTTAAATGGAAAAAAAATAAGAAAAAGAAATTTTATAAAATATATAGCATAGTATTTTCTTTACACCTAGTCTGCTAAAAGTAGACATAAGATTCCCCGCCCCCCTCCCATTTTTAACAGGGTGGTGCAGTTTTGTTGTATTTTTTATTTTTTATTTTTTTTAGCCATTTCTTCTGTCTATTCAATTAAGAGTTTTAAAATCCCAGTTCTGTGTTGGGGTTCCTCAGTGACTCAGTTAGTTAAGCATCTGCCTTCCGCTTAGGTCATGATCCTAGGGTCCTGGGATAGAGTCCAGCATCAGGCTCCCTGCTCAGTGGAGAGCCTGCTTCTCCCTCTGCCGGCCACTCCCTCTGCTTGTGCTTGCATGTGCATGCTCTCTCTCTGTCAAATAAATAAAATCTTAAAAAAACAATTCCAGTCCTGTGAAAAGTACTCTGGGAATTTCAAAGTGGTTTAAGACTCGATCTGCTCTTTCAGGAGCTTTCAAAGGAAAGGAACTAAGGAACACTACTAAAAAGGATTAAATCAGATAGACAGATGGAAGGCCATCTTAGTTTCCATCTTCACAGTCCCTGAGCTAGTGCCTTGTCCAGAGCACGTGTAGAATTTGATATGAATCAAGAAAGCACATTCCATTTATTTGATTTGGGAACTGCCCTCAGTATAACAGCTTAACTCAAATTTCTTTGACCAAAAGTGGGCTAAACCAGTGCTTCTCAAGTTTAAATGTGCATACAGATAACCTAGGGATCTTATTAAATGTAGATCCTAATTCAGTAGATCTGGAATCCAGCCAAACGAACCTGCATGTCTAATAAGCTCCGTGGTGCTACTGGTCAGTGGGACTATACTTTGAGTTGTTAGCTATTGTTGCATGACAAAGTGTCCCAAAACTCAGTGGTTTAAAACAACGATTTTATTATATATCGTCATACTATGTGTCAAGAATTTAGGCAGGTGGTTCTTCTGCTCCGTGTGGTAATAAGTGGGGTCACTCAGCTGAACTGAGCTAGAAGGTTCAATGGCCTCACTATATGCTGGCATCTCAGTAGGGATGACAAGAAGACTGAGTATATCTGAAGGTCTCTCCCTCTACACAGAATCTCAGATCTGCTCCCTGTGACTCTATCCATCATGTTGATAATGAGACTTCTTAACTGATGGTTTGGGCCTCGTAAAGACTAGGTCTGGAACTGACACAGCATCATTGCTCCCATATTTCTCTGGTCAGAAGAGTTATAAGCAAGCCCAGATTCAAGAGAGATGGGAGGGAAATACCCCACCATAATAGAAGTGTCGAAAATGTGTGGCCATCTGTAATCCCCTGGAAGTGTTCAGGAGCTACTTGGAGATTAGAGAGGTGAACACCATAGAAATTAGGCAAGATTGGCTAGGACAAGATTTGAGTAAGTAGCTAAAAAAGGGCCTTTTGGATATCAAAAGAAGCCTTGATCACATCCATTTATTTTTAAAAGAGCCTTGATATGTTGCAGAAAGTAAGTTAAGAAATGGAAAAGCTAGCTATAAAAGTCATTTGAATTGTTTATAATTTTAAGAATTAATGTGGTTACACAGCACACTCAAATACAGTGAAGAAATATACTGTGACCTACCTCCCCTCGGAGATTCTGATATAATTGCTGTAAGATGGAGCCATGGTACCACCATTAAAAAAACAACCAAACAAATGACTTTCAATAAATTCTTTACACAACCAGAATTGAGAACTACAAGTCTAGATAATGCTGGAACTGAAATTGAACAAAGTGGCCCTTCTTGAAACTTTTAGCACCGTTTATAATAAAGACTGCTTTAATTTCTGATTTCAAGTATAGAGAATAAACAAATGAGTTTCCTGGCATTCTCTGATGTTTAAACTAAAAAAAAAGTCAAGTTCTCAAGGCTGAAATTTTGAGTTAACGCCTACACATAAGTTGTGACAAATGCATTTGTAATATAATCGGCCTCCAGCTTCCAAGCCCTGTCTGCCTAGTGCTAGGGATGCTATGTTCACATCTGATAAAGTAAGTCGTTCAACAGCGGTTATTAAATATTCCCTGAGGGCAGAGCATGAGAGTAAAGTGTTGACCTTTTCACCTGAGGCTCAGTCGGTGCTAGAAAGGAAGCTGTGCACCCTTAAAATAAGGCCCAGAATCTCTAGGCACCAAATCCAATCCAACCAAGACTGTCTTCTAAGTCCTCTGCAGCTGGCTATCTTGTGTCACAGTAGCTCAGAGCTGTGTAGCAGAATGTTCTTTTCACTTTATTCATGTCTGAGAGCCCCTTCAAGGAAGCTTGAAACAAATTACAACATGACAGAGACTCAGTAATACAGTAAGGATTCTGACTTAGAAAGATACAGAAATTATATGTAGCACTGCCCATCCCTTCTCCTTACCCCTTGGCAACTCCTTTCTCTGCTTATAATACCAGTAAGTCCTATTCACAGGATACCCCATTTTAATTTACCTTTTACTTCATCTAGTCCTACACTTACAAGTAGTAGTGACATCTGTATGTAGAAGGTTCAGTGGGTATAGATTGTTTTCTCTCAACTTCTGGGTAATCCATAGTTTCCCACAGTATTCTATGATTCCCTCCATGATTCTTGTTATTTAAGTATTACTAATAACATTATTTAATTTTTTATATCTACTGTTGGTCACTCATCTCTTAAAAATTTAGTTTCATTCCAAATAATGATACCCACAAAATGATGGCATTATTTGTGAGATTCATCTGTTTTTAATACATATCAAATCCATTGCAATTAGTACTTCTTAAAAATGTACATCCATGCACATGAACCATAATTTGGGAAAACTCAGGATTATCCATCATCCTGCAAATAATAGCTAAATAAGTTAGTATTCTTTTAGGTGTAGGTAATAAAACATGTAATCCAACTGATGTAAGCAAAAAGTGGAACATAGGGCTCCTGTAAGCACTTTTATACAACTATCAAATCCTGTCCCTTTGCCTAGATGGATCTCAGTTTGCCTCCTCAGAAGTAGCTTTATTTTCAGACTCTGTGTTTTTAGCTAGACCTCTGCCATTCTGATACATCATTATGATATTCAATGATGTGAAAGGTGAAAAGCAAAGGTGGTGAAAGAAAAACTTCACTATCCTCAGGAGTTAAACAAAAGTCCCATAATTGAATTTCAATCATCTTTGTTAGTCTGAACTGGATCATATGCCCAGACCTGAAGAAATTACTGTGTCCAGGCCAGTGGGATGCATTGATCATCCTGTGGGGCAGTAAAGTCTATCTTCCTATAAGTACATGCACTAACAGTAGGAATGAATGGTTCATCTCCCACACAAAGAAGAGGAATAGATACTTATGGGCAAAAACCAACAAATACTCACCTCAAAATTATTTATTCCCTAATCCTGATTATTTTTTTTTCAAGATTTTATTTATTTATGAGAGGGAGAAAAAGAGAGAGAAACACAGTGCAAGCAGAGGGAGGAGCAGAGGAAAGGGAACAAGCAGACCCCACACTGAGCGTGGAGCCCCATGTGGGGTTTGATCTTATGACCTTGAGATCATGACCTGAGCCAAAATCAAGAGCTGGCTGCTTAACCAACTGAGCCACCCACACACCCCTTTTTCTCCTGATTATTATGTATAACTTTTATGCATATTGTTTTTATTCATCTTTTGTATCCACCCTTTTCACTTCACCTAGTTGTAGAGATATGCATAGTAATATTTTATGGAAAAATCTATACATAACAAAAGACAGAACTTCATGTAAATTTGAAATTCTTATTAGAGGAATAGAAAACTTGGTATTCTTGCAGTTAAAGTGCAAAGTGGGAAACAAAAGCTAGATTGTATTAGATTAGATCCACCTGTCTATAACAAATACTTGAATTCTCTTCTGTGTAGGTGCCTCCACATATTTGGTTTATGGCTTATTTGTAATACTCTAATTGCTTAAATTATTGACAAGTATTATACTATTATGTTTTTACATGGGTGATCTCATTTGAACTTCACGTTTTGGGAGGTAGATATTATCTTAATTTTACAGGCGAGAAAACTTGAAGGTTTAGAAAGGTTAATTAATTTACACAACTAGTAATTTACACAGCCAGTAAGTAGTAGAGATTGGATATAAATCCAAGTCTTTCAACTTCAAAAGCCAAACACCTATGACTAGAAATGCAAGATTGAAGGTAATAGGCTATCCAACTCATACTCTGAGTTTTTGAAGTTACTACTTATAGATTGGAAATATCCCACTTTAATTGAGTTGGAATTTTCTACTTGTCAATAGTTAGTCTTTTGACACTGGCATTTTGTATCTAAGCAGTAAAACAACAAATAGAGTCAATCAACTTATTTGTTGAGAAAATAAATCAAAATAGCTATCTGACATTGTTTAGAGTAAATTAGAATTTGATTGACAAAATTTTTAGCTTTCAAGTCTCTGGGTTAATTTTAAAAACACATCTGATAAAAACACTCCCTAGCTGAACCTAAAACAGTGAAAGTAGTATCACATCATTATCTCATAGTTGGAAAATTCTTGCAGCAATTAGATACTGCATGGTAAATGTGTCCATGACATTCGATGCTGAGATGAGAGAGAGGTCTGAGCATTATTTAGGCAGAACTGGAAAGGGACCGTAATAGAGGTGGAATGGCATAGACAGTGATTGCATAGATTGGGCAAAGTCTGAAAACAGAGAGAAGAGAAAATCCACCAAAGTGAAAAATGGAAAGTTTTGAAAAATACAAACTTATGAAAGAAAACTAAAAATGCCTCAGAACACTTCCTGGACTTAGTCATGACTCTCTGAAGGTTGTTTAAAACATTGCAGGTGGATACAGAGATTCAGTGCTGTGTTAGAACACAAACTTCTGATTCTGTGTGTATCTTAAGGAATGGGCCAGCTTTTATAGTAACTTTGTTGTAGTTTAGAATAAATGGGAAACAATTTTTTTGGAGACTTTTCATATAGGTTGGTGAAGTGCTGAACTATCGGGGTAGAACATGAAGATGACTTTTTACCTGAAATGATTTCTTCTTAGGCATTGTAAAAAGACAATGGAATACATTTTAGGATATATGGTCTCAATTTAGCTACTTTAAGGAAGAAAGGAAGAAAAGAACTCTAGGAGAAAACATTTTTTTAACTTTTCTTCTTCTTAAGAATGAACTTTTTACTTGTAAATGTTCATCCTTACGTATGAGAATGTAGATTGTGAAGAATCCTGTTAAAGAAAATTTCATTGTCAAGTGATTTAAATGCTGTTACTGACTATATATTGTTCTATCCTTCATACACCCCGTTCTGTCTTATTTTATTTCTAATTTACTAATTCATTTTCTTTTATTTTAAATCACTAATTCATTTTCTTTTTTGTGTGTCCTATTGCATGCCATCACTGTATTTTGAGAGCATCACCCTTCTTAAGGCTTATTAATTTGTATACACAACTTTTTACTATATAAGGCAGTTGTACTTCATGGGGGATATGCTTTAACTCTGGGGTGATATTCAAAATATTCATTATTGGCACCAGCCAACCAAAATGGACACCAACTAGAACACCTGGGACGCTCAGCGGTTGAGCGTCTGCCTTTGGCTCAGGGCATGATCCCCGAGTCTCGGGATCAAGTCCAGCATCAGGCTCCCTGCATGGAGCCTGCTTCTCCCTCTACCTGTGTCTCTGCCTCTCTCTCTCTCTGTCTCTGTGTCTCTCATGAATAAATAAATAAAATCTTAAAATAAAATAAAAATTTTAAAAAGCCAAAAACAAAATGGACACCAGCCATTGTGCTGTACCAGAGAACACCCGCTAGCCATGATATAGTTTAGGCCATCCTTCCACTGAATCATAGCATTCTATGGTAATTTGCTTACAAGCAAGATGGGCCAATTTAGAACTTCCATCTTCATGATTTGGCTCAAGTAAAAGTCTTAAAGTCTTCCCTTGGCCATAGGCAGATGAGTTTATTCTGAGCTACGTGAAACACATTTCTCTAATCCTCTTTTCTTTTATACATGGACTGAAATTGCAATTCATTAGACAGTGTAAAACTAGATAGATAACTTATGCATTGGGCATTTTGAAAATTGTTTGAATGATATATAATCATGTAATTTCCATTCAATATGGATCCCAGTGTTTAAGCATTTCGCTTCAGCATCTTAGATTAACTTTGAACAAGGGATTCACACAGGCAGAAGAGATCCTGAGGAATCACACATGACTGGTGCCACTGTTTATAAAATGTTCCATTATTCCATCCTCTCATAAAGATTCTGGAATCTGTGAGATCTTTGTAATTCATACATTTTTTTCCTTCTTTTCAGTGGACATCCTCTGCCATGCAGATCTCCAGAGACAATTAGGTTAAAGTGATCTAATTTTCCTTTATGTTTTTTTAGCACATTTACAATTTTTAAAAAAGATTTCAGTCTGTTTCATTTCTTAAATATGCAATATCCATGTTTCATCTAGCCTGGTATATACTATCCATACTTTTTGATAATGTGCAACCACTGGTTCTCAGATTACTTTCTCACTGGGTTATCTTTTATATTGTAAATCTTCATTTCGGACTGCAAGAATCTTTTTTTGTCTCAGATATTTGAAGGACTGTAATTCAAATATCAGGGACTAGGAAACATAAAGTCAGAAGCAAAGAAGACATAGAATTAACTTGAAGTAGGAAACAACTGAGTTAAACGTCAAGAAACACCTTTTAGTACACACAAGCCTGTGGTTCTCCAACATTGGATGAAGATATAAATTTAAAAACTAATTTAGGGGGAAAATAGCTACTAAATCAAAGAGAGTATTTAGTCAGCAAAATTTATTTGCTTTGTCATAGTTTCACTTACCTTAATAAGTTTCCTTTTTCTTGTAGGTTATGACTTTTGTTCTGAAAGGCACAACTGCATGGAAAATTCTGTCTGCAGAAATCTGAATGACAGGGCCGTTTGTAGCTGTCGAGATGGTTTTAGGGCTCTTCGAGAGGACAATGCCTACTGTGAAGGTAATCCTTGTAATGATGTGTAGCTCAGCTGTATAAATTTCCTAGGATTACTGCATGCAAAATTTATTAATTTCCCAGGTTGTCAAGTTGATGGGCCCATTAAAAGCAGTGAATTTAATTTGAAGCATATTAATCAGCTAAAAATAATTATCTTTCAAATTAAAGTTTTTTAGCTATCTGCTATATGTCAGACTAATAAGTTAATATGACTGGTTTCTTGAATTAAAATAATACTTCCACTGTGAAATTGCCTTCTTTTTTTCATAATTAGATATTCAGATAGTTCACATATTGACGTGATTACTGTGGCTTGCAGTTAGAATTGTAGTCAGGTTTTTCCAGACAATGTTGTCTAACAAAGGCGATCAATTAACAGAAAGATAAAGTACCCACTGCTATTTTTGTTTGCTGCTGTAAATAATCTCAGTGGTTGTATTCATTCTCTGTGGTATTTAGCAAATAGCTCCAGTGGAGTAAATGACTTCTAGTTATTTTTTAGAATGTCAACTAATATCCAAGTAGTTCATTCTCTCATGGAAACAGTACAGATTCTGTGAGGAAGCCCTTGACATTCACAAATACTGTTCATGAAGACCCTGGAAGTCCATGAGATATAGTAATTTATTATTTCCCAGAGGCACAGATTTGGATGATTCTCATTAATTGTGTGACTAGCTAGTGGGTCTTGCAAGTAAGAACACTGACACAGTGATGTTTGGACATTTGGAGGGTTCTAGACTTACCTTTTCCAAATATCAAGAATGTGCCAATTGGTCTTTGGAGACAGAAAACCTCCAAGGTATAAACTTGTCAGCCTCCGTTTAGCTACACGATGATTTATTGGCTCTTGGGAAACCAATTTCTATTGTTTCTCTTAATTTTCAGGAGATTTTATGTACCTTAAAAGTCAAGTATTTATTTTTCAAAATTGACTTTTTTTTCCCAAATCATTTATTTAAATGCTTCTGATTCAGTCCTAAAGAGACCATTATATTTTTGCTGAAGGAAGGATATGTCTCTCCTTCTGCATTTATAATGCAAATTTATTTAAAATTCCTCATTTTGAAAGGTCTTATGTAACAAATGGATTTAAACATAGTAATGTATTTTTCATCATAGTATTTGAGATCTCTAACATGTAATAAGCTCCACTGATACTGTCAAAGTGTGTACTATGAAACCATATGCTATAAATTCATGTGATGCCTCTTTTGAATCTTTATGATCATTATTTTTATTTGGAGCTGCTGCTTTTGTTGTTGTTAAGTATGTTCGCTTACGTAATAAATATTTAGTGAGCATCTCTTGTGTACCAAGCACTTTTCTGGGTACTGGTTAGTGAATGGTGAATAAGTTTCTGTGCTCAGAGAATAAGTAGGTAACCATAGAAATAGAGAAAGCAATTTCAGGTAGTAATAAATCATAGGAAGAAAATGAAACGGGATGATGTGATAGAGATCGGTTGGGGATTAATTTAGATGAGATGGTCAGAGAATCTCATCTATGGGGTTTGAGCCAGGAGAGTTGACAGTTGACTTGAGACTTGATCAGGAAACACCACAGAAAGATCTAGAACAGAGTATTCCAAACAGAAGCAATAGCAAGTGGAAAGACACTAAGTAGGAACTATCTTGGATGTTCTAGAAACTGAAAAAAAGGATAGTGTGATGCAGCAGATGAATCAGTGAATATGCAATTAAAAAAATTAAGTAGGGGCCACGTAATGTAGAGCGGCTCATAAAGATTTTAGATTTATCTCACATAGGGAGTGACAACACTTGTATTGAAAAGGATAGCTATGGGTGCAGTGCCTTAGGTTAACTAAATTGTAGATTATGGGGTTAAATATGGTGGGGAGAACAGAAGCATACATAGGAAGACCAGTTAAATGGCTACTGCAATAGTCTAGGTAAAGTGTTGGTGATCTGGATCAAGAAAATAATAAGGGCACTGAAGAGGAGGGAACATATTCTAGGTATTTTTTGAAAATAGAGCCAACAACTTGCAGATAATTTATTGTGGAGGAGAATTGAGAAGGGATCAAGGGGGAGAGGCTCAAGTTTTGGAGTTTGAACAATGCATGGATGATGTTGTTATATATTGAGACAGGAAAGAATTCAAGAGAAGAAACCAGAGATTTATATTAAACTTTTCAATGCAACTTACTGAAAATAGTTTGGTATTACTGTTTTCACCTATAAACGTGTAGTGCAGGTTGGCAGCTCCTTCCCATTCTGAATGGATCAAACTGAGAAATGGTTTGTAAATGTCTTCATGTTATTTATCTGTCATTTAAAGATAAAAATCTTCAAAAGTTAAGAAAATGGTGGAAAAACTTGTTGGTTTATTATAGAGATCTTGAATTTTACGTAATGAGGACTTCTAATATCATATCTTTCGTTATTCATGTTAAGAGGTTTTTTCCCCCCAGTATTCTGATTGAATTTGGTTTTCCTTTTCATTCTGTTACTATTGTTGTTAACTCTTAGGATGTTTGACTTCCTGGAAGCAACACTTTAAAACAATTGTGCAATTGTACGTGTTGTCTGTCAGCCAGTCTTACAGAGTTCTGGTCCTCTAAGAAATTAGACCTGTGTTCATATACAGGAATAAGCAAGTGGTAATTTGTAAGTAATGCAAATTCTGTTTACTGAATCTGTGGGGTTGTTTTAATGATATGACTGTAATTGAGACTATTGATCTTCACGATACTTTACTTGATCAGAGTTAAAATAGCACTTGTAAATGTTGGAATTCATTTGTTCATTTGGCAAACATCTAGTGAATGGCTACTTTGAGGCTACACGAGAGGTAAAGCAGTAAATAAGATATACACGACTGATCTTGTCTCAGACAAGAAAGATAATAATCAGATCGTTACACCAAAGAGCATTAATTGCACATGGGGCAAACGCCCTAAAGAGAAATAGGTTAACAGGGGCTGATCTGGATGGATGGGTGGTAGTGCTTGAACAAAATAGGTGAGTTTTGGGGGGGAGGGTGGAAATCTGAAGATTAAGTAAACATCAGCTAGGCATAAGGTAAGGATGCGAAAGAAGGGAATTTGCTAGTGGAGGGCTCAGCATGCCTCCAGGCCCCCAGGGGGGGAGAGAAGCACTTTGTAAGAACTGAAGGCAGAGGGCAAAGGGAGAGGTGCCTGAAGGATGGATGAAGGCACAGTAAGGACTAGGTAAGAGTTACATGCTAAGAACAAGGGGGTAGGCAATGGGGGTTTAAGCAGAGGAGTGCCATGATCACGTTTGTGTTTGAAATAAATCACTTCAGCTTCAGGCTGAGTGGAGGTAAGACTGATTGTGAGAAACAAGCGTATGGGAGATAGTAGTAGCTTGCACGAAGAATGGAGATGGAGATATGCATGCATTTAAGGGCATTTGTGGGGTAAAACCAGTCCCGCTGATTAATTGGTGATAGGAGATGATGAAGAGAGATGTTTCAAGGTTGATACTCAGGTTTCTGGCCTGAGCAATCGGCAGATGTCACACTGCTTATGTAGGAAACAGGTCAGTTGGGGAAATCATCACGTTGGGTTGTGGTACCTATGGAACATCACAGTTGAGTAGCCCATTGAGTATACCTGGATGTGGAGTTCAGAGAAGTTTAATTTGTACATAAAATTGGGGATTCTTTGGCATATAAATGGTAGTTGAAGGACTGGAAGAAATTACCTAGAGAGTTTTGAAAGCTCTGGGGTTTGAGCGTTTTATAGAAGAGATGATGTGATGGAGACAGCAAAGTTGTGGCTGAAATGTGGGAGGAATGTGTCACAGAAACCAAGAGAGAGAATTTCAAGAAGAAAGTTGAGTGCTTCTTAGCAGGAAAGAAGAAGGCTGAAAGATGTCCTTTGCATGGAACTTTATGGATGGCACTGAGGACATCAGCAATGGCAATTTGGGAGCACGGATGATGACAAAAGTCAGTTGGGAGCATATTGAATATTGCATCATGGGAAAAAATGGATCTGATGAAGGGACAAACTCCCTCCAGATGTATGCCTATGCAGGGAAGGAGGAAGAGAGCAGTAAGCAGCTGAAGAAGTGGGGCTGATGAAGGATTTTTCTTCCCCACCTTCTTTTTTCCTTATAAGTTCTCTCTCTCCCCTTCCCCTGTATCTTAGCCATAGAGATGATACTTCTGGTTCATGAGTGAGTTTTGTGATTCCTTATGTACTTATAAATGTGGTTTAACATTGGGATTTTATGGGACACCTGGGTGGCTCAGCAGTTGAGAGTCTGCCTTCGGCTCAGGGTGTGATCCCGGGGTCCAAGGTCCTGGATCGAGTCCCACATTGGGCTCCTCACAGGGAGCCTGCTTATCCCTCTGCCTATGTCTCTGCTTCTCTCTTTGTCTGTGTCTCTCATGAAAAAATAAATAAAATCTTTTTTAAAAATTAGGATTTTATGATCAGTTGTCTTGTTCACCTTTTAAATATAAAGGATCTGAAGTATTTGGAAGTATATTGGCCTACTTTGCATTTCTTATGAACTGTATGTTTATCGTATTTATTTTAAAAACTATATATTCATCTCCATCCATTCAATGTCCCTCATTCCCTATAGATTCTTAGTGACATTTTAGTACTTATCCTTCATTTGGTCTCTTGTCAGTACATATAGTCTATAAAAAGTTGCCAAAAATTAGGTTGGCCATGATGTTGTTCAGAATGTTTGTTATATGCCTTCAGTCTAAAATGAAAATTGTAGGAGCTTTTGATGTTTTGACTATATCTTCCTTCTTGACATTTCATTATTCATTATTATGTAAGGACCACCCTGACCATTCCATTTCAGAGAGTGTCTTCAGAAGTTATTCGTTTGGTAACTTTTTCTCTTCAGTACATAATTGTTGCCAGGGATCACACCGTGTCAACCCAATAGTGCATTATGTTGAAGAAGCTTTTTCCTGAGTCCCAAACCCCTTAAAATAGTTGGCATTTTAGCTGACCAAGCCTTTGGCATCACACCAAGGACAGGAAAAATAATTCTGCATAAGTGAGTCATTCATATAGTTGCATATCACATATAATTACTGACGTTAGCAATTGATATTAATGAACTCTGAAATCAGTTTGTAAGACATTTTTTCAAATTAATGAAAATATAGGAAATTGTTTTGGTATAATCTGAACTCCCGAAAAGAATAATCTTTTATTGATAGACCACCTTCTCTTGGATTAATTTACTCTCTTTCATTCTGACTGCTGCTGCCAGACAGTTTTTACTTCAAGTCAACTTCCACTTAGTTACTCTGTCTCTAGTGTCTCATCCCCTCCTACCTACCAGGACCTGTTCTCCAGATTAATGTTTACAAAACACCATTTCTTCTGTTTGTGAGCCCACAGTGCCTTCCTGTTGCTCAACACATCAAGCTCCTTTGCTAAAGTTCTAAGGCTCTCTGTTGCCTGGCCCTACATAGTTATCCATTTATCCTTAGCAGGTCACCTTTGGCTCTCTTAATCACTTCCTTTCCCCAGGACAGTCCGTCTGTGTTATGGATTCAACTGTGTCTCTCAAAATTCATATGCTGAAGTTCTAATCCACGGTGCCTCAGAAAGTGGACTTATTTGGAAATGGAAGTGTCTTCAGTGTAATTAGTCAAGATGACATCTTACTGGGAGAGGGTGGGACCATGCTCCAATACCCCAGTTGTCCTTATATAATGGAGAAATGTAGACACAGGTGCAAGGAGAGAATGCCATGGGAGCATGAAGGCAAATGCACTTACAAGCTGGGGAACATCAGAGATTTCTAGCAAAACATAAGCAACTAAGCAAGGGGCCTGGAACAGATTGTTCTTCACAGCCCTCAGAAGGAACCAACCCTCCAACACCTTGATTTTAGACTATTAGACTACACAATTGTGAGATAATAAATCTCTGTTGCTTAAGTAACCAGTTTGTGGCTCTTATTATGGTAACTGTTCTATCATCTGGCCAAATGATCTTTTGCTTTTTGGTCTGGCTATCCATGATTTAATTATATTCTAGACGGATTACTTTTCCTCCGAAAGACTTTCTTAATGAAGTAAGCACACAGACTTAATTTCTCAAATCTGTTTTTAAATTTTATCTGAAGAATTAGTACCTTGTTCTACACTGCTTTAAATCCAATTATCCAGTTGCAGTATCCTTTCTTATATACTATGCAATTTATTAAAGGACTCATATATGTATGTTTCTTTATATTTCTCTCACCTGTAAGCATCTTGTGGTCATAGACTGTTTACCTTCCTTGAATTCTTCTAAACTTCTAAAATAGAGATAGTGTAGAGTTTAAGAAATAATTGTTTATTGGGATGCCTGGGTGGCTCAGTGGTTGGTTGAGTGTCTGCCTTCGGCCTGGGGCATGATTCTGGGGTCCAGATCAAATCCTACATTGGGCTCCCCCCAGGGAGCCTGCTTCTCCTTCTGCCTATATCTCTGCCCCTCTTTCTCTCTCTGTCTCCCATAGATAAATAAATAAAATATTTAAAAAAAGAAATATTTGTTTATTGATGGTCTGAAATGCTTAGATATGCTGAACAGATGGGCACCTTCAGGCTACCTCTTCACTAAAGAATTATTGAGGACAAACATTGAACTTACCCAATTGTGCTTATATTGCATAAGAAAGGCTAATTGTCGTGTTGATTTTCATAGGTAAAATGGGACTCCGTTGTTTTAAATTGATATGTTTTGACTTTAAAAATTATTTTGAGTAGTAAAAGAGAAGGAATTCATTCATTTATGATACTTGGTATTTATTATACTAAATGGCATGCATATTAAAAGGATCACAAATCCCAGAAATTTCCCCTTCTCTCTCTTGCTTTTACTGTGTGCTCTAAGTTTTTTACTTAAGATTTTAATTCTATCTACAATCTGCAAACCACCTCACTTGAACATTAAATGTCTAGCATGGAGAAGGTGCTTAATTTAAATGCCATTTGAATGTAGAGACTGGAATCTTAATATAACATTTGTTTAGTACCTGCTATGTGCCAGGTATGGCACACCTGTAAACATAAATTATAAATTATATTTAGATCTCTATCTTCGTTCTTTGTTTCTTTGTTTCTTTTTTTTTTTAACCTGTTACCAAAAGAAACACTATCTCCTCTCATCTCCTTCCTTCTTTTTATTTATTTTTTAATTTAATTTAATTTTTTTTTTCCTTCCTTCTTTTTAATGCAATCTTTTGGCTAATGATACCTCTTCTCCCTTTTCTCTTATTCTGCATTTTGGGAAATATCAGCATAACTCTTAATGAAAACAAGTCATTTGCCTGTTTTTTTTCCGTATTATATTCTTTCCTGCTATTGTTTGTCAATGGGACTATAATAAAAAACAACACCTACTACTAATAACCATATGATTCTTAAGAGACATTTAATATGCTCTCTAGATACATCTGATTTCTTCCAGCAGTCCTATGATCCAGGCATTTTTATAATATCCTGTTTTGTAGTTGAGAAGACTAAAAAGCTTGGAAATCAAATGTTTTGCCGAAAATCATTTACCCACACAGCGAACAGTAAACCCAGGGTTCAAATTCACATCACCTATCTATAAATTCAGTGTTTTTAAACTTCTACTACTTTTAATTTACTTATTAGATACCTAATCTAATTCTTATTTTTATAAATAAGAATAGTATATGGATTTTTCCTTACGCATTTTTTAAAGCAGCTAACTGACCTTAAAAATGTAATATTTCTGCAAAGGAAAAATAATCTGTACTCCATCTAGAAAGCAGCTCATTGTTATTAGAGAATCTGTAAGGAACTGAAACCATCGTAAATAACCCACATAGGAAGACAATGGGAAAACAAACTCTCTCTTTCCCTCCTGTTCTTCCTCTCTCTCCCTCTGTCCTTCCTTCCTTCTTTTTTTCTCTTTCTCAGCTCATTATCACTTCACAAACAATTCATTTACTCTGAATTTCTGACATAGCCAGCATCTGCATTTCATTAACTATGGAATATACAGGCAATCTAAGAGGACTTCTTTAAGTATAAGATGAATGATAGCCCCACAGAGTTGCTCCGAGAGATATGAAGGGAAAGATGCAGAGGGAGCTCAATTCTCTGATTATAAACCCAGCACACAATTCCCCACTGGAGTTAATAGGAGGCCTGTTAACAGAGTGGGGATAAATAACCAGAGGACTGAGCCCTATGGGATTAATTAAGGAATTCTAGTAGACACTGTAACTTTCAAAATTATGGCTAATGATGCACTCTCTGTGGTGTGTTATGGTAGAGTTTCTTAAAAAAAAAAAAAAAAAAAGCCCAAGGTTACTGGATTAATCTGTGTTCTCCAGAAAAACAACCAATAGGACATATATTGGCAGAGAGAAATTGGTTGATTGATTGATTGATTGATTGAGACTTTGATTGGAGACAATTGATGGAGACATTGATGATAAAGAATTGGCTCATGGAGGCTGAGAAGATCCCAAGATCCACAGTCAGCAAGCTGTATATCCAGAGAGCCCATGACATAATTTCAGTCCAAGTCCAAAGAACCAAGAACCAGGAGAACAAATCGTGTCAATTACAGTTCAAGGGCAGGAGAAAGCCAATATCCCAGCTCACAGTCAGGCAGGCAAAATTTCCCTCTTACTCAATTTTTTGTTCTACTCAGGTCTTGCATTGATTGGATGAGGCCCACACACCTTAGGGAGGCAATCTGATTTCCTCAGTCTACCAATTCAAATATTAATCTCATCCAGAGGCACTCTCACTGCCACACCCAAAATAATGGTTCACTAAACATCTGGTCATCCAATGGTTTATGTAGGTTAACGAATAAAATTAAGCATCACAGTTACAAATTAACAAAAATAAAAATGAGAGGAGCAAAAACATTTCCGATGTTTTCCAATATGAAGTAGACTTTTAAAGGCATCATCTATTCATCCAACCAAGTGAAAAAGTTGCCACACAAAATAACTTTCAGAATTAATATGATATACCAATAACCAGCAAAGATACTGAATCAGTAATCCAAAAACTCCCAACAAATGAAAGCCCAGGGCCATATGGCCTTACAGGTGAATTCTACAAACACTTAAAGAGTTAATACCTATTCTCAAACTATTACAAAAAAATAGAAAAGGAAGGAAGACTTCTAAATTCATTCTATGAGGCCAGCATCACCCTAATACCAAAAACAGATAAAGACTGCAATGAGAAAGCGAGTAACGAGTCAATATCCCTGATGAATATAGAGGCAGAAATTCTCAGTAAAATACTAGCACACGGAATCCAACAATACATTTAAAAAATCATTCACCACAATCAACTGGGATTTATTCCTAGGTTGCAACTGTGGTTTAATATTTGCAAATCACTTAATGTGGTACACCTCATTAAGAAAGGATAAGAAACTTATGATCCTTTAAACAGATGCAGAAAAAGAATTTGACAAAATACAACATCCATTCACGATAAAAACCTTCAACAAAGTCAGTTTAGAGGGAACATACCTCAACATTATGAAGTCCATCTATGGAAACAGTGTTTTTAGACATTAGGAACGTCTGAATGTTATATAGACAAATATATATATTTGTCTAATATATATTTGTCTAATAAATAGACAATGTTTAACATTTTTACTGTTAACATGTTAACAGTTTAACATGTTAACATGCTGAAGAGATAATTTTATGTGTGTATTTTGTTTTTCATAAAAATTATTCCTTCTCTGGTTGAGAAGTTTAGTGGAAAACTTTTGAAAATCATTATCAAGTGACCCAGCTAAATTTGAACTTCTATTAGCAGTTCTTCTGGGCTCATTCATCATTTACTCTCTGTGATCCTTAACTACAGCTTTTGCTGACTCAAAACCAATTTCTATGCATTTGTAAACTTGAACATCATTCAGATATTTAAATTGGAGGAAAAGGGCAGTTTTTCTTTGAAGCCAGGGTCTCCTCGGACATGAAGGGAGGACTTGAAATTTTTAAGATCAAACCTAATCAAGAGTGCACTTCTCTGAACTTCTTAGCCATAGATTATCATGCAAAGGAAGTTGAAGTGCTACCGATATACTATCCTTTTGAAACAAAACACTATAGCTACATGACTTTCATGGTCAGCTGATTTTTTTTTCTTCCAAAGAATGCACTTTTCTAGAAAATATTCACCCTTGAGACTGTTGGAGTTCATGATCACCTCTGGATGCCATGTAAAGAAGAGATTATGAATTGGTCATCAATTAATGATACATCTATGTATTAAATAGGGCTAAGAACAAGTGCTTTTGAAAGAGGACTTCAGCTGCCTCCATTTTGACCTCATAGTTTCTAGTTAGGTTCTTGCCAGGTTGTCTCTTGGCTCAGGTGAAGACCCAGAGGGCAAAGCATCCCCTGAGGAGAACCAAAACTACCCTCAAGCAATAAGGACTGCCCTGAGCCATCAAAATCCCTGCCTGTGATTGGCCCCAAGACAATAATCTATTTGACCTGCGCTGCCCACCTGCACATACCTACCCACTTTTGCCCCTCCTTTGCCTTTTATAAACGTGGAAGTATTTTCAGTACTTCAGAGACCTTCTAAGAGAATTAGTTCACTGTCTTCCCAGTTTTTGCCTCACTGAAATAAATTCCTTTCTGGTTTCACTATAGCTCTTATCTCTGCCTTTGGATTTTTGTCAGGGCGAGTGCCAAATCTGATCTATTTGGGACCCCCAGAGCCAGGTACACTTTCACTCCTATACTCCAGCTATACTTTCTTCTCTCTGAGATGAAGCTATAGGCTCCTTTTGGGAATTTTTATTTATGATTGGTTTCTATCACTAGCCTTCATTTAGAGACTCTTTGTTCATTGCCCATTTATTCACAGTATTTGTCAAGCATGTACTATGTGCCAAGCCCTAAATAGGTGCTGGGCATATAGCTGTGAGCAAAAGTGATGAAGTTCCTGCTCTCATGGAGCCGATTTTCTAGTAGAGGTAGCATTTAAAGTCTATGCCCATTGTCCAGAGGCAGATGGAAACTAGAATTGTGATTGGTGGCCTTGTGTTTTGCTAATATAAAGAGTCCTGTCTTTATTCTCTTTCGCAGTTGTTTTATTCAGACCTTAGGATTCAATGTGATGGTCCAAGGACCAATATAGGCCATCACTTGGGAGCGCATTAGAAATACAGAATGTCATACTTTATCTCAGACCTACTGAATCAGAATCTGCACGTTTACAAGATCTCTGGATGACTCCTATGCATATGAAAATTTAAAGAATACTGGTTTAAGGCCTACAATTTATTTAATCGATTATCTTAATTATTTAGTAACTACCCAGTGTTCAACTAGCCATATGTTCAACTGGAAAGGAATTTTAGTGTTCATAGTCTTAGTTTATTTTCATTGGTACATAATCTGGTTTCCTCAAAAATCACCTGAGGAAGTTGTTAAAAATGTAGGCTCCTGGATGCAACCTTAATTCTGCTTAATTGGGTCAAGGTTCAGTCTCAATAATCTGCATTTTTATAAGCTTAGCAAGTGATTCTTATGCATATTAAAGCCTGAAAAGGATTATTCTAGATTAATTCTATATTGATATTCTTCTAAGGATGAGTTTGTCAAGAATCGAATCTTTAGTTAATATGCTCCTGCCTAGAAAGATGAACTATTGCACCTGTGTCGTCATATATTTCTGTGTCATGTGGTGGGAGTTTGAACCAGGGTTTTCAATCTCAGCACTATTGACTTTTTTGACTGGATAATTCTTTGTTATGGGAGATTGTCCTGGGCATTGTAGGATATTTAGTAGCATCCCTGGGCTCTACCCACTAGATGCCAATAGCACACTCGTGTTTGTATCCATACTCCCAGTTGTGATAACCAAAAGTGTATTCAGATGTTGTCAAATTTCTCCTGGAGGTCAAAATCATTCCCAGTTGAGAACCATTGGTTTAAATTAAGTAAATACTAGGAAGATAGCTGCATGTGAGCATGATACCTAACCCCGGTTTCTGTAGTATTATTTGGTCTTCTTGAGGGCTTTTGGTTTTGTGTCAAGAGTGAAGAGGAATTTATATACAAGCATATAAGGGCTGCCTGGCACTTCAGGCTTGTTTTAACAGTGAATGTGGGGAAGACATAATGTGATGATGGGGAAGAGGATAAACACACACTTAGGACTAAACAAGATTACTACAGGGGCTAGATCCCAAAGAACAAAACAAAATTAGATATAAGAATTATTTTTTTCATTTTCAAGTAGCTCCAAGATGCTGTGAAGACCGAGGAAGATGATGCTGTGTGTTGTCTCAAGAGTTATGTAGCTTTGAGGATGGGAGTTCTTTTAAAGGGACAAAAGTAGGGACACACAGGGATATGCACTAGCTTTGGCAGAGACTCAGAGAACATGGAAAAGGCACAAAAGATGCCCAGGGTGGGGTTGTAGACACTGATAGTAAATATATGTTGATTTATTCCTGAACCCATAGAAACACTCAGGGTATACTGTTGATGGAAACTCTCAGATTCATCAAAAGCCATGGAAATTCGTATCCATGCCTGTAACATTATGAAATATCTGGTATGATTTTGAGTTTTATTTGGCCCCCTATTGTCACCAGATTGCTTACCTTTGCATTTCCTTGTAGTATGCAAGAAACATTTGCCGACTGCCAATGTTAAAAAGTATTTATAACTTTATCAGGCCTTTACTACTCAATTGTGTCAATGCTGAAAATAAATATGAACAAATACTTATTTTGTATACCCATATTTTGCAGAAGAGTTCATCTTGTGCCTAGATGGATACTCTGCAGATTTATATGTGCAGCTGCTTGTAATTATGTCTGAAAAATATATGTCAGAAGAAATTTTGAGATTTAGCAGACAAATGAATGTAAAATGTTTGTATAGATCAAATAAAATCTTTCCAATTTTGACAAGTGGGGGCAGTTCTGATGTTATGGAAAGAACGTAGCTCAGGGAGAATTGGGCTTAATTCTTACCTCTGCAATTTATTAACTGTGAGAACTTGTGCAAATCACTTACTATCTCTGGGCCTCAGGTTCTTCATCTATTAAATGGGCACATTTGTGTTACGAGGTTGGGAGAACAGAGGTTAAATAAGTTTAAATAAGATTGAGTATGTGAAAAATACCTTCCAGAAAAATAAGTTCTTGGTAAAAGTTTGTGATTAAATATGTATTTATTACTACCAGTGTGTCAGTCAATTCATGCAACAAGAATTTAGTTTTGGAACTAAGATGTTCATTATAAGCTTATTGAAGACTTGAGGCAAAAATACTCTGAGAATACATATGATGATATTATCTTATAGTTTAAGCCAATTATAATGAGATCTTTAACTACTTCAGTAGCTAAGTTACCATGGATTATTTCCAGAACCAAATCACTTTATGCCAAATTCCTTTCTGGTCTGAATAAAATTTTAACCAGTTCTTAGATATAGAGTGTGTGTAATTTATCCTCATTATGCAAATTATATGATAAAACTTTAAATATAACAATGGGGATTCCTGTTATTTTTCTGTAGGTGAGTAGTACGATAAAATACCTGGTAGTTATTTGCATGTACCTGTTTATTAGTATTCGGAAGAAAATGTCTACTTAGACTTAAGCAATCCATTTTAGGTCATTTACAGGTATCTTATGTGAAGCAGTGGCTTATTATTTTCTCATTAAATGAAAATATTATTTTGAAAAAGAATCTTTTCCCCTGGAAAAGAATCCATTTGAAGTGATCTGTGGGTGTCACATGATTAACAATTTTTAAAAATTTTATTGATGGGATTTTTGTGACTCTATTAAATTTAAGGTCAGGAATAACTTAAAGATTCTAAGTACCAGCTTTATCTAGCCTTCCAAGAAATCCGAAACATGCGTTCTAGTTATATTTGTTAAAAGTGTTGAAGTCAATTAACAAACTCTTGCTTGAAATGAAACTGCTATTATCATTCCCTTTGCAATTGCCTTCCTTTCTTCATGTTTTTGCTTCCAAGAAGAACTAACTCCAGTATAAAATAAGATAATCGCATTGCATCAAGGACATCTGAAAAAAAGACTCAGAGATAGGAAATGGAAGTTTCAGCATGGTTAATGGCAGGGAACACTATAGCTAGAAATGTGTCAGGATTGTACAAATAAAACAAATCTAACTTTTGATTCAGTGGCTCTGAGATTCTGCTTGGGATAGGTTGTGAATTTGTGATGCTGTGAAGAAAAATGAAATGACCTCAAAGCAACAGACATGAGAGTAAATATTAGTTTCATTATCAATATCATGAATAGACATAGGAATAAGTTTTTAGGAGATAACATTAGCTATGAATTCCAGGAAGCAGTTAGGCATAATTTAAATGAACGTGACAGAGAAATACGAGACTTGCGATACGTTATGGAGAAGCAATTGACTTGTGTGGGCAAATGACTGTTCCAGAGTAAGAAGAGCCTCATGGGTTTGGACATTATGGTTCAAAATTACATCCCTTACTCCTTGGTATGATATAAAAATAGATCCCTGGGATTTTAAAAATACATAACAGTATTTTCACTTTTCCTTTTTATTCCATCTTAACTTTCCTCCAAGTAATTTATCTTTGATACAAAGAATATGTTCCCAAACAGATTTTTAGAAGTTGTTCGTATCCTTAAATAAGATTGTGATAGTGAAGAAATGGGAATGAAATCACAGAACATATATGTTTGTTGGTACTGAGTTGCTGTGAGGTCGTACTTCCTAATCAACATTAAACACTGATTAAGATTGTCAAATTTAACAATGCAGTTTAGTCAGTGATTTATGTATAAACAAGCAATTGGAGATTGGAGTGGTTCCATATCTTTCATGAAAGCACTGATGCAATGTTTAGATTAATAACTCCGAATAGACATCAATTTGGATATTATAATGACTGAAAGCCTTGTTTTTGGCAAAATAAACATATATTTGTTAAATTAGTTTTTAATATTTAAAAATAGTAATCTGCCTTTTTGGAGAGAATGCTGTTCGACTTGATGAATTTTCAAATCCAACATGACAAGGCAATCTTTCAAATGAGCCTGTCTGTTCTTTAATTTCAAGCAAGTTGGATTCAGCCAAAATAGCTACTAACTAGCTATGAATAAATCCAGACAAAAAGTGCAGACGTAGAGACAGATGGAATCCCCATGGCCAAAGAGGTTAGGGACACAGTGAGGAGGAATTGGGTCTTCATCTGGGCCTTGAAGAGTGAATCCAATTTAGATTGGCAGAGGAGTAAGGAAAGAGAAAGAGCAAGACATATTTTGGCTTTTTTCTGCAACAGGAAGTTTATAGCCAGGAGTGTTGGATCAAACTGCTGAGATGGGGACCGGATTGTAGAGAAACAATGGGTTACGTGGAGTGATCCTATTCAAGATCATAAACTACTAAGTTATCGCAAACATTCCAGAAACTTCCCAACTTCATATAGGTTCCTTGACCATGAAAAGAGGTTAACTCCATAAGTGCCCCCTAAGTCACAGGGTTGTGAAAATTAACATATAATATGTATGAATATGCACCACAAGAGCCAAAGTGTTATAAAAATGTCAAGTGGCCGAACTATGTGGGCATGGCTACCAACCCTGTTAGGTGCTCTACTCTGCCTCAGTAATTTGATTATGCATCCCAGCTAAGTTTCCTCTCATTTCCTACCCTGATTATTGTAAACCTTCACCATTCCATGCAAATTTTTTTTTTATTTTACCCATTCTCTTTTCTCACCAGGTAACTTCTTTGCCAACAAAACAGAATACAGACCCCCCCCCCCCCATTATATAAAGACACATGCCTCATGCCCACCTTGTCTTTCTTCTTTCTCCTCAGTCTCAGTGGAATAGATAACCCTTTCTTTTAGGACTGATGGGTCCATCTGAGGACTGAATCTCATCTCTTCCTGGCTTCAATGGAAACGTATCCCATCCATTGTCCCTTCAAACTGTTTTCAACCTGTTTCTGTTCACTCCTTCCCATCGGCATTTAAATATGCCCACGTGTATCTCCCTTAACCACACATCCCTTCTAGCTTTTGTTTTATGGACCTTCTTCCCCTTTATATATCCACATTTCTGAAAGGTATGATCGATTTTCACTGTCTCCATTTCTTCATGTTAGAGGCTCTCCTTCACCTAGATATTTCCCCTTCAGTCTAGATATTTCATCCCATCTCCCCTCCAAACTACTTTCACGAAGGTCACCGATAACTTCTATACTGTTAAATTAGACATCTTTCAGCCCACATTTTGCTTGATCTCTAGGCAGCAATTAATTCTATTGATTGCTCCCTCTTTCAAATACTTCTTTACCTTGTCTTCATGATACTACATTGTATTGAGCAGGGATCAGAGTTGCAAACAAGAGAACCCGCTCTGGCAGTTGAAGCAGAACAGGAATATATTGAAAGATGTTAGGTGGCTCACAATATATGTGAGAGGACAGGTTCCGATGATGTTCAGCCAAAACCATGTATGTCACACCTGGGTACAGATCCCACTACCTCTGCCTCTGCCTGTTGGTGTCAACACCGCAACTCACACAAATATTGCATACTGTTCACTGATGACATCTGGGTCTGGAGTCCAGAATTGGTGCCGCTGCTACCATCCTAAGTGCTGAATGCCCTCTCCACCCTGCTTGCTAGATTTCACAACCTTGCTTCCTCATGAGTTCTCTTATGAATTGAAGTTTTGCATTAGTGCCCATGATGGGCAGTCCTAGGTTACAAGCCTACATACTAGCTGCCAAGTATGCTGAAGTCTAAGGTGTGACCTCCATCTCGGGGAGCTGAGGATTTCCTCAAATATAGAATGTATGTTAAACGGTGATTACTGACCACTATTTCAACATTCATCTATCTACCTTCAAACCTCTCCTAGCTTTGCTGCTACCTCTCTGAGCAATCTTTTCAGTCTCCTTTCTTTACTTGCCCCCTAAGTGTTGAAGTTCCTCAGGCCTCCATCATAAGTTTTTCTCCTCATCCTGCACTCTTTCCCTGGGTGATGTCTAGTACTATGGCTTTAATTACCTCCTCTGTGCTTGAGGCTCCCAGATCTTGACTTCCAGCCTTGTCTTCTCTCTTGGTATCTCTAGATGATAGATAGATGATAGATAGATGATAGATAGATGATAGATAGATAGATAGATAGATAGATAGATAGATAGATGATAGATAATAGATGGATATCCATGTCTTTATACTTTCTCCATATGCAACTAGAATATACTGTCCCAAACACAAGTGAAGCCAAACTACAAGCGATCTTCCTCTTAACTTCCAGTTTTGCTCTTCTCGAATCCATCCTCTCTCTACCTTACAGGTAAAAAGATCTTGCTTAGCAATTTATGTCATTTCATTCATTTGCACCCTTTAGAGGAGAAGCACCCTCCTACCCCCACAAACACACACATACATATGTGCCTATATGGGCAGACAGTGTCTCTGAAAGGTCGCACAGGAAATTGGCAAAAGTGCTTAGGAGATTAGAAGTGGGACAGTTGAGTGGCTGTGGGTTGGACTTACCTTAATTTGGCACTTTGTTGTATCTTTCAAAGTTTATACTCTATGTACATATGATAGATTTAAAGATTGATTTAAAAAACTTCAATAGATTCCCATTGATCATTAGAAGGTCAGTTTCTTTTGTGTTTCTTGCAAGACCTACACACAGAACAGCTCCTGCTTACTTCATCAGCCTTATGTAATGTTTTGCTATTCTTTGAATATATCAGATTCTCTGACTTTCCAACATAGTTCCCTTGTTTGGAATATTCTCATCTTTCCCATCTCTCCTTTAGTCCTCTGCTTAGAGGTTACACCCTCCTGAAAGCTTTGCCTTGCCTGTAAGATTTGGAGTACTCACGTTTTGTTCCAGATGGCACTATCTTTATCAAATTCCCATAGCATTTTTTTTAAATTATTACTTGTCTCTCAGAAGGACTGTAACTCTGCAAAGACAAATACTACATCTGTCTTCTTCAAGGCTATGCCATTGGTATCGCAGTTAATACCTTAGGAAATAGTAAGAATTCAATAAATATTACCTACATGGATAAACTCCTCATGCTCTTGTTTCCTCAGCCCCTTAGTATTCCAAATGATCTCACCTTTCCCTGTAGGTGTAATTTTATGATCCACTCTCAACCCTGTCTCAAATTTTACTTCATGTCTCCATGTATAGATTTTAAATGCAGGAATCCTAAACCTAGGAATAACATATTCTATTAAAAGTAGCAAGAACAATGATACAATACCAGCGCTTTTACTCTTGAAGAATGTACCATACAATTTACAATGAATGAATCTAAAAAGATGAATGAAGAAAATATATGGTTATTATTTTGAGATGTCAAAAAATCAGATGTTTCAGTAGCACATGATAGTTTTTAATACATAAAAATTAATATTTCGTAAACAAACTTGTTAATGTCACTGACTTCAAAATACAATTGCTTGCAATTTCTTTTAATGTTAGCCTATTTGGAAATGGCATTTTAATTTATTCTCTACTGATTTTTCACTGAGCAACCTACTTATACTTGCAAATTCTTTTTTATTTTCAAAAATACTCTTATCTTCCCAAATGTTACTCTCAAATCTCTTTCCAGAATTACATTTCTCAGAACTTAGGCCTTTTCCTGGTTTATGAATTAAGTCATTGATCTCCTTGCCAACTTTGCCAAGCCAGTTTTTCACAGCTCGTGGGCCAAGACTTAGCAATAACCCATACTGATGCGTACTCATCTTTGATACGTGGAGTCCTTGCTGTTGAGCTGCATGACTTCAAGATTCTATTGGCTAAGCAAGAAAGCATTAGTATTCATTAACAGGCTATTATAATCCTTTTACAGGGCAAAATTGCGATAAAATGCTGTAGCCTTAGAAATATATGGGCAGCCCGGGTGGCTCAGTGGTTTAGCGCCGCCTTCAGCCCAGGGCCTGTTCCTGGAGACCTGGGATCGAGTCCCACGTCGGGCTCCCTGCATGGAGCCTGCTTCTCCCTCTGCCTGTGCCTCTGCTTCTCTCTCTCTCTCTCTCTGTGTCTCATGAATAAATAAATAAAATCTTAAAAAAAAAAAAAGAAATATACCATGCTTCAAAAAATGGCATCAGTGACATACAAAGCATAAGATGGGCTGGGGGTAAGGGTGGGAGTAGCCGGGTTCTGTGGCAGAAGCATGCAGGCAACACATCTGAGTGCCCACTGCCTCCAAGGATAATCTGGAGACCAATCTAGAGGCCAAAAAGAACATGAATGTGGGATCTGGGGTCTGGAAACAGTGTTGTTATTTTGATTTCCACTCATTAACTGTTTAAACTTGTGCTGAAGGGAATATTCCAAAATCCCAGATCTGATTTAATTAACCCTCTCCTAAAACCTTTCCCATTTCATATAGGATGAAATTCAGATTTTTTAAATGTATCTCATGAAAGTTTCATGATCTGATTCCTGCCACCTTCTTAATTTGTCTTTGGCATTTCTGTTCCTCCCATGTCTTTAATTGTAAATGACTGCATTTAGGTTAGGTGATATCTATAGTTCTTTCAGGTCTAAAAATCTGTGATTCTGAATAATTACAAAGTCAGCCTCAGCTTTCAGATAGGATAAAAGGGAATTTATAAATTTATAAATTCCTGTTTCTAAAATAGATCAGCTTGAATTATCCGGGGGCAAGAGAGGTTGTTGAAGTATAAGAAACACAGTTTACTTATGCTTTTTAAGTCCGTTGGAGTATGACCGTGTATCCTACAAAATCCCAGAGAATCAGATTCTCCACTGCAACCATATAAATCGTGTTCTCTTTGTTAGAATTGTAAAGTCTGAGAGCTTCAATGACGTGGAAACCTCTAGCCTTTGTTTTTATAGATGATGAAATTAAGGTCCAGAGAGATGAAATGCTTGTCATGTTTATAATAGAGCCAAAGACTAGAATCCAGTCTTCTTTATTCCCACTGCAGTGTTCTTCCCCCCACAAGGCTGTATTTTACCACAGTGGCTTATGTTCATGGTTCATACAAAAAGCTCATGCCTGGGCAATGTACTGGGGAGACAAAAGATTCACTCTGCCAAGTTGAGCTCCAGGTCAGACCAGTGTGAATCAGGATACTTATCCTTTCTCCTTCTACATGAAAAGCCATGAAAGGATTCATTGATTCATCTAGCAGGTTTTTAGTGAGGGCCAGCCATTGTCCTAGAACAGGGTCTCTACCCTCCAGAATCGTATTCCAATAGAAAGAGACAACAGACGTACCAACACATAACTTAATGGGATATTTTCAGACACTGATAAGTAAGAAATGTGGAGAAACTGAGGTGAGGAAGGTTACTTTAATTTAGTGAACTTCTCCTCACCTTGATCATACCTCTCTCATCAACTCCATAGTTGCTCCATCTTACTAATAACTCTTGTGAGATTTATTTTCCTATGCCACTTCCCTACTCCCCTCCTTCCAAATGCTTTCGTGTTTCCATATCAGAGCAAGGAAGATATCTTTCTGATGTTTGTGGGAGATTTAAGTTTATTCCCATTGTGTCTTCTATCCTATAGCTATATTTCTGTTTTATTTCCTGCATAAGCTCCAACCAAATGGAATATTCGCTGTTCTTCAGTATTTCATGTCTTTGCTGCCTATGCTGCCTACCATAGACTCCGATCTCTACAATATCTCCTGCTCATCTATGAGCCTCTCTGCTGTTCTGTGGCAGCACCCTCCTTCTGTTTAAAATCTGTTACTTTAAGCCTACTTCTTCAAAACTACCTCACTCCCTGTCACACCAACCAGCAGATTGTCCTTGGTTGTCCCTGCTCTTAGTCACCAACTTTCCTTTGAATACCAGTCCTGGTAGTGAGTGCATTCTTTCCTCTGTTCCTCCCTTCCCCTCCTCTTTGCTCCCCTCTCCTTTCCCCTTCCCTCCCCTCCCCCTCTCTTTTCTTTCTTCTGTTCCCTCTCTTCTCCTCTCCTCTCCTTTCCTGTCCTTTCCTTTTCTAGCATTTGGCATATAGGACCTCATGCTGTTATTTTTGTTCTATCCAGGCTTCTTAATTTCATTATCAGCTCCTCAAGTTGAGGGAGGGAAGAGTTAGAAAATCATTTATCTCACCAAATGTAAATCCCCAAATTTGCCCTGCATTAATAAGCTCAGACCAAAAAAGTACTGTGTTAAAAAACGTTGGCTTCTCTCTATTTAATGCACATTGTGTACGTTTCTTTTTCATAATATGCATCACTTCATAGCATTATTGTTTATGTGTTATTTCTTAAGCTAGAATTGGACATGTTGCATGTGCATTATATACTTGTTGAATTAATGAGTGCACATTTAAAAAACATGACTAGGTATTTCGGAGCCTGTAATTTACTCATGTACACGGTGAGTTTTAAGGAAGGAGATGGAGGAAAAATAGTAATATAATGGCCCTGAAATCTTGTTTGACCATGCAGCATTCTGTTTTCAAGGAACTATGGGCCTCTCTTAGAGATATTTTTCTCCAAAGACCAGGCTTAAAATACAGAAGGCACCTATGTGGATGACAATGATAGTGCTTAAAAGTAAGTTTTTAAAGGCAAAGCCCATGCTTTAACTGTCTTTGTACTGAATTTTGGAAGAGTTGTTAAAAAGCCACATGGTCCAGCAGCATGTGCTTTGCGTGAATAGCTACAGCACGTCCAGCCCATGCCTGAATACATCTTCTTGGCAGGAGCTACCTTCTGTGGCATCTCTTTCCAACTCTGTGCAATTCTCTCTGCTTAGCAGAAAATCATATTGCAGCAAACGCCATCCCTGGTACTGTCCATGTGTAATTGTAGTTCTACTGCTTAGGGCCATCAATATGACTGGAAATTCAGTAAAGTGACTTGGACATAGGAAACATTCAATAAAAGTGCAGAGCACTGCACCGAATCGTGAGAACTTGACATTAAGTTTCTCAATTGGGACTTCAGACAAAAATATACCCTGGACTCACTTTTTAGAAGTGCCATTTTAGGGCCTGTGACTATCTGCATATATAAGTAGAAATGACATTTATGTAGCTTTGCGGCTTTAAATGAGACTCTTTGGGGACTTCCTTTTCTGAAGATGGGGCATGAGAAATTAAAAAGGCAACTGTGAATTGGGTATACAGTGCTTGCAATCATATTCTTTGATATTTTACTGCCCCCACCCCACCCCACCCTGCGACAGTACTGCTCCTGATACCTCATGTCTCTCGGTCATGAATCCGATATTTCTTTGTGACCCAAACCTTCAAGTTCCTAAAAGAACTTCATGTTAAATAGGTTTCCTCGTTTTGCTTTATGACCCTACATGTGTTTTCTCTGATCATATGATAGTTTCAAGGGAAATATCTACAAAAGAAAATGGGACTGGCCAGTGCCTCCCAACAGTGAGTTCTAGAGTCACTACAACAACTGTTAGAGACAGTATGTAGGCCCATGTACCCCTTCACAAAACATCCCTATTTATCTTATAAACCAAATTATCCAGTAACTTTGGCTGTAAATAGGGTAATCACCCTAACTGTCACTTTTCCCAGTCTCCTCCCATAGGATGTTAGTACTTTCAAAGCTCTCATTCTTATGAATTCTTGGGAGGGATCCAGGGTAATTTGTATACCTATGAGTTTGATTTGCCAGGTCTGGTGGCTACTCCTACTGAGGTGGGCTTCCTCCTCTAGCATACTATTTAGAGAGAGGGACAGTGCCTTCAGTAATTAATGCTTGCTCCAGCTGGGCTACATCCTTGACTCTACCAGGAAATATGGTCTCTCACTGGGAACTAGTCTTGTTTTGAGGAGATGCTGCAGTGTACTCAATAATTCTCTCCTCTGATAACTGAGATGTCTTCACTGAGTCGTGTTCATTATTCTTGGCTCTTTCTTCCCCAAAGGTAAATTCTTTATACCTTTGTGTACATGAACTTCTTCATGGCCATCCCTCCAGTTCACAAGCTTAAGCCCAGGGGACTCCTGCAGTGGCTTTCAGTAACTTTCACTTCTTTGCAGCACTCTCTCAGAGGAGCAGGGTTAAAGACTATTGATTCTGGTGAGCACATTAATTATCCCATATGATTCCTATTATTATCTTAAGACCCTGGAAGCAAATGAGTTTTCATCATATTCCCCCAGGGTGCCTGTAGTTTGATTTTTAGGCTGTAATTGAATGTGATACTTTCCTTGCAGTCCAGTGCAAACATTTAGAAGTAGCATGATATCATGAGAAGAGTATTATACTAGGAGTCAGAACATCTGAGATCTATTCTTAGCTCTTCCTTTTACTAGCCTTGAAGCATTTATTCATCCATTCTGCAGCATTTATTGACCTTGTGATATCCTAGACACCTTATAAGGTATTGTGAATATAAAAATGAATTACACACTTAGTGATTCCTAACCCTGCTTATGCATTAGACCAGGGGTCATCAGACTGTGGCCTGCAGGCCAAATCTGATTCAACTTCTGTTTTTGTAAATAAAATTTTATTGAAATATAGCCAGGCTCATTCATTTACATTTGCCTATGGTTGCTTCTCATGTTGGAACAACAGAGTGAAAGTTGAGACTGAGAGCCTATAAGCCCCAAAGCCTAAAATGTTTACTATCTACCTCTTTATTGAAATATTTTGCTGATCCCAAAATTAGACTCATCATAGAGAAGATTTAAAAAAGAAATCATTGCCTATGTTCCACCACAGATAGTTAAATCAGATTTGGAATGGGGGTTTGGGAGTTGGCCCAAGAACCAATGTTTTTAAAAAGCATCCCAGATGAATATAATGTGCAGCAAGAGTTAAGAGACATGAATAGCTCTGATCTCTACCCTGGAGGAGTATATGAGCCTTATTGGAGAGAAGAAGCTTATAAAAGTTAATAAAGGTACAGTGGATGAATCTGTAATGGAAACAAAGTTCCGTGAGGGACTGCATAGGGAGCATTTTACTTCATTAGGGAAGTTTTCACAGAAAGACATTTAAACAGATTCTTGAAGGATAATCCACTAGTGGGCAAGATCTACTAAGGCTAGTGATAAGGAAAGAAGAAATAGAGGAAACAGCATGTTCAGAGGCATGTACGTATGAAAGAGCATGGTCCGTATGAGGAATGATCAGAAGCTCGATGTGGCCAGAACACTGAGAGGGAAGGAAGGGTGGGATTATAGGCTGTAAAACCAGAAGAGTAAGGGGCAAGACTGGGAAGAGCTTTGTATGCTAAGAGGTTTGTAATTTATTGTGTTAACTTTCATTTAGAAGTTGAATGGAAATTTGAGCCTTTTTAGCCCTCCATTTTTCCATCTGTAGAATGAGTAGTTAGCTGAAATGATTGCCAAAGTCCTGTAGCTCTAAAATATAACTTTCTGGGCCCCTAGGTGGCTCAGTCAGACAATTAAGTATCTGCCTTGGGCTTAGGTCCTGATCCTGGGTCTTGGCATCCAGCCCTGCATCTGCATCCAGCTCCCTGCTCAGTGGGGAGCCTGCTTCTCCCTCTCTTCCCTGCTCATGCTCTCTCTCACTGTCTCTCTCTCAAATAAATAAATAAAATCTTAAAAAAATATAAATTTCTCATATTATATCAATTACTTCTTTTGATACTCTCAGGACTGGGAACATAATTCGGGTTATATATAGGAATAGCATGACTTCTGTAATTGTAGGTCACCTGACTATCTCCTATAATTGATCCATTTATTTTAATAGTACAAATGAGAGCACTACTATTTTGTGGATTCACCACAAGGGCTTGAGAAAGCAGACTTCTGGAGGAGAAATACCATGCCTGGCCAGTGCATTAAGGCCCTTCATAAAGAGTATTTCGTAATAATAAAATATTTGTAAAATAGTTTATGTTCCATGCACAGAGGCGCTGTAAAATGGGGACAGTCTTATTGTAAAAAATTCTTCCCAATTAGCACTAGTGCCTATTATGGCTTACCATGTGTAAGTCTTTACACTCAAAACTTGGTGTGTGAATTGCTATGGAAGTTCTTCAGTATGTTATCTTACTGGGGCACCAGGGTGGCTCAGTGGTTGAGCGTCTGCCTTTGGCTCATTTTGTGATCCCAGGTCCTGGGATCGAGTCCCACATCAGACTCCCTGAGGAGCCTCTGCCTATGCCTCTGCCTCTCTCTGTGTGTCTCTCATGAATAAATAAATAAATAAAATCTTAAAAAAATACATGCTGTCTTACTACTATTTTACAGCTTCTCTCTTATATCAGGTCTCTATATTGTAATTTCATCTCTGTTCAGACACTTACTGGGATAGCTATATCTCTATTTATAACTCTAATAAACTACATGTTATTGGTTTCATGTCTTTAAGTGAAGGTATTCAAGTTCTGGTATATGCAAATACTTTATTTACCTTTTAGGGTCTCCCCAAGTATAGAGAATAGCCAATGAATCAAAAAAACAATATGTGATAGGCTCAAACTATAAAGATTCCAAGACTCTGAGGTAGCCAGATTTTGTATTCTCTGATTCATTTTATCAAATGCTGGTAGATGAAGCACTGAAAATTTCTAAATATATTTAGAATGTTGCAAATTGAAATATACAGACATCTTTGAAATTCCAGCAAGAGCTGTTGGAAAAAAAAATGTTTATGGTTTCTGAACATCATTAGAACAACAAACATTCCTATTAAAGGAGATGTTTTGAATACTTTTAAAAAATGCTTTTCAATTAGAAATCATTGCCCTCTCCCCAACAATGAAACTTAGAGAGAAACTCTAGAATATTGGCCACTATTGACCTCTTTGCCCTCCTTTTTCTTCACAGACATTGATGAGTGCGCTGAAGGGCGCCATTACTGCCGTGAGAATACGATGTGTGTTAACACCCTAGGTTCTTTCATGTGCATCTGCAAAACTGGATACATCAGAATTGACGATTATTCATGTACAGGTAAAGAGTGACTATTTATGAAATAAAATATTCCTATGCCTGGAATTTACTTTTAAAAGATCCTTTTAACTCTAATTTTTTTGGAGAAGTATGCCATAAATATTCCCTTACAACAAAACAAATAACAAGGAAAAGCACATCTCCTTGATTTGGTAGTTAATTCTGAATCTGTTCTAAGGAAAGGAATACCTACTTACTCTGGGTAAATTTTATACTCCCCATTAGGAAAGTAAAGAAAAACTAGAGAACCAAATTAAAATTATGCTAATTTTATACTTAAACAGTGTTTACACTCAAAACTTACATGAATTCTATGGCAAATGTGAAAAACAGCCCTTAAATAATTTTTCCTTTATGTGGCAGTAGATTTTTGCATAGAAGAAGAATAACATAAATAATGTGATGTTTTCAGAAAGTTTCTTGGAGTGCTAGGAAATGGGAATATTAAAGAAAATCAGGCTCCTTCATGCCTCTGGGAAATGCAGCTGAGTACATCAAAAAAATTTTACTTACGTTTGTTTTAGGAACTATAACTCCTTACCGCCCAGAGTTCTGTTCAGGGATATCTCGAATGTTAGTAATGTTTAAAGTTGGTCCTGGGGTAAGATAACCTATTGACTTCATATTCTGTGAGTTCCTACCTGTAGAATATGAAAGAAAATGGTGCTAGACAAGTAGCTTGAAGCTATAGGGTTTGAGGAAATGTTGGTGTGAAGTAAGACATTTCTTTGGATTTCCTTTTTTTAAAATAGAATAATCTTAAAAATAAATAAGTTTTAGGAAAACATGTAGAATCATAAAACCAGAGAACATTTAAAAACATTATTCTTGTCACTTTTTACCCTCCCTGTCACTTTCTACTCTACCTCCAACTTGATAATCTTTCTCAAATGGATGTACAAATAATACTTAGAGGTTTCCAAGGAAAGAGGCTCTATAACACTCCAGTAAAAATATGAATCTATCTAATAAAAGTGTCACCTTGTGCCTTTGTACTAGAGTGCACTCTTCTAAGTTTTCATTACAGTGACCGTAATGTGTACTATTTGATAACTTGTTTATCCGTTAAAGCAAAGGGCAGGTCCTTCCTCTAAATTCAAATATAGCATTTATATAAAAACAAAATGTTGGATATAAGAAATAAATGAGAAGTGACCTTCCAATCTATGGAGAATAACCAAAGATATTTTGAAAGTAGAATATATATTTAATATAGAGTTGCCAGTGGGTTTACAAATTCTTGCTTTTTTTTTTTTTTTTTTTTTGGTCAATTTATTCTAAACATTTCCACATAATGGGACCAATTCTGCACTTTTTCATTAGACAAAACTTAATCATATTGAGTGGTAGACTTTCTTGAAGGTGGTCTGCAGACATATTTTTCAGTGTAAAAAAAAGAATATAAACAAATCTTAACAAATACATGGAGAATAAAATACAGTTTGCTGTATTATCGGTAATAGCAATGATTCTGAGTTCCGATGTATTTGTTAACCATGACAAAAATCTTAGTAAAACTATTGCGTCTCAGAGAGCTATTTCAAGACGTGCTTATTAAAAACGAGTGCTAGCAGTTTTCAAGGAGTCTGCTGATTCCTTGGCATGAAAGACTTAAAAAGCTTTCTACATTTTTATACTTCCTAGCGATCCTTTTTGTTTTTCTTATATTCATAAAAAGTGTTCAAGATTGTAAGTAAGAAAAAAAAAGACTGTAAGTAAGAATACATGACACATAATTTGGCCTACTGTTGAATGAGGAGTGTTTCTTCGGGGCAGGGTATTTTCAAGAGCTTCATTTTCATTCCAAGCCTGACTGTTGGCTGTAAATCCAAGGAATAGTTGAGCTGTCATCCCTTACAGAGAATCTCCTGCTTTGGCTTTACCTCTCTCAGTGTATTTTCCTTCCAAATAAAATCCCGCAAATTACTATTTGTTTCTGACTACTGAGGGAGGATTTTCCATTAAGATTGCAAAGTATGTAATGATATAAATGAAGTATCCCTTCGTAGGAATGCCAGTGAAGGCCAAGATCCTTTTAAGAAAAGCTGTTCAGGCCATGATTTTTGTGTCTAAAGAACCAAAGCCAAGAATTTCAATATCTGGCAGGTGATAGAATGTATTTCCTTAATGATGCACCAGCATATCCAGCTAGTACTAGTATTTCTATGCTTCTACTTAAAGAAGGATTTCTTGCACTTAAACTTTCTGTATACTATGGGTAGGTCTACAAATCTATATGAGAATATGAGTAGATTTTATTTTGTAGTCCAAAGTGAGGCGATCTTTTATGTTAGACCATACAGGGTCAGCACTTATTCAGGTCCCTGTAGAGGAAACAAATGTTTAAATTCTCCCTCTTTGAATCTATCCATCCACACTTTAATGTTAGCGTCTGTGCAAAAGGCTTCAAGAAATGATTCCTCTAATTGGGGTTTGCCTTGCAGCTGAAGGTATCTAGCCTGTACCTTTTCAAGAGCTCCCCTAAGAACAGAGTAGGACCTTATTTCTCTGAGAAAGATTGGGATTTATTTCCGTGAATTTAGAAACAGGCATCCACATACTTGCAGTAGTAGGTCCTCCAGAATAAATGTCAAGACTCCACTGCAGAGCCATTCCCTGATGTTTGTGGCTGAGCTCTTGGAGTTCTAAATTTGTTTTGCCTTTGGATCCTTACCCTTCCTTCCTGTTGAAGAGCCCTCTGCCTTAACATCGCTGACATTCTCAGCACAGAACCCAGCAGACTGTCAAAGTTGCTTGCCCCATCTGAAAATTAATTATTCTAATTTAAAGAAGAATCTAAGAGCAATACATGTTACTTTATAGTCAAGAGCTTTGATCAATAAAAGAAGCCTTTTTTGCTTTTATAACCCTGTAGCTCTTGCATAGAAATTATGTGTGCTACAGTGTAATTACCTTCCATAGTTCGTAGAATTGCATAGCTTTTTTTTTCTTTCAGTTTCAGACAGTTTGAGTTGTATTTTCCTCATGATCATAGAATTTTGGAGATAGAAGAATTCTTAAAGATAATCTAGTCCAGTCTCCTAACTTTCACATGTGGGAAAATAGGCTCAGAGAGATTTATTGCCTTGCCTATGGCTATAGAGTTACTGAGAGGCAAAAAGGGGACCAGAAGATAAGCTTCCTTATTCTTAGTCCTCATATTATTCACCATGTGTTTAATTGGCCACTATACAAAAATAAGTAAAGGGAAAGATTCATATTTTGTATAGAAATACATTATTTAATTTATAATGTTTAGTAATTAAACTGCTTTTCTTATAGATTGTTCTGGTTCATTAGCTGCAATTCTAAGAGGAATCTTTCCCCTATAGATCTTATCATGATAATCCCAAATCAGAATTCAGTAGGAAAAATATAAATCACCATTTTCTGGGCCTCTGACTCAATTATACAGTCACACTAATGACTCAGTGGCACAAATGATATAGCAGTTTAAGCTCTTCATTATTATTTTTCTTCCAGCGACAGTGTTACTTATTTATTTTTCTAGTTAATGCTCCATAATCTTGTTCCTTCTCACTTTCTTTCCTATTCTCATAGAGAAAAGAATAGGTATACCTACAAGGAAAGAAAGAGAATGAGAAAGAAGGAAAGAAGGAGGGAGAGAGGGCAGGGACAAGGAAGGGAGGGAAGAAAGGAGGGAGGAAGGAGGAAAAAGAGGATGGGGGAGAGAAGGGAAGGAGAAGAGTTTGGTTCACATGAGCTAAGATGTCAGAAGTCCACTCTTCAGTATCTCTAATTGCAAAAGTAACTTAATTTTTATGCATAACAAAGTTTCTTGGTTACCGATTTGGCCTAATAGCTTTTTTGGTTCACTCATATAAGCATTAATTGAATTGGGCAAATCTTTTTGAGTTTTACGGGATACCCCTTCCTGGAACTGGTGTCGTGTAATAGACAAAGAGTAAAATGTCTCTGGAAACAAAGGCAGAATCCAAGAATTGTGGAATTATCAAAGGATAACAATATTTTGAGTGAAAAGGCATTCATTTTAGAGCTTCCTGCTATATCTCTCTGCTCTGATTATTATAATTTAAAAATGGAATTCTGATTCTTTTTTTTTGTGTATGTGTAGATGAACTTGTGACCTTCCCACCGTCACGTAGTTCTTTAGAGTGGGAACAGGAAATTGGGAAGGACAGACTGTAGAAGGGACGGAAAAAGTCTTGCCCGCGTAGAAGAAAACTGATCCTTTGGGCAGTGGTTATCCAATGAGGGCAGTTTTGCCCCCCTACCTGACAGAGGTGTTTGGCGGTGTCTGGAGATATTTTGGTTATCACAACTGTGGGGAAGGCGGCTGCTACTGGCATCTGGTGGGTAAAGACCAGACAGAGATGATACTAAACATCCTATAATATTATTATTCAGCTAGTTATCCTCTTGAGTAGGTACCTTATTTTCCTAGGATCCTTTCAACTTGGAGCTTTTCTCTGGTTACTTTCCAACTGAGTCATTAATCTTCACACTGCTCAGGACATTCACTACAAGGTAGCTCCCCATAACAAAGAATTATATGACCCAAAATATCAATAGTGCCAAAGATGAGAAATCTCGCTTTAGGGTCAGCTGATTGAAATTGTAAAGGATACACTTTTCTTTTTAACCTTTCCCTTTTCTTTTTCAAGTTTCCCTTAGACCCTGTATAGTGATGTCTTCTCTCACTTTTTAAGGTGTCCTGTGTTCTTTTACTGGCTCTTGACCTTCACAGTAAGGCCCACTGTCCCCCCATTCTTCCTCCTCTTTTCTCTTCTTAAAAACCTCATCTTAGATGAACCTAGGAGAACGGTTCTTCATAGTAAAATATCAGGCCCAGCAGAGGGGACAGAGAGGATTTCTTAGGGAGCCCCTGAAATTACACTATCCTGATGCTTCCCCTGTATGCTTTCTGCTGACCTGACCGCTTCTGTTTCTCCAGGATCTTCTGATGCTGGCTTTGGTCCATGTTGCATATCACAGAAGGTCCAGAAAGTGTTTAAACACAGGAATTTTACTAGACACTTCATTTTTGCTGTTAAACAAAGAGCCTCCTCTGGTGTTCCCCAAGGAATTTTACTTCTGAAAGCACTTAACTTTTATAGCATTGAATACTCCTAGTGCTTACATTTTATGATCTTATTGTTATAGTTACTTCTTTTTCTCTAACATGGTCAATACTGATTTTTTTTTTTTTTTTTAATCATCACTACCATCCTGTTTGTCAGGCTTGTTTAGTTGAGTGATTATGGAGAAAGAGTCATGAATTTGATGATGATAATGTTTTCTCCATTTGTCTTTTTTACTATGAGTTCCCTAACATTTTAAAGAGTCTTGGATACAATTGTCATGCACAGAAGGTTACAGAGAAAGATTTACTACTGTGCAACTAGAGCGAAGATTTTAAGTCAGTCGTAACCCATGCGTGCCCCTTCCTCAAATAACTGATGTGTGTATGCGTGTTTCTTTAAAATTCCCTATAAAGCAATGCTAGAAAAGGGAAGTAGCTTAAAGTTTTTAAAGAGATGATATTTTGGAAAGGCAGCAATAACATTATTCTTTTAATTTTTTAAAAGATTTTGTTTATTTATTTGAGAGAGAGAGAGAGAGAGCATGCACGCACAAAGCGGGGTGAGGGGTAGAGGGAGAAGCAGACTCCCCACTGGACAGGGAGGTCTATATGGGCCTCGATCCCAGGACCCTGAGCCAAAGGCAGACACTTAACTGAGCTACCTAGGTGCCCACATTATTCTCTTATATTCTGCATTCCTCCAAAAAGAATTTAAGCTGGAACTGGTAATTTATTGTATGGATGGAGAGTAACTTCATTATCAGCTATTTAAAAATACCTCTCGATGGATTTATCAAAATCACAAGTGCAGGACAAGACAGAGAATTCACTCTGTGTATATTATGATAATTATTGGTATGTATATAGTAAAGGAAGTAAAATACTGTGGACAATGGCAGAGAGGATGGGGCGCCAGAGAAGTGCAGGTCAGAGAGAACAATGATAACAGGAAGTGAAAATATGCATATCAGCATTCACAAACACACAGAAAAAAAATTCTAAATAAACGAGGTTATTTTGGTTGTAAAATGCCTTCGCACTTTATCTTTAGTAAAATGCCTAGCACAGAAGAAATCTTTAATAAATGTTAGCTACCATCATTGTTGTTGTTCCAGTTATAATTAGACAAGCTATCCTCTTGATAAAAGGTCTTATTTCCCTGGGACCTTTTAAACTGGGCACTTTTGTCTGGTTACTTTTCAAATGAGTTATTATTTTTCAGAAAATACATAGCTTTGCTGGAACAATGCGTTCAAAGTGTTCTTGTTTGTTCCACTGTACTTATTATGCGACTGTGGAAGCGGGCTTAAAAAAAGAAAGAGAAGCCTTGATATAGCTAAGGGGCACTTTCTAGGGAATTAGAAAACTCCTTCTGTAGGTGGATGCGTTGTACTTCCTAAGATGGGGGGTTTCCTATTGCTCTCATGAATGAGCATTAGATTGGGGTGCTCTGGGGCTACCTACATGCATCCAGGGCCCTATGAGGATACTAATCTGCTCAGAGTATAGAATATGACCTCTAAATAATTAGTGAGTCTGCTCAGTTCTCAAGCATAGCAGATTTTATGAGCTCGGCTGCTTCTATGTGGATTTCTTTTCTAAAGAATCACAATCAGCAATCAGACAATCCTACCATCTGGCCACTAGTTGCCATGACTATTGGGAAGGACTTCTGCATTTTTATGAACAACCACTCTAAAATTTTCTTCTCCCAGAATCACCATTGGAAAATACGATAAAATTATACATTTCACGAAATATGAAAATCCGACAACTTTGGGTTTTAAGATCTAAAATATGGCCCCTAATGCTAGAAGATACCTTATTCATTTCCTGTGGTTCACTGTATCTGATTATGCTGTGTAGTTATTATTGAGAAATTTGAAAATATAAACATGATCACAAAAGCACATTAAAATACCAAGCCCCAGGACTCAAAGAATTAATAGTAAAAAGCAACGTCAAGCAAACA
Source organism: Vulpes vulpes (assembly GCF_048418805.1). NCBI lineage: Eukaryota > Metazoa > Chordata > Mammalia > Carnivora > Canidae > Vulpes > Vulpes vulpes. The sequence goes on from NC_132787.1 coordinate 9,528,931, forward strand.
TAATCAAGAAAACATCTCTAGGAGAGTGTGTAGTGTGGTTACCAGGAAGGGTTAATGTTTGGAAAACTTCAGGGCACGTTTAGAAAACTTGCAGAGAACAGAAGTGAGTCATGTCTGTGCAGTTAGTGAGGAGGCCAAGGCAATGTGCTTATCTCTTTTCTGAAACACATATGTGCATGCATACAATTAGCAGTCAGCTCAAAATGGAACAGGCTCAAAGGCTCAGGGAGCTGAATTGCCTTTTTAAAGATGAAAAGCTTGGAAAGGAGACTGTTCTATCTGAATCTGTCAGTGAGTGGGGGAAGCATACCAGCTCCAATATAGCAGTTTCCAGGCTCGTCACAGTCTTTATGCAGCCTCTCAGTGCAACCATTGTATCCATGTATGACCTCCAGCCTGGCCATGGCTTGATCATCAGAGCACTCAGTGGTCGTGTCTACACGAGCTTGCCTCTGTGCAAGCTCACCTGAGCACTGAGATGATGGGAGCTGCCTCATTAGCCAGCCTCACCTGCTTTCACTTGGTTAGTAAACCCTAGTTCACCTTTGTCCCAAATAGATGTATTATTTGAGTTTTATTTTGAGATTTTTATATGAAAAGCACAGAGTTAAAAACTCACATAGGGGAATAAAAAGATTATACATGCCAGGAGTGTAATAATAGCGGTGTCTTAGCAACAGACACCTGTGGAGGACAGTATTCTCGGAGTTGAAGTTCAACAGATGCCTTTCGTTTCCTTCTTTGATTGTTGGCTTTGACATGCTAGCCAGTAAGAAAGTTCAACTTTCCTTCTGCTTCCTCACTCCTCTAGTGCTCCATGGAACAGAGTTCATCCTCCGGTCCTGCTGCCGATCTAATTTTGCAATGAGTGTGTGATCTGATGACATTGCCTTGTCTTGATGCTCTTCTTTTCTCCATTGTCCAGGAGGCCTCTGCATTGTCATATTCAGTCACGGGTTTGGGCTCAGAGGGTGAGTTTCTTCTCTCAAACCCAGAGCCCTGTCTCTCCTGTGCGCTTCTGGTACAGTGAGGCAGAGCCACACTGACTGGTCAAATAGTACTTTCATCGTCTGTTGCCACCTATTTTAGTATGGGTACTTTCTTCATAAAACTTCTGACGAGGATTCCTTTTACTCAAAGTTCTTTTCTCAAAGGAGTAACATTGTATTAGTTATCTACTGCTGCATAACAAACAGCTCCAAAACTTGGCAGCTTAAAATTACACACATTTATTGCTTCACAATGTCTGTGGGTCAGGAATCTGGGTGTGGAAATGCTCCTCTGCTATGATAGCCCTCTGCTGCAGGACCTCTTATAAGGCTGTCATCAAGGTGCCCACCTATGTGGGCTAAGGAGGGATTTTTTTCCAAGCTCACCTGTGTGATTGTTGGTGTAATCCATTCCTTACTGGCTGTTGCATATAGATTGTCCTCCACCCTTACCATGTGGGCCTTTCCAACATGGCAGCATGCCTCATCAAAGCCAGTGAGTAACATCCTATTACTTTTGCTATTGTAAATCGGTTAGAAGCAAATCACTAGGTACAGCCCATACTAAAGGGAGGGGATTACGCAGAGGCATGAATATCAGGAGGTGAAGATTGCTGGGGCCATCTTAAAGGCTGCCTACTACAAACATTGAATATTATAGTTAACTAACCCACTTCAGCTGAATACTGATAAAAGCACCAGGTTGAGGATAAAGGGAGAGAGAGAGGAGTAAAAATGCGTTGTGTAAGACTTGCGAGTAAGTGATTGTGAAAAACTCATGAGATTCCTCTCAGTTTTCTTTACACCTGAACTTTGATACGGGTGTATGGTAAGGTTATTGTCCAATCTAATAGACAAAAATAGTATAAGTGAATCGTTGTAGTACATTGTCATCCGTTCTGTAACAAAGAAATGTGCAGACAGCTGTGGGGAGCCCAGAAGTGACAGTGAATAATCTGGCTTTTGCCTGTCTATGGGCAGCCATCACCATATGACATTTAAATTGAGGTTTTTAAAGGATGAACAGACATTTCAGGAGAGGAAGAAGTGAGAGACAACATTTCAGGATGGAGGAAGAGTAAGTACAAAAGTATAGGTTCTTGTATAATAGCAAGTTTAGTGTGAATGGAATTGTAAGAGATAAAGCCAGAAAATCCTGTAGAAAATTCTAAGACACATTGTACACTTTCCGAAACATTTCATTCAGTCTGTGCACGTTCTAATTGAGATGTATGTTGAAGAGTCAGTGCTTTATTTTTTTCTTTTATGTTATTTTTTCCTTTTTTTTTTTGCCCAAAAGTTGTTTATTAAATTGATCATACTTCTAACAATCGGTGCAGACCTAGAATCAAGGTGATATGGTATTTCATTTCAAAGAAGACAGAATGCTTTGTTGGTGTTTCTGGAACTCCATGAAAGTAAATTGTCAGTGTGGCCTAATGAGAACTGATTTTAGAATTTTTCTAGAATAAAATCATAACCATTAAGTTGCTACCTGCAGCATTTTTATACAATAGATTTGCATACACATGTCCATTAAATGTTATGAAATGCAACAGCAACAAAAGCAAGACTATGGAAATGACTTAGAAGTCCACAGGGCCTCTCTTGTTAGTGCATCCACTTCAAATCATAATCTCCTTAGACCCCCTCTTCTCCATGAACATTTTGTGGCATTTTAGCTTCCAGATACTAGTGCTCATTCATGCTTAGGTTTGGGTCCTTGTTCTGCTATCTACCAGCTGTGACCTTGAGCAACTTGTCTAACATCTTAGCCTATTAATGCATCTTTTTTTAAAATTTTATTTATTCATGAGAGACACAGAGAGAGAGGCAGAGACACAGGCAGAAGGAGAAGCAGGCTCCCTGCAGGGAGCCCGATGTGGGACCTGATCCTGGGACTCAAGGATTGCACCCTGGGCTGAAGGCAGGCGCTCAACTTCTGAGCCACCCCAGGGAGCCCTATTTCTGCATCTTTAAAATGGAATGATATAACTTACCTTACATGCTGTTTTTAGAATTAAATGAGATGACATATGCAAAGTAATGAGTGTGATGGCTGGAACAGAGTGTGCAGTTATAAGTAGGAGTTGTTATTATGTACCTATTTGTGGTAAACAGAATAGTGGCCCTCCAAAGATGTCCACATCCAAATCCCTAATATCTGTGAATATGTTACCTAACATGGCAAAAGAGACTTTGCAGACCTAATTAAGGTTAAAGACAGTGAGATGAGGAGATTATTTTGTGTTATCTGGTTGGGCTCAACCTAATCACATGAGTCCTTACAGAAGAACTTTCCTGACTGTTGTCAGAGGAAGATGGGACTCTAGAAGAATGGTCAGAGTTACAACATTACTGGCTTCGAAGATGGACGTGGGACCATGAGTAGCTGGAAAAGGCAGGAAAACAGAGCCTCCAGAAAGGAATGCAGCCCTGCAGACAACTTGATTTTAGCCTGATAGACCTATGTCAGACTTCTGACCTATAGAAGTATAAAGTAATGAATTTATGTTGTTTCAAGCCACTGAGTTTAGAATACTTTGTTATGGCAACAAAAGAAAAAAAAAAAACCTAATGCTAGGTAACTAGTTGAATAGTCCCCAACTATATTCTAAAATGATTCTTGGGGATCCCTGGGTGGCTCAGTGGTTTGGTGCCTGCCTTTGGCCCAGGGCACGATCCTGGAGTCCCGGGATCGAGTCCCACATTGGGCTCCCGGCATGGAGCCTGCTTCTCCCTCCTCTTGTGTCTCTGTGTGTGTGTGTCTCTCTCTCTATGTCTATCATAAATAAATAAATAAATAAATAAATTAATTAAATAAATCTTTAAAAAAATAAAAATAAAAAAATAAAATGATTCTCACTTCACAATCTCTTTGCCAGTTGTTGAGGAGCAATAATTCAATTCTAATAATTCGAGGGTAAGTCTGGTGTTTATGGGGAGATGAAGTGATAGTCTGCTGGGAAGGTGGGGATCTAGTTCATATCTATGCCCAAATTCCTCACTTTAATGATCGGGTTGCTTTTTTTCATATTTGGTTTTGGTGTAAAAGTTAAGGATGCTCATTATTTTTAAAACACTTTCCTAGTTGGCTTTTAATGAACACAAACACACCAACGCAAAAAAATTATGCAGAAGTAGATCATACATTTACCCCAAACATAGTAGGTCAAATGCTGATGTAGTATCTTTCTCATCTGCCTCCTTTTAAAAGATTCTGAACTTAATAATATGAAGGAAGTTGGCAGACAATAATTTGGAAAGCACTGTTTTAAAAATTCATTTATAGACTGAAGTGATTGTTGAAGGATTGCTGCTGCCATAGATCCTCTGCGTGGAATGCAGGGTTGTTGAGAATGACCATTCAAGAAGGCTCCATGACAGCAAGACTATCTCCGAGTCACAAATTAGTGACCTGTGGGCTACAGTTGGCTCTCGGGGACAATATATTTGGCTTTGGGAACATTTTAGTGGTTCAACATTTAAACAGTCAAAAGATTTCATTATGAAAATCAGGATTTCTAGCCATATTTCCAGATTGTTCTCCATTAGTTCTGGGTCGGTATCATTGCAGCCCTCTTAGAAGTCCTTTCCAGTTTACCACACTCTCGTCTCCCAGTCAATCTGACTCCATAGCTCCAGTAAGAAAACTCATGTTTGGATACTAGAATTCTTACAGCCAGTCTGCCCCATCCATCTGCTTTGCCTTTCTGACTCATGAATTAGAGTATTTTTCGTTTGTAACCTATGATTTATAGTATTAGGTGAGCATAAATATAGCCATCTTAAGCCATGGATATTTTAATATAGAAATAATGTCAAAAGTTTGGCTTCTTTATGAGTCATGACTCTACTCAACCCATAAGTCACATTGATATAAACCCCAGAAGAACCATCAGACATATCAGTAAATTTGGAACTCATCGATATTGATTTTCTTTGTGAAATTAAATTATAATAAACTTAAGTCGTAATGTCATAAGGAGAACCTTTATGCCCTTCAAGTATTGGTCAGATACTTGGCCAATTTTTTTAAAACTCCCAAAAATTTTAGCATATTGCAAAGTTCATAACGGAACAAATTGTTTAGACCAAAAACACATATAATTTGTTGATAAACTAGAAAAGGGGGGATCCCTGGGTGGTGCAGCGGTTTGGCGCCTGCCTTTGGCCCAGGGCGCGATCCTGGAGACCCGGGATCAAGTCCCGCGTCGGGCTCCCGGTGCATGGAGCCCGCTTCTCCCTCGGCCTGTATCTTTGCCTCTCTCTCTCTCTCTCTCTCTCTCTCTGTGACTATCATAAATAAATAAAAATTAAAAAAAAAATTTAAACTAGAAAAGGTCCATGGAAGTAAAACTGTTGAATACTGGATGTTGTTTTGTTTTCTAATCGTCTGTCTATTCATTGACAGATGTTGTATCTCTCAGAAGGGGTAGGAGTCAATGTCTGATAAGGAGGTGATGGCATATTACATATAATGTAATCATCAAAGGGAATACAACATGTGGATTGAATTTGCAGGATTTCCCTGTGAGTTAGTGAATCAGGACATGTTACTGTTTGCAAGTCTTCCGCTGGAGGAGCTGGCCTGGGGCCATAGGCCTTAGTTTGGCTGATGTAAATGATGCTTTGGATTTTGTTTGGCTTCTCTTTGCACATATTGCAATTTGAGGTATTACTTACCTCTCCTTTAGTGGTAAAACTTGCCACATTTTTATGCAGCATTTGATGAATCCATTGATAAGCAACTGACAACGCATGGGGTCAAGAGCCCTATGCAGCTGTCTACCACCTGCCTTGTGATCAAAGGCAACTCCCAACCTTTCTGAATCTCAGTTTCCTGTCAGCAAACGGGGAAAATATGAGTTGTTGTATGTAGTCACAGCTTTTAGTTGCAAGGAATAGGAGAAACTTGGCTGTCTTAAGCATCAAGGGATTTCCTAAAAAGAATACATACAAAGTTCAAAGAGGAATCTGGAAAATGTACAGAGATCAAGGCATCTCTGGAATCTTCAACACCGCAACAGTTTTCTCAGGATGGAGGGATCATACTATGTCACCCCTGCTGCTGGGGGCCACTGCCAGGTGCTGTGTGAGGACCCAAAACACTGAAAATGAACGCTAATGATCTCTTTGCTTTCCCATTACCCATTCTGTGCTTGAAATTCCTAGGCAGAAGCATGTAGTTGTTTTAGTTGATGTCACATGGCCATGTATTTGCCAAGTGGCAGGAGCTTGGCTGGGGGAGAACATGTCTTGCCTTCTTCCGGCTTCCGTAGCAGGAGGGGTATCCTGCTTCCTACCTAGATTCACATAATGGATGTTGTTTCCAGAATAGAGAGGCAGTTGAGATGCTGGATGGGGGCGAGGAGCAGGAGAAAGAGAGAGAGAAAGAGGGAGGTGATGATGAGAGATGATGTTGAGGGGCACCTGGGTGTCTCAGTCAGTTAAGTGTCCAACTCTTGGTCTCAGCTTGGGTCTTGATCTCAGGGTTGTGAGTTCAAGCCCGGCATGTTCAAGCCCTGTGTTGGGCTCCACACCCAGCATGGAGACTACCTAAAAAAAAAAAAAAAGAGAGATAATGATGAGAGATAAAGAGAGATGAAGTGAGAAGAAAAGAATCTACATTGCCCTTACTCCTTAATCTGCTTGGTTGGCGTGGGTTTCTATGCTAATAAGACTTTACAAAATAGAATACCATAGACCTTTCGAAGCATTATAAAAATATAAGTTGGCTCTATTATTCTCACTGTCCCTATCTCAGTTCAAACCTTCATTGTTTTTGTCCTGGACATTTTAGATACTCTACTGATAATCTCACTGTGTGTAATTTTTGGCCACATTATGACCTCAGCTTTATCAATGGCTCTGTCTTCCTATTCAGTGTGGTCAGTTCCCTCTCTAGAAACTTCAGTGACTTTTCATTGCCCACAGAATAACATTCACACAGCTTAGCAAAGCAGTCTGTCTTTCCAGCTTCATGTCCAACTACTCCTTCTACAAATCACAGGCTGCTTCTGCTTTGCGAAACTATTACAGTGGAACATAATGGATACATACATAAGATACAACAATGCAGCGCAAAACTTGATAAGGGACCACACTATCCTAAAAATGGCTGATGTAATTGGCACCAGCCCCCATTCTCAAACTGGGCAAACTAAAGGTCTTAGTTTTGGGCAGTAAGAAGGGGAGTAAGAAGTAACTGATCTACATCATCTGAGATTTTAGCAGTCCAATTCAGAGATTATTTAACTTTGCAAGAATTCAGCAGAGAACATGCCCTGAAGTGATATAGCAGAGGACTTCAATTCCCCAACATGTGTCTGTCTCAGCATCTAGCCCTATAACCTCCCTGTCTGCTTCCGCCCACCTCTTCCACTATCCAGACATAGTGACCTGTGCAGCGGACTCTCCACTCCCTTCTCGCCTCAGCCAAGAAAACTGAGTAGCTATATTGCCTGAAACCAGGAGCAGCAGCACCTGCCCCCTGCCCCTCCAGCCACATAATGTGGCACACAGTAACTGGACAACCAACCAAAAATAGTGTTTCTCAGTAACTTCATAATGTTGTTACCTTTATTTTACTCAATTGGATTTTTAGACTCCTCTTATTCCGTTATGGCAGGTTTTATTACACCATTTGCTGAGAATGTCTTTGTTGATGTGGTTTTTTTACTAGCCTAAACAGCTTTTTTTTTTTTTTTTACCTTTTTCTTTGCTTATTGAAATGCTACTCACCTTCTATGCCTCAATAAACATGGTCTCACCTGTATGAAGTATCTTTGAATCTTCTCATTAGAAAATGTGAGTTATTTATCAGTTAATAGCACGAAGCTCAAGTGGATTTAGTATTTACCTTCCTATTCACAGTGTGACATTTTCAATAGATTTCTTCATCTGCATTTCTATAGCTCTTAATTAAATCTGTTTGGTTTAGTGGTTTTGTAGTTTACCCATCTGTCTTCTCCCATTAAATTACATGTTATTTGAAGATAGGCTTTGTGACTTTTTCATCCCCATCCCAGAATAAAACTTGATGAATTTCATAAATATTTCTTCAATCAATTAATTAAAATTGATAGCCTATCTCTATTAAAATGAGAGCAAACAAGTGATTGGCTAAAGCATTCACCTGATCAGTGCATTTTGTCTTTTCAGAAGTAGTTTCATCAGTATAATTTAAGAGTTGGCCTCAGGTTTGGACAGTACTGGTCTTAGAGTTAGACTGTATACTTATCATCTTGTGAATGCTTCCCTTGTGCTAGGTAGCTAAATATTATAACATCCCATGCTGCAGAGAACCCTCTGGATAGATGAGAAAGCTGTGTCTTGGAAAGGTTGAGTAACTTGCTCAAATTCTCAATTATTATAAGTGGGGAAACCCCATTCATATAAGAAAAGGAAATAACATTTGGCTATTCTTTTCTTCCATCATTTTAAGGAAAGCAAAATTGTCCCCAGAGTATGGATATGTGAACCAAACATATAGTTGTGAAGTTAGGCTCCAAGTCTCACCATCCTCAGGTTCAAGTCCATCAGGTTGTGTATCAGAGCCAGTCCCAGTAGAATCGTGTAGGGGACTCTGCTACCCACTCCTAGGTACATCCTTGCATGCTTTTGGTTTCTAGTCATAGCCTCATATTCCTTCTAGATTTTAGAATGGGTGTGTGCTATTGTACTTTGGTATGTCGTCTATAACAGAACTGATAAAACCAGGCATTCATTAAACAATTAATTATTGAGCACCTATACATTAGGCATTTGCTAATAACAAGAGCTAACCTTTATGTTCACTATATGCAGGACACAGTGCTAAGTCCTTTTTTTTTAAAAAAAAATATTTATTTATTTATTCATGGGAAACAGAAAGGTAGAGACATAGGCAGAAGCAGAAGCAGGTTCCCTGTGAGAAGCCTGATGTGAGACTCAATCCTAGGACCCCGGAATCACAACCTGAGCCAAAGGCAGACCCTCAACCACTGAGCCACCCAGGTGCCCCAGTGCTAAGCCCTTTATATGCATTTTCTCTTAACCATTTTGCAGCTCAGTATACTATTATCATCCGCATTTTACTCCTTTAGGAACTGAAACTAAAGAAGTTTAAATAACATCCCACATTTGTAAGCTTTTAAGTGATAGGACCGCTCAGGGAGGAGATAATTAAGTGTCCCAGTAGTATTTGACCTTCATGGATAAAGAATGATTTTAAGCTCCATTCATTCAAGTTTTTCTGGTTTCTTTCCTTACGGTGTCTTCTTTCCTTCATATTCAGTAGATAGTATAGTATTGCTCACACACATCACTCTGGAGCCAGACAACCTGAGTTTGAATCCTGTCTGTGCACCTTATTAGATGAGTGACCTTCAGCAGGTGACTTAACTCTCTCAGTGCCTCTGTTTCCTTGTCTATAAAATGGGAATAGAAATAACACTATGCACTTCACATGCAACATGAGGATTGGATGAGTTTAATACACATGTAAGAAGTTGACAGCAGCCTCTGGCATAAGTGGTTTTCAAAAATATTAACTGCAATTTGGAAACATGTTCTTAGTGCTATGGATGATACAAAAATAAGGAAGACCTATATCTTGGGGACTTTATCATCTCTGAGAGGAGGTAGAAATATATTCATTTACCAGTTAATTGAAAACAAATAAAAGACAAAACGATTGCTAAACAGTTATAAGCAATGTGTTCCGGTCATTTGCTTGTATAAAATTATAAGGATGGATGCAAAATGAGGTGGGGGGAAGAAATGACCGGAAAACATTGGTTAGGAGTTAGGAAGTGAGGGGTATTTGAAGAAACCTGTCATTTACTAGCTGGGAAACTCAACCAGTTGCTCTACCTCCCTGAAGCTCTTTCTCTGTTGGTAAAATGGAAAAATTATACCCACTGTATAAAGGTATTGTCAAGATTAAAAGTACTAGATTTTTGAAGTGCCTACAACCACAGCTGTAAAATAGCGTATGCTTAGCCAGGTATTATGATACTCTCTTCTCTTATTCAACTGTAAAAGAGATTACTGTACCCAAGGAGCAAGTTGAAATTCGGAATAGGAAAACATTTCTCTCCTAGTCTTACCCATTTTGGCCTCAGCCACCACACTTTTGGTAAAGCTACAGGCATTGAGGACACTCTTGATTCCTTCCACACTCAATTCATCTGCATGCTCTTTGTTTAGGTTTTTAAATAGGAGCTCAAATCCAGACCCTTGTCTCTGTGTCCCTCCTATTATACAAGTCTAAGACACCCTATTAATGTTACCTCTCCTACCTTAGCTCATTCTCCTCTATGTCTTGCTTCTTATGCTTAGTCTCATTGACTTCTTTTTATGTTCTGGAAGAAATCCCAAACCTCTTTCTTTTCAGTCTTATATCCTGTCTCTTTTACTTGAAATGCTTTCCTCTTTTCCTTTTGCACAATTGACTCTTCCTCATCTTTTAGGTTTTAAATATCCCTCCCACGCCCACTCTCCACAGCCTTTTCGCCATGCCCTGTGGTTCCCCATCATTTTACCCGCTGTGTTTCCCTCTGCGGCTAATCCACAGAATCCCTTTCATGTGTTTTCCTTACTTATTGCGTATCTTTCCTTAACTCCTGTAAGCTCCTTGAAAGTGGGGGAAAATGTCTCCTGGTTCTGCTTTGTTCATCACTGGGTTCCTAGGACAGTTCCTGGACTTGAATGACTATCAGTAGATATCTGACTTTATTAATTCATTCAACAGAGATTTGTTGATTAACAAACAAGAGCATCAAATACATCACATCGGAGTTCTAAGGAACATAAAGTGTATTAGGGAGTATGGAATTATGTGTATGTATACACTTTACCTTGCTAAGTATAGGGTATCTGTGGGGTTTATTAGTGCCTTCCTAAGACTGATGATCAGATGATTCACCAGAAAGCTGAGCCTGAATTAAATTAAGACTCTTCTTCCCTTTGTTACATCCAGGTGCCATACTTCCCTGATTCTATTTGAGGAGACATTCGGGATATGCCTTATAAATACTAGTAGGTGACAGCTGGGGTTCTTTGTCATTTCTTAAATACATTGCCTAGAATTTATCTCAGATATATTATCCAAAATTAAACTCAGTTACATGCCACACAATGAGCTCGTATCCCTGTCAATCCTGCTAGCACCTTACTGTTATTTATTGCTCTTTACTAAACCAAACCTGTTATGTCCATATTTTTTCTTCTACTGCAACATAATGACCTGAATGTGTTATTCCAAGATTATCCCAGCAGAGAAATAGAATGAGTTTGTTCCTCTGTATGCATTAGCCTCTGAATTCCTAATATATCAATAGCTAAATCTTACTCTGTATCAGTAGTAAATGCAGATTTGAGGCAATTTCAACCCAAATGTTTTTTCTGGCATTATTCCTTTCTAGTTTGCCTTATCCTATCAGACATCTCCCTGATTAGATTATATTTTCTCTGGTGAATTTATTGATATTTTCCAAGTAGAAACTACTACCCATGTTTCTAACCTTTTAAAACATTTTCTAAGTATTTTTAAAAGTTTAGATAAGGTTTTATTTAGAATTTTGCAAAATCTGTATGTCCTACACACATAATAGAACCAGCCCACCAAAATGAATTCAGATAAAAACCCTATTGAGTAAATAAATAAAATCTTAAAAAAAAAAAAAAAAAAAGGCAGCCCGGGTGGCTCAGCAGTTTAGCGCCGCCTTCAGCCCAGCAGGGCAGGGAGTGATCCTGAAGACCTGGGATCAAGTCTCACGTCAAGCTCCCTGCATGGAGCCTGCTTCTCCCTCTGCCTGTGTCTGTGGCTCTCTCTCCATCTGTGTCTCTCATGAGTAAATAAATAAAATCTTAAAAAAAAAAAAAAAAAAAAAAAGGACAGCCCTGGTGGCTCAGAGGTTTAGTGCCGCCTTTAGCCCAGGGTGTGATCCTGGAGACCCGGGATCAAGTCCCACATCCGGCTCCCTGTGTGGGGCCTGCTTCTCCCTCTGCCTGTGTCTGTGGCTCTCTCTCCATCTGTGTTTCTCATGAGTAAATAAATAAAATCTTAAAAAAAAAACAAAACAAAACAACCTTGTTGAAATCTAGGGGAAAACAAATCATGTATTTAAAAAGCCTGACATTGGTGAATTCAAATGTACCATATTTACATGAAACCCTAAATTTGCTGCTTTCACATTGCTACATGTGTTCTTTTGTATATGAATCTTATTTTTTTTTTCTGATACAGATGTAATAGATATCTCCAGTAAAATAAATACAGAGAAGCCCAAAGAGGGAGGAAGGAAATTAAAATCTCCCAGTATCCCATCTCCTAGAGATACTGCTGGTTAATACTTTAGAAATAGTTTTATTCTTTTATCAGTGTATACAATATATGTGTACCTTTTTAAATTAAATTGGAATCATACTGTAATACTGTTTTTTAGACTTTTAAAATTATTAATTTAGTAAAATATTTTCTTCTATACCAACAATACTTTACAACATAATTTATGATGATGGCATAACACTCTATAGAATAAATTCTAATATATTTAGCCAGTCATATAGAGTTGAAATTTTAATTTCAAAATGTCAGTCTCACAGATAATATGTGGTGCAGGAATTTTTGTAAGCCTCTCTGTGATAATTTCCTTAGGATACATTTCTAGAAATAGAAGAGAATGATTAGGCCTAGGTTCTGTACATTTTTGTTGAGATATTGAGATATATAATATGAAATTGCCCTCTGAGAGTTCATACCAATTTATATTCACCAGCAGTATATGAGAAGGCTGGTTGTCTGAACTTTCATTTGTGCTGGTGCTTTTTCCCTTTTTTACCTATAAATTTTATAGGTTTGCAAAAATACCAAGATATACCTATCTTGGTATTTTTAAATGTCTTTTATTTACAATATGAACATTGTTCTATTATATGTATATTGCTTTTTGGTTTTCTTTTGTGTGTGTGTGTGAATTGTATGCTCATAACCCTTAACCCTTTTATTTATTTTGGCTGCTGATATTTTTCTCATTGATTTCTAATAAATTATATGAGTTCTCAAAATCTTTTTCAGGTTGGATAGCATAATTATCAAGTTAAGAATTGTCTGGAAACCCTTGCCTAGATGACAAACTACCAGCCTGTTCTCTCTGCTCACACCCATCCCTTGGGACTCATAAACTGAGCTGTGAGAAAGTGCAACAGTGACCTCACTGATCGATCTTTTCTAGCTTCACAGAAATCTGTGAATTAGGCAAGGAAGGCAATGTTATCTCCATTTCACAGAGGAGAAAATTTTTACTCCAGAAATTAAACTGGTACAAGACCTCACAATTTTTAAACGCCAGGCCCCTGACTAGCTTTTCAGATGGCAAATCCTGGGATCTTTCAGTCTGCCACCTTACTCTGTTTATTATTTCTTTTCTCTCCTTTCCTTCTTCAATATAATTTATTTTTTTCTCCCTATTCTTTTTTTAAGAACACATCAGTCCTAAAAGATGCATTTTAATCCACATGGTTTTAGGTTGCCTCTCAAGTCATCAGGGGAGATGAGCTTTATATCAGACACTGGGATTACTAGATGTCTTGCAAAAAAAGTGAATCATTTCATTATCCTTCATTTTGTTCAAATCCCTTTTTTATCATGAAGTAATTTTGCTTGAATTTTACAATTGACTTCATCACTTACTTCTGGAAATAGATTGTTTTAATAAATAAGCTGAGGGAAGAGAAATACGATTTAGCTGACAAGGAGGTGTCATCCCTTCACATTGTTCTTGGCTCATGCTTTGGGTGTGTATTCTGTACCCATATTTTCCCCATGAATTTATTTTCCATGTCAGAAGATGATAGTATTGATGTCACTGTTTTTCAGTGTGTGCTTTGTTTTGCTTATTTTGCTCATGGTGATGGCTTTGTGTGGAGCTAGCCATATGTTCCTTCTCAGTTACATCTGGTTCCAAAAGAAGGTAACTGTGAGAATCCTGAATAGGATCTGATATCTGTGGAGCGTTTTTTTCCCCCCTTCATAAAGTAACCATAGTTCTCTCCGACCTTACTACTATTAACTGCTTCAATTTTCAAGTTTTACCATCCTCAGTTCCCTGCTATCACTCCCAACCAACATTGGATTCCACATACATTTGATGACTTGGAAGTATTTGAAAACCAAAGTATTCCTGGAAAAGCTTCCACCTTATTGTTTATGCTTTATTGTAGAATTCCTGCTTTGTAATTCATTTCACTAAATTTGCCCACGTTGTTCTCAAATATTTCTATGTAAATACTGTGTTAACTATATTATAACAAAATGCAATCTGGAATATCATTCAGTCTGATAATGCTTGTTGCTAGGCAACCATGTTCTGAAAATAGCAACTGAAGCAGTGCACTATCAGCGTAAGATATCTAAACAATGTAGAGAATGTACAAACTGATCAGACATGTACTGATTTTTACAAATTTGGGATTGTTAAAATGTTTTTTTTCCCCCAAAGTCTGAGAAAACTTACGTCCTTAATTTAAGCTCTTAGTAATTCAGGAAGGTGGAATGACTAATTACTTGTAGAGACAGACAGATCAGGGTTAAAATCCCAGCTCTGTTATTTAATTGCTGAATAACAATGAACAAAATATTTACCCCTTCAGCCTTCAGTTTTATCATTATCATTACAATTGGGATGACAGCTTCCACCTTGTGAGGTTGTTGTAAAGATTCAGTGAAAAGTGTTTCATTTAGTCCCTGGCTCATAGTAAGTGTTCAATAAATTACAGTGATGGTGATGGTGATGATGATAGCTTGAAAGTTCATGAAAATTGTCTCTTAGTCCTTTCATATTTGTGAAACAATTGACACATATTTACTGAGCATTCACTTTGAGTAATATGCATTTTAATCCACATGGTTTTAGGTTGCCTCTCAAGTCATCAGGGGAGATGAGCTTTATATCAGACACTGGGACTGTACAAATAAGTCTTTGACCCCAAAGAATTTCCAGCTTCCTTTTGGAAATGTATACTAGGGAAAAGATAGTGACTGCCAGGCATATCCAGCTGCCCTCAGCTAGCATAAAAGGTTAATGTGTTGGAGGGAGTGAAAAAGAGGCATCAGGATTGTAGCATAGTGAGTAAAGAAGATAGTGGCATAGGTATGAATGAAGGATAGGATGGGGCCAAATCATGCAATCTTAAACCAAGGAAAATGCTTGGATTTTAGTCTAGATATCATAGACTCTGAAGTATTTTAAGCAAAGGAAAGGCTCGATCTGATTTATATTTTAAAGATATGCCTGTAAAAACTGGAAAATGGTTTGGTTGGAGGGCGAAAGTGGAATTGGAAGGGCCAGTTAGGAGACTCTTCTAAGCAGTTAATAATGATGGTCCTGACCGGGGTAATAGCCCTGGAAATGGAGGAAAGTGGACAGATTGATACTTTGAGGGAGAATCATCAGGACTTGTGATTTATGGGTTGTACAGAACGAGGGGAAGGGAGGAGTCAAACGTGACTCATTTCTAGATTGAGCATTCTGAGTACATAGTGACTGTGAAGAATAAGTAAGATGTCAAGATTAACAAGGAAAGGAACTCAAGGCCTTATTAGGAAATAGCAAGTGGCCCAGTTCAACTTAGGATGATTTATGTGTGTGTGTCAGGAATGGGATGTGATGGAGCTGCAAAAGGGTTAGTTTGCACAGGTTCATGAATGTCAAGCAAATATATGCAGTTGTGTGGTTTATCCTTTTGTTATTATTTACAATCATATCTGCTATGTGTAGACTTTCTCTTCTACTTTCCCCTCTAGGCAGGCCTAATCCTCAAGGAGGCTTAAATCTTGATCTCTCTTTTGCCTTCTGTCTCTCCCTCACCCCAAACTAATAGAATAATCTAATTTATTAGTACGTTTATCAATTTCATCTGTATTTTTTTCTCTATGTGTCTCCATGTCCCATGTCCCACTGTAATCAAGGACCCCATCCTTTAATGACCTCTTTACTTCCATACTTGCTCTGTTCCAACCCATTCTCCCCACTGCACAGTGATTTTTTTTTTTTAATCTCTAGTACCTTTTTGTGACTTCCCATTGATCTTAAGGTAAAAAAATAGGTCATCTCTTAATGTGTCCTAAAGGGTGCTGTACAATCTGACTTCTGCCTACCTTTCCAGCCCTTTCTCATGTCAGTCCCTCTGTCTCATATCTCTTTAGACACCCAGCTTTTCTTCAGGCCTCAAACTCATGAGGTTCTTGCCAACATTTGAGCCTTTGCCCATCCTATTCTTTCTGCTTGCAACAATTCTTTCTGTTTTTGCTGGACTGATTGTAACTCATTCTTCAGATCTTTAAGGGTTATCTGGGACCAGCTAATTTAATATTGGTCTACTGTGTTATTCTCAAACCATCCAAAACTTTTTCTTTTATAACACTCACTGTGGCTTGTCTGTCCATCTGTTTAATTCCTTTTTCCTTCATTGTAAGCATCACAAGTGCAGAAAACATGTCTGTGTTTTCATCATTGTATATCCAGTGTCCAGTAATGTCTGGTATACAATAGGTGGTCAATAAACAATTGTTGGGTAAACAGAAGGGTTAAAACCAAATGACAAGTGGTATAAATCATCCCTCTAATAATAATCACTTTTATATGTGCTTTACAGTTATCTGGGACCAGCTAATTTAATATTGGTCTACTGTGTTATTCTCAAACCATCCAAAACTTTTTCTTTTATAACACTCACTGTGGCTTGTCTGTCCATCTGTTTAATTCCTTTTTCCTTCATTGTAAGCATCACAAGTGCAGAAAACATGTCTGTGTTTTCATCATTGTATATCCAGTGTCCAGTAATGTCTGGTATACAATAGGTGGTCAATAAACAATTGTTGGGTAACAGAAGGGTTAAAACCAAATGACAAGTGGTATAAATCATCCCTCTAATAATAATCACTTTTATATGTGCTTTACAGTTTTCAGGGTGTTTCACATACATTTTCTTATTTAAAGTAGCTCTTTAAGTTGTGTAAGAAAGAATTGGATCGGTTTCAATTATATTAGGATATGTGATCAATTAATAGACTTATTTTAAGGCAGAGCTTTTCAGCTGGCAACCTCTTACTATACCCAAATGTGTTCTCCCTTAGAGTAAAGAATTTTACAGGGGTAGTATGAGTGTGGAAAGGAAAGTAGCAATTTTCCCTATGTAGTAGATAAGTACTTACTTTTAGCCAACCAAAACTTAACCAACCCACCAAATAAGCTAATATTTCTCAAAAAGAAAATGTTTCACACACAAAAAGTAAGTTGAATATGTAGGAAAAACTTGGTTGAGGCAAGCCATGTGTTATCAAATTAGGGGTAGGCAAGAAAGCTATAAAACATTGGGAAAAATCATAGAAATCTACAATTCTACAGATTGTTCTGCAGGTGCCTTTAATTTTTCATTCCATTTTAAATAAATTAATGCTGGAACTCCTACAGAATACATAATTGGTACGACATCTGAAAGGAACACTTTAAGAAACTCAAAGCAAAAGACTTGGCTTCCATTCGAGACTGACAAGTAAATATTCATTTATATATTTTAACTTAAAAGTATTTAAGATATATATGTACTACCTTTTGTGACTTCTCTCTTCTCTTGACTGACTTCTAGTCACCCGGAGTAAAATAGTTCCCGTGGATTTGGCATTTTATAGGATGGAGAGGACCTCGCTCTAGCTAACTAATGGTAAAATATGTGAAGAACATGGTTTACTACTTGGCTTCACCAGCACTTCTTTACCACTTACCTCTTCTAACCTGGTTTCTTTCTTCTCCTCTTCTGAATTTGCTCCCACGGAAATCATCAGTGACCTCCTAAATGCCTACTTTAAGTCCCTTTGCTCCGGACACCTAGGTGGCTCAGTGGTTGAGTCCCTGCCTTTGGCTCAGGTCATGATCCCGGGGTCCTGGGTCAAGTCCCACATCACGCTACCCACAGGGAGCCTGCTTCTCCCTCTGCCTATGTCTATGCCTCTCTCTCTCTCTCTCTCTGTCTTTCATGAATAAATAAATACAACCTTTTTAAAATAATAAATCCCTTTGCTTATATCTTTCTGGCATTTTATACCATTGCCCTTGCCTCTTGACCTGTAACAACCAGACCACTGTAGGTTTTATTTTGTCTATCTGCATGTTCTTCCCCCTACTTCTTTATGGGGTCATATTTTTTTCTTCCTATTTTCTTATCCTATTTCCTTTTCTTCCTATTTTTTTTTAATACACACAATTTTCACTGCTAGCCCCTTCTATTAGTGTAGTCAAGAAGACTGTTTCTCTCTCTGGCCTAGTTACAACATTCTCCTTTGGTACAAAAACTGGAGGGATAATTGAATTATAGTTACAGCAAAAAGAATTAATGAGATGATTATAAGGAGACTGGAATACTGGTGTATTTTGGTCAGTGTGCTCTCTCCCTAGATAATGAAGGAGGAAGATAGCAAATTCCACTGCCTTCAATATTTCTTTTCCAGGCTTAGTGCACACATTATTTTGTCTCCCTTTATTTTTTTCCAAAGGCTTCTACTTATATGTTTATTAACACTTTTTTTAAAGTTTTTATTTGATTCCAATTAGTTAACACACAGTATATTCGTTTCAGGTGTACAATATAGTCATTCAACACTTCCATATAGCCCCCCCATGCTCATCACAGCAAGTGCACTCCTAATGCCCATTACCTATTTCACCCACCCCACCCCCTCATCCACCTCCCCTCTGGTAACCATCAGTTTGATTCTATAGTTAAGAGTCTGTTTCTTGGTTTGCTTCTCTCTCTCTCTCTCTCTCTCTCTCTCTCTCTCTCCTTGGCTCATTTTTTTTTAAACAAGTGTTGGCTGGGATATGGAGAAAGAGGAACCTTCTTGCACTAAGGGAATGAACATTGGTGGGAATGCAAACTGTGCAGCCACTTTCTTCTCCCTTTAAATGTGTTAATGCCACTAGTTAAATGTCAGTTCTCTTCATCACTTTGGGTTTTTTTGGCTTTTTCAGTGAAAGTGCTGATAATATTAAAAAATAATTCCTCCAATGTGTCAAGCATAGTTCTAGATACATTACACATATTATTTAATCTTCAAAATAATATAATACATTTGGTGTTATGAGCTCCATTGCATAAGTGATGAGCATGAAGCATTGGAATAGTCAGTAGTTTGCCTAAAATCATACTACTAATAAATACTGATGCCCATGTCTGCTGTTTTGAAAGCCATGTTTTTTCAATGAATGCATTTAAATCTGTAAATTTCTATCTAATCTTTACTTTAATATTCTATGTCATTAGTTCTAAGTATTTCATAATTTCCATTGGGATTCTTTCTTAAACCAAGGGATATTCAAGTGTGTTTTCCCATAATGTGTGAAAATTTTGCTTTTAACTACTTTATTAATTTGCTTACTTAAAGTAGCTTTTATAGATATCTATTTTCATTTTCAAAAGATACAGGTCCTATTCTCAAAGAGGTTTGTTTGAAAGTTTTTATAACAAATAAGAGTAATCAGAAGAAGCTAGTATCATATTTCCTAGGAGTTATGAGGATAAGGAATTTAATGGGGATTGTCTCAGAAACATTTTTGTTAAAGTGATGAAATATGAGTTAGGTATTTCAAGAAGGATATAATTTGGGTCAATTGGGTGAAGAAAGGGGATTTTAGGCAAGGAGGCTAATACAAAAGAAGTTATCATGGAATAAATACTGTGTTTCTGGATCATTGACTGAAGCCAATCTTATTTTGCCCCTTGAAACAAAGGACATGTCTAATCTCGGTTCCATTCAACGTTACTCAAAAGACAATGTTCATAAGACTACTAAATCTGTGACAGTATCCTTTTTATAAAAATCACTCTTTCCTCACTTATTATTCCTAATAAGTCTCTTCATTATGACTCTTCTGTTGATGTGTGTTAGTTCAATCTCATCCTTAAAGTGGAACGCTTATAATAGGACATGCCCCTGACTTTAAAGGGTGGTCCCAGAGTGAAACTCATAAGAAATACCAATTATATGATCTTGAATATTGGAATAGTGCCTTTGGGTAACCAAATCCACAGTGTAGCCATATGACTGGGACAGTTAAGGGGTGGTATATTTGCTTTTCATAAGATATAACATTTTGAATGAAGAAGATAATTAGATTGATTGGGTCTTATTTTAGTGTTTAAAAGTTCACACTTAGAGTTCCACAGATCTGACTTTGAATCCTAGCTCCCCCAGTTCAAAGGCTATAGCCTTAGATGAATTCCTTTATACCTCATTTGCCTCATACCAATACCTATTTCGTAGGGTTGTTGTGAAAATTAAATCAAAGAACAAGGTAAATCACATGTTATAGTACTTCATATGTTGTAGAGGTTCAACAGGTAGTAGCTAAACATAAGCTTGATTATAAATGCCGGCAAAAGATGAGGCATTTTCCTGTTCATACCAACTCTACTTGATTATAACAATATAAATTATATATACCCCAAATAGTAGAATGTTAAATATGCAAAATATGCATATAAATATTGCTGCTGTATGGGTAATGAACCAACCTCAACATAATTAATGTGGCTATTAATAACATAGGATCACATATTTGTGCTTCATTATTTATTATAACATGTAACCAGTAAGCCTGTCTTTTTAAAAGATACTTTTTTCGTCGAGTCAGTTCTATTTATGGGAATCTTTTCAGAAGGACAAAGGCAGATTAGAAAAGAAATTTCTATTTTTTTAACATTCGTCATGAATGTAAATTTGTACCGTTTAACTGACTATTCTCAGTGTAAAATCTTGTCATGTGTATATAAAAAAAAAAGATCCCAAATTAAAAAGAAAAAGAAAGAAATTTCCAAAGGAAACTGATATTCTAAAACCTTCATGTACTTCTAGATCTAGGTTAGGAAATAACAGTTGCATTGGAGTTGAAAATATATGAGAGTATCGGCAAATAGAAGATAATGCGAGCCAGTCTGTTTGGTTGCTGGCGATGTCTGGGGGAAAAGATTTGCTAATAAATACTTTCAGTCTGCATTTTTATTCAATTACCATAATATTCATTAAAATGAACGAGAAAAATAACCTTTTAACCCAGAAGTGCCAGAGTTTCTGTGTATTATTTCATTGTATGTGCCCAATCCATCTCTGAAATGCTGAGTCTGTCTATAAAGACCTTGTAGTAATGTATGTGACTACAAAGGTGACATCTGTACATTTCCAGGCCAACTTGCCTCTGGCATCTTTGTGATGCCCTTACCTCTGGTTCATTACTACAAGAACAACACAACCCTGTGCCCTTCTCTGAAACACAGTACATTCTGTAACTTCATATTTTAATCCTCTAAAAATCAATCTGGTTTCAGCTAATTCTCTTGACTGGATAATCCCATTAATAGGAAGCATATCTTCAATAAACTTGTTTTTCTAATTCTTCTGAAGTGATTTCCAAGTGATTTTTAAAAAAATACACTAAACTGCACTGATCCAGTATTTTGTCTTTACAGTGGACTCTGTTAATAGGCTGAAACTGAAATTATACCCTTTCATACTTCAGTTTGAAAGTTATAATTTAGCCTATTTTTATAGAAATAATTCTCACTCTTAAGTAAAATTAATACAGCAGACTGAAATTATATTATTGGACTCTTTTTTTTCACTCAAATTTAGATACTCTAAAATATCATGTCTCCTGAAATAAAACTGCATTCAAATAAAAACCTGATATTATGCAGTTATTCTACATTGACTGGAGAAGCTGTTATCCCTCAACTGCATATTTACTAGTCTCCAGACCTAGAAAAATTTCAAATTTAAAATTACGAAGTATGATAAAAGGCATAGAGGGAGGGAAAAGGACACATTAATCTAGTTCATATCTCTTAAAAACCTGCTCTGGGCTGGACACACAGTGCTAGTCAAACAATTCTCGATGGACTTTGCTATGTAGGGGGGTAGAGGACTAGTAAACAAATAACTGGATGAGTGTTATTAAATGCTATTTGCTACGAAGTTACGTTATGGATACCAGCACTGAGAACCTACTTAGATTATGTGATCAGATAAGGCCTCACTGGGCTCTTGAGGGAGGAAAAGCCTGCAGAAGAATATTGCAGATAGAGAGAAATAAGTCCAAATAGGTAGACAAATTAGCAGTTCCAAACACCTTGAAACAAAATACTGACCAATAACTGAGGGCAGTTCTCAGGTTGGGAGAGTTATATAGGGTACAATGGGATTGGAAATTGGAATAATGGATTTAGCACTGCAATCTCGGCTTGCATGAGACTGAATTTTGACCTTGATAGTGCCATACAGGAAGTAACTGAATGGTTTACCACTGTCTACCTTATGGGTGGGTATGCTACAATTCTTTAGAAACCACTGGGTAACAGCAAAGTCTAAAATATTCAGAAAGGATTTACTGATTTACCCTGGCTTTCACTTGCAAAAGTAATCATCCTCTATTAATTGCTTCATTAACTAACATTGCATGTTGGTATATATTAAAATGTAAAATTTTCTCCTCTTCGTACATTACTCTGTATACAGAGAGATATATATCCTTATCTTGACTCATCATTCTTGATATTCCTATAGTGCTTCCATCTTGAGGTGTGGATGGCACTTACCTCCTCTAATTTTGTTACAAAGAACGGGAATATTAAATTGAAAAGGTACGATGGGTCCGATTCTTTTGTGTCGCTATGGAATAGAGATCACTGTTTCAAGTTACTATGTGCTTGAATTGCGTATCAGCCCTCTTTTCACCACTGAGCACATTCAACATTGATTATCAGGCACACGTCCTTTGCTTTTGACCTCCTCACCCATTTATTCTTTGGTTTTTGCTGATGGTGCCAGACCTTGGTAGAACATGTGAAGCCAATAAGAACATGATTAGTTCCATTTAATGATAATCGGCCTTCTGGTGTGGTTTCCAGGAATATATTGCATCGTTAAAGCAGGAACCACTTATTTGCAAAATCAAAATCATCTAGTTGCTAATGTACTTCTGTTAACATGTTGGTGTTATCCATGGGGAGAAAAGAGTGTGTTCCTTGACTATGCTTGCGAAAAGAATTTGTGCTACTTTCTCCTAAGTGGGATTCTTCTTAATACTAAATTTAAGGTATTCAATCCACTAATCCCAGTCTCAGAATGGGAATTTGGTAATTGCAGTCTTTTTTGAAGAAAAGTAAAATAAGTTATATCTGTAGACCAGTGTGCCCCTTTGCATTTTTATTTTGTGACAGCCTACCTGTAATTGGTAAAGGATTTTGGCTGGTAGCCAAACTTAGAACAGTCAAATACTACAATTGTTTGTGTCTGTAAGTATTCTTAAGTGCCTTTAGAGTCGAAATGAAATAAGTAACAAGTTTGTAGAGCAGACTGCTGTAGACCAGGATTTTGGCCAATGCTTTGTTTATTCATTTCTGACTCTTTTGGTGTATCTATATTTCTATGAAGTATTTTGTGTGTCTTTGTAACGAGTGAGAACGGATTCTTGATTTAAAGCAAAACTTTGTTAAAATGATTCACATTTTCGTGCAAAAAAATTAGATGAAAGCAGAATGCATACAAAGTACCTGAATTACGCTAAGTAATCAGTGTCCGCTTAGATTTGGGCTTTAATTTTTATATATTTATTTAGCAAAATATTGCCCAAAATATGTAGGAAGAGATTTGGATTGGATTGACAAGAAAAGCAGTTCTGAATTTCATAAAGCATTCACCAGGGAAACTGTATTGTCAGCAGCAGTAATTACAGTAGGTAATTGTGTCATTTACCCTGTTACAGACCACTGAGTGTGAGGAGCATGGGACACACCAGCTGTCACACCCTGTTAGCTTTCACGTTCTGGGATTTGCGAAATCACACTAGGACTTACTCTTGGTGAATGGGAGGAAAACAAAAATAAACTGAGATTAAAAACTCTTACAGCTTCTACAGACAGACTTTTCTGGAAAACATAAAGTGTTAGTTTCTGACAAGTTGGAAGTCAGCATGGGCATTCCTTTCTTTCATGTTTCTTTCTTATAATCAAAAGCTATTGGGCCAGAAGTAAGTATAACTAAGATCCAGTTCTGCTGCTGATTAACTGTGACCTTGGATGACTCATTTAATCTTGAGCCTTGGTTTCTTCATGTGGTCAATAAAATATTTGTGAAGGATGCAACCTCTACGGTTCACTTTCCCCTTTTTAAATTCTACTGGGAGTAAATTCTCTTTTAGGTGCCACAGTTAACACCGGTGAAGAAACTGGGGTCTCTGCCCCCGTGAAACTTATATTCTAATGAGGAAGATAGACTGTAAACACATAAGCAGACAATTTCACACATAGTGTTGTGAAGAAGGAGTCCAGGTCAGAAAGGAATGTGAGACAGAAACCTCTCTAAGGAGGAACCCCCCACCCCCCTCAGAGCTGAGGCCTACAATAAATTAGCTAGGGAGCCAGGAAAACAGGTGGGTTAGTAGCATCTCAAGAGGAGGGACAGCAAGGTGTGTTGTCTGTTCAAGGGACAGACAGAGGCCAATGTGGCGGGGAGGGAGAGAGAGGTAGCAGATGGCTTCCCCAGGGCAAACTATGGCCAAAGCAAAGGCTTTAAATTATATTCCAAATATGAAGAGAATCCAGGAAGGGTTGAGAGCAAGAGGGATGTCATCATCATTTTAAGTTTTGAAAGAATCATTCTGCCTGCTGTATGAAATAAGGCTAGAGGTGGATATATTTGCATTTTAACAGAATACGCTCCAATATATTGGTATTTGTGTGGCCACTTAAAAATATCATGCAATTTCAAACTTACAGGGAAAATACTTTGTAGGGATATTAGAGAAGATTCATGATTATGATTGAGGTTCTTCTAATATCATTTCTTCTTTCTTAAAAATTGCCTTTGAGTTCCACTTTACCTTAGATAACAGAGGGTTGGCGGGAAAAATCTCAAGGAAGGAAAAAGTGCTAAGAGTAACTTCATTTGTGCTTCATTTGTGCTGGCAAACTGGAGTTTTTCAACTCCATTCAGGAAAGATTTTGAGATATGATAACATGTTGCTAGATTTGATTAAATATGGAATAATGAAAACTTTTCCAGGGATTTTTCTCTAGAATTGTTCAATGGGGACAGAGAGAGGAGAATTTAGGAATATAAATCCAATTAGACCTGAAGAAAACCTTTTGTTACAAGTATTTGGTATTCAGGCCAGGAGCTTCTTATAACATTCTAGATGGAATTTTCTCTTCTGTTGGTGTATCATGCCAAACTGATTCATTTTTTATGCCTGAAAACATTCAATCAACGAACATGGAAGGAGCATTAATTTCCAGTCAAGCACTGCCAAGCGCTCAGGGTATAGCAGGGGTACGTGCAGAAAGCTTGATGGTAATAATATGTCTGACTTCAGAGCTGAGCTCCATATATCTCTGACTTTTGAAGCTGGATTTGCACTTCAAATATACACACTGCCTTTACTTGAGGGTAAAGGATGTGTAGGGATGGCTAGGAAGTTGATTGGTGTCCCTATAGCAGGGCTAATTCTAACTATTCTTTGTTACGTCAGTTGGGCACTGAAAACAAAACCCATCTTCCTTGTCATCAAGGGGATCTCAGCCTAGAAGCAAAGAGTGGTAACTAAATAGACAACTGCAATCCGGGGTATTCAGTGCTATGATAGAGGGAAGCACAGCACACTAAGAAACCAGGTTAGGCAAAGGTGCTGAGCCACTAAAGCAATTAGGTAGTACCAAAGCAAATGGGAATTTAAAGAAATAGGACAAATCAATCTCTGTGCTCCTATTTTTTTGTCCTGAAAAAAAATATATATATATAGATATATGTGTGTGTGTGTGTGTGTGTTTGAGTGTGTCTCATCAGTATTGATTTTTTTCCTAACATTGTTAATCAGAAATATATATATCTGAATGATTTACATCTTCTCTTCTAGAGAATTCTGTTTCTCAAAGGTTTCCAATCACAATCCAATCATTTTGTTTTTCATAGCTCTGTGACTTTTAAGAATAGTCACGTCCCACTTTCAAAATAATCATTTTGAGTGAGTGTCTTAGTCTGCTGCAGCTATAAACAAAATACCATGGACTGGGTGGCTTAAACAACAAACATTTGTTTCTCATAATTCTGGAGGCTGGGAAGTCCAAGATGAAGATGGTGGCAAGTTTCTTGTTTGGTGACATGTCACTTCCTGGTTCATAGATGACTGTCTTCTCCTTGTGTCCTCACATGGTGGAAGAGATGAGGGATCCCTCTAGGGCCTCTTATGTAAAGGTGTTAATCTCATTCCTGAAGTTTCCACCCCTCCTGTCTAATCATCTCCCAAAGGGTCTACCCCCCTATACCACCACGATGGGGGTTTGGCTTCAACATATGAACTTTGGGAAGACACAAATATCGGGCCCATATTTAGTTTATCATTTTGTCTTGGAGTCTACTGGGGTGAGGATGGAGCATGCAGACACCAGATTAGAAGACAGAGAAGCAGAACCAGCCAACAGAGAAGTAGGTCCCACTCAACTTGGTCAATCTGCCACAGAGCCCCAGGATGCTACTCACACCAGCAGCCATTCCTTGGTGACTGCAAATATATCCATTTTGCCCCTTGCCTCCCTCCTTTGTCCCACTTTATCTTACAGGAACATTCTGAATGAGTGAATGGATTCTTATCATTTGTGGGAAGATACGTGGAACATGTTTAAATAACACTAAAAGCAGGAGCCTTTAAATATACTTCCGTGCCAGTTGTACTCCATCCAGGCCCCCAGAGAAGGGAGGAGAGGAAAGAAGGCAGAGATGAGGGAGGTGCTGGGTATAATTAGAGGAGGGAAGAATGAGAGCAGTGAATACAAAGAGCAAATGTTTTCCCCAGAGCGGGACATTGCTGATTGTAATTAAAATATACACTTGCAGTCAGGGAGAAGATTACAAGTTATAATTTTTTAAAACTTTTAATTGCTACTGTGAAGAATAAAAGAAAGCAGGATGAGTCTATTGGAGAGGAGGGTAAGTAAAGCTTGCAGTTTGGAAGCAAGGGCAGGAAGCCGAGATGTCAGAAGATGTGTCATAGAAAGAGAAGGGAGAATGAGGACAGGTGGGATCAGGATTCTTCCTCACTGGCCACTCTGCTGCTCTGCTGTCGCTTGAGCAACATCTGCCGGTCTTCAGGTCAAATTTCTGTTCATATCCAGCCAGCAATCTGATTGGGATCTCAGAGGCCAGAGGCTAAAGGACAAATAATGAGCGTAAGAAGGGAAGAGCTGTTGGCTTGTTGAATTGGGGTGCACGCTACCCTGGAAGGTAAATGATGACGGGTTGGCGGATGAAAATCTTCCTCCAATTCCTCTGAACACTTTCAGTGATTCCTGGGACCAGAGCCCCCATGGTGAGAAACAGTGAGAAAAGAATTCCTGCATTTGAAGGGAACTCATCAAGTAAAAGTGAGTGATTCAAAATGAGGTTTAGAGTAAAAGCCATTTCAAATTCTTGGAAAGGGTATAATATAGAGAGAAGAGGCACTCTGACCATATCATCAGAAGAGAAAATCCTTTTTGGATCTTAAAAAAGGTGGCTTTCTCAATGACAGAAAAAAAGATTTTGCTACACTCCTAAATTGGTTCCTGCCTCTCAAGAACTAAACAAAACACAGGTGTAAATGAGTCACCATCTTGCTACCTAACATCCTTACACATCCAGCGTAGAGAGGTTATATACATACATATGCATGTCTACACACACACACACACACACACACACATGCTCTTGTATAATATATTCACACGCAGATATCTTTACGAACACACATAAAGATGTACATTTATGTGTATTATTTTTATGAGAAAGCAACATCTATAAGTATCTTCCAGAAAAGAATTATCTTATAACCATCACAACTCTAAGCATAGAACTTGACACATATTTATAATATCAATAAACATTATTGTGATTAGAAATATTAAAGGATATAAAAGATATTAGCCTTAAGATGTCAGAGAGAATTGCATGCACTATACACAGTACATATAGAAGCGTGAAATAAAAGTGCACAAAAGCTATCCATATCTCCTGTTTCATCAAGGATATGGAAAATAACGTATGTAATTGTTCAGACTAGAAAATGGACTTCTATCTTGTATTTTGCTGTGGTAGAGACTCAAATAACGTGCCCTAAGAGGTGGATTTTTGTAAGGAAGCTCATTTTAAAAATGAAGCCACGGAGTAAAAGGTTGATGGATTGCCTTTGTCCCATAGTCCCAACCCTTTAAAATCTGAAGAATTATTTTATTTTCTGTAAGAAGATAAAAGGTCAGAATACAGTATCTGATCCAATTGTGGGACTCTTCTAAGGTCATCTGAAACTGCAGTGGGGAAGACTGTCTAGGTTGAAATATTGTGGTTGTTTCTTTTAGATAATTTTATGTTTTATTATTTATTTTTTATTTTCTTAGAGAGGGAGACGGGAAGAGGGAGTGGGAGAGAGAATTTTAAGCAGGTTCCATGCAGGGCTTGATCTCCCAACCCTGAGATAATGACCTGAGCTGAAATCAAGAGTCCATGCTTAACCAACTGAGCCACCCAGGCACCCTGATAATTTTATGTTTTAAAAGCTCCTTTTTCATATGTATGTTGTTTTTAGACACTTGTTCTGGTATAGCTGGTTGAATATACTCTTTAATATCATTGGGGCTTTTTGTAGGTATTAAAGCAGAACAGGCCTTAAGAGCTTTCAGTGAAAAAAAAAAAATCACATGGAGTTAGGTGATGATTTTTTTTCTCCAGCAGATTTTCACCAGCTTAATGATCACCTTTCCTTTCTTTCCAATAAATCTAAATAAATGGAAGAACACGTCTTATACCAAATTTAAGGGCAGCACTGACACGAAAACAGGAGCAACAAGCTTGACCTTTTCCTTCAGTGAAGTTAAGTGTCATGGTCTCTTAAGCATTGCATAGGTACTGTTTTAAATGATAAATCCCAGACATGTTACATGGATTTTGGGTGAATATAATATCGGATGCAAAATATTCTGAGAAACTGAAAACATTGATTTTAAAAATAGATTGAAGCCTATTACTCATTCTTTAACATTTAGCAAGTGCCTAAAATGTGTCAGGTGCATGGCAAGAACTGAGGATTCAAAGATCTGTGATAAAAATTCTCTATCTCAAGGAGTATATTGGCTAACAGGGAGTGGGTGAGAGAATGAATAATCCTTGACAGTGTGATAAGGCCTAGTCTAATACTAACATGAAATATTATTCTAAGTGCTTTCCACGCATTACATCAGTTAATTCTTGCAACTCCATGAGGAACAAATAGGGTAACAATCCCTTATATCCAGTTCTAAGCTCCAAAAACCAGACAGCTCTAGAAGTTCACTGTTTATTTTTAAAATTCACTTGGAAGAAAAATTTAATCTGATAGGATGCTATTTCTCATCTTTGTTTATCCAATTTGAAATGAATAGTCATACTTTCAGTACAAAAACATTTGTTTGATTACTTTACTGAGTACTGTCCCAGATCCTGCTGGAGATTTTACTTGTATACTATTACTAGGTCCATTTAACAGAGGAGGAACCTGTGATTTAGAGAGATAAATGATTTGCCCAAGATGTGAGAGTAAAATGCAGAGTTAGGATTGATCAAAGGCAACCTGACTCCAAAGTCTAAACTCTTAACTACTATATATTCAGCTTTCAAGTGTTATGATGGAATTGAACCCAAGCGCTCATCTCAATTTTAAGGAAAGTTTTCTGAAGAAGGAGGTATTGTTTGGTTCACATGGGAGGTGAGTTAGACAAAGAAAATGAAGAACTTTCCTGGCAAAAAGCAAGGACACATGAGGAATATACAGTAAATGGCTGGTATGATCCTTGGCCTTTAATAGAGTTTCAATAAGTGATATTTTAAAATAATGCAATGGGGGAGTTTTAAGTGGTGCACTTTGGTGAGAACAATGTATCATAATGAAAGTCTTGGTGAGTAAGCAGTGCCTTCAGGGCTAGGAAGGACCATGGCATGTCTCTAAAAAAAAACTTAAGAGAGCAGAAGAGAGAATGGAGAAGAGAGAGATAGAGAAGATCAGATTTTATTTGAAATGTCATTGTGGTAATGGTTTGGAGATGAACAAAACTGGAGGCAGTATTGTTATCAAGAATCTATTGCAATATTTCAAGGGTAAAGGAAATATTTTGTGTCCAAATCTGAGCAACTGAAGAGCAGTGGGATGGAGAGACAAGTGAGGAGTATGGAAATGAGAACAGCCAAGGAAGTAGAACCCAGATGACTTGGTCCCCAGATGTGGTGGGTGGGAGGAAGGGAAGAGAAGTGGCCCCCAGCTTCCTGGTTTGAGAAGAAGAAAACCTTAAGGGTGGATTTAGCTACAGATTCATCTGTGGGTGGGAAATCTGAGAGTGTTCTTTCCTGATGACCTGATAGTCTTCTGTGAAGTTATTGATAGGGTGATGTGCCGTGAGTGAAGGACTGCGGATGGGGCAGGCATTTGAAGAGAGAGCAGCATAGCTGCTGAGGGGAAGGAAGAGAAAGCAGATGTACAGACTGTCACTGTAGACTGTCTGGAATGTTGTGCATTAGCAAATCTCTAATGTTTGTTTTCGCATGTTTGACTGAGATACACTTTATAGTTACTGATTCACTCTTTAACAAATATCCATTGGAGACCAATTTGTGCCCGTCGTTGCGTGGATGTCAGGGATAATTGATGAATTAGATCTAAGGTATGATGTCTAGGTAGTTATCTGGCAGATTTGGGGTGGGGAGTATTTATTAAGTTTATTGTCACCATCCATAGAGTAAATTGAATTTCCTAATACGACTTTGCTTTTGTAGTTTGACTTCTTAATTCTTTCTTTGCCATTAAAGAGCAAAGCAAACCAAACCAGACCAGACTGAACACGAACCAGAATAACAAAGTTCCCAAAAGTAAGAGACCCACTCCTCTGTTTATCTCACTGCTGTCTCACTCCCAGTCACCCAGATTTGAAACATGCATTATTTTCAAAGTCTTTCTTCCTCTTGGTTCAAAAATTGATTTACTGGGATTCATCCATCAGTTCTATGTTTCCGTTTACTCCTCTTCCACCATGATTTTGTCCATTATTCTGTCCCTCTCCTCAACATGATTGTGTTCCACAAAAGCATAGGGTTAGGGATGAAGAAAATGACTAAGGTAAGACTCCCGCCTTAAAGGGATTTGAACCTTATGATTTGGTGCTCACTTCCCAACTATTCTGTGTCCTGTGGTACTTCCCTATGCTGCATATATACATTGCTCAGCACAGTGCTTGCCAGGTGATAAGCACTCAGATTCTCCTCCTCCTCTTTACCCTTTTGCTTCACCTCTCAATGTTGTACAGATTCCTGTCTCAACTCCCAGTAATAACCTAATTCTGACTCAAAAGGAGAAGAATCAAAGGAAGAAAGAGGAACTTAAAAGAGAGAGAATGATGCTGGCTTCCATTAGGACACCCACTTTGTTAAGGAGGGTTGGTCTCTCCTCCTCTATGTGTTGTTAATTCCCTAAAAATCAACCCCTGTTTATCATGCCACCTTTTATTGTACAGCTGGAAGTGGCTTTTTATTGCCTGCCAGATAAAATCATGTATTCCTATAGATACTTATTTCCTCACTGTTCCCTTACGGTCATCACCTGTGCCAGCTCGGCCACTTCAGGACCCTGCCATAGTCCATGCTTTTACCTGTTGGACCTGTGTTCTCACCGTATAGAATGCTCTTCCCCATTTTCCCCTTTTCCTGTTAAAACCCTTCCCATTTTTCAAGACTCACTTGTTTGGCCTATTGCCTACATAATACTTTCCTAGACCCTTCCCACCTCTCCCTCATTAAGCCTCATGAGATCATCTATAGGTTGTAGCTTTTTATTTTATTTTTTTAAGATTTTATTTATTTATTCATGACAGACACAGGCAGAAGGAGAAGCAGGCTCCATGCAAGGAGCTGGACGTGGGACTCGATCTCGGGTCTCCAGGATCACACCCCAGGCTGAAGGCAGCGCTAAACCACTGAGCCACCAGGTCTGCCCAGGTTGTAGCTTTTTAAAACACTGAAGGCAAATCCTAGCCTTGTCCTTCCTAGCTACGTGATATTGGGCAAGATATATATTTTCTCTAAGAAAGCTCTAGATTCCCGTTTATAGAACAGGAATAATAATAGTGCCTCCCAGGAAAGGTTTTTGTGAAGACTAAAGGGGATAATGCATATGAAATGCTTAGTACAGTGCTTCCTAGCATCTAGTAAGCACTCAATAATTAGCTAATGTCATTATTTTTACTATTGTTTTCTCTCTTAAAGCACTGAACACTTTTGAGAATATATCATGGTTATCTATTTATATCACCAATCCTGTGATGGTTCAAAAGTTTCTTGAGGTCATGAACCCCATGGTGTTCATGTAGCCTTGCATCTTCCAGAGCACTCGAATCACATAGAGAAGCTCCATAAATGCCTTGAAAGAAAAAGTATAAATCATCTGTATACAAACACAAGAATTCGGGTGCCCAATAATGTATCTGGACAAAGATTATTTCATGAAATGCCAGAAGAAAGCAAAGCAAGTTTTTTTGCTGTAAAATCGGAATTTGGATTACCTTGCAAAACTATTGTAAAGATAGAGGGGAAATTTGAGTGTGCTTTGGTTGTTAAGATTCTTGATCAAATAAGGATTACGAAGAGTGACTGAGCTTACAAGTGAAAGGACTAGAAGAAAACAAACCAAGCATGTCAGGGAAAAGAAGTCTGAACAAATTCCTAGTTGCCAAACAAAATGAAGAATAGCAAGAAGTCAGTATTGAATTGGTGTGGTCAGTGAACAGGAAACGTGACTAGTGAATTAAAAATACTTGGGTGTTAAAAATGAGTGTTAGTGGGTTTGCTGCCAATGTGGACACTGAATAGGGTTAAAGTATAATTTCTTGTAGTCCCTTTAATAGTGTTAAAATTAGGTTTCTGTTAAAATGGCATTGTGGTAGATTTTTCTCTGTAATATAAAGTGACTAAGGTAATTGTAAGAAACAAAGTGAATAGCTTTTGGTAAGTATGATAGCAGGCATTTTTTTCCCCTTGATGTAACCATAGAGAGTAGTAAGTTTTAAAATCAAAGAAATGTCCAAAATGCATTTGATTTCAGAAAAGAGTATGAAAAGAGAAAGCTCTGTGAGACATCTACATTTTCTCCACAGAATTGAAATAGAAAAGAAAGGACATTATTTAGCTAATAGAGGCAAAAGAAATTTTCCACTGAAGTAGATAATAAGATGAGAAAGCAACTAATATTTATCAAGTGACTATTCTTTGCCAGGGTCTTTACATCCATCATGTAAGTGTACTTTTTACAACAGTTCTCTAATGTAGGTCTTAATCTCTTCATTTTAAACTTAGAAAGATTGGCTTATTTTCTCAAAGCCAGTGGGAACTAGGAGACAATGGCACCAAAAATCAAGCCTGTGTAGGGCACCTGGGTGGCTCAGTCAGTTAAGCATTGGACTTTGGCTCAGATCATGGTCTCAGTGTCCTGGGATCTGCCTGGAGTGGGGCATTGCATGCAATGGGGAATCTGCTTCTCCTTCTTCTCCCTCTGCCCCTTCCCCTGTTCATGCATGCTCTCTCTTCTCTTCTCTCTCCAATAAATAAATAAATAAAATATTTTTAAAAAATCAAGCCTGTCTAGAAAACCTACACATCATACTGCATCCCTGCGATTGATCATTAAAATAGTATGTCATTTTCTCATTTTTTTCTCTATTGTCCTTTATATTTAGTTATGATCCTAGTATAGAACAGTTGATGGGAGACATTTTTAAACCATTCAGTGAATGTAACAATGTCCCCAAGAGTCAATAGTCATCAGGACATACATGTTCTGATTGCAGAGAAATGTATTGCTGGTGCCAGCAAACCCAATGTCTTTGTATACCAGACTACTAAATATCAAGGGGAAGGAAGGAGGGTGAGGTAAAGAAGGAGTTCCAGTTCTTTCTGACAGACCCCCAAATCATCTACCATTTGTTGAATTGTAATACAGAACATTCTTTAAATTCAGTCTGTGCTCAATCTTTGCCAAGATCTGCCATGGAATGATTATTGTGTCAATGTAGTAAGGGACTGTGGGCAAGTCCAAAGTGTTATTTAATTTCATAAGTAGAAATGGCATATTTTATCTGAGGACTCACAATGTTGCCATTCTTTTTAGAGTCCAGTAAGAGGCCTTAGTGTCGCAGACTGGTGGGCTATCTTGTTCTGAGGTTCTTTACCAGCTGGTGTAGGTAACTACTTACTTTGGTAGGAACACATATGAATGAAATTCATGGATGAGTTTCTGCAACCTCATTGATACCTTACGGCAAGCAATCTAGTCTACAGAAATATAGAAGAGGAAAATGACTAAGTAGCTCTATGTTTTTGAGGTAAACCATCCTTCTAAACAAATAGTTTGATGGCTTTATTTAACAACTCCTAATTTACGCTTCTGTGGGTCTTCTTGCTCCGATTTATTCAGGCTTAAGCCTGAGGGAGCTTGTTCCCAGGCCTCTAATAAGCAGATAATAGTTAAGACCTGAGGTAGGTTGTCACCATGCCTAGAGCCATATCCTGCCACATTCTAAGAAAGAATTTACTCATTGTAAATTTATATTCCAAGAAACACTTGGGTCAGGGAAAGTAAAGAAGCTTTCTTTGTGGCACTTAAACCTATATGTTCTGATAGCTGCTGTTTTCCCAACATTTCTGGAATTTGGACAGGAGAATAGAAGATGCAGCATAGACAATATGATTCTTGTGACTGAAAAAAATCCATCAGAGGAAAAGAAAGATTCTCTGAGGATAATGAATGTGTATTATAATCTCTTACCAGAAGAGCAGAATCTAGAGTGTAAAAGTGTCAAAGGATCTAGTAGATTGCTGGGGGATGTGAAGCAGTATTATCCAAAAGCAGTGGACTTTGTTGCCAGGGCCTGGCTGGGTGTCAGAGGAGAGAACTCTTGGATAGTGGAGGTGTCTGTTTGCCAAACTGCATTAATGTGTTGAACTTCCAGAGATTTTTGCATTGGAGGAATGAGTGCTTGAGTCTAAGTCCTATGAGCCAGTGACTTTGTCTCGCAAGTGTTTGTACTTGACCTTATAGGTATCTTACTTTTCTTTTGAAAACTTCCCTCAATCTTGTGAAAATACAGATTTTAGTATGAACAGAAAGTTACTTCAGGCCTTTGCCCTAAGGACTTCTATAATTTTACTAATGCTCTTAATGTCTTAAGAATACCAAATAATGCAAAAAAGAGAGAACTTCCTAGTTGGGAAGCAATGGAGAACTCCATATATAATGAAAAGATGTTAAATGGTATAAATATTAAAACCCAAAGCCTCTGGACAATTGCAAAGGAGAACACTGGGATATAAAAAATAGATTAGAGGGGATCCCTGGGTGGCTCAGTGGTTTAGCGCCTGCCTTTGGCTCAGGGCATGATCCTGGAGTCCTGGGATTGAGTCCCACATCAGGCTCTGTGCATGGAGCCTGCTTCTCCCTCTGCCTGTGTCTCTGCCCCCCTCCCCCGTCTCTCATGAATAAATAAATAAAATCTTTTAAAAAAATAGATTAGGGAAAACACACACATTAAATGTGTCAGGCAGTCCTACTGCATGCCAGTCACTGGCTAGTTCTTGCAGTCAGATGTTGTGATTCACAGCTCTACCCTTACCAGCTGTGTGATCTCAGGCAAGCTACTTGACCTCCCCAAGCCCAGTTTAATTTTTTTTTTAAATAATGATAGTGTTTCCTAATTAACATGAAGATTAAATGAATTAGTGTATATTACGAAGTACGTGGTATGCAGTAGGCACTGAATTGTAGCTACGGTTTTTACAAATCATTCAGGTTCATTCAGATGTGTAAGAGCCTCGAGATTCCAAAAACAAAAGAAGTACTGTTTCAATTAGAGTCTGCACCTTCCCTACACACATAAAAACATCCACATCAAATGCTCCATTCTCCATGAAGTCAGTCTTGAATTCCTGTCTGACCCAATGAGAAATGATTTCTTTCCCTTTTGATCTCTGGAGCTCTCTGTAAACAGGAGTTTCTTCTTCACTTTGGTCTTTTTCATAACAAAGCCACATATTAAAGGCTTTTGTGTTTTTGTCTTATCTACCCAACTAAACTAGAAGCTTTTTGAGGGAGCTACCATGTATAATCACATATTTTTATAATCATATTTTTAATCCCAAGAAAATTGTGGTACACGGCGGACCTTGAAGAAAATTGCATGTAATTGAACTAAGATGTAGCTCTATTTAAATTACTTTTTGCTCCTATTTTCCATAGTATTTGCATTTTGTGTCATAGTGAGATTCTTGAACAGAACATGTGCTATGTGTATTGTATGTCTGTGTTGAAAACATAGTAAGAAAAGCCGTATGAATTTTAACGTGGCCATTTTTGTCCCTAGATAGTACATTCATTCTGGAAACAGCTCAATATGAATACCAAATTTCAAGCTCAATTTAAGTCCAACTGTATGTAACTATGACCGATGACCTGTTAGGTATGGAGTCTTAAAATGATTTGAGACATTAAGCTACTCAGGTTAGGAGTTGATCAGTGAAACTAAAGTATTGTTGTTCTATGTGACATTTGCATTTAGATAAGTCCAAGTGTATATATTATCACTTTTTTTTCTGTAGAGAAATTTGAATATATTGACCCTTGTCACTGGTAGGAAATCAGTTTTACAGAGTACATAAAGATGCATAGCAAATTATGCCACATAGAACAATTCTTTGCCAGCTACCCCTGTAAGATTAATGATTCTACATGTAATATACTGTGATGATTGACAACTACATTACTTTTGTTTAGTACTGTTGAGTGGTGGTGTTTTCTTCCTGAATGTTGGTTTTTCCATTTTATTTAAATTTAAAATGTGTCGATACAAGATGTGATCAGTTTTGGTTAAAATAATCATATGCTAATATTTTTAATGAAGACCGGTTACAGAAAGTTGTATTTGGTTTCAATCCCAGCTTTTACCTGGACTCTCAAGTACATGAAAACAGTGGAAGTCTTAACTGAGGATGTGAAAATAGCATTGAAACTGGATATTATGAACATCACATCTGAAATGTCTGCTTTTCAATATATGTGAAATAAAACTTGGAATTCATTTACTGCTGCATCCTGCCGCACTCTTCTCAAACACTGCCACATGATATTGATTTAAATTTTATCTTAAGATTTCCCCCCTTATTTCATTTATTATATGTTACAAATGTTGGAGGAAGTATTTAAAAAAGGAGAGACTGACTACTGGGCTACTGGTGGAGTCCTTAGGGATCTGTGATTCAGGGAAAAGGCAAGAAGTTGACATTTGACCAAAACTGGAGAGAGAGCAGCAATAATTAACTATTTATTGAGATGACCTTATAGAATATTTGCTCCTTGCCTCATTCACATTCTGTTTTGTGAAGGGCTATCAAATTAAAGTTAATTCTTCTGTGAGACATAGGCATTTTTAAAAACTTTTTCTAAGGTCACAATTTACTGTTAGTTGATGATAGTAAGTGTAACCAACTCTAAGTAGTGTGAACAATTCTAAAGTGACCATGCAAAGGAATTAATACTTTCTGTTTTCAAAGTATGTCTTGCTACCTTAATTAATATTTGAAATATCTCAAATAGAATATCACCATAGTAAATTAGTTGAAAGGAAAAAAACACAGTTTAGGTTTTTGGTGGCCTCCTATGTGGCATCTTGTCTACAACTGAACAAATTGGGATTAGCTTAAATTATAAAGGTAGAGGAAGTATTTCCTAGCTTTAGGCCTCTGGTCATTTATTCTTTTAATTATTTATTTAAGAAACATCGTTTGAATGCTGAAGTGAAATGAAGTACTAACGAAAGGACAAAATTCTTGGCGTGCTTGTCTGGCTCAGTCAGTTAAGCACCTGCCTTCAGCTCAGGTCATGATCCCAGGGTGCTGGGATTGAGCCCCATGTTGGGCTCCCTGCTCCACAGGGAGCCTGCTTCTCCCTTTCTCTCTGCTGCTCCCTCTGCTGTGCACACACACTCTCTCTGTGTGTGTCAAATAAATAAATAAAATATTTTTTAAAAATACAAAATTATTGTCCAAAAATTAACAGTTCCCAGTAGGGCATGAAGATGGAGAATCAAGGAGAAATAGACATTTATGATAAAATATGGTAACAGGGCCTTGTATGTGCTGCTAGGGAAAATAGCCAGCAGTCCCTAACTCTGCAATAGGGGGGAAGAAATGTATTTGTACATAAAATAAGCCTTGTTAGTGTGATCTTTAGAAGTGGTAGGAGTCTGCTTGGAGAATCCATGAGGCAGGCACCTCAGGCACAGGGAACGATGTGGGTAAAAGTGTGCGTGGGTGTATTTCCAAACCTGAAAACTGTCTTTGGAAACTTGGATCGCTCAGAAGCACGCTTACCCACTTCAGTGACCTTGGGAGTAAATGACAACAGCAGTAACCAGATACCGAGTTGTGTAATTAATTAAAGTGTACGGGAATTATCATACTAGGTGCTAAACTGCATCTTGTTAGGTCCCTCCTCTACCCAGTGAGTTCCGTCTAATTAAGAAGACAACCAAGGCTGAGATGAAAACAGCATCAAATCAATCAGCAGCTGTCTTTAAAGAGCCTACGGCTGTCCATATAGAGATTTATGGATTAACTGCAGCACTTTGAATTGCACTGGGAGGAAAATTGGCAGCAGGTGCAAACTTCAGAGTGTAGATTTATTTTGCTTCAGGCAGCCCAACCCAGAGGCAGGTAGACTGCCCATTCCTGTCCCTCTGAAATTTTATAGTGGTCCAACGGTAGCCCCTATCAGGAGACCCATGTGTAATCCAGGTACTTTCTAATATATTATCGATAGGCATGAATTTATAAAAACTCTAAAAGTTCCTGATACTAGATGATAAAGGTGGAATTTTGTACAATTTGGAAACTCAGCCAGGGATTTGGAGGATAAGATATCTATTCATGCAATTCTAAAACCTTAATGATTGAGAGCTCTCTTTCCTCTGAAAGATTATTGGGAATAACGTCTAAGAATTTTATTACAGAGCTATAGTTCAAACTATTATAACTTTGTGCTTAGATACAACACAGGGTATAAGATGTTCATCTTTATTTGAAAAAAAATAGCATTCTATTTTAGTAGTTGAATGAAGTGATTTTAGTCTAATTCCAACATGCCCAAAGCAACTTTTTCCAAAGTTAGAGATACATTACTATTATAATATATTGTCTGGAATAATACATATATTGTCTAGAATACAGAGTTCTAAAATGAAGAGCAAATATATCTTTTTTGCTTTGATGATTTATTTCCTAGTGAATTAATAGCTCAGTTAATATAAGTGGATTAAAATATATTTTTAATTTTAGGTCTAAGTAGTATTTATGTAAGAGACCAAGTGATAAGTAGTGCCAGTAGGGATTTTGCTGAACTAGTTTGTATACATTTCCTCACTTACATTTCATTTCCTGCTCATCTGGATTTTGATGTCAGATCTGTTTTCTTTCTCATATTCGCTGCATGTATATTTTTTCCCTGCATTTTATTCCCTGCATTTATATTTTTGCTGAACACTGAGCTAGAATTCCAACGTTACCTAATAACTCCTGTGAACTTGGGCAGGCGACTTATGTGCTCTGAGCCACTATTGACTCACTTTTAATATGGTCATAATGATATTGGTTCTGCCTCTCTCACAGGGGTGCTGGGAGAATCAGATGATTCAGTGCTTTCTGAAGTGTCAAGTTGCACACAGTGAAAGGAAGCATCATATTGATTGTATGTTTTAAAGTTTGCCTTTGCACATATCAAAAAGGCAAGTTGTCTTCTTTAACAGAACTCAGATGCTTTCTTTGCAGAAGGAGAGAACTTCCTACGGAGATCAGATATTCTCCCGGTAGTTTGCATGTGTCTCTTTGTGTCTGGAAGTAGGGGTATAGGTGTTAACAGGTGTTAACTGCACCCTAACTCCCAGAGCTTCAACTCCATTTTCCTGCAGGCCAGGATTCATGAAGCAATACACTCTCACATCCTTCCCTAGCACCCTTTTCATGCTACAGGGTGAAAGGTTAGGGACCAGATTTATGTCATGAGAATAACAACCACAGCAACTGTATACAGTGGCTCTAGGATCCACTTCTGAGAATTATCCACACTCTTGCCTCTCTTCTTCTTCCATCCCTTCGTCCTCTTGGTCTTCTGTCCAAATCCTTTTGCATTCAAGGTTTGTGAGTGTATAAACTATGTATGCCTGTCCAGAAAAGTATGCAATACTTCAAAAAGAGGAGCTCTTCTTTAATATATACTTTGTGTAGGTCTGTGTTTGAAAGAACCAAGATGCAGGTACAGTTTAAAATGCAGTCTCTTTGAAAATCTAGCCTTGAGTAACAAGACGATATTTCTCATTTCAGAACATGATGAGTGTATCACAAATCAGCACAACTGTGATGAAAATGCCTTATGCTTCAATACTGTTGGAGGACACAACTGTGTTTGCAAGCCAGGCTATACGGGGAATGGAACCACATGCAAAGGTAAAAGATTTAAACACTAGTGCCTGTTCCATTAGGGTAATGCAGTCCATCTTCACCCCACTCCGCTCCTCATCACCGTTATTTCCCTCCTGGGTACTTCCCGCAGCCACTGAGAGCTTTGCAGTGTGGCTCACAGTCTCCCTCCCGGGTTATGGTGGTGTTTAAGTGGCCAAGCTGTTCAACGATATTGATTTGATGGTCCTTGACCTCCACCACTGTGGTTTCCATCTCTCTTCTAGTCCAGCAGACCATACCCATAATCATGCTCCAGCACTATTGTACGGAACCATTCCACATGTGAAATCTTAAACTTCAACTTTTTATTGTCTCTTTTTTTAAGACTTTATTTATTTATTCATGAGAGACACACAGAGTGAGGCAGAGACATAGGCGGAGGGAGAAGCAGGCTCCATGCAGGGAGCCCGATGGGGGACTCAATCTCAGGACCCCGGGATCACGGCCTGAGCCAAAGGCAGATGCTCAACCACTGAGCCACCCAGGCATCCCTCAGCTTTTTATTGTCTTACCCCAAGTCCTCCTGCTTCCAGTCTGCCCAATCTGTTCTTTCCATGACTCTTGTTCTTCAATCTCTCTGACCCTTCCTTTTCTTTCAATTTGCCAGTCTCCTCCCAGGTTCCAATACTAATTTTTCAATCTGAATGTGACAGCTCTATTTTTTTTTGGCAGTGCAGTCAACTCATTTGTTCTACTACCAAAATCCACTTTGAAATATCTCTGTTGGGATCAGTCTGGCAGTTTTTCTTCTCTACTGTCTTTGGAGCTCTTGAGTACTAATTCACTGGGGATATTGGGCCTCTATGTTGTGGTTTTCCGTTTTTTACTGGTTTGTCAGTACCAATCAGTAATTCTTTTAAAAGGCCTATGGAGCTCAGATTTTCATTTCCATCGGTGGATATTCCAGCAATCATGCACCACCATCCACTAATTTACTCTTTCACCGATGCCCTCTTTTCCTTCATCAAATGGGCTTGCCTCCTACTTCACAAGGGATATAGAGGTTCTATTTTGCACAAACTCCCATGGGCTAAAGTCCATAGTCTTTATTATGTCATATAGATTTTTCTTATTGTTTGTATAAAAACTACCCATTTCTCAAATACAAGTGCCCATTATCGTGGAGTTTGCTAAAAACAATGTGCTACGGACAGCCCTGGTGGCTCAGCAGTTGAGTGCCGCCTTCAGCCCAGGGTGTGATCCTGGAGACCAGGGATTGAGTCCCATGTCAGGCTCCCTGCATTGAGCCTGCTTCTCCCTCTGCCTGTGTCTCTGCCTCTCTCTTTCTCTGTGTGTGTGTGTATGTCTCTCATTAATGAATGAATAAAATCTTAAAAAAAAAAAAACAATGTGCTATGACACTGTATGTTGGAGGTAGGAAATAACTAGGGATGGCCCATGAGCATTGTTGTTTTTTTTTTTTTTAAGATTTTATTTATTTATTCATGAGAAACACAGAGAGGAGAGAGAGAGGTAGAGACACAGACAGAGGGAGAAGCAGGCTCCATGCAGGGAGCCTGACGTGGGACTCCATCCCGGGTCTCCAGGATCACGCCCTGGGCTGAAGGCGGCGCTAAACTGCTGAGCCACCTGGGCTGCCCTTTTTTTTTTTTTTTTTTTTTTTAATGAGCGTTGGTCTTAAGATCTAGTCTCCAGTATTACATTGGATGCAGGTATCGATGGGCCAGAGGATTACTCTGCTTTGTAGAAGTCTATGGGAATCTTTAGAGCATTATGAACAGGCCTGCTCACTTTAAGGTCTAAATCCCAAAAGATTTTGTCAGAGAAACTAGACAAGTCCTGAGAAAGGCCAGACA
Source organism: Vulpes vulpes (assembly GCF_048418805.1). Taxonomy (NCBI): domain Eukaryota; kingdom Metazoa; phylum Chordata; class Mammalia; order Carnivora; family Canidae; genus Vulpes; species Vulpes vulpes. The sequence goes on from NC_132787.1 coordinate 9,571,377, forward strand.
TTTAAAGTCCATTGCATAGGGTAACTGAACGCCTAGGACTTCCTCAAAGCCCCCAGATATGCTGAGAATTTGCAGGGGAAGAGGTTAAGATTTCATCTGAGAGCCCAACTTCTCACTCTTATTTCTGTTAATGTGAAGAATAAAGCTTAGATCATAACGAACTCTTGCAATCATGAGCAGATGCAGACAGGTAATTCTAATCTTTGAAGGAAGGAGAACTTTCATGGGATCCAGAATTTCCGCTCGAAGTTCAGACTATACGTTGTTTGAATAAAGGTGCTCCAGTTCATGTGTGTATCCTGCTGGGAAGGTCAAACGCTGACTCTTAAGTAGTGTAGATGTAGAATCTGAATCATTGAGTCCTGCGCTGTGTCCTTACACATCATTCCAAGGAAGATATACACACGGTTTCGTAGATGGACCCTTTAATACTTAGGAGGTTTACATTCTCAAACTCTTTGCAAATCCTTGGTCCCTAAGTAAGCTTTTTGTCTAGGATGAAGATAGATTAGGACCTACAGCCAGAAAAGCCAGATGGCTTCTAGTGCCCCTTGCTTTAACTCAGCACCAGAATCTCAGTTGTCTACATTTTACCACTCAGAAAGTTCACCCTAACTAAGGAGAGGAAGCACATGCCCAAAAACAAGAGAAAAAGCTTTTACCCCAGTGCCTGGAAAAAGCTGATCTAATTCATCCTTTAAAGACCTTGCCAGGCTGAGGGAATGGCCCCTGAGAACAAGCTTCAAGTGGAAAGAGAAGCATCTCAGGGTACTTAGTCTTACCCATCTTGTTTTTCTCGCCTGCTTTGAATCAGGCAGCACATCTCAAAAGATCACCCTTGCCATGGCTAGATCTTGGCTCCTTTTCCTAATCATAGGAAAATTTCCCTCACTCACAAACCCATTGTAATACAACAGGCTTTTCAGTGCCTTTGCTCTTGATCCTGGATACTGACCCGTTCTCAGCAGAAGAATCCAAGGCTCCTTCGGAGACCACTACAGCAAACCCTTACCATTGGCCAGTTCATCACTGGACTGATTTAGAGCTTTGTGAAAGATGGGGCATTTCTCTAACACTTGGCACATCGGCCAGTGTAGAATGATCAGAGTCTCATAGGAGTCGATCATTGCCTATTTCTTTATCTCAGGCTCTAGATGGTAGTTTGCCCCCTTGGGAAAACTCTAGGATAGTTGCCATTTTTTAATGTCAAGCCAGACTATTACAATGAGATGCAACTCTAATTCTCATGTCTTCCTGTTATGTGAAGTTAGTCTTTTGTTAAAAGAAAAGGTAGCGTTTTATTCTGCAGGTGAAATATTTCTGTAATGTTGAAAAGAGTACTGTCTTACAAAATGGGTTGAAGTTTCTTACCTTCGTGGAAAATCTATGAATTTGAAATTATAATAGCATATATAATTTGATGTCCACATCTCTAAAGGAATAAAGAAAAGTTGGTTTGGAGTACCTTGAACTACACCTTGAAAATGCTAAAGTCATGTATCTGAATTATTTTTAGCATTTTGCAAAGATGGCTGTAGAAATGGAGGAGCTTGTATTGCCGCTAATGTGTGTGCCTGCCCGCAAGGCTTCACCGGGCCCAGCTGTGAAACGGGTAAGAGTATCATTCCATCTTCTAGGAAATGAATTTTTACGCCTATGTATAAAGTAATCCATGAGGAAAATAATGTTTCAAGTTTCAAGTGGCTCTCAAAGCAAGGCACCATTAATAAGGAAGCGCTGGGAGGGAGGAGGTGGGAAGTTTCAGTGATGCGTACTCACTGGGCATTTTCCCAGAGTCATTCTATGGAGGTTTTGCAGCTATAATAACTAGGAGAATATTGAGCTTTTAAAGAAAGATATGTGGGATTGGGCAGGATTTTGTGACTTCATACTTCATTTTACTCATTGGGAGCCCATTTTCCCCAGAATCTGGATGACTATATTAAAGCATAGAGTTCAAGTTTATGGCCAGCTCACTTCCTAGGACATACTACTTCCTGCATCCACATTTGAGAATTTTTAATGTTTTTGCACGGCTCATTCAATATTCATTCATTGTTACTTATTTACAAGATATCTGAAGTTTGCTACTTTCTAATTTCCTCATCCAAGTTCATTCTGAACTCGCTCTTTCTGATGGATACTAATATTAGAAACATAGATATATATGTAGTATATATTACATAATATATATAATTGTACAGTCTGCATATATCTTATGACCCACGCTAAGATATTTTGTCAATTGAAAACACACCATGAGGATATTAGCTCTTAAATTAAAATCAGGTTGATAGTAGTTTTGATTGCTTTGGGTTAGTGGGTTCTAATAGTAGATGACCTCAAAAATTCCATTATTCTCCCAAAGAGAAAGCTGCGACCTCTAGTGATTGCTGATTGCCATCTTACATTACTTTCCATAAATCTCTATATAATAGATATGGTGCATGTCCTCACTCCACTTACAGAGTCATCTGGTTTAATAAAATGCTGACAGATAAAGAATGTGAGACAGAAAGTGTTTGGACCATTTGGGAAGTGAAAATTTCCCTGAATAGGTCTTGTCACTGTGCACAGAAGGATGCCCACAGAAGGGCTTGCATCACTAGATTATTTCTTTCTATAAGTACCTCTAAGTGATATTCTTCAAACTTCAGTGACTATTTGGTTACAAAGGTCTCTAATAGAAAATGGATAGTGGGCATCTTGGAAATGCGAGATTCTTAAGGGACTCATTTCCTAAATCAGGAGTTCCAAACCCATTATGCATGTGACTCACCCAGAAGGCTTGTTAAAACTTGTTAAAAATACAGAATTCTGGTAATTAACTGTCGTTGGATTTACTAGGTCAAAATCAGGCACTTCTAGTGCAGCGGTTCTGCAATGTTTCTATGCTGTGGCCTCCATCAGTACACCCAAACACATCAAGGTACACTGTGGTCCTCCTGCATGTGTGTGGTGACCATGTTTCCTGAATATGGTATTTGGTGCTGCTTCTAGTATAGAGTCTGGATACAGAAATACTGGCTTTTTCAGGACATCTCCATAGTGTGTAATTTTGAAATAAAAGCTGTCCCAGAACATCTGAGATGAATAATGGCCGTGCCTAATTCTGCATATCATTCTTCCACTAGAAAAAAATGTTTCATATGAGAGTGTGAAAATCTGAAATGGAGTAAGATTGATCTTAGCAATGTAAAATTTAAAACTAGGGAGTTAAAAATAACCCAATAAATATTTAACTATTTCTAATTACCTTTGAACGTTCAGTCTATATGAAGGCAATCCCAGACTTACTCTAAGTAACTGAATATAGCAGCCAAGGGCTTCGAGGACAGAACACATGTGGGTTCAAAGTCTAGTCCTACCATTTACTTTTTATATGGCCTTTGGGCAAGTTACATAACTTCTCAGGGTCTTGTACTATCTATATATCACCTTACTCTTCACAAGTCTCTTTCAAGATAGGTATTACCTCCATTTGTAAACAAAAATATTGGGTTCAGAATGATGAGGTTTTTTTTTGGAAGGCTGTAGAGTTAACAGCTGAATACAAAGGTCTTTCTACTTCTAAAGGCAGGTTTTGTTTTTGTTTTTGTTTTTGTTTTTTAATCTATATCAGCGTTTTTCAAAGTTTCTTCTGAAGTCTTTCTACTGCCAGGAGAGAAAATGTCTTCACTCAGGGCCATCCTGAAAAGGCCCACCACAAGGGTACATAGCATTTCTTCAAAAACTCATGTTAAAAAAAAAAAACTCATGTTTTTCCCTAAAAATTCATTCATTTCTATTCCATAATATATGAAAATATTTAACTTACTTAGTACCGTTGAGTTAAGTTGGTGCTTTAAGACATGGGTAATAGTTTGTCTCTGCCTTCTAGCATCTCCTGGCCTAATACCACATTTCACTATTTCAGAAGCAAGGCATTCCAGTCTCCTTCCTGAGGAGTTGTAATGATAATATTTGCCTCAAAGTATCTGTCCGAGTTATTACTCCAGGTTGGATCCTAATGTCCCTTCTAGCACCATCACTTTCGTTGACATAGTTATAGATAGAAGTTGTGCCTTTTAAAAAATAAATCTAGAGGAGAACCACATGAAATAATCTGTTCACCCATTTATTCAACAAACATTTATTTAGCATCTTTTATATGCTGAGCACTGATCTAGAAACAGGGTCTAGCAGTGAACAAAACTGAGGTCTTATCTGCATGGAAATTAAATTCTAGTTGAGTTAGAGGATCTAAAGTAGGAAAGTGAATAAATACATAAAATACTATAGGTATTTTAGGGTAATATAGTTGCTGTAAAGAAAACTAAAGGAGATAGTGTAAAATTATTTTTATTAACCTATGGCTCTTACATATGAGAGGTATTGTTATTATTGGTATTTACTTCATTAATAAAAGTAACTAGCATCAGGTTCTAGATCAAGTCACAAAATCTCAGTGACTATTACAAAAAGTGTTTGCTCATTCACATCTCAGTTTGATATGTCAAATGTGGTGGTGGGGAGGGTTCAGGGGCATTATGATTAGGCCTGCTTAAGCCAGGCTCCTAACTGTTGCCATTTGATGAAGAAGTCATGCCCAACACAGAGATTTTATTGCCACAGAGAAGAGGACCGCAGAGAAAGCATGGAGAATATACCCCCACTGGTACCGCCTCAGACCAGAAATGACATACATGTCCCTTCCTCTCACATACCATTGGTAAGAACTCATCACATGGACTTGAGGGGGTTGAAAAATGTAGTTGAGCTGAATATCCAGGAAAATTAAACTGGTTTGTGATTATTAGGCCAGTTTTTTGCCATATCTTCTGGCTAGCATTGCTGGTACTATTTAAACAATCAAACCATTTTTTAACATTGTCTCATCTAATCAGGTGGAGGAACTGAGTTACCTCCTTTTCAACCACTCCCTTCTTTCCACCTCTGGTGGGGATCCTTAACTTGGAATTTCTGAACCTCTGCAGGTCTCTGGATGGGCTTTGGGGGTCCATGAAGTCCCTGAATATATATGTATGTGTACATTTTTCTGCAGAAAGAATTCAGAGCTTTTAAAGATGGCATAGGAGTTCTATAATTTCTAAATAGTTAAAACCACTAGGAAGAGAATCTTCCATGATTCATAAGGAGAACTTCCACCACCTGTGGAAGGTGATCCAGATGCAAATATCCACTATCTTCCTGTATGTTTCTTTGGGGACCTTAAATCTCAAGACCCCACACTGAACACATCATTTCAATGGCCCTTGGCTTACCTCTTCTCCCTCTTCTATTAACAAACCCTGGTTCTTCACTTCTAGTCTTTGTTTCAGTGAGTGGCCTTATCTACCAAGTTTTGTTGGCCAGTGAAGAAAGAATCACCCACCTCTTATCCCCTTTCATCTTCCATCAAGTCCTTTTGATTCTCTTTACTAGGGTCTATTTCTTTGCCTTCTGGCTGGTATTACAGTAGTTCCGGGCTCTCAGGTATATCTCTCTCCAGTCAATTCTCCATAGAATATCTGAGCACAAATATCTGACCTCACATTTCTTGACATGACCTGTATGGCCCTTCAAGATTTGTCTCCTGCTTATCTACCCAGCTTTCACCCTCTTGTCTTTCCATCTCCTCACCTCATTTACAGCCCTAGGCGTTGAGTCTCATGGGGGTGAAGTATGTATCTTGTTCATTTATGAATCTTCAAAACATATTGGTGAATAAATAAAGACATACATGAGTGGCCAATTAAATGAGGAGGTAAAAGATGATGTGGCTGCATACATATTTCCTGGACTTTATTGTACATTGGTTTAAAGAGGCCTTCAGGGTCATCTGGTCCTAAACTTTCATATGGCAGATGACATAATTGAGGCACAGAAGGGTGAAGTGACTTATATAAGGTGTTTCATTATAGATACTGATCTGCAATTTAGAACTCAGGTCAACTGATTCAGAGTCTAGTGTTTCTCTTTTCCTTCTTTCTTTCCTTCCTACTTTCCTTCCTTCCTTCCTTCCTTCCTTCCTTCCTTCCTTCCTTCCTCCCTCCCTCCCTCCCTCCCTCCCTTCTTCCTTCCTTCCTTCCTTCCTTCCTTCCTTCCTTCCTTCCTTCCTTCTTTCCTTCCTTCCTTCCTTCCTTCCTTCCTTCCTTCCTTCCTTCCTTCCTTCTTTCCTTCCTTCCTTCCTTCCTTCCTTCCTTCCTTCCTTCCTTCCTTCTTTCCTTCCTTCCTTCCTTTTCCTCCTTTCCTTTCCTTCCTTCCTCCCTCCCTCCTTCCCTCCCTCCCTTTCTTCCTTCCTTTCTTCCTTTTTCCCTTCCTTCCTACTCCATGCTGTATGATCAGGAATTTATCCAATTACCTCTCATGAGGTCTCTTCTTTTTGTTTTCTCCACCCCTTCAACTGCCAAATAATTCTGTTGTCTTCATCAGTGAAGACCACAGCAGCTTTTCTCTCCCAAGGTAGAGAAAGCATCAAGACTATCAAGATTTTATCTAAATTTTGGCCTGCTAGAGCTAGATGGTGCCTTATAGCTTAGAAAGGAGACTAATTCCTGGCCCCAGTGGCCCTCTGTTGAGCCCTCACAATGGTATTGCTGAGCAGGAAGTAATAGGATTTACTAGTTTCTTGAAAGACAATCTTAATGTGCATGACATTTACCAACCCTTGTTACTCTATTGAGGTCCCCCCTAACCCCCCTCCCTAATTTATTGAGTCTATTTATAAATTATCGTACTGGAATGGTTGAATCCTTTTACCAACTTCACAAAGAGGCTGCTATGTGTATTTTCTACTGAGCAAAATTAATTTTTCATGGCCTTCTTTTTTAGCCACTGTGTAAAATCACCCACATGTACAGCATAACTTCATTTTTAATTAAACATCCTAATATTCTATCAGGTGTTTAACTTGGATTTAGCAGGGTGATTATTTCTTGGATAACTCAATAAAATGTATTAGAAATCTCTATGCAGAGGTTTCACAGCTCTCTCATTGCCATCCTATATTTGTTGCACAATCACTAAACCTCAGCAAACATGTGTCTGATGACCTCATTAAATATGCAAAGCTGTCTTAGTATACTAAAAGTAAATCTTTTAGTCATGATTTACAGCATAACTCGAAGAGATGTGACAGTCCCCTATAAGTAACTGCCGACTTAAATCAAATTAAAATGTTTATAACTGGGGAAAAGTTGGGATCAAATGGCAATGCTAAAAAAAGATAGGCTGTAATAGCAAAGAAGAGGAGATTAGACATTTTGGTGATAAATGGCTTCTTTTTTTCTGTGTGTAAAATAATGGGCTTCTTTGCCACAGATCAAAACATGGAGATGAGATTTTAATTATTTTTATTGAGTAGTTAAATGAATATAAATTCAGGTTGCATTCCTAAGTGTTTGTGTAGCTTTTTTTTGTTTTTTTTTTTATGATAGTCACAGAGAGAGAGAGGCAGAGGGAGAAGCAGGCTCCATGCACCGGGAGCCCAACGTGGGATTCGATCCCAGGTCTCCAGGATCGCGCCCTGGGCCAAAGGCAGGCGCCAAACCGCTGCGCCACCCAGGGATCCCATAGCTTTTTAATATCTGTAGTTTCAAAGTGATAAAATTAAGCATGAGGCATATATGAATGTTGCTTTACTTCAAAGGTAACTATAAACTGATGGAGGTTGATTGATTTTTAAAAGTCTACATTATTACTGTTATAGTGTAGGTAATCAAAAATCCGTTAATTCATTTATAGTAACAAAGTTATTTTGTTAGTTGTATGTACAGTTAGCATTTATTATTAATGTCAAATTGTGTTATATTTCCTGATATGGTTAAATTAGCACATTTTTCACCATTAAAGGAACATATTGATTCAATTTCATGATCATGTAGCTTTCTTTTAAAGGAATATTTTTCAGAAGCTTACATTATTTTATATCATTTCACATAGGAAGAAAAAAACTTCGAAGCAAGAGAAAATTCAAAATATTTCTGGTATAGCATACTTTTTTTTTTTTTTTTTTTTTGCCAAGATGATTCAAAGCAAAATTCCATCACCAAATGTGTATCTTTTTCTGGGAAGAGAATTTTAGGAAGAATTTTGAGATAATATAGTTAATAAGGAAAGAAAAACTTTAGATACCTTTGTTTTATCAATACAGGTGATGGTTTTTAGTATTATTTTGAATTCATTTTTTTCTAGCTAAACAAATACAAATTTTAAATGCAGAAAACTATTCAATAAACTTTATTGTAATAAAGAAAACCCAGGATGAAGGAAGTTCAGCTTCTGATCCTTCACGGTGTCTATTGAAGTCACTTTTCCAGATTTGAATTTCTGAAGGGGAGAGACAAGACTCAGAGCTGATCATTTGGTGGTTTTTATAATGTGGGATCCTATACCCATGGACGGATCTGTTACCTTGCTTAAGATAGACTCTCCAGTCATACTTCTTGAGATGCTTCTGGTCTTTAAACCTGCTATCTAATGATAAAAGTGATTGAATCATATTTGATGAATGAGTGTGTTTTAATGAACCTTGGATAAATTAGGGATTTAGATCTCAATGTGATTTTTTTCTTGTTATGAATTTTTTTTGAAAAAAGAAGAAGAAACCAAAGAACTCTCACTGAAGGCTTTTTGACCATGTACTGAGTATGAATTAACTTGGGTATTTAATATCTATATTCTCTTTATGTAGGCAATCCTTAACCTTTTCAAAATAACCCTTTAATTGATTAATATTATGCCAAACCCTGAGCTTCCTGGAAGCACTTAACATAGTGGTTAAGAATATAAAAAGTTCAAGTCAGAGACACATGAATCGGCATGAGTCCTAGCTCCACTGTTGACTAGCTGTGTGATCTATTCTGTTATTTCATTTTTCTATGTCTTAATTTTTGTATGTATGAAATGGGTGATAATATCTATCTCATGGGTTTATTCTAGAAATTAAATGAAGTAATGTAAGCAAGGCATACAGCATCATTCTGGAATGTGATAAGTACTCAATAAATGATATCTGATGTGATTGTATTATACATGTTAAGTAAAATTTTCTGTACAGAACTGTTTGAAGCTTTTGGACTCCATTGCGTTAGCTGGAGATACCCTGAGATATTATAAATAAGGGTTAGGAGTAAGAAACAATTCTAGTTTTCTTGATTCATTTATAAACCAACTTTAAGTATAGTTTTACTAATTTAGCAATTTGCGTTCTTTACATTTACTTAAAATTGCTTTATTTTGATTCCAATGCATATCTTAAAAATATTAATGTTTTATGGAAATCTAAGTCTTTGTACTATTCAAAAAATAGTTAAAAGTTCTTAGTGTTAAATCTCAAAGTCGTTTTTCCAAGTCCTTCAGGTTAATTGGAAAAAATCTTACTCTTTCCATGTATCAGTCATGTATAATAGGTAACAATTCTGATGGGGAAATATTTCAGACTCTTTTATTGTAAGGCCTACCTAATTAACATTGGAAATGAGTACATATCATGGAGTTAATGTAAGGGGGAAAAAATAGCTTTCAAGCTGTTAGAGGGCAGGTCTCCAAGAAAAAAAAGCCTAATGGAATTATTTGGGAATTTGGAAAAGATCTTCACTTTTGCTTTAAAAAATTGATATTTTTTTTTCAGTGAGTCAATTATGAATATAACATATTATAGTATACCCTTGAATTCCTAAGATTCATTCCCCCTTCTTATTTTTTATTACTCAAAACAAACCAAATAAAGTTATTTTTATATTTTTAGTTGCTATTATTCTAAAATTAATCAACTGATATTTCGTTAAGAATTTCAACAAGTAGTATATGCACATAGTATAAAATTTAAAAGGACAAAGAGCATATAATGAAAAGTAAATTTTCTTTATACCCTTTTACCAATCATTGCTTCTTCCTACACTTAACAATATATCTTGGAACTCATACTATCACTAAATCCTCATTAGACAGAGTGATTTAAATAAGAAAGCCAGTCTTATCAGAGCAGATTTTAATCTGTACCTCTGTGGTTGCCAATAAGAATCTACATTTTGGGGACCAGACCTTTCTCTTCCTTTGGGCACCCCCATACTTTGATTGGAAATGTTCTGTAATTTTCTTATTCATAAATTCCAATTTTTTTTACATAGATAAATGTAAATGATGAACTTTTATTCATTAAAAGTGTGATAGTAGGACAGACTTCATATCCTGAGAAGACATGTGAACATGATAAAGACATGAAAGTTACCAGGGTCCTAGTCTTCTTTAATTCAGAATATCTCAAAGATACAACATTTAATTTATACTCAGATTATTTTTGCATTCTCTTTCTACCTTCTGTGCTCTGTTTCTTTCTTCCTGAAGGACCTCCTTTAGTACCCTCTCAGGGTGGGTCTGTTAGTGGCAAACTCTCACTTTGGTCTGAAATAGGCTTTATGCCATTTTTACTCTTAAATTAGTTAGGTGTCGATTTCTAGCTTGCTCTCCCTCTAGAACACTGGGAAGGAGGTATCCCATTGCTTTTCAGGCCTCTGAGGCTTCTGTGTAGAAGTCGACTGTCAGTTCAATTGCAATTCATTTGAAAATCCTTTTTTGTCTAATTGCTTTTAAGATCACCTTTTCCCTGGGGTTTGTGGTTTCACAAATGCTTTGTGCCTGGAGTTGAATTTATTTTTATTTATCTTGCCTGGGGATCCTTTAGATTATTGAATTGAAGGAATCATCTTTTTTATCCATTTTGGAAAACACAGTCCTTATCTCCTTAAGCATTGTTTCTCTCTCATTCTCTTTATTCCTCCTCCTGGCTTTCCTGTTGGATATATGTAGACTCTTATCTTTCTGTATTTCTTCAACTTTCTTTGGTATTTTCCATCTCTTTATCTCTCAGTGCTGTGCCCTTTGTGATTTCTTCATATCTATCCCCTAGTCCATCAGATATCTGCTCAGCTTTGTCTAATCCTTTGTTTAGCTGATCCATTGATTTTTTTTTTTTTAGTTCAATAACTATCTTTTTCACTTCTAGGAGTACTCTTTTTCAAATTTTTGGTACTTTTCCCCTTTGTTCTTATCCTTGTGATTTTTCATTCCTTCCTTTATGTCTTTAACAATTTTAAACATGCTTACTTACATTGTCATCTTTATCACATTGTTCTATCATCTGAGTTTAAGGGGATCTAAATCTGCCTTTTATTATGCTTGCTGACTATTGCCCCTGATGCAGTGTTTCCTCTTGTGTTTTGTGCTTTTGATGTCTACTGTTACCTTCATTGAAGATTTACCTGTAAAACCTGAGGTCTTTTCCCTCCAGAGAAATCTTGCTTTTGCCTCCCAGGTATGTAAGGAATATTACAATTGATGTTTGTGTCAATTTCCTTGCCAGGTAATATACACACTAGTGACAGAAATTTGAATCTCGTAACTCTTTAAGAGAAACATTTTTTCTCCCCACCTGAGTATAGGCAAAAATAGTGTCTCCTCCTAATTAATCTTTTGTGCAGTGGGTATTTTGTGTGTGTGTTTCTATCCTATACTTAAACTCATGCAGAACCGTTCAAGGAAGTCTTAGACCTTGTATGGGACCAGGTCCTCTCTGCTCTCACATGTGAGTCCAGATCTGGTGTTCAGCTTCCTCATGAGCTATATAGGAATTTCCATTTTTTAAAAATGAGCTGACTTATGAATTTAATATAATATATTTTTAAGCCATGTGTTTGTAGAAAGGTTTTCAGGTTATGCGGTTCTCAATATTGCTGGAATTAGAAAGAAAGTTACATAAGTATGATATTGTTGATGCTGCTGGGAGTGAGAAATTCTAGTCACTCATAAATCTGCAGTGAGGGGAAATGCATGGTGGTTATATAAATATGGGGTGGAACAAAGGAAGAAACAATGGTAAGAGGACTAACTTTATGGAATTCAATAGGAATAGAGTTGGGATGTGGCTGCTTCTTTCTCTTCCCTAAATTTCTGATGTTCCTGAGAAGAGTCTATACTTTTTCCTAAAGGGTCCTCATCAATGGTTAGTCTCCATTTCATTCTTCATGGAAGCTTTGTGGAAGAAGCCACTGAGATATATACTTTTTTTCATAACAATCATCTTTATCTGCTTATTGGTGACTGTTCTGGGGGGCCCCTAGGTGGTGCAGTCAGTTAAGCCTCCAACTTTTGGTTTTGGTTCAGGTTGTATTCTCAGGGTCATAAGACGGAGCCCCACATCAGCCTCTGTGCTCAGTGCAGAGTCTGCTTGAGATTCTCTCCCCTTCCCACTTGTGCTCTCTCTCTAAAATAAATAAATCTTAAAAAAATAAATAACTCACTGTTTTTTGAGAGAATACAATATATTCTAGGTAATTTTTTAAAGATTTAAATGAAAATATGGTCTACAAGGGTTAAACATCAAAATGGGTATAGAGTCAAGTCAAAGAAGTGAATCAGATTTACAAATAACATGATTTGCAGAGGTTAGTTAATAGGACAGAAGACAGAACAAAGATCCAAAGTTATTCAGATTCCAGGAACAATGGGATTAAATTAACACTATGACATGTAGCACACGTATGAAAGTACCTTCTGTAGTCGTCCTGTCCATTAAGACTACATTGCTTCTACTAGTATTTTATTTTTAGATTCCTAATTCTTATCTCTTACATCTTGGATCTATGTTCATTATGCCTTTCGCCATACCCTTGTTTTTCTTCTTTTCCTCGGTTGCCTTCCCCTCCTCCCCTTTTACTTGGTCCCTCCCACTGGAGCATGGGCTCCTTGAGAGTTGAGGTGAAACCTACAATTTTACTTTCTCATAGGACTTAGCATCACATTTTGCATCTAGTAGGCAGGCAATGAATATTAATGAAATATAAGTGCACCTTTGCCTTTGGGTTAAAAAAACAATTACACAAGATAGAGAACTTTAATAGTTTCATGCTTTACTTGACTGCTGATTCCAAGCATGATCCAAAGTAAAATGCATATTTAGCCTGTGCTAGTACAGAGTATACAAAACAATATAAGTAATTGTCTCCCTGAATTCTATATACTTAATCCACAATAGGATGTTGTGTTGACTTTAGCCAACAGATTTTAAGAGGTTACTGGCAAATGGGAGTGTGATCAGGGAAAAGTTAGCTGGGAGATGGAAGCTCTTGTGGATAGTAGAAGAGGATAGTTGAATAAACCTGAATAAACCAAGAACCGAAATAAGAAAACTAAAAGGCAGCATGAAACTACCCTCAAATACACAAAGGGCTAAACTAGTGTGTGGATTTTGAATTAGGTTCTTGTGTAGCTCTAGTGTGTGCAAAACTAGTAAATTAACCAGCAGCTTCAAAAAAATATGCTGATCACAAGAACCAGATGAAAATGGGACGCACCAGCCTGCAGGTTCAAATCGAATCTAGATGACCAGATGTTAGGAAACATAGGGCCCATGGGATTTACCCACCGGATCTAGATAGCCTAGTTTGTGGAGGTAATCTAGGACTCTTGTTTCAATTTTTCATAATAGTAGCTATTTTAAACTGTATGTCTAAGGATACTTCCTTTAATAATAAAAAGGTAGTGTAGCTTGATAGTTAAGAATCTGAGAAGGGGCTGCGAAGATGACTCTCTAGGTATAATTACAAGCTCTCCCACTGACTGCCTTTGTGGACTGGGACAAATCACTTAATTTTATGTGTCTCAGTTTCTTTGTTTTAAAATGGAATGATAAGAATACCTATTTTATTGCATTATTGAGGAAATGAGTCAACAGAAGTGGTTCAGTAAATGTTAGCTATTATTAGGACCTCATTCCTAATCCCTATGATAACCCTTTGTAGTTATTATCACCTGCTGAGGAAACTGAGGTTCACAGAGATTAAATAATTTGCTCTGGGCTGTATAGTCAGTGAAGTGGGGAAAAGGAATCATTGCCCAGGGCTGATGAATTAATCTGCCCTCTATCTGCTCTGATATTTGGCCTCCACTGCATCATAAAGATGATTAAATGCCTTTGAAATGGCAGCAAACTTTATGGAATAAAGGTGCCAAATTATCTAAATTAAACATTTATTAAGCTCCTGTGCACGCACAGCACAACGTGACATGTATGAAGATGCAGAAAGTAAAATGCAGTTCTTCTCTCTTGGGAGTTTTTATCTCTGTCTGATGCCCAGGGGAGCATTTTATCTAAATAACCAAGAAAGAACAGGTGGGTTCAAAAATAATAGTAATACCTTTTAAGTGATTGCTAACTACTAATCTTGTCTGGTATAGTAACCCCAGAAGAAATTGCTCTTCAAAAGAATGAATTCTGGAGCTGTAATCCCAGCAGCTGTAATTTACAGGGGAAGGCTTCATGATAAACTCCTACTGGTGGGACCTAGGAGGCAAGCAAACAGCTGATTAAATGTGTGAAAAGTACACTCTCAAGTGTTAGACAGGGTTTTCATTGCCGATTTTTCTCAATATTCATGTCTGAGGATAATTATAAGACTGAATAGGAATGAACTTGGACCTCCTGTTTAATAGAAATCCTTAACAAAACAAGTTAAACAAATTCTCTGATATTCTTAGTCTTTTAAGATGTGGAACTCTTTCTTGTCCTTCTTCGATGAGGTGTGTTTTCATTTGCTTTGAGCAGCCTTTTAAATATAAATCATTCACTCAAGCATGTTTTTATTCTTCAGATTTTAAAAGGCCCAACTCCAGTCTTAAAATTAACCTTAGCTTGTCCTTTTTATATGAAGCTGAGTAAATTTTTACTACTTCTTATCATTCTCTTTAAGTGTTTAATTCAAGGAAAAATAAAATCAGTTGACCATAATTGACTTTTTTTTGCTTGAAAAATCAATCAATATAAATGGACTCTGTAAACAAGAAAACTTATTATTCATTGTGATCTTCTTGGTTTTGAACATTTATAACCAAAAGAAATTAATTAAAATGTAGGTGACTATGAACAGCCCTAACGAAGCAAGAATCGAGAGTAAGTTTCATATTACAGAATGCATAGCCTTTATTCAGTGAGTGATGGGAAGGAGGTTCTTTCCATAAATCATAAAACTTAATTATAAACTGAAGGGTGCTGAATCTGTTACGCAGATAACTGTACCCTACACTGCATGAAAGGCAAGATTAGTTAAGTGTCTAAAATCAATAAGATGAGAATCAATCAGTTAATTTTAGTAGGAGCAAAATGGGAGAATTGTTAGATTTTCTTGGAATTATTAATAAATGTGTTATCTGAAATTGGATATTTATCTTCAAGTTTACATTCTTGAAAGGTAAGTATAAGCATACTTCATTTTACTGTGCTTTGCTTTACTGCACTTCACAGATACTGTATTTTTGCAAATTGAAGGTTTATGGCTATGTGGTGTCAAGCAAATCTATTGGCACCATTGTTCCAACAGCATTTCATCACTCTCTGCATCTGTGTCACATTTTGGTAGTTCTCGTGATATTTCAAACTTTATCTTAATTATTATAATTGTTAGGGTGGTCTGTTATCAGTGATCTTTCGTGTTACTATTTCTAATTGTTTTGGGCCATCATGAATCGCCTCCATATAACACATCAAAATTAGTTGGTAAATATGTGTCCTGACTGCTCCGCTGACCTAACCATTCCCTGATCTCTCTCCCTCTCCTTGGGCCTCCCCATTCCCTGAGATATAACAATATTGAAATTGGGCTAATTAATAATCCTACAGTGGCTTCGTACGTGTTCAGGTGAAAGAGCCACACCTTTCTCACTTTAAATCAAAAACTAGAAATGATTAAGTTTAGTGAGGAAGTCATGTCAAAAACCAAGATAGGTTGAAAGCTAAGCCCCATATGCCAAACAATCAAGTTGCAAATGCAAAGGAAAAGTTCTTGAAGGAAATTAGAAATACTCCTCTAGTGAATGCATGAATGATTTTTTTTAAAGTTAAAGTTTTCGTAATCTGGATGGATCATAACATAGACATAAAAGTGCAAGGTGAAGCAACAAGTGCAGATGGAGAAATACAACAAGTTATCCAAAAGAGCTAGTTAAGGTAATTAATGTAGGTGACTACACTAAACAGACTTTTAACATTGAGGAAATAGCCTTTTCTATTGGAAGAAGATGCCATCTAAGATTTTCATAGCTAGAGAGGAGAAGTCAATGCCTGCCTTGAAAGCTTCAAAGATCAGACTGACTCTTGCTAGCAGCTGATGCAGTTGATCACTTTAGGTTGAAGCCAATGCTTATTTTCCATTCCAAAAATCCTAAAGCCCATAAAAATCATACTAAATCTACTCCGCTTATGCTCTGTAAATGGAACAACAAAACCTGGATGACCGCATATCTGTTTACAACATGGTCTACTGTTTTAAGGCCACTGTTAAGACATGCTTCTCAGAAAAATGGTTCCCCTCAAAATATTACTGCTGACTGATAATGCATCTAGTCATGCAAGAGTTTGGATGGAGACATACAATAAGATAATGTGGTTTTCATGCCTGCTAATACAGCACCCATTCTGCAGCCCATGCCTCAAGGAGTAATTTTGACTTTCAGGCCTTATTATTTAAGAAACACATTTTGGGAGGCTATAACTGCCACTGCCATAGATAGAGATCCCTCCAATGTACGTGGGCCAAGTAGATCGAAAGCCTTCTGGGAGGGATTCATCATTCTAGATGCCATTGAGAACATTTGTAATTCATGGGGGTGGCCAAAATATCAACATGAATAAGAGTTTGGGAGAAGTAGATCCCAGCTCTCGTGAATGACTTTGAAGAGTGCAAAACTGTAGTGGAGGAAATAATTGCAGATGTGTGGAAATAACAAAAGAATTAGGATTAGAAGTGGAGCCTGAAGATATGACTAAATCGCTGCAATCTTATAAAACCATAGTGGATGAGGAGTTGCTGCTTATAGATGAGCAAAGAAAATGGTTTCTTGAAATGGAATCTACTCCTGGTAAACATGCTGTGAAGATTGTTGAAATGACAACAAAGGATTTAGAATATTACTTAACCTTATTTAATAAAGTCGTGACCGACTTTGAGAAGAGTAACGACAGTTTTGAAAGAAGTTCTACTGTAGATAAAATGCCACCAAACCACATCACATGCTACAGAGAAATCATTCATGGAAGAATCAATATGGCAAACTTCATTGTTGTCTTATTTTAAGAAATTACCACAACCACCCCAACCTTCTACAACCGCCACCCTGATCAGTCAGCAGCCATCAACATCAAGCAAAACCCTTCACCAGCAAAAAGATTATGACTTGCTGAAAGTTCAGATGATTCGTATTTTTTAACAATAAAAAATTTTAATCAAGTTATGCACATTGATTTTTTTAGACATGATGCCATTTCACACTTAATAGAGTACAGTATAGTGTAAACAAACTTTTATATGCACTGGGAAACCAAAAAATTCATTTGATTTACTTTATTATGATTTTCATTTTATTGCAGTGTCTGGAACCAAGATTGCATTATCTCCAAGTATGCCTATAGAAGGGAGATATTTGTTGTACATTTGTTGTACTATACTTGTGTTCATTGACTCTGTTTTTGTTTTTGTTTTTCCAGAAAAGTGTATTTTTTAATTCAAGTAACTGCAAATAGGAAAGTTGATGGGGTATGGGGATGCCCAGGCTGGGACATATAATGTCTACCTCCTCCCCAGCAGATTAGGTCTACACTCTCAATGGTCAGTGCAAATGCCCCCTTCCTCACTCTGCTGCCGTATCCTAGGGGCAGGACCCCCACCTTCCCTGGGACAGGGGTGTACATGTTCACCCTAGAGCTTACCCCTCTACTGGAATGGCTCTCTTGCAAATCACATATAACTTCTTAATCACTATTTTCAAAGTATTCATATTTCTTGAGCTTTGTGCGGCATTTGATATTATTAGCCAAAGTCTTTCAACAACACCCGTTTTCGTTGGTTAATTTGACATGAGATTTTCTCCAGACTCTAATATTGCAACAACGTCATGTACTAGGTGTTTCAACTCACATTTTTAAAGGAAAAGATAGAGAAATAAGTGAATTGCCCATGTGATAATAGATATCAAATTGAAGAGGTTGGAATTAGGGATGCCCAGATGGCTCAGTGAGCATCTGCCTTTGGCTCAGGGCGCAATCCTGGGGTCCTGGGATCAAGTTCCGCATTGGGCTCCCAGCAGGGAACCTGCTTCTCCTTCTGCCTGTGTCTCTGCTTCTCTCTGTGTGTCTCTCATGAATAAATAAGTAAAATCTTTAAAAGAAGAAGAAGAAGAAGAAGAAGAGAGAAAAAGAGGAAGAAGAAGAAGAAGAAGAAGAAGTAGTAGTAGTAGTAGGAAATACACACAGGGCAGTGTAAATCCAAAGCCCATCTGTAAAACACTACACGGTATCCTCAACATGGCAGCTTCTATACAGGTGAGCTTTAATTATTGTTACTTTCTGCCTGTCTGAGTGCCTTTGTTCATATTTTTTCTTCTTCTTCTCATCTCCTGAATGTGGAGATTAAATTACACACTTGATCATCTCTTTTCTTTCTTAATACTATCTCCTAAGTGTTGCTCAGCCACCCCTAAGTCTTCAAAAGGAGTCATCCTGTCCAGATAGCTGCACAGCTTAACTTCCAAATCCCAAGGGGCTGCTGGTTATTGTCACTTGGACATTTTACACTACAACCTGCGTGTATTACCTGCATCCTGAATGCTTTACTTTCTCCATGTTGGAATCACCCAGGCATGAAACACCACCATCTCCTTTCATTTCCTTCCTTTCCCTCAGAGCAACAGCAGTACAAATAGTGTGTAGCAGAAGTGTAACCAAAGTTTTGAGGAGTATGGAGGAGGGCCAAAGAAGGACAAAGAAGAGGAAAAAACTAAACTAGAGGTCCCATTTTTTTTTTAAAAAATGCTTTGGCTGTTTCTTGCTACAGAGTCAGAGGCAGATTTTCCATTAAGCTAATGAAGCTTAAGCTTCTGCTCTACTCATCTGATCATGCTTCTTCAAAAACATAAGAGGGCAGCCTGGGTGGCTCAGTGGTTTAGCTCCGCCTTCAGCCCAGGGTGTGATCCTGGAGACCAGGGATCCAGTCCCGCATTGGGCTCTCTGCATGGAGCCTGCTTCTCCCTCTGCCTGTGTCTCTGCCTCTCTCTCTCTCTTTCTCTCTCTGTGTCTCTCATGAATAAATAAATAAGTAAATAAGATATTTTTTAAAAAACATAGGAGATCTAGCAATGTCCCCACCTGGCCATATATTTTTATAAAATTTGCAGTATATATTTTGGTAATCTCTTTGTCCTGAAAGGGTCCTCAAAATTATATCCGCTTCTGGTCCTATAGATTCACTCCTGTACAAAGTTAATTCTTTTTTTCTTTTTAAAAATTTTATTTATTTATTCATGAGAGACACAGAGAGGCAGAGGGAGAGGGAGAAGCAGGCTTCCTGCAGGGAGCCCGATGTGGGACTCAATCCCAGGTCTCCAGGTTCAGGCCCTGGACTGAAGGTGGCGCTAAACCGCTGAGCCACCAGGGCTGCCCTACAAAGTTAATTCTTACCAGGCAAGACATCTCCCACATTAAAGCCCTGGCATATTTACATTCTCTCTAGACTCTCCTTTTCCTGAGACTCTAATTCTCTTTCTGTAGCTCTTGGTTTGAAACCTTTAAATTCCTCTTTTTCTCTCTCCTCCCACACATCCGGTTCCCCTATTCCCTCCTCCCCACTCAGGCTCTGGAAGGAGAGGAAGCATCAGCTCTCATGATGCTTCGTCAAAGAGGAAGATGCTTACCCAAAGAGGTCATCAAGTTGATATTTTCCTAAACCAAGACTTTCCTCTATTATAACATGGTACTCTCATATTATGTAAAAATGACTTCACTTATAATTTTGAATTACTTTTTAAAATTCCTGACACATCAGCTGGTCATTATTGAAAACTCACCATATGCTAAACGTGGTGCTAATTGCTTTACATTTATTAACTCATTTTAATCATAAAAACTATACTCTGAGGCAGTTATAATTATTTCCAATAAAATACCAATGCTTAATAAGGTTAAATAACATGTTCAAGGTCACATAGTAGGCATATGGTATATTCTCAATTTAGACTGTTACCTCTAAGCCCAAATGTGAGCTTGTAACCCCTTTTCCATTTTATCATCCAGATACCACTCTTCTCTGAAACTCTCCTTGTTCTGTCCAACCAGAAGTATTCCTGTTTTGCTCTAAATAGTCATGTTTGGGCCAGATTTATTCTACTCCTCTCAAATTACCTTGTATTGTTATTTATCTTAAAATACAAGAACGTTATCTTAAACTCTTTTGGAGCTCGTTCCGTGCTTCATGGAAATGAATCCAGTAATTCATGGAATGGCTAAAAAAACAATTTGGATAAAGGAGATAACCATTATGAAATTCATAAACAGGATACTTAATTCTGCTGAAAGGCAAATTATTTGACATCTTAAGCAGTATATTAAATATATGGCTTTTATCTCTTAAGTGATGAACCTGGCTGCATTCTGGAAATGTATACTTGTGTTGGGCCATTCACAGGAACTCGAAAATGCAACATGTCATCTTTCCAGATGGGTGATATTGGCTACAAGGAGGCATCCTTAGTTGATAGGGGAAGTAACTATAAGCCTAGTTAGTGACTTACTATTGACAGCTCTCACTTGATTCTGAGAAATTTGCCTGTGGACACACATTACAAAAAAAAAATAATTGAGTACTGACATAGATTGGATTAGGGTGCATATGTTTAAAATTGTTAGTTATGAGTTTTATGGGCATTAATATGACTCAAGGAGGGAAGTATGAAGAGGGGGCAGGGAAATTTTCTCAGATGGAATCAGTATATGAACAGAGTGAGATTGAAACTGAGCACCTATTATTTGAATGACTGAGATTCAATAGGAACAAGTATGGTATTTGGTAGATAGAAACAAATTGGCAATTTCTAGCATAAGAATGGGTCTGTGCAAATATTCTGTGAGGAGAACTTAAACAGGCATTCTGGTGAAGAGATTTTGATGCGCTTTTGTTATCACAAACAAAATCAAGAAGAATACTTAAGAGTAACCTTAAAGGATGTACACTTAGTCTGCATTGCTTAAAAGCAGTGCTTCTTTGCACTTGGAAAGATGGCCTGTAATAAACTTTTTTATTTTTGTCTGAATTTAAATGCCATAAAAGGCATATCATGGTGTCTAGCAGTTTTTTTCTCACTGAACTGACAGGAATAAGCATCTATTGTAGTGTAAGGCTGGTCGTCAAAAGACTTTTTAAAATGTAGGCAGGCCAACACGATCAAAGGTGTGAGCTTTGGAATCAGGATGCTGAAGTTCATTCTCCCAGTTTTAGCACTTATAGGGTATGTGGGACTTGAGTGAGTGACTCCATTTTCTTCTCCCAGCTTTACTGAGAAACAATTTTGTGCTGCAACATGTTACCATCAAAATTATTAGGATAGAAGGGTTAGTTTTTGAAGGGAGTTAGAATAGTAACCCTTTTGGAGAGCAAGGATTTTGCCCAATTTCTTCCCACTATACTCCCAGGACAATGCTTTGCACAAAGTACCTAGAACAGTCCTGACGCAAAGTAGGTGCTCAGCACACATGTGTGAAATGACTAAAAGCATAACCATCTCTCATGCAATACACATGAACAACTATCCCTCATCTAAAACACTAGATGTTGGGACACCTGGGTGGCTCAGGGGTTGAGCATCTGCATTTGGCCCAGGGCATGATCCCGGAGTTCTGGGATTGAGTCCCACACCAGGCTTCCTGTGAGGAACCTGCTTCTCCCTCTGCCTATGCCTCTGCCTTCTCTCTGTGTTTCTCATGAATAAATAAATATTAAATAAATAAATAGATAAATAAATAAATAAAATAAAACACTAGTTGTTGAATGAGATGCTGAAATAAGCATTTTAAATATAAAGTTACTTTAGTTGCCCTTAATTAGAATGAAATGAGATTAAAATAAGCATGATTATTACCAATAAACAATAGCACCTTATAAATAAAAAGTTTAATAATCATTTAAACCCATTAAATGTATATTATTTTATATATGTCCTCATAGCTTGGTAAAGGGAATGATTTGAGATGACACCTCTTTTCACGACTGGTGGTGCTGGGTGGATACATTTCATGAGATCAGAGTTAAAAGAATTTCAAAGGTCATATAGTCTAACTCTGTGTTTCCAGTAAGGGTTAGATTTTATTTTTAAATAATTCTAATGTATCAAAAGTGCTGTAAGTTTACTTAATAACTAGATTTTCAAAAATCCATCAGGTAATTGGAGGGAATCTCAGGGTAAAAAATCCTGACTGGGTCTAGCGTTCCTTGGCGTTTATGTACCATATAATGACCCTCCTTGATGGTCACCAGTCTACTGCTAAATTAGTAAAATACTGTGGATCTAAAATGATAAACATTTTTTATGATTGTTGTATCATAACAACCATAAATTTTATGATTGTTATGTTTACGATTTCTGTAAGTTAGTTTAAATTTTGAATCTATGTGCTTGATTGCTTGACCTAGATGGAGTGGAAAGTAAAATGGCTGGGCACATATGGTGGTGACTGATAAGCACCAAGGCTGAGTTAGTGTCATAAAGCCTTGTCCCTCCTCTCTGAGGTGGACTGAGGCATCAGGAAAATGCTGCCAAACCAAACTCCACTGCTGAGGCTATGAGTATCTGTTGATGCAAGTGTTTCACTCCTGGCCCTGTACTCTAGGGGCCCCTAAGACTGCCCAGATAAGTTCCAAGCTTCCTTAAGGGACATCTTGGAGGGTACTCTGCTTCAGAAATATGAGATTTTAATGAGCTAATTCATGTAAAGCACTTAGCACAATGTGTGGCACATACTAAGTGCTAAATAAATGTTAAATTGTACTATTAAAATTAACTGAGCAAAGGCATAGAAACCAAAAGTTGACTAGATGCTGCCAGAGAGTGAAGGGAGGAGAAATGGGAAGTTAATGCATAATAGATACAGAGGTTCTATTTGGGGTGATGATTCATTCTGGAAATAGTGGTGATAGTTGCACACATTGTAGACACAGTGCCACTGAACTGCATACTGAAAAATGGTTAAAATGGAACACTTTATAAGATATACATAACTCCACATTAAACAAAATAAGTAAAGCTTATAAATGATGACTGTCACTTAGGCTCTGATTCTTTTTCTTTTAGTCATGCCTAATGCTAGGAAACACATGTTTGTAATTTCAGATCTAACCCACTGATTACTTTCATTGTCACCTCTGATGTCCTATCATCCTAAATGGAATAATATTGCCATAGCAATACAACTGTTATCATATTTGATGTAGAAACTCTGAGAAATCATTTTTATTTTCCCTATTTTATAAGAAAAGAAGTTGACTTAAGACACATGGAGGATGAGTTAAAGTGTAGAGTTTTTTGTTTTTTTTTTAAGATTTTATTTATTCATGAGAGAGAGAGAGAGAGAGGCAGAGACACAGGCAGAGGGAGAAGCAGGCTCCATGCAGGGAACCCGACGTGGGACTTGATCCTGGGACTCCAGGATCACGCCCTGGCTTGAAGTCGGTGCTAAACCGCTGAGCCGCCCAGGCTGCCCTAGAGTTTCTTATCAGAGTAGTCATTTGGTAAGTTCTATATACTCATTTAAATATCTTAGCAAAATGTGGGATAAGGTTTTTAGATGGATACATAGATAATACTACTCTATGCAGAGCCTGTGAGAATAATTCATAAAAAATTAACAGCGGTAGAAAACACTCTTTTTAAGAAATCATACATATGTGACATGTGTATGACTCTATCTAGTCTCCCTCCAAAATCTGTTGTTTCCATCTCACTCACTAGAGTAGTAGTTTTCAATCAGAGGTAATGTTCCCCCCATGGAACTTATGGCAGTGTCTGGGAACATTTTCAGTAGTTATAACCGGGGAGCTCGGGGTGCTGCTGGTATCTGGTGGCTAAAGGCCAAGGATGCTGCTAATCATGCTACAATGCATAGGAAAAGCCTGATAAAAAGAATTATTGGAGTCAAGATTTAAAAACCCTACATTTGAGGTAACAACTATTAATGAATATAAACTTCTCGGTCCTTTTCAATGTATTAATACACACAGGAACATACATAATCACATGGTATACAAATGGGGTGATATTATACATATTATCCTATACGTAATATCCTGTGCTATCTCTACTTACTACAAGTTGGAGGTCTTCCAGCCAATACACTGAGTTCTATCTCATTCTGGAGAACATAGTACTTTTTATGTAAGTGTAAATGCATCGTAATTTAACTTTTCTCATTAATAGGCATCTAGATGATCTTTGATTTTTTTCCTGTTTCAAATGGTTCCAGTGAACATCCTCATACTGTACATTTTTGTACAAATGTGAAAGCATTTCTGTAGGACTATTTTTTCGAAGTAAAATTGCAAAGTCAAATTCTATGACCATTTCAAAATTTGGTATGTACTCTGCCAAGCCCTCCACAAAGGATGGACCCAAGTTATATTCCCACCAACTGTCTATGAGAATGAAAGGAATATTTTCAACTTTGCAAGTGTGTTTTACTAAAAGGAATATAACATAAGCAAACAAAATTGTGTTTGATTTCAAGAATGTTTGGGCAGAGCAAGCCCAAGAGCCCATCAAGCTGTGTCAAGGAGCATAACAATGGTGGAATGTGATGATCCCAGAAATCAGTCTGTTACACAGGCAATAACACCGAGAGGACTAACCCCTATAGCAGATGTATCTATCCACTGTCTACATTGTGCTGGAAAATTTACTAGAGAGCTAATGGATTCTGGCCGCCTTGTTGATATGATCCACTATGTCATCTGCCTTCACCTCAGTGCCTGGTAGCTGAGGTAACAGCCATTGTTTACAGGATTTCTAGCTACTTGGCTTTTCAGGAAGGCAAAGGAAAAATAAACCAGAAAACAAGTTACACACTGAGGTCATTAGAAAAGGAATCACGAATAAATGAATCCTAAGAATGAGATTTTTTTTGGCCGGAAGTAGAATCAGTAAAACATGAATTAAATAATCTCTTCCTCTAACCTTTTCCAAACAACCAAAACAACTATATAAATAAGGCCCAGGTATATGAAACAGGAATGCTGCTTAACCTACCACTTTTCACAGGACACTGAAGGAGTTGGCTTTAAACCGCAATAGATTTGTTGGCTGAAAAAGTGTCATGTAACACGAGATCCCAAATTTCATGCTGGTTTTGTCAACACATCTAAAGGAAATCTCTATCATTTAGATGACATTTCTCACATGTTGCTCTGTCATTAAGCTGTTTGTCCTACAGAAAGGTCACTGACTAGTTATCTGTGAGCAGGCGCTGGAGTTAGTTAGAAAAAGGGAAAGGCTTAAAAACTGAAGAAAAAAAAAGAAAAGAAAAGCAAAAGGGAAAGGCTTCCCGTCATCATGTAGTTGTAGGAGGGGGAAAACATACATTTAAAAGTCAATGAGGGATCCCTGGGTGGCGCAGTGGTTTGGCGCTTGCCTTTGGCGTAGGGCGCGATCCTGGAGACCCAGGATCGAATCCCACATCGGGCTCCCGGTGCATGGAGCCTGCTTCTCCCTCTGCCTATGTCTCTGCCTCTCTCTCTCTGTGACTATCATAAATAAATAAAAATTTAAAAAAAAAGTGAATGACATGATTATTTAACTATTTTTGTGTTATGAGTTAAAGGTGCCATGAGAGATAGAACAGGGTACCTGGCCTCACTTGGAGGGTGAGTGGGGAAGGCATCATTTATCATTCAGTGAAGAAGAGCCCAGTTAGGGAAACTACCTCCTCTTGGACCTTTGAATCCTTAGAACATTTTGCATCACACTTAGGGTGCATGTCCCATATTTCCAAGTGGTTTTGTCCTTTTAAGAATTAGAGTCCACTAAACAGTGAAAGCGTCATAGAGAAAGGTAATAATATATTGTAAATCTTTATCTTTTCATTAATAATTAGCATAGTTCATGACTTATGGCAGAGGCCTAGTAAAGAGTTTCGTTCATTTATTCATTCAGCAGTACCTAAAATGTGCCGGTTGCAATTCTAAGCCCCGGGGAGATAGTAGTGACCCAGATGACAAGGTCCCTGCTCTCATGAGGTTTACATTTTGGTGGGGGATTTAGACAAACATACACATAAATAAACTGTATGTTGTATGACCCACTCTAAGAAAACTAAAATGGATTAATGTGGCAGCGTGTGAGCTTACTGCTTAGAGAAGTGTTTGGTTTGGTTTTTTTTTTTCCCAAGAAATGGGGTTTAAGCTTTGAATATTATGCCATCAAACTAGCAAACCCCCAGCTTTCCTTGTTGTCCACTTTCTTTCATCCGTTGCAGACTTCCACCTCTGCCTGCATTTTTCTACTGTGCCCTCCTTGCCTCTTTCAGTATGCCTGTGAATGACCCAACCAGTACACTGGTTTTCCAACTCTTTGATCGTCCCCTCTCTTTGGCTACCCATTCCCATGATCACCACTTTGACCTTGTGGTCAACTATAACCACATCACTCCCCAAAACTCTCTTTCAAGCATCTTACTCTCAGGCTGACACCTCCTGTCCCTCCATCTCACCCGCTCTAGCACCTTTACTCCATTAATTGTTTGACTTTATTGAGAACATTAATCCTTTTATCTAAATACTGTTCTAATATTCAACTTGATTCCATAGTTTCATCAATGTAAATACTCCTCTGTGAATACTCGTTAACTCTCCTGTTTTTTTTTTTTTTTTTTTTTTTTCCCTCTGTGGTATTACCCTGCAAAACCCCAGCCTCATCGAATAGAGCCCTTGACCTCCTCCGCTTTACCACTGAGCCAACTGTGGCCAGAGGGAAAACACACAGCTGCACTGACTGCTCGCTATCTCACATCATGAACACAAATGTCAAGAGGGAATGCAGAGCTACCATTCCTTAGACTCTTCCTTTCCCACTCTCCAGGATGACTACTTTCATGCCCAGTTCTGTCTCACCCAGCTGCCAAGAGTTCGTTCTATCAAACTGCCCCCTGACAACCCTACGTACCCCGTACTAACAACCTTTAACTTCTTTGATACCTAACCAAAAAGGAGGAATTAGACCTGAAAGATTTGGAAAACCTAGAAGCATGTAATTGTTTTGTAATTCTTCCTCCACACCCTTTCTCAAAACTGGCTGCTATATAGCATTATGACTATTTAGCATGAGCTTAAGATTTATTGCTGAATTGAATTTTTTTAAATTCTGGTCATATTTGGATACATTTTTCTTTTCGATATTGACATGTTTATAGGCCCTCATTTGGTCTTGTGTCTTTTCTCCAAATTCAAAACTTCCAATATATTTCTAAGATCTCTATGTTCAAGCTAAATCATATTTTCATCATAGTTGTCAATTGATTTTTATTACCTTGTTATAATCTCTTAGGAGGGGAAACAGCTGTAAGGCATTTAGGAACCTAACTTTCACTTCAAAACTCTTTTTCCCCAAAATGTATATTTTATTCTTTCAACCAGTCTATACGAAGACAGTTAGTTAAGATAAGCCAATTAATGATTTTATACATAATTTTTAAGTATTAAAAGCTACTTTATAGCTAAGACTCTATAGAGTCTTAGAAAATCTCCATTTTTTTCCATTAGAAAATCTCCTTCAATTTGTGCATTGATTATCAGTGGTTTAGGGACTATAACAAGTTGTTCCAGATATTTTACAAGAGTGTTTTTACAATAAGATCTTCAATTCACATATAACTTCTCAGTTATGACTCAAGTTATAACCTTTCATTAATTTATTCTGCCTTCAATTTATCAAGTGGGCAATGTAGATGGTAAAACGGAATTGCCTTTATACTTTTAAATTAAATTTCTGTAAGATAAAGAGTTCTAACTACTTTTCCCATAATTAAAACCTGCATACACAAGAGTAGTTGTCCATTAGCGATACATTGGTAAGTAAAAACTGAAGGCTTTAAGTACAGGCTTTAGTTCAGAGCTAATAGCAACTTTTATTTATTCACTGGGAGACCTGAAATTTTATGTGTCTGGAAATCACCTGAAATAGAAATGGATTCATATGTATAATTGACTAAATCTTTCAGAAGTTGGAATATAAACTGTCCCATGCAAATATTTAAATCTTTAAAAGAATTCGAATCACTAAATTCTACTCCTGAAACTGACACTATTAACTAACTGGAATTTAGACAAAAACTTGAAGCTATAAAGAAATTTGTCTCAAAATGAGGTAAACGTGTATACATTTTACTATACAGACCATTTTTTTGCGATCATGTTCTTTTCTATACTGACTTTAAAAAAAAAAACATTGTAATGATTTAAAACTTATACTCCAGCTCTTTCTATTTCTAAGGGCACAGAAATAGTCATTTGTTACATAAGATGGAATGAAATATATAGCTCACAAACAATAAAACATCTCGGTACTTCGTTATAGTGATTTTTGGGATGTAAAGCAAATTCCAAGAAATTAGAAGTTCTGGGCCTTCTAATTTTTGTTTCCTATATTCGTGTATGAATATGTCTGGATAAAAAGTCATATTTTAAAAATTGGATGTGATTTAGAGCAATATAATTGATCTTAGGAAATAAATTGCTTTGGGTTTAAAAATGAATTAGGGTTTGGGGATGCCTGGGTGGCTCAGTGGTTGAGCATCTAACTTCAGCTCAGCACATGATTCCCGAGTCCAGGGATCTAGTCCCACTTCAGGCTTCCTGTGAGAAGCCTGCTTCGCCCTCTGCTATGTCTCTGCCTCTCTCTGTGTCTCATGGATAAATAAATAAAATCTTAAAAAAAAAAAAAGTGAATTAGTGCTTCGTTTGATGTCTGGGGAATAACATACACCAGAGAAATAAATTCATGCATTGGAATCTCTATATTATCAGTAATTTGACATTAGTTTTTAAATCATTTATGATTTAATTATATATAGTATTTGTTTAATTATATATAGTATCCATATGTTATTATCACGGACATTAAAAGTTGAGCATGGAATGGTTTGAGTATTGGCAGGCAATCCATTAGGCCGACACTTCTTTGCATTCTTGAGATGAACCAGGTTCTGTGGAACCTCAGAAAGTACATCAAAGAACACTTTATTCTGAGGGGCCAGTCCACGTTATGTGAGGAGAGGGAGATGGGGAGGAGAGAGCATCTGAGGTCCACGGAATGACATCAGTCCGACCTCTGTCCCATCAGGGTACTTTGTCAGAGCCTGCAGGTCTGTGAAGCAACACAGTGACGGGAGTTGGCTGCCCTTTATCCCCAACTCAATCTTAACAGGCACCTCTTTCTTTCTCTTAAATCAATGTGAATCTTTCACTGAAATATTCGAATTCAATGAACCCATGATCATATGGCATTTTGCAGTTAAGAAGGTTATGTGAGAATGGGAGTCTCTAATAAAAGTTTAATTTGAAGTGGCTGCAAAGTCCACTCAAACTGCCTTCTAGAGGTTTCCTCTCTAAACACATATCACTGTGGCACATTATAGGAACTTATTTCCCATCCCAAGAACTTTTTTCTTGGTTCCAAAAAAACCTCTCTGGATAGTTTACATAATCCCAGAAAAATAATCCTGTAGGGACACCTGGGTGGCTCAGCCGTTGGGTGTCTGCCTTCAGCTCGGGGTGTGATCCTGGAGTCCTGGGATTAAGTCCCATATTAGGCCCCCTGCATGGAGCCTGCTTCTCCCTCCGTCTATGTCTCTGCCTTTCTCTCTGTGTCTCATGAATAAATAAATAAAATCTTTAAAAAATAATAATAATAATCCTGTAGAAATGATAATTTTGTTATGACTATTTGTGGTTTTAACCGTTTCATAGAACGAACTATGGAAAGCATTGTCGTTTGACCCTCTCTGAAAGCCCTGTCTGAATGACACATATTCCCCATTTTAGAAGTGAGGTACTTTAGACTTACAGACATTAACAGATTTTTTTTTTCTAGTCTCACACAACCAGAAGAGGCAGGACAGGAATTAAAGTATTATCTTCTGATTCCAAAAGCGCCTTAAAACACAAATGATCTGCAAACCTTATCCTATGGGAAAGAACAGTGCAACTGTGTTAAAGTGAACTGTGTTAAAACTAAACTCATACTTTAAGGGGCAGTACTACATAATTCTGTTTTATGTAGGAGAGCATCTAAATAGCTGGGGACATAAATTTTCCAGTCAACATCCTGTAGGACCTGTTAGAATATGGTTTCACTCAAGACCAATTTACTTCAGCTGTTGAAAGTTTCTTGATGAACAGGTATGAGGCCAGGGTTACACTTGTCTTAGAACAAAAATGGTTACTTTTATGTCTTTTGGCAAGCAAGCTGAGGCCCCCCTGTAATATTTGACATGCAGTTGAGCAGACTCAAAATTAATTTTGGAAACAAAACACCTGATCGTACCTATAAATGGTCCCATGGTACAGCTGCAAGAGGAAGTGAATTCTGGGAGCTAATTCGAACTTGTGGCGTTTTACTAAAACTTGTCAGCTCATGTGCTTGAATCCACAGCAATGTGTTCTGTCCTTCATCACAAAGCAAAATAACATTTCAAGAACCAAACAAAATTAAAATTGGAAGCGATTTTGATTTAGCAGCTTGCCAAAAGCTGACTTAAAACCTCTGATATTTTTGGAGAGTGATAATCATAATGAAATATCAAAACCCATTCCTCTGGGTTCTCTGAGCTCTATCCTTGTGGTGAATAAGGTATAAAAAACAAACAAATGGAAAACAGTGCCGCTGAGACAGGCCTTTACTAAGTTATGATTAGACTAAGACAGAGTAGGTATTTGAAGACCTTCTGTTTCTTTGCAAATTGTGAATAAAACTTTGACCACCACATTTAAACATTTCCCTTATAAATTACCTTTCAAATTCACACTAAAGGCAAGTTCTTCTTTAGGAAGACTTGCGTGGGCCATTTTGGTAGATCTGAAAAGTTAAAAGCTCTCCTTGCTTCCCTTGGAGACTTCGTTGCCAGGAGGCTATTTTGCCCAGCTACTGGTATAAATTACTCTCCCCCGGGAACTTTTGCTGCCTTCATATTAAATTAGGTATAATCCCTTTGGGAAGCATGCAAGGTATAGACCCCATTTAAATAAATACATGTCTCCAAATTATGGATAAAATCAACATCTAGACGAAAGGAAGTGGAATAGACTTCTTATGACATCACCGTGGTACTCTCATGGTTTAGGAATTTTCTTGTTTCTCACAACTATGTTTTCATACCCTTAGGCCTTTTTCTATTTTGATCAATTCCTTTCCTCTATCTTCAAAATGAAATTTTATATTGTTCTCTTTTACCTATACCTGAAATACTCTGTTAGAATGAGGATTTTCTTTTTTTTCTATATGTATAAGTATATATTGTGTTTTTATATAGTTAAAGTTCGATGTGCTGTATTTTAAAGATCTTATTATGTTTACAATGTTCAAAAAAGGAAAGGTGTGACTCCTTGAAGAAAGGTAGAATAAAACAAATCGAAAAAACAAATTCTGGTCAAGTAGAGATTTAGAGAATAGTACAGAGTAGAATCTGAGAGAAGAAAATGATACTTTGATTTGAACTCTGGTATTGCTGGGATAACGTTTGGTACTGCAGGCATTCAAAGATAAGTGCAGCCCAGCCCTTATTTCTAAGGAATTTAAAATCCAGGTGAGACCATTGAAAATACACAAATTACTACAGCTCATGGGAGTTCCACAGATTCAAAGGATAGAAATTACTTCCAATTGGAGAGATCTAGTCAGAATTCACAAAGCAGATTTGTTAGATTTGTTCAGGTCATATGTTAAGGGTTAGGGGAAGTGGGATTATGATTATGATTTTCTTTTTTTTAAGATTTTATTTATTTATTCATGAGAGATAGAGAGAGAGAGGCAGAGGGAGAAGCAGTTTCCATGCAGGGAGCCTGATGTGGGACTCGATCCCAGGACCCCAGGATCACGCCCTGGGCCGAAGGCAGGTGCTAAACCACTGAGCCACCTGGGAATCCCATGATTATGATTTTGATTATATAAATGTTGTGATCACAGGTGTGCTAAGTTCTGTTGAAACTAGTTTAAGAGAAAGCAAGCTCCAGGGGGAAACCGAAAGAAAATGTTCTACCCACGGCTGAGATGGTCGTGATGGGGATAGTGACAATGATGACGCGTTCCGTGCTTGCTACTAGGAGAGGCACTGTGAGTTAACGATCAAAAAGACTCACCACCTGCCCTCAAGGAGCTCATGGTTTAGAGAGGACAGAGACCTACCCAAGCCATCCCACCGATAATTCACAGGCATGACTCTGCTCGGTCCTGTGGAGGAGACAGGGCTGTTGCACTTCCCAGCTGTACAACCTGCCATCTGCACTATGTCTGGTGGAGTGGGTGGGGGTTGGTTGGACCTACTCAAGGATGTAAAAAATGCTTCACTTAGGCAATTGAGTGGAACTGAGATCTAAGGAAGGGGTGAACATTTAGTAGGTGAAGTGGGGAGAAGAGCATCCCATGCAGAGGCAGCAGTGTGTGCAACACACCAGAGTCTGGGCTGGGGGTACTAAGGCCCTTCTGAGGAATGGCAAGGAGGTCAGTGGGCCTGGAGCACAGGGTGCGGGGAGAGCCTTGCGGGAAATGAGGCTTTGGAGGCAGCTAGGGGCCAAACTGTGAGGGCTTGCAGATCATCATTATTCTGGTCTTCATCCTCCAACCAAAGACTGTTGAATGTTTTCAGCACGATCATCTTTTCATTTACCCGGAGATTGTTTCGGCGTGGGTGTGGTGAAGAGATCTGAAGGGAATGAAAGTGGGAGTGGGAAGAAGCGTTAAGTAGCTACTCAGGGAGAGAGACGATGGGAGCTGTGATGACTGTGGAGAAAATAAACATGTATTGAGCTCTAACTGTATAGCAGACACTATGCTGAGTGCTCTCTATGGGTTATCGAGAACTTGCCTGGAAAACTGTGGAGCTCTGTCAAAGTACGTTCACATTTCCATTTCTCTCCAGGCCCACTGCAGTAAGCAAGCACGAGGCAACTCGTAGATGTTGGTTAAGATATTGGAACCAACTGGACAGCCATAAGGCAAGACCACAGATGGCGACCTTACCCTCTGACAGTTCCTTATAAATTACTCCTGTACTTCCTACCCCTGTGATGCCAGAAATAGACAGATGTCAGTACTTTGTACCAAAGGCACAGCAAATCAAGAAGTCCAGTTGTGTCCATGATTCTAGGAAGCAGAGCTGCCCAGAATTATCAGCTTGTAGAATTACCAGCCTGCAAATACCTGGCTGAAAGTGAATCCTCAAACTTCAGTTAGTAGAGTATCTTTATTTCCTTGAAGTTCCTAAGTGTTTTTTGGTTGTTGCTCTTATTTTGTTTTTAAGATTTTGTTTATTTGAGACAGAGAGAGAAAGAGCGTGAGCAGACAGAGAGGCAGAGGGCAAGGGAGAAGTAGACTGCGCTGAGCAGGGAGCCCGACTCAGGGCTTGATCCCAGGACCCCAGGATCTGTGACCTGAGCCAAAGGCAGACACTTAACCTATTGAGCCACCCAGGCGCCCCACCTAAGTTTTAAGTAAGCTAAAAAGTTATTAAGAATAGTCACTAATAATATGACACTCAATTGTGCTAATTTCTATTTATTTTCTTGAATCATTTGTTTAATTAAACAAATAGTTGCTTTAGTGACCACAACGTATAAGGCACCATACTTGACACCAAGGATGCAGTAGACAACAAAATAAATGAATATTCTTATCCACATGGAGCATATGTTGTAGGGAGGAGGGGCAGACCATAAACCAGATATGTAAGTAAAACATCTAGTATGCTAGATGAGACGTATATAGCAAATTGAATGTATCTTATACTTTATGCTACAATATAGTTTGGATCTTATATAATATTTATCCTAACAAGCAAATTAAAGCAGAAAAGGGGGTGGAGTGGCAAGTGTAGGTGCATTTGGACGTTGCAATTTTAGATGTCTAAAGAAGGCTTCCCTGAGTCCATGAATCATCGTAAATACCTAACGGGATACGGGAGCCAGCTATGCAGATATTTGGGGCCAGAATATTCTTGGCAGGAGAAACAAAAGTGCAAAATCTCTGAAGCATTAGCATCTCTTGATTCAAATTGTATTTCTTCTTTGTGCTCATTCAGAAATGCTGGCAATTAAATTTTTAATAATATTTAATTAAAAAGTTATATTGTCATAGAATAAGTGGCTTTTTTGCTTCATCTCTCCAAACTCCATTTAATGTGATGCACAAGGTGTTTAATGGCTTTTACTACAGCAAGATATCCAGTGTTTCAAAAGTTTCCTCTAAGGTTTAAATAAGAGGAAGTTTGGGACGCCTGGGTGGCTCAGCGGTTGAGCATCTGCCTTTGGCTCAGGGTGTGACCCTGGAGTCCTGGGATCAAGTCCCACATCGGGCTCCCTGCATGGAGCCTGCTTCTCCCTCTGCCTGTGTCTCTGCCTTTCTCTGTGTGTCTCTCATGAATAAATAAATAAAATCTTAGAAAAAAAAAAGAAGAGAAAGTTTATTAAAAACATTAAGTAGTTATTGCAGATATATAAACTGCATTTTTCTGGGCAGCCTGGGTGGCTCAGCGGTTTAGCGCCGCCTTCAGCCGAGGATGTGATCCTGGAGACCTGGGATGGAGTCCCACGTCAGGCTCCCTGCATGGAGCCTGCTTCTCCCTCTGCCTGTGTCTGTTCCTCTCTCCCTCTCTCTCTCTTTGTGTCTTTCATGAATAAATAAATAAAATCTTTAAAATATATATATAAATAAATAAACTGCATTTTTCAACTTAAGGCAATATTTATTTAAAGTCTTCTTGAAGACTAACATATTATCCCTTCTGCCTCCAGATGTTTATTATTATTCATTTTCAAAGTTTATGAAATGTAACTTCTTTCTTATAACCACAATTTGCACAGAGTTTTCAGATGGCAAAAGTATGATAAGGCAAAAAAAATATAAAAAATTTATATTTTATATAAAATAAAACTGGAGGAGCTCTTGGATTGCACAGTCCAGGAAGGTCTCTCTTAGTGAGTGATACTTGAACCAAGACAGGAAGGCTCCAGAGAAGCCAGCCATGGAAAGTCCCGAATGCAGAGTGTCTCCATGCAGAGGATTCTGTATCAAATTTCCTAGAAAATGGTGTGGTCTTCCTGTGTACGATTAAAATCTTTCCTCGTTGTGGAGAATTATATAAAACATTTTTAAACATGTTTTCTCATACTTTTATTAAGACCTCTATCTTAGAGACCCCAATTACCCTTAGCTGAATTATGTTTGCCAGTCCTCTGTTTCTGCTTCATCTCAATTATTTAAATCTTTCTTTTTCCCTTTCAACTATATATTCTGTGATTATCACAAGTCTTTTAAGTTAGAAACTTTATTTTAAGCCATGTAATTCTGTTCTTTGCTGTTTCTAATTTATTAGAAACTGAAGCATTGCTTCAGTCGAGGTGTTGTCCTTGTCTTCAATTTTGTTTCCTTTAAGCCTGCAATATTCTTTTTCTATTTATTTTATTTTCCACAATCTCTTTTTTAAAAATAGTCTATTATTTAATTAATATAGGCCTATTTTTTAAAGATTTATTTATTTATTTTAGAGAGAGAGCACACATGGGAAGGGTGGACAGAGAGAGAGGGAGAGTCTCAAGCAGACCTCTGCTCTAAGTCCACCTCAGGGGCCGATCTCACAAACCTAAGATCACAACCTGAGCCCAAACCAAGAGTTGGATGCTTAACCAACTGCACCATCAAGGTGCCCCAACTAATATATTCCTCTTAGGTGCTTGTGGAAAATGTCCTTCTGTTTGGGGGTTACACTCTTTTGTAAGGTAAATATTTTCTGTCTTTTTCTGCTTTTTTTTTTAAATTTTTTTCCATAGGTGTCCTATATGGATTCCATTCTCTTTCTTTATATTTTACTCACACTTGGGCAGTTTGGTCCAAATTTCCTATTTGACTTCTCTCTGCCCTAAGAACTATTTTTTGTGCCCTCCATGATTGTGGTTTGAGGACCGGGCATTTTATTTTCTGTCCATAATTTTCTCTGACTTGAGCAAGACCTAATAGACTGAAGGGAGAGCTCAGCTGAGTGGGAGTCTTCTAGTATCTGAGCTTTGCCCTAACTCCTAGTGTTTCATCAAACCTTTGATGTAGGAGCAGGAGCTCAATCCATGGAGCCAGAGAACAGCCCCATTTCTGTAGAGACTCACCCTCAGGCTTCAGGTCAACCCAGTTGTGTGTGTCACTCTGGCACATTCACTCTTCCAGAATCAGCCCTGTCATACACATCTCATTTCAAACGTCTTTCCCCTATTGCTTCCTCACCAGTCCCCTGTCAGAAAACAGTAGCCATTCAGCCTTCTTCTTGCAAGATCTGGGAATATTATGGAGAATACCAGAATCTGGCCTGTTCTCCCACATGGCTTCTTGGAGACCGGATGGAATAAGGGATTTGGCCATGTCACATGGCTGCAGTTGGCTGCAGAAACCCAGGTTTCCTAAGTAAAGCTGTTGCATTGTGTCCCTTTGTTCATTTAGTTGTTGGCCATAATTTTCGCTCTTGTTGCTAAAATCTGTGCTGTTGTTCATTCTAACACCTAAACTGTAAGTCTAGGTCAGCTGGGTGGCTCTTTTGGTTAAGTGGCTGCCTTCGGTTCAGGACAGGATCCCAGAGTCCCAGGATCAAGCCTCACATCAGCCTCCCTGCTCAACAGGGAGTCTACTTCTCCCTCTGCCCCTCCCTCCCTCTGCTCATGTGCTCAAGCACTCTCTCTCTCAGGTAAATAAATAAAATGTTATATAAATAGATAAACTTTATTTTTTTATTTTTTATTGAAGTTCAATTTGCCAACATATAGTATAATACCCAGTGTTCATACCATCAAGTGCCCTTCTCAGTGCCTGTCACCCAGTTACCCCATCCTCGTGCCCACCTCCCCTTCCACAACCCTGTGTTCGTTTCCCAGAGAACAAACAAACTTTAAATCTCCCACCACCTCTATATCACTTTGGCTCCTTTATTTACATGTATACAAAGAGGTGAATATTAAAACTTTGTATGTTTGCTAAAATAAGTCCCTAATATATTTCCTAGTTGGCTGAGCTTTGTGTTTGTATTTCTTAAGAAAATCCAAATAAAAATTATTAGTGCCAAAAATATCAAACATTTGAATCATTTGATCTTAAAAGTATTTGGTATAATAAGACATGTAGTGATGGGCTATGGATACTAGAGTGTCTTTGAAGAAAGGAAGAAGAGCCAAAGTGACCTTAATGACCTATTCAGAGTTACGTCCTTTTAGAGCTACGTGCTGTTTTACCAGTAATATAAAAAGTCCATATCACTCTTGCTATCGTTTCACTGTCTTTCTTATTTTTTTTTTGTTTATTGCACGTGTGGGTGGCTGTAATCTATATACCCTATGAAATTTTGGTGGCTCGTATTAAGCCACAAGTTCCTATTAAAATAAAGTTGAAAACTTAGAAACTATTTTAGATCTAGGTCAAAAGAAATGGCATCAACTTTTTGTGAAGTTTGTTTTTCTTATAGTCTTGGTGCTCCAAAAGATCTATGTAAGGCTGAAGGTATGAGCTCTTCATATTGCGTGAATTAGGCTGAAATTTTTTAAAACTCATTTTGGTATTTCAATAAAGATACTTACCAAATATGATTTCCGTCATAAAATTCATTGCTTCATCTGATAGATATTATTGAATGCCTGCCATGTGGCAGGAACTCTTCTAGAGACTGGAAATATTCTGATGAACAAGATAAAATCCCTTCCTTTACATTACTTTAGAATGAAGGAAATAGACATCAATCTGTGAAAAAATTATTACCTGGATTGGGTTCTAAATAAGCATTCTCAAATTTAACCATTTACCCTTTCAACCCAGTCATTGGTGATCTAAGGTCTGAGACAGTACATCAATATATCAGTGCGGGCTAATTGCTGGCTTGTGCCTGTATTGTGTAATCTGTGTGACAGACCTATGTACACAGGGCTGAGCCAAAAAGGCACCACTATTCATAAAAACATATAAAGAGGGTAAAATGAATAGCCAAGACTCTTTAAAGATTGCCCCATTTACTACTTCTCCATCTAAAGAAGGGAAATGGTTGTAAGGGCTATTTGAAGGCTGACCTCCATGGTGGATTTTCCTCTTGCTGCTAAAATGGCTTTTGTTCACACAGCTGTTTTCAGAACACTCTTTATAAGATTCCACCTGGCTTTTTCCTCTTAATATATAAAGTATGTGCTGGGCTTCGAGCCTATTAATAAAGCACAATAGGATTGTTCTGACCTTGATTCCTTATGGAAGAACCCCAATAGGGTTGTCAGTGTAGCTTTCACAGCTACTTTGAAATATTAGCTGTCTTTACAAGGCAAGAAAGCAGTACCATACAACATTCTGCTAAATTTGGTTGGGACAAAATGCATTTCTGTACAGTTCTTCAGGCCACATGTACTGGCATTTACTAATTTACACCATGTTCATGAGCTACAGGTAACAATTTTGCTCCAAGTCTGAAGCATGGGAAAATGAAGCAATTTAAGCTGCAAGGATAAGCTGGCAGAGATATGAGCAGAGCATTATAATTTTAAAGAGATATTCCTGATAAAAGATAGAAAATCAGGATGTAACATTTTGAGTCAGCCCTCAATGCTATAATTGTGTTCTGTCGTTCGGTATGTAATTTTTTAGCTTAAATTTTAATGGGCATTAACATACTCCATGGCAATGATACCAATGGGAAAATACATTGTGTACAAGAAAAAAAGAGATTGAAGCATACATCCAATTCATCATGCCTAATTAAGTGTTCTGAATTATCAGCTTCGATTGTTGCAAGTGTCATCTCCTTTGATGGTATTGGCCACATAATAGGAGACTGTCACCATCCCGGTTGTCTGTGGGTCTGTGATTGATCAATTTTTGACAACAAAGAAATGTTAACAGGGCTACATGGTGAAGCACTCACTGGAAAAATCCCTTTCACAATGCCTCTACCTAATTGTGGAGCACCACCATCGCCACACATGACATAGCAACACGATTAAATTTCCTTTTGCTCACATTTAGTGGGACCTATGGGGGTGTACAGAAATCAATGGGGGATCAGGAGCCTTGAAAATTACATACTTGAAGAATTAATGAACTATAATTCCGTATTACATTCTCAATCACATTGTGCTTCCTTTTCATTAATGAAACTAAATTGGTTTTACATAGACAGGGTACTTTTAAAAAATGCAATCATGCTTTTGCTCAGATTGAAAAAAAAAAAAAAACAACATTACCTGCTTTTTGGGTGAAGCTTGTTCTATCATGCAACATCAGTAGGAAATTTACAGACAAGAACTTATGTGCTGGGTTAACTCAACCTGTTGAAGTGCCTTGAAATCGGTCTTTAAATCCCTGGCTAGAAATTGTAACAAATTTCTTATTTCTTGTTCTTTTTAAGGAGAAAGATGTTTTTGAGTCAGATAGCCGTACCGAGTAGAGTGATAATCAAAGTCTTCTCTGAATAGAAAGGATACCTTTTAATAAAAGTTTTCACAAATCAAAATTTAGTGAATATTCAGAATGCTCTTAATATCTTAATAAGTAATTTCAGTTGCTTCTTCTTATTTCTGGGTCCGAAGGCATAAAAGCCTTTGGCCACAGTGTTCATATTTTATAAACTTGAAATCTAAGCATAACATTAGAAATCTTTAGAGCAGTGTAAAATGGAGCCATTTATATATTCAAATCAAAATTATTTTCATTATATGTGGCAGTGATTAGTTTGGCTAAAGAAAGTAGTCCGTCATGGCAGGCATTTTGCAGATACTGCTTTTAATTAACAGGCTGGCTATATTACAGTGCTTTTATGTACACACCACATACGCGACAGTTCAGAATCACAAATGAGCATGTGGCTGTCTAACCTTGTAAAGGCAAATGCTATCAGGATTCCTATGTCAGAAACAATTTCATTAATTTCTGGTAATGTTGTTATTATTAGGTACACATCCCTCAAATCTTAGCCTGTAAGTGTCAGTTCATATTTCCTTTCTAGGTGACTCTCTTTTAAATATTGTAGTGATGATATGATGAATTGTAAAAATATAGAATATAATACTTATTTTAGATGAATCAGATCCAGAGGCTTTTATGCTTCCATCCTCTCACTAT
Source organism: Vulpes vulpes (assembly GCF_048418805.1). Classification (NCBI taxonomy): domain Eukaryota; kingdom Metazoa; phylum Chordata; class Mammalia; order Carnivora; family Canidae; genus Vulpes; species Vulpes vulpes. The sequence goes on from NC_132787.1 coordinate 9,611,556, forward strand.
TGTGTTTCATTTCCATGATATCAAATCTCAGATCAAAATTCAGTCTGAATAGAACTAAAGAATCACAAGTATAGGAATTGTCATTCCTATCCCATATTCTATGTAATATTTCTATTACATAGAAACCAATACATAGTTTTTGTAATAAAGTAAGCCATAATTTGGAAACAAATTATTTAAGGTTGGTTCCTCATTATGTGCTTCTGTACTCTTTTTCAGGAGACTGCAATACTTTTCTGGGTTTGAGCTTCTCACTTTTACTGAGCATGTATCTCATCCCTTACACATACTGAGCTACATTTTCTGCCATCAAACCATTTCTTCTATAATCAGATATCAAATCTCTTTCTTTTTCAACCTTCCTTTCATACAGAAGGTTTATATGACTCTCGTCTTGCTATTCGTGTTAACCACACACAATATATTTTTCCTTTTCCTTGCTGTAATTATTTCACATTCATACCTTGAATGAATTATTTTTGGATTAGTGTGATTTCATAGGCTTATTTATGTGTATTATTGGCGTTTGCCTGGATGCTCCTTTCAGGTTTAAAAATTCTCAAATGCAAATACCTTTTGCCACCATTCCCAACTTTCCTCATCAAATGGCTGTAGATGGTGGAAAAGTCCTCAACAGAAAAGGAAGTGATATAAAACACAGAGTATCGTGCTGGGTACATTATGGACCTATTTAAGCACCTTCTCGTTGTTATGGCCTTTATGTTTTTCTCTCATGCTCCATGTTCTAATTCATTCTATATCTAGTCCACG